>NW_027466067.1:730000-1445000 GCF_046127955.1 Nelusetta ayraudi | reverse complement strand
ACACGCACGAGAAGACATATACATTGACTTTGGCTCTGCTGTTTGTTTTATTATTACTATTTTTTATCATTATTATTGTCACATTGTGGATTTGTGTTTTTCTGAACTGAACCAGCCTGGAGGGGAAACAGCCAGGCTCCATCTGGTCAGTAATCAGCATTATTTTTTTATATACTCACTTTCAGACTTGATTGACAATGTTGTTGTGTGTTGTTGTGTGTTGTTGTTGTGGTGGCGGTGCCGCCGCCTCTTGCATTTTGTCAATTCCCGACGCTCTCCGTGCAACTTTGCATGTGTCTCCTTTTAGTTCCCGTGTGTATCTGAGCCATGCGGCAGCTTCCCGGCGGCGCCTGTTAGTTTCTTCCTTTCACACGCTCGCACATGTGTCGGCCGTCTCCTATTAACTGGTTAATTAATTATTATTACTACCACATAAACCAGTCTTGGCGGCTGTCACGCACCCCGCTCCTCCTGTAACCTTGTGCATTTCGTGCATTCGCTGCAGAGTGCAAAGTTCCTCGTCGCTGCGCTCGTTGTTGTTTTGCACTGAAACACAGGCAGGAGTTCAAATTATTATTATTATTATTATTATTATTATTATTATTATTATTATTATTATTATCATCAGGGAATTGTCTCGTGCTGTGTTGGCCGTGTGGTTTTGCGGTTAGGGGATAACCCCCCCCCCCCCACCTCTCTGTCAGCGCTGTTAGCGCTCAACCCATTCTTGATCGGCTGCCCACTCGCGCACGTGCGCACAGATAAACAGAATAGAATAGAATAGACTGTACTTTTTACTGTCGCTGTAACAATCACAACAATTAAAAAAAAAAGAAAAAAAAAGAAGCCAGACGGTCATCACCAGTGCATCACCATTACACTAAAAGAAACATTAAAACTGCAACAATAAATACATTAGCACACACACTAGTCATAAATACGTTATAAAAAAACAGACATTCACTCTCAGATGGAACAGATAGAAAACTGGGAGAGTATTTGGGGGTTTGGAGCGTTTGTTTTCGCAGCTATTGCAATGGTTTTCATTGGCTGTTGACCTGCAGTGAAAACCAATCTCAGCATTTGACCCAAAGTTACAAAATAAAAAAAGAACACACTGAAAAGTCAGTGATTTCATGGCTTCGCGGCTCTGACGCTGGCATTTCTGGTTGCTCTCCGAAGGTGCTAGTCTGCTGGAGCCGCGACACGCTGGGAAATGAAATGAACCATGGAGGGGAGCCAGAGGCTGGCCGCTAGCGCAGCCAGAGGACGCCCAGCCAGGACCAGCAGCAGTCCAGGGACCAGAGCCTGCAGCATGCAGCAGGGTCCACACTAGCACCGAGTGGACCGGGCCGGCCCCCCCTGCCCTCTCCCCTCTTCTTCTTCTGAGTCCAGGGCTGCAGAATGCACAGTCCAGTCATCCCATACAGTAAGTCAACTTCCTAGCACGTGTTCACACTGACTTTGTAGTTCGGTCGCCCCCAGTGACGAATCTCACCTGCACAAAGGAGACAATTTTTGGGGGGGACATCCTTCCCTTTTGTGCAGGTTTCCATCTGCCGTGGCTCTGCAGGGGAAAGAGGAGGGCTGGGTGTATGTGTGTGTGTGTGTGTGTGTGTGTGTGTGTGTGTGTGTGTGGAGGGGGGTGAGAAGTCATTCTGAGAGGGCTAATGGTAATGGCTTTAACAGCTGAGTCTCCAGGCTTTGCATTGAGGAATTTCACAGAAAGCGTTGGCTGGCTGTTTCTTTTTCAGCCCCTTCATGTGAACGGCAACTATTTCTTTAAATGGACAGCAGCTCCACAGCCGCTGACCCCCCCCCCCCCCCCCCCCCCCCCAGTATGAAAAGTATGATGGGACAGTTAAGCAATAGTTTAGCTATTCAAAAAAAAAAAAAATCAAAAAAGTAAAATAAATACATAATGAGAGCAGGCCTTCGCTGAGGCTCAGTCCCGAAATATATGAATTAGTCACTCAAATACCAATGCATTTAGGTCTTTGGGTGACAAGTTCCAATATTTAAGCTAAAGTGTGACGGCATTGTTTTTTGTTGAAACACCACACTGTTTAACTTCTACCACTCAGCTCAGAATCACATTTGACATTTCTCTCTGTTGAATACATAACAAGATGCCAGATGCAGATGAAACCATGTTATTTTCTGAGACACGTATACGAGCTGAGCCTTGCCTTGTATATATGCTAATTGTGAGAGGTTGCTATCCAGAATGATTAATATGCTCATATTGATTGATGAGGTATTGATTGGGTTAAGCTATAAAAGGATTACAACACCAACCTGATTGGAATAATGCAACAGGGATTTATTTGGTTTTGTTGATTTAATTAATATATTAATTTTTTATTTGTATCTTCATTTTTTACAATCGCCTGGCTTCATGAGTAGTTTAGGAGAAGGCAAAAGTTTCAGTCATGTTCAAAATGACGCATTCCCCAGTGGACAGTCGACACCGTACCAGACCTCTCAGCATGAAACACTTCCACTGCACACCAGAGCTTGATGCTGCTCTTGGGTGCAGCAACTACAACTCTTCCAGTCCATTCTGTGCGATGGCTTCCTTCCTTTGCGCACACTAACCATCACAAACAAGTAAACATTAATTTTCAATTGTCCACACCTCCTCATGGCTCCTGCCTGGAACGACCACAGTGTGGCTTGAAGAAGGTAATGAGCCGTTTTAGCCCTTTTCTAGCTGTCAGTTACCAGGGTGAAGCCACTCCTGTGAAGGAAAAGCCGGGTCATTAATAACCTGGTGTCGCCAGCATCTCATTAAGAGCCTGCACAGGGAGACAAATAAACACTGAATACACACACACACACCACACACACACACACACATTAGTCCTCCGCAGCAATTATTGGGAGCTTGTGAAGCTAATCGCACTCTTGGATTTTGAGGCCTTGTTTGGCTTCTGCTGGAGGTTGAAATGGCCATGAGGGACAGAGAAAGAGCAAAACTGAAGGGCAGATGCAAAGGACGTCTGGGGGGGGGGGGGGAGAGAAAGAGAGAGAGAGAGAGAGAGACTGGTCAGCTGCAGCCTGATATACGAGTGGACACAATAAGCAAAAAGGGGCCAGACCAGTGTGCGTGTGTGTGTGTGTGTGTGAGAGAGAGCCAAAGATGTGGGGGAGGGTGAGAACTGACCACATAGAGCTCGGACACACGGCCCCTATCTTTACAACAGCACAGAGAGCAAGGAGCAGCCTGGAGGGAGAAAGACTCTCACGCAAAAAGAGAACACAATTTAAAACAAAATAACACAATACAAGTTGGAGGGAACATAAACATACATGCACACGCACATGTGTGTGTGTGTATAGAAACATATATAGATATATATATTTAAAGTATTGTGATTTATTTGCTTTCTAGCAGTACTGCGTTTGATTGCGGCTTCCGTTTGAGCATTTGTGCGAAAGACGCATTCTGAGCGGCTTTGTTTTGAGCTGGAAATGCTTCTTGTCGGTGCGGGACGTGCACAACACCAGTCAGATGAGGAGCTGCAGGCCTTTTGGCTGACAGCGGCGTGGCCGGCTGGACTCCGCAGTCCTGCAGGGGGAGGAGAAGAGGGAAGAAGGGGGGGAGGGGAAGGCAGAGCGAGGGGGTGGGATTTCTGCTCCGCCGATTCTACCTTCACCCCGCTTCCATGTTTAGAGTGTTAGACTCTGGCCAGTGCTTACATAACAATCCAGCCCACATTTACTGTGTCAAGCTCTGTGGACGGCGCACCTGCGTGCAAAAGTCCAGAGTCCATGGCCAAGCGAGGCAGGGAAGTGTGTCGCGCTTGGTGCGTGTTCACGTGCCACTTCACCTTTTCACGTGTTCCGTATTGATCTCACAAGCGGCCGGGTGCGAATAACTGCTACAAACGAGCACATGGGGCGCGAGCAGCTGATAGCGTCATATATCAGTACTCCAAACGCTGTCCCGGCTGCTTTCCCTCAGACGGACTGGGAGTGGACAGTGTGTGTGGAGCGTGTGTGGAGAGGATATGTGCTTTGTAAATAGATCTCAGGTTAGATTCCTGGCATTCCAGCAGCCTGACTCATCTGCTGAATGACCAAGGGCTCTTCTGCCTGCTGGCCAGCTGAAGCTCAACACTGCACCAAATCCACCGTGTAGTGTGTGTGTGTGTGTGTGTGTGTGTGTGTGTGTGTATGTGTGTTGGTGCACTTTGGCATAACAGGGCCTCAGTGTCTCTCCACCTGAAGGAAGCGGCGCTCTTCGTTGTCTGTGAGTGGACTCCAAAGATGAACAGAGCAGCCTTCAGTTCCAGAGAGGAGATTTTTGTTTTCACTGCGTGTCCAGCAGCACAACCCCACCCCCCCAAATCCCATTCCAGTCCAGACCCTTCCCCCACACGCACTTTCATCTAATCAACCCCTAATTACTCATACTGACCACGCAGTGGACCAAAAGTCAAACTAGCTAGCGCCCCCCCCCAGAGGAAAAAGAAAAACTGTGACTCACACAATTGTGTTTTCTTGAAGACAAATAGTTGTTTGTCTGTGTGTTCTTTTTAAAGAGGAGTCAGAAGTCATATTATGCGAAAGCAGAGAATAACTGTGCACATATAGACACAATGTACAGATACTGCACATTACATAAAATACAACTGTAGTCACACTTGTCAGAAGACAAACAGTTTGGAGTTTTAAACATTAACCAATTTAGAAAAGAAAGAAAGAAAGAAAGAAAGAAAGAAAATGTTTCTCAGTTGATTCATTTTAATGAAAGGGACCATAACTGCGACCAAGTGGGCTCAAAACATCAACTTCTTAAAATCAAGGCCATTGGTGTCCCTATTTCAAATATGTGCTTCCTGAAGTCCCGCCTCCCTTTTTTAGTGTTCCAAAAAACTGTGTTTAAAGCACAAAGGCAGATTTTACTCATCATTTTATGCAGGTTTTCCATGTGAGGCTAGCGACGAGCATTAGCATTGTTCCAGTATTTTAGCAAGAGCCACCACCAAGGACATTTCAATTGGTAGAGAAGTTGATCTTCGAATGATTTCCATTGTCCATCCGTCAATCTTCTGTAGCCGCTGCCTTCTGCACTCAGGCTGGCAGGGGTCTGCGGGAGCCTCTCCCAGGTGTCATGGGGTGAAGGCACGCAACAGCCTGGATGAGTCGCCAGTTCACCTCGTAGACAGACCAGAAAACTAAAACAACCATGCACGCTCACGCACACACCTATTGACAACGTAGAGTTCCCAATTTGCCTCACATGCGTGTTTTTGGACGAAAAATTGTCCGTAGGTGTGTGTGTGTGTGTGTGTGTGTGTGTGTGCGTGTGTGTGTGAGTGCAAATGGTTTGTCTCTTTGTGCCCCTATGGTGAACTGTCAACTTGTCCATGGTGTCACCCTGCCTTCGCTGATGATAGCTGGCAGAGGCTCCAGCAGACCCCCATGACCCTGAGGTCAGGTATCGAAAAAGGATGGATGGATGGACATATACATATGTACATACATATATATATATATATATATATATATATATATATATATATATATATATGTATATATACATATATATACATATATATGGTATATATATATATGTATACATATATTTGTAATTGTGTATATGTATACATATAGTGAACATGACTGAAAACACTTTGTGGTCAGTTAATAAGACAAACTCCCGTCCTCATCTATCGGTGCCATTTTGCGGTCCATTTACTGAAAATTACCATCACGTTTAAGTGTGAATTTCAGCTCATGCCACATGTTAATAATGCCGGCCAAAATTTTGGATATAAATTGACAGGCTTAGTGGACATGACCTACACCCATGCAGGTTGCTTGACATGCCTTCATGCTTCCCACATAGTGGACGATGTCCAGTAGCCGAGCTGCTGCAGGACAAAGAGGAAACACTGATGCTGCTCGACACTATGAAAATCACAATGATTAAAGAAATCTGCCATTGCAGCAAGCTGGCTTAGGGCTCATCTTTGTCACCTCGTAAGCCGAGCATGGCCAAGTCTACAGAGCTGTTTCCCTGCTCTGGGGCAATATGAGGTTCTAGATTAGGGTTAGGGGCTCCCACACTCATCCCCTCTAATGCCCCAAACCCTGGGCCCTATTATCCTCATTTCGACACAGATGTCTGATGCTAAAGCATTCTTCAACACTAAGAGGTTTAAATCTGTTGAAGGAATCTGCATTCTATTGAAAAAAAAAACAAAAAAAAACAGGCATTTTGAGTTAAGATAACTGGAGGCACAATATTGGTAATTGTTGTTTTGCTTATTGTAAACAGAATATGAAGAATACATGATTTAAGCAGATCTTTTTGCATGTGTAACTGCACTGTTTAACCTTATATATGTAAAAAAAGAAAAAACTTTTTTCCTAAAAATGCATTTCAGTTAAAAAATGTATACTAGACTCACCATCTCAGAATGTAATGATAACGATCAATAGCCTTTATTAAATCAAACAACTATTAAGTGATATCTACTTTTAAGCTATGCTTTCAGCAAAGTTGCAAGCTTACTGTAAGCATAAGAAGTAAGTTCACTGCTGGCGATGCTTCTTTAATTCTTGACTGTGACGTTGTCACCAAGCACTGACACTCCCATAAGCCTTTGGTGCTCTAATCCATCATTAGTCTGGTTTCCCTAGTCTGGCTTTCAACCCATTTAGGCATTCCAGTTTATGTACAAGTTGGCCGAACTAAGAATGATCCCTTAATTTACTCGGGTTTCACATTCTTCCTCTGAATAGATTGGAGATTACTGGAGTGGTGTGTCTAATAGTTTTAAAGATTAACAGATTCAAATGATGAATGTGCACACAATGCAAGTTGCAAGTTACCAAGTAAGCACATGTCTTTGAGAGTACTGCAGCCCTCTGATTGACTGATAAAGAATTAGGTAAACTGATATTTTTTTTCTTTGCAACAGGAATCTCTTTAGACAAAATTCTCAATACGACACAATACCTATTCTTCTCTCGCACTCAATAACCTCTATTTATGCAACTTGAAACTGAAAAAGGAACAGGCAACAAATCTCCGACATATTTTAGCCATTTGAATCTGTTCACAGGCCTACTTTACAGTTTGTCACTGTAGGTAGGCGAATCTATTTGTTTCTCTCCATTTGAAATTTGCCAAAGGCTTCCACTGCACAGCAATGTGTGCTAGTCCAAAAACATTAGGATTTCTTTCAACCAGACGGGCGTTGTGGTGGTCGTGTGTGCTGAGATGGATTGGATGAGTGGGATTACTGGGCTGAAGGATCATTTAATTTAGGGATCTACATGAGGATCATTTGAAGCCCATCTGGTGGGCCGAGGGGACATGTGACACAACCTGGCGTAATCCCCATCAAGACAGACGTGGGAGGGAACGTACGTGTGTGGAAACGTTTATTTCGTTTAATCAAGTTTATTGAAATCATTTATTTATTTTGAATCTTAACAAATGCAACTTTGCACCTGACTGAGCTTTTGACTTTTTAGAAATATATAATTTGCTAATGATGGATGCAAAGACAGTCAATTATTCAATTTCTCAATAAGTCAGTAGAAAGAAAGAAAGAAATTGAAACTAAAATTTTAAAACAAATTCATGAAAATTTATATTTAATGTGCTGAGGTTGTCATATACAAATATTCTATCCATGGTGCGATGACATTTTTTTTTTAATATTAGATGTAATCAGATGATTTACATGTATTTACGTACAATTAGTAATTTGCATATTATATTTGGTATATGGTTGAGCTAGAGAACGTCTGGAACGTCCGAAAAAGTGAAGTGGGTAAAAAATGGCTTAAATGTTTTGATGTCCTTTAGTTTAGATGAAATGCTTAGTAGGAGGCCATATAATGTCTGACACAGTGGCGGACTGGGACCATAATAAACAATGACCACAATGAAGCCTGCATTAGGTTGTCGGAATCATAGTGTTAGGCACAAACACAGCTTGTTGTGCTGCTTGGGCTTGGCTGTTTCGCTGAAAGCATTTTTGCGCATGGTTGAAGTGACTCATGACTAATGAGCGTTGCAAAGTCATGTAGTCAGCCAGTTTACACAGTAAGGTTGCGTTTTCATTCAGTTGACTGTGAAACTGCTTTTTGTTGTTTCTGTTGTTGTTTCTGGGTGTACCAGTGCCACGTTAAAGAAAGGCCAAACCATGAGGAAAGTGAAGAAGAGCACAAGAACTACAGTCATTTAGTTTTCCTATTTTGTCTTATAAATAATAAACATCAAATAATTTGAATTTGTATGTGTTGCCTTTTAAAACACACACAAATTCTCCGTCAAATTTTTACTGAAAATTATTCATATTGAACTGACAGCATTTGTGGCGCATGTTAAATCATATTATCTATCTATCTATCTATCTATCTATCAATCAATCTATCTATCTACAAAAGTCATATAAGTAAGACTCTGAATCCTCTTTAAAGAAAAAAAAAAACTTAAATTCTCATGCATTTCAGAGCAAAAATGAAATCAAAATGCATCAGCAAAAGTTGACACAAGAATTGTCATATTCACTGACGACAGTTGGTGAAACTGAGGAAGCTGAAATTGTGTCCTCTCTTGTCCAGTACTGTTTAAGGGAAGGCCCTCTGGCCCAGGCCTGGGGTCAGGACAGTTTAATAATACTCTGCAATGCCTGGAATGTCAGCCTAATGCCTGTTCAAAAAGACAAGGCCTGCAAATCCAGGCAAAAGCAACTAACCACTAAACCATCGGATTAGTGCGTTTTTGTAAATGTGCTTGTATAATCATACTTGGCACGTGAAAACGCGTGAAAACTTTTTCTTCTCTGGCAGGCAGTAAATTAGTTATCTTGCAAACGGGGTTAGAGACGTACCGATCGACTCTCTGCCTATTGCAAACACAGAAAAACCCTCTGCTCTGCCTCAGCACCCCCGCCCCACAAGTCCCTGTGTCCAGCAGATCCCTGCAGTTTGGGCCGAATTAGATCACACGCTCAGTGGGGGTTGCTTTGTGGACTAAGAGAGTCACATAGAGACAACAATGGACCCAATGTGAGGAAGGCAAAAGCGCAGAGCAGTGTGAGGACTGATAGAGGCTTATCACCGTGGAGACCAAGCTGGGGGCTATGTAGCCGACTTCACATAAATGTTAGAACCCTTGTCCCCCGCCTGGATAAGACTGTGTAACAGAGCATAGGCCAAGTATTGACATGATACTACAAAAGAAATGCTTCATGAGGCCAACTTAGGAGTTTTGGGAATCAGTGAGGGTCAGTAATTCTGATGTGGTGTTACATATGATGCACATACTCATCGAAAACATTTAAAATGCAACTTTAATATTGTTTACCATCATGACAAATTTTTCCTGTGTCTTTCAAGGTCTGTTGAAGATGCACTGGTCTCCGGAGCACGCTGCCCCCTTGTCTCAGTGGCCTGAGCAGCACTTTGATGTCACCTCTACCACCTCGCCACCATCAGGCCACAAACATGACTCCTACCCCACAGTTGCGCGACGCAACTTTGGCCCAGCAGGTTATTCCTGGGCCAGCGATGACATATCAGCACTGACTGCTTCTTCTTTACTCAAACGTTACGCTGAGAAGTACTCAGGCTTGGAGCTCTCCTACGAGCGTTCTGCAACCGGGACGTACGCCGAACCTGGAACTTTCTTAAAAACTGAGTCTGAACCGTGGGCTCTCTGCCAGGGCATTGAGTGCTACCCTGGATTGGAGGCATTGACCGGGTCCAAAGTGGGCCCTGCCTCTGCAGGAATCCCAGCAACAGGAAGTGTGACAGTGGTAAGCGGTAACCTTACCTCAGAGCCAAGTTATAGTGGTGCCGGGCCCTCTAATGCGCCTTCGTCTCAGGAATACCCTCCTGTATACAACAGTAGCTACTTGTCATCAGGGTACTGCCCTCAGCCTAGTGCAGGACTTCCCCCTGCCCCTCTACACTCTTTGCAGGCTGCACCCCCGCTAGTGCCCAGCTACAGCACCAGCGCCCCTGTCTATAACTACCCTCCAGGATGCTACCCCCAATCCAGCCTGTCCTCTGGATACAGCCACCCCAGTGCCTCCTACCTGCCATCAGGGATTAGTGCCCCAACCCCTTTGGCACCAAGGCCCACTATGATGGGGACAAGTTATACCTATCCAACTCACAGCCTCGGAGCGAGCGGTGAAGCCGGAGCGCAACTGAAGCGCAAGGCATTTGAGATGGCGGAGGAGGGAGCAGAAGTGGAGGGATCGCGCTACAGGAAGTATGGCAATGGTCATGAAAATAGTCATGGCAAAGGTCATGGCAATGGGCACAGCAATGGCTACAATATGAGCCCGTCAGCCCCTGACCCTCAGGCCTTCAAACCTTTAAAGCCACTGATGTCACCCCCTTATGGTGGAGCAAGGGACTACAGCCCACCATCAGGCCTCGGGGGAGAGAGTGTGTCAGGGGAGCACAACTTTCCTCAGCAGCAACGAATGTCTATGAAGATACCAGCATCGCACACAAGATCGGAGGATCCCACTGGAGGCCGCCCGGTTTGAAACCAACCAGGTCCCGACACATATAGTGCATCCTGGGTTGAAGAAAAACGAGATTTCTCCATTAAACTTTGAATTTCATTAGAGAGTTCAGGAAGAACTAGTGGGTTTTTTTCTTACGCATCTTCAGCCTGATTCATGTTTTCCAAAGATTCAGAGGTGCATTTTGCCCTTCAGGGATAAGGTTCGTCCTCTGGGCAGTTTTGAGGCATTCTCTCTATATAGACAGCTTTAAGACATTCTAAATGGGTGTCTGCTCTCTCAGGATTCTATTTATTTCCTTTCTGCTACTGTAACAGCAGTACCGCAACTTTGCTGTTTTAGAAGTTAGTGTTATTTACCACCATGTTGTATGGCGTAGGCCTTTGACTGCAATATGTTTCACCTTGTCACCACAAAAATCATCACTGACCAAAAATTAAGGAGCGCAATAAATTAAATGGTGAAAAAGCCACACTATTTCAGCACAATCACTGCTGCTTTACGCAACTGTCTCAAAGGCCTTTGAGGCCTTGAGAAATGAATGTTTCTCTGCTAGTTCCACCTTTATTTCCTAATCTTTACTCATTCTCAATTATAATTATTACTCCCCTTCCCTCAAACTTTCATGTGTTTTCTTATCTTCTACTGGTGCCCTGTATTATGTTAGTAAACTTTTCAATGCTTAGCAACATTTTTTTTTTCTTCCAGTTTACACATATCAAGCTGCTCTTTAGAATACATGAATTATACATGAACAAAATTGTTCTGATATAAGGGAAGAGTAGGGAACGTATTCTAGGATATGTCAATTTGAAAATGACTTGACAGTTCATAAGTATATGCAATTCAATGAAGCACGTTGTTTACCTGCAGATTTTGCTCATTCAAAAATTTGAGGTAAATTTTTAAAAGTACATTATTCATTGACTCATTGAAATATTCAAACAAATCATGAAGTTTGAAATATTTAAACATTCTGAAAAAAAAAAACATTCTCTAAGCCTGAAATCACGTTGGTTGTTAATTTACTTGGAAGAAAAACTGGGCAAGAATGTTATACGGAATAAAACACACCTCCTTTTGATTGCCTCAGTATTGTACTCACGAGGTTCCATGCTTTTCGCCTCACCTTTGATGACATTTGCATTTTGTGTCTCCATAGGATGATTTATACTCATGTTATTGAATACTCAGGAAGAATATTATTACCTCAGAAAGATAAGAATAAGAATGTATGTTTTTACCTTACGGTGTTAGTAGGGAGCTTTATTGAACAAGATTAAAAAGAAAAAAAACAAAAAAAAACAAAAAAAAACAAGAGCATTGGCTTCACACTGAAAAATTCAGGGAAATGGTAACTTACAAGGCCTTTGACACAAGCAGTGGAAAGTACGCACATTTGTGTGCAGTCTTACTCTCTCTCTCGCTCTCACACACACACACACACACACACACACACACACACACACACACACACACACACACAAACACACACACACACACACACACACACACACACACACACACACACACACACACAGTGTCGCTAGGCCTGAAATGTGGAATGTAATCCAGTTTTGTTTTAAAATGAACAACACATGCCATAATGTACATCTTTAATGTTTAGATAAATGAGACATATTTTCTTTGTGTATATATGTAATTCTCCTATACAGTAGGTTTGGTGAAGAATGAATGACCAGTTAAGTGTTAGTTTAGTTAATGGGAATAAGAATTTGTGGACAAACTCAAAAGCACTCCTGATTAATCATTTTTGATATATCAAGACGGTCACGTCATTATGTACTCTTAAACAGGCTTCTCTATTGAATGTCTTAATGTTTTCCATTTCCAGCATCAGTATTTTTTTTTTAAATCTGCTGTTCTGTGTTTCAATAGTCATTCAGCTTTAATTTTGCCCTAAAATCAATCAAGGTCAAGAGGAAAAGGTGAAATATTCAGAACATACACAGTTGGAAAATTCTGTATGGTGACAACATTATGTTCTCCTTTTCCCACAGACGTATCTTTGTTTTTCAACTTTGCCATCTCCTTCACATATTGTGCCATACTCAGGAGCCTTTTCGTGGTGTAACAAAATCAAACTCTTTCTTGCCTGAGAACTCAGTGATTTGATTCGCATTGGCTAAAATGCATCTCCAATTATGTTTTGAAATTAATTGTGCAGGGAGTATTTTAGTCACTGTTGTCTGTACGTTAAAGCACATTTCTGAAACCGAACACACAATTAATGCAGGTAAGCATGGGGTGCATTTCCTCATCACAGACGTGATGCCTTAAATTGGACAGGAGAAAAAAAAAAACAGAAAATAATAAAAGCAATTCAGTATATTCATTCAGTAATAATATATTCTTGACCGCAGATTCTAGGGGCTTAGCTAAAAGAATTGAATGCACTGCAATGCAGCACAAATGGAATGTGACCGACATTTACACACATAGTGAAATCATCAACGGTATTTGCAATTTCTTATTGTTACTCTGATTTATTACAAGTATGTGTGGGTAAACTTGTCCAGCAGATGGAAAAAATAACGTCAGTGTTATCTGTTGTACTATTGTTGTATCTTGTACATTCTCTGTAACAATTTCTACCTCAAGTTTGAAGACATTGGAAATATTTGTCTCATGTCATTTCACACGCCAATTCTTTTTAGAACATTGGTTCCAGTTCTTGACCTGTTGTAGTCTACCTCACTAAAGGCTGATGTCTTCAAAATGAAAGTATCACACTTAAAAAAAAAAACTTTGTCTTTCTGTCTGTGAAATTCAAGAACATTGTTGTTTGAGTAAAAAATGATTACGTAAATATCCGCACAGTGTAACTCAACTCTCTTTTCACTCTGCAAGTGACACTATCAAAATTATTTGCCAAATCAAAATAACCTAAGAGGATATTGAGGATATTGTATATATATGTATACATATATATATATATATATATATGTATATGTATATGTATTAGTTTAATATATATTATTAGTATTAGTATAATATAGTCAGACTACTTTTAATTGCTCTGCTGAATCCAGTTTCCAGTTAAATGTCCTTTAAACAAACCTTGTGAATAATCAACTACAACTAGAACTTTATAAGGATTTTGAGTGAACGAGGGCAAGAAATATCCTGCTGAACCTTTAACTTGACACCACCTTATCCACAACTGTGGTTTAATGCTGCCACATGACACGTATCCAAAACCTTCAGAATTTCTGCCAAAACAGATTGAGCCGTGCTGTGCTATTTGACAGCAAAATTCTCTTGGCCCGCCCGACCTCAGAGCCTTGAGTCACAAAGAAAACAAAAAGTATTAAAAAACAACAAACGTCCGCATGTTACGTTCAAAGAAGTAAAGGCAAGGCCTCATGAGGAATAATCTCATTAAGTGGCAGCTGAAGATAAACTTCCCAGAGCATGAACAAAAACAACCCCCGTCACAGTCAGTCTTGATGTATTCACTATTAACTAATTTGACACCAAGAGGCAAAACTTGCAAATAGATTTTATGTGTATAAAGAGATGACAAAGATAAATCTTTTTAGACGGTGGAAAAACTTGAGAACACTACAGACGAGCAATTAAACATATAATAGTATTATATACAGCTTTGAGGTTTGAAATTTGCGGTGTTTCAGCTGTATTGCAGGCTTACGGGATTCGTACCTCTTTTTCAAATCCGATTTAAGACTCAGCTTCTGAAGCAGAATTTTTCTTCCAAAAACTCATAAAATATTCTTGTATGTATACTTTTCTGTTCACTCTGTTACCCTGATGTTTGACAAGCTTACCTGGGATGATGCTAATTTGATCTGACCTGTTTGGACAACTCTTCAATCAGGCTGATTGGAAACTTCAACTTGACCCACACTGAGTTGGTCCTCGCCACAAAGTAAAATGTAGTGATATGCGCTATGTGATATGTACAGCTTTCATTTATCCATTCATTCTTTTCTTCAGTTTCTTAGACTGAAGCACAATTTGGCAGATTAAGTCTTCAGAAAGACTAAAAGGTATCTTCCAGTGATAGTGAAACAGGTGATGAAGAAAATAATAATTATGGGCCAGTTTAGGTCATTAGTCATACATATTCTAATGAAATTGAAAAACACTAACACGTTGTCTAAGAAAATGTATTGAAAAACAGGCAACGTCAAAAACTCTGCTCCGCATTTACATTTTGTCAACGCACACATTTTGGTTCGCTGGCCTGGAAAACCTCTCGACTCCCCCAGTCTTGATCCGCATTGGGAGCATGCTTTGTGTATGTCAAATCTAAAGCTCTCGCCACTTCCAATAGCCACGGACTGAAACAATAGACGAGATAATGACTTCATTGTCCTTAATGTTTGCTGACGTGCTTTTTTACAAACACATTTTACTGCAGCATATCTTGAGCCAACATAGACATCCGCTCGGCCTGCCTCAAAATGCTTAAGTCACAATCCATTCACTAGATTCACGAACTGGGGATCGAAGTTGAGAGAAGCTTCCCTGTGTGTGTGGCCACGGTTCGACCCGGCAGGGCCCGGGCCCGCTAGCTAACTCCATCCTGTGGCTCACTGTAGCACCCTGTGCTAGCTGAAAGCTATCCGGAGGCGGAAGTAAGTTAAAAAACAAAAAAACAAAAACACAAAAAAACAAAAAACATTAAATTGTGTTTGTAAAATTGCCTGGGAAAAAGTTTCAGTGGTAAAAATGAAGTTCCAAGCAGAGCAGGTATTTAGTATTACCTACGTACACATAAGGCACCCCATGGCAGTGTAACATCCAGCTCTTGGATTGCAGGTACTGGTGTCCCGACAAATTAACAGATGGTCATCTGGGAACAGGTTTGAGAAATTCGACGGTTTCTTCCCAACAAAAGAAAAGAGCAAATAAATAAATAAATAAATAAAATCTGAAAAATATCAGCCCGTTAGTGTTAGCATCAACAGATAAACGTACAACATGAAACTGATGAAATGCTTTAAGCTTTCAGGGCATTCATGAAAAATACGTGTTATTAAGAGTGAGAATATACGCAATACGTTCTTGCAGGCGAGTGAGTACTTGATATGGCGAAATGCGTACGTGAAAGAAATAGAATGGCTTTGTTGTAATGTTCTTAGATAGTGTTATGCAAATTGTTAAACATTTGTCGACAAAGCATTCACCGCATTTGCAAATCCCGTTCCCCGAATTTTCCCTAATGTGTAAAAACAATTATCATAACTATGTAGGCCTACAAATTTTTAATGAACAACATTCTCAACTACTTGGAACAGTAGCAGGTGAAATTACGATCAGCGACACATATAGTTGGTACTCCAGTGAAGTGCCACTAGAGGGCGGCAGAGAGCTATTATACCATTTTTGCTCACACCGTTTCTGGCTCAGTTTATGAAACACAACAGAGCTGTGGTTTCTGTAGATACTTAGCCCACATGTGAAGCGATGAACAACACGAGATGGGAGGAGGGCTGTGCTATATCATCGATAGCCAACCAGCACATAACCGAGGGCCAATTCAGACAAATATATCTGTCATACGGTTTCATTCTATTACTCTGACAGCGGCGGATTGTACCCGAAATCCTTACATCATAATCATCATGCATCTCTTCAGTGCACACTAATAAGCAAAAGTTTAAATATTGACACTCTGCTCTTTGTCACGTTTATTTTCAATTGCAACTGGCAAAGATTGAAACAAAACAAAACAACAAAACAATAAACAAAAACACTACAAGGAAAAGTGAACATACTACCGATCAAACAATATGGCCCCAATGTGATGCAGATGGCATGTTATTGATTCTTTAAAGACATACAATCCCACAACGTTCTCTGGATCCTTCTATATCTGTTTCACACACTGTCTTTCTTGCCTGCACACCAAATTCCCCCATTAGCCATGTTTCATCTCTGCAAATCTAAATTCATATTATAATTCACATATCTAAAGGTCTCTGAAGGACACTAAACACGAGCAGATATAATTTAAGATGGAAAAGCAGATGCCTTTGACTAATCCTATCAACATTTAACACATGTACCTCTCTTTTCCTTTGCTTGCTTGCTTGCATGCTGTGAGTAAGGAGCTGCTGGTACAGTACACTGAAACGTTAAAGCCTATTGGGAACATGCTGCTGACTCAGCCTAGGCCACTGCATTCATCTATCTGCACTGCAGTACTGTCTCTGCTTACCCCCTCCCCTCTCTCTCCTTTGCTCAGTGCGCCATCCTGCACACACAGGAAGGAAGGACAGAGGAAGGAAAGAGGGAAAAGCATTCAAGCAGCACTCGCACATCATGTTAGATAATTCATTTATGCATTGTTCAAACAATGCTGTCATTTTAACATTTTATACACCTCGGTGACTTTCAAACTCTATCACATTTCCATTGATTATTGGGAAAAGGCATAAATATTATCGCATCCCTGAAGCTGAAGTGATCTGTACTCTATCACTTACATAGAAAACAGTGCTATTCTAACCTGCAAATAACCAATATTTTAAACATAAACTGCAGTGCATAATGGAACACATTTAGTAAGTAAATGTTACGTCACATTGTGGTCAAAAACGACACCAGCCAGATGTGTAACTGGAAGGCTGCTTTTATTGTTTGGAAATAGATTCGTGCTCAAATGAAGATACTCTTTCACTGATTCCCATTTAACTGCTTCAGGTGTATGTGCAACACACATTCTATCTGTCTGTATTAGTGGCAAGAGATAATGACAGTCAATTTTTTTTTTCTCAGTTAGGCTATTTTCAAGGATGAAAAGAAATCCTCTCTATCTCAGTCATGCTACAAAAAAATGGCCTCGCAAAGCAACGTTTAGAAAGAAAGGTGTAACTGAAGGCAAGCTGTTCTCTTACCAGCCCGAGAGCCAGTAAACAAAACACACAGAGAGCACTTGTACTACATGATCCTACAATATGTTAGTCCAGACACTCTAATCTAGATGGTGAGTTTTCACTTGACAATTTTTTTTATTTATTTTTTTTTTAAAACTCAATACATTGTTTCTACCGTGCTCTGTTGTGATTCACTCCGGTGGGCATTGAGATTCTCGCCGCTGATTTCATAGACAGACTAAACAGGAAGCTAGAAAGGCACGTGCCGTTAAGAGATATTGCACCATAAACAAACGCACATATAGTAAAGGCAGCTAACCCTTAAATTATTAGATATACCATAATAAGCATGACCGCAAAAATGAATGATCTATCATCAAACTGCAGCAGTGTGTGTGTTAACGAGGGGACGCAGAGCCGGGGGTGGGGAGGGGTCACAGACGTGAAACAAGCAAAAACCATATCCCACAATGTGACACGGACGCCTGATTGTATTTGTCCGTGTGTACATGACAGGTAACAGAAGCATGACATCTTCACACACATATAAAAGGGTATGCTGGTAGTGCAATTCTCTCGCCAGTGCAGGTTCAACAAATCTCAACAAGCAACCAGTACAACACCATGCACTGCACACTGGTACCCAGTAATCCTGGGGAAGCTAGAGTTTTGGTTATTCTCTGAACATACCAAACAAGGAAAATAAGCATGATTGTTTAGACCTTGGTGTCCTGGGGTCGCATATGTATATATTATATATATATTAATAGAATAGAATACATATATAATATATGTACATGTATAAATTGATTTTTTTTTAAAACACTTTTAGATACATTTATTCTTCTTTTAACATAGATTCTTGTGGCTGCTCCCAATTTTTTTATTTTTTTTATTTTTTTAGTGAAAAGTGACTCAAAAATCTACTTCACCTAACAAAAGTATAACAAGGGGTGTCAGCTGGAAGCCATTCTATTAATGGTTAATAGTATTTAGAGTTAGATTTATAACTGTAGTTTTTTTTAAGTGATCCTGTACATCAAAACTACACATGCCCATAAAATAAATACCATATAACATTATCTATATTTCTTAAATAGTCCATTCTTTTGCTGTTTGTGTAAAAGACAACACAATCTTAACTCCATTTATTAATCCCTTACCGAAATGGATGTATAAGAGTATATATACATATATATGTGTATATATGTGTATATATACATATATATGTGTATATATGTGTGTGTGTATATATATATATATATACATATATATATACATATATATGTGTATATATATGTGTGTATATATATATATGTGTATATATATATATACATATATATATATATATATATATATATATATATATATGTATATATATAAATATTTATATGTAGATTTTTTCTTTTGAGGTCTCTGCAATATTACCCTGGTGACTTGGAGAAAATGGACAGCAGTAGCTGTTATGCTTAACATTCAATTTTATTTTGTTCAAGTTAACACCCACACTGATTTTGGAGCTTTCATGCAGCCGCTGGACCAGTGAAAGGATGAGGGGTTTATTCTTAATTAGGAAGTGACATCACTGCACGACAGGAAGTGCAAAAGCCATGGAGTGGCACTTAGGGCTCACAATACCTTTTAGAATGCATCCAGTGCCCTCGTTGTTATTTGGTATGCGTGATGCAGGAGCGCAGCGTACAAAAGAATAGCAGAGGAGAGCGCACTTGCTGTTGATAAATATTGAAAACTTGGGCCTGTCCATTTTAGCATGCTACTGCTGCTTTGGAAATAATCAAGTGTACTGCGCAAACCAACATATTCCAAATCCTTCCTATGATGAGTTCTCACAGTGCATCTGTGATTCCAAGGGTGAACAGATTTGTAGATGGAAGGTAAATGAGACCAAAACTACAGCCCACAGTATTTAAGCTATAAGTATAAACACAACAAGCAAGCGAAATGTTGCAGGTTTGCTGAGAAGCCTCCTAGCCCTCTAATTCTAAGTGTCATAAGCAGGAAGCACCAAACTGGCCTTTGACCAGCTGGCTGTCAAAAGAAGGCAGCCAGTCAAGATCGTAGTCCATCAACATGGCATGGAACAGAAAAGAGTAACGCATAATTTCATTAACACTCCCAACACATTCACTTGCATTTTGTTGCAGAGCTCATAAGTATGTCAATAATATCTCCTGAGAAAAAGGGATGATTTTTTTTTTTTTTTTCCAAGCATTGCATACATATTTAGGATCTCCGTCTACTGATGAGAGTGGGAAACAAAATGAATGGGTAGGGCATACTTTACCCAATCTCACTCCATGGGCAAAGGGCAACAATGGATAATAACAAGGCAGATCTCTTTGGCTTCTCCAAACACCAGGTTCCAATCATTCAATTGCAATTTTATGTTACCTAAAATAGGTTACAACTAACACTCAACAGATACGGTTCGGTAAAAGATCATCTCTTTTTGCCTCATCATAGATGCGGTGCTTAATAGTGGTTGCCCATCCTGACGGGGGGGAAAAAATAAACGAGGGGGTGAAACAATTTAAAGGGCAACAAAGGAAAAATATAAAAACAAGCTAGAGTGACAAAATATGTAAAGTGAACATCAATTAAAACTCTTCTTAGCCCTTTTCAAAAGGTCTAACCACTTGCCAAAAACATGTCTGTCACTGATAAAAGGGAGTTGCCAGATCTGCAAAAATCACCCAAACAACTTATAATCACCACAAAGACTCACAAAAGATGCCCACTCACACAAACCTGAAGGCAGACGGTATGTAGAATACTTCGGAGCAAATAAATATAGAAGTGAAATAGAATTGTTTGTTTGTTTGTTTGTTTTTCAGTTTTGAAGTGTTGCGACCCTCAGAAACATTTGAATTCATATCATCATACATTTCAGTCCCATGAGACACACTGACATAATTTCTCACATCTTACACAATCAAAATCCCCAGAGCAGCAAATGACTGTTTGGACTTCATTCAGAGACCCACTCAAGTGGGATTGCTCACCAACACGTTCCACACTCTCTAAAGAGGCAGCTGTTGAACATCATTTTAATGTGTGTTAATTAAAGCAATACAAATGCGAACCCATACAAGACATTCACCTTCTTATTACCTTTTAAACAAATTACTTGGAACTCCAGATTTACACGCAGTCTTACAGTCGAACCACTGTTGTGGTCTGAGTATTAGTGTCTTGTGGACTATGATAATTCATGCAAGAGTTCTGATCAAAACATGCCATCATGCAAGTCAGTTCTATGCATTGAGCAAGCACAATTACTTATGTATTTCTTTGGAAATCTGTCTGAGTAAATGTAAGCCCTTGGCCTGAGTTGACCCCATAGTACATAGACCCTTAACCAATTGGTGTGAAAGCCCATGTAAAAAACAAAAAGCCTTCTGATGATGGGTGTAACAAAAGATTTTTAAAAAATGAGTAAAAGAGTGACATGGGCGAAATTCAATTCAAGTTCAATTTTTGTTGTTTTTGTGTCAGTTTTCTTTTTTTTTTCTTTTGCGGCTCAAATGAACAATTGATAGCTTTAAGACATCAACAACCAAAAAACAAAAAAAAAACATATTTCAAGGATTTCTGTCACTTGTGTCTGTCACTCACTGGCCATTACTTTCTTTGCTCTTTTAGAGTGGACTGTTTTGATTTGCTATACATTTCAGTGCTAAATGACACACATCAACCCATCTGCTGCTTTCAGAATCAGGAACCCTCCTAGCCAGCTTTCCTTTACAACTCTGTCCTCTGCAGGAATCCACTTCTCTTATCTTAGTGCCAAATCCCTCCAATGTCCTTTCATCCTACCTCTTAGTGCAGAGTTAGTGGCAAGTCCGTGTTAGGTGTTTGAACGCAGATATTCCCTTTGTCTGATGTCTTTAGTTAAGATCAGTTGTCGAGATACAATGTCCAACAGTATGCTGACTATGTTTGGTTTGAAGTTCAGGAGCTTTCAAGCTGTAGCAGATCGAGCTTTGTCCCTCTGCGTCAATATAAAAATGAAGTCAGTAAATAAAATTACTGAGTGTTATTTTTTTTCTGACTTGCAAATGAAGTACTCTGTACATCTGTGGGTGAGTTTCCTCTTGCTTTGCTTGGAGTTATAATATATATATGTTTATATATATATATTTATTTGATTTTTTTTTATCCATTAATACTGTGATTATTTTTCCAACAACTCTAGCATTTAGATTCCCTGATGTCTTTTTGGTTTCTTCCTCTCTCCTTCCTCCCTCCCTTGCCCTCGTTGTTGTCGTCATCCTGCTTCTCCTTTTCAGGTTTGGTTACACTGTCATAAGAAGGCAGGGAGGCAGTTGAAGGAGTGTCCTCCTTCTTTTCCTGGTCCTGATTGTTGCCTCCATTCTCCACTTTGTTATTGGCCGGCTTGCGTTTGCAGACAAAGCCTCGTCTGGCCAGGTACGAACGGTAGGCCCTTTGGATAACCCTGGCCGACACGTCCTCCTGCTTGCGCCTCAGAGTGGTGGTGATGGGCTCGTAAGAGACTTTAGAGGGATTGGCCGCCACAAAGCGCTCCTCCATTTGCTGCCGGAGCATGTCCAACTCGCCGCTGTCACCCAGCACGCGCTTTGTAAAGGCAAACAAGATATCCAGGCAGTGGATGCGGTCACCACTCACCATAGGCATATCCATGGCGATCAGTTCGATGGTGTTGGGCTTGGGGACTCTGAGAGGGTGTTCAAGTGCATCCGCAAAGTCAGACAGTTTGGCGTAGGTGATGAACTGGCAGGCGTCTGGGTCAAACTTCTCCCAAATTTCATAGAAGGTCTCAAAGTCGTCCTCACTGAGTGGGTCAGCGCTCTCCTCTGTGGCCACACTGAAGTTCTCCAGGATGATGGCAATGTACATGTTGACCACGATGAGGAAAGAAATGATGATGTACATGACAAAAAAGAAGATGCCCACCGAGGGGTTACCACAGTCTCCAGTGTTGGGGGTACCAGCGTTCTCCAGACGGGGATCACAGTCAGGAGGGTAGTTCAGGATGGGCAGCAGCAAGCCATCCCAACCTGCTGATGTGGTGATCATAAACAGGATGATCATGCTGTTCCCAAACGTCTCAAAGTTGTACATGTCGTCGATTCCAGCAGCGTGTTTCACATAGCCAAAGTTAGACATGCCAAAGATGGAGAAAATGAACATGACCAAGAAAAGCAGCAGGCCGATGTTGAACAAAGCTGGCAGCGACATCATGAGGGCAAACAGCAGAGTTCGGATTCCTTTAGCCCCCTTGATGAGACGCAGGATCCTGCCGATACGAGCCAGACGAATCACCCTGAAGAGTGTCGGTGACACAAAGTACTTCTCGATCAGCTCCGCCAGAAACATTCCTGAAGAAAAAGGAGAGGGAGGTGGGGGGGGGGGGGGGAGGAGAGAAAACATACCATAGATAAAAATATAATCTGCACCTGCAGATACTTTTTAACGCTAAAAACTCCAGCCAAAGAATTCATCAGATAATTCACATTTGTGTCACAATGTGTGAAAAAAGAAACTAACTCACTAACTCGAGGAAGGTGTAAATTGTCTATTTAGATTATGAATTCCTCTCATTGGATCAAACTTTAAGGTTAAAACAAACAACAGAAAATGGGCAAAACTTTTTTTGTACTTTCATTTGTCTGTGCACTCATGAATCGTCGATGAACGTATTGTCAGAGGCATAAGTGCGAAAATATTCCAAATACTTGCCCACAATTGAAAGAATAACCACAACCACGTCAAAGATGTTCCAGCCGTTGGTGAAGTAGTAGTGACGCAGTGCAAAGAGCTTCAGCAGAAACTCCCCAGTGAAGATTACAATAAAAACAAAGTTGACCCAGTACAGCACTTCCTCAGTTTCCTTGGTTTGATCATCGGTCTCCACCATCATTGTAACCATGTTGAGACAGATCAGTATCATGATGGAGATGTCAAAGACCTGCTGTGTCACAAAGTCAAAGACCATGCCCTGGATGCTGTTCTGCAGAGAGACAAATGTGTTAGCAAGAGGGAAAAAAAAAGGTTATATTATACTTTGTGTGTCTATGCGTGTGTACAGTTAATTACCTTTTTGCTATTTACAATTAAAATGTCATATAGTTACCTGAGGCCTGGGTATTGGTTTTTGTGGCTTTTTTGACCCTAGTTTCTTCATGGCATTGTAGTACTTCTTTTGCTCCTCTGTCATGAAGATATCCTGACCTCCAAAGTAAAGGGACCAACAGAATGCTGTTACAATTAGCTAAACCAGTGGCACAAATACACCCGTTTACATATACAAGCATTTGCTTTATCTGATTAAAAGAAAAAAAGAGTATTTCTTACGATTTACAGATTCAACATCCAAAGAAGAATTTGTTTAAAAATGTCGCCTACCTCGTTCAAAGTTCAAAGTGTAAATATCTAATAGAAAGACTCAAATTCTTTCTGAATATATTGGCCACAGTTTAGCAACCTTTAAGTGTAAACCAACAAAATATAATGTTGCAGACCCGTGTGGACTCATTCTGTTCATGTTTCCCAATACAATATGAAGTAGTGGTTCAAGAGGGAAGAGAGCATAACCACAAAACACACATCTTCTATGAACACCAATCCCTGCTGCTGTTAAGATCTTTTCATTAGCTGATAGTAAGCCAAGAACACCAACAACTTCTCGGAGAAATCCCTTTGTCATACAAGTGCAGTAGTGTAAATGTAATGTCTTATCTTTTTCTTCTGTTGATTGAAGTTGTCGATAATGACACCAATGAAGAGGTTCAGGGTGAAGAAGGAGCCGAAGATGATGAAGATGACAAAGTAGATGTACATGTATATGTTGTCCTCGTACACTGGCTGGTCTTCCACCTGCAAAGTGAGAAAGTGATCACGAACTGCAACAACATGTTGGTCTGGTGCTTAAAATGGCCAAGAACCTACCTTTCGAGAATCAATTGCTGCATACATAATGTCCATCCAACCCTTGAATGTTGCCTGTTTAATAGAGACATTTTAGACAAGGTGACACTTGGGGACACCATTGAGGTTACAAAAAAAAAAAAAAAAAAAAAAAAGACACAGCAAGGCAGGGTTCTCACCACTTGCAGGAGTGCCAGGTAGCCTGCTCCCACATTGTCAAAGTTGATCTTGACGTTCTTCCATCTGACTTCAGTAAAGTTATCAAGAATGAGTGCAAGACACTGAGTCTTGTTGTTGACCACGTCTGGTTGGAAGTACTCCTCCGCTGTCTCATTGAAACAATAGTAATATTTCCCCGCAAACAGGTTGACACCCATGATGCTGAAGATGAGCCAGAAGATGAGACACACTAGCAGCACGTTCATGATGGAGGGGATGGCACCAACCAAGGCGTTCACCACAACCTGAAAAGAAGAGGAAGAGCAAACAAAAAATGACCTGTCTGAACTACAGCCTGCCTACATAAAGACACACATACAGAGACGTGGAAATGCACATCCCTGCCTCCTGCTTATGGCACTTGATGTCTTACTTCAAGTCTTACCATGTACAATAAAATATGTAAAACTAGAGATGGACTTATTAAAGAAAATGACACCTTCTTAAATAATTGGGGAAAATGCAGAGAATCCTTGTACAATGTCAAAGTTTAGCCATTGGGGTTTGAGTGTGGCTACAACGCCAGAAGAACATGTAACTACAGCTAAACCTGTTATAGCTAAACCACAAGCAACGTAGGCATGTTTGAACGTGCATTTCCAAACACAGAAGAGCAAAGGAAACAGAAAGGCAAATCAACCAGAAGCACAAACGCGAATATTAATGAACGATCATAGCCAATCATTTTTCTAAGATGTTTATAAAAAAAAAAAAACATTTAGAAGTAGCACTTAAACATTAGTTATTAAAAAGTAAAACAGTGACTATTGTAAATAATTGCAATGACATTCACTGATGGGTGAGTGAGGATGCAGAGGGAAGGGTATATGCAACCAGAAGTTTGTTGATCTTCCAGTGTGACAATGCCAAAGCCAAACTGTGATAAGATTAGATAACAGGTCACTTGAAGCAGAGGGACAGACGCAAAACACGGAGCTTGACACGATTCCCTTTTCTGCCTGGCAAAATCCAGGGATGGAGGCACAAAAAAGTCTTTTTTACTTACAAGGCTTTCTGGGGGGCTTCCTTGGACCTATTAACCCATATTTTACTGCCAATTACCTTAGCACCGCTAACTAAGATTTCTCCTATGTGAAATGAAATATGATGAATCAAATCAGATGGACTGTGAACATCTGAGATGATCTGAATCCATGCAAGAGCTCTGCCTTTAATAAAAGCTGAAGAAAAACGGCTGCTCGTAGGGTTAAAAAAAAATAAAATAAAAAAATAAAGAATACCGTAAGCTATACAGCCATCTTTAGCATGCGCCGATGCCTTTTATTAATCAACATGCAGAAGGACCAGCTGCCTGGCATCTCAGGTCTTACCCTCATCCCTTCAAAACGTGACAGAGCCCTGAGGGGCCTCAAGGCCCTGAGTGTCCTGAGTGATTTAATCGGGCCTAGATCGGAGAAGCCCAATGCATTAGCTATAAGGCTGACTATAGACACCTACACAGATAGGGACAGTAGGAGAGGGAGAGACAAAGGCAGGGAAAGAGAGGACCCACATAGTTAGAGGGGATAAAGGACGGAATGAAGGTGGAGCCTCTATTGTAACTGGTGGATAAATTGTGAAAAGCAGATGACTAAAAATGTATGTTTGTAAACGTATATGTGTGTGAGTGTCTGTGTTACTCGGGTTTAAGCAGGTAATGTTGAGAAAGACAAAAGCCCGATGAAGTGCACGTGACCCCCAGTCACTTCTAGTTTTGTCTTTTTTTTTGTGTCACATATTGTCATACGTTTAGTGTTTGGTTAGGTTTGGCAAGCCAGTCTCGCGTGAAAAAAACCAGCTTTAGAGCACAGTGAGCACACCTGGAAAAAAACTTGTGGTTGACACAGAGTGAGGAAGAGAAGAGAAAAGGTCAAACAAAGGGGAAACCAAAAAATTCAGAGGGAGAGATGTATCCACGAAACACTCAAGTCAACGTGACACCATATACACACAGTACGAAACGGCACGGTTTCCACACCAGAGAGCGGATCAGTAAGAACGTGGGAGAGAAGAGGCAGGAGGTTGGACTACTGTCAGTGTTGGAGGAGAGAGAAGAAGAACCTGTGAAAGTAGGTTTCCCCAACACATCACACAAATCTTACCCTGCACCCTCAAAACACCGACCACTGAGTGGCTCGCCACAGCCGCAACACGTCTCTCTTAACTTAGAGAGAGAGACAGTTAGAGGGACCTGCTACAAGAGAGAGGACAGGTCAAAGGTTAGGGCAAGACACATGGCATTGGAACAGACTGCTGACGCTATTTATTGGAGAATCAGGAAATCTTTAGCATTTTGTCTAACCTCACGTTACGTTTGCTTTCCAGTGTTCGTCTCTGGTGGAATAGAACAGAACAGGATCCAATGCCTTTATTTATCCCACGATGGGGAAATATGCATAATTGCAGCCGCATATACAGTGCAAAGAGAAGAAGAAAAAATGTATATGAATTAAAAATAAATAAAGAAATAAAATAAAGTAAGAAAGGAAAACAAATATTTAAATCTATATGGACACTTAGACTTAGACAAACGTTATCCATCCCCTTGGGATGACTCCCTCAGGGGAAAACAAAAACAAACAAAAAAAAAACTTTTATTATTTACAAATTATTTACATAACATTGAATATAGATAATTATTTTATTGCACCTTATGAAATGTAGCGATTGAGAAAAGTTTCACTGAGTGAATGTGTTTATGTTGTTGTTGTTGCTCCATTTTCTTTTTTTTTTTGAGGGTTCCTGATGCAACGTTACACAGCCAGTCATTGGTCTATTTCCTTCTTTAGTAAGGACTCTAACCTGGACATTGTGGTGGCTATGGTTGGAGAGGTGCTGCTGCTAAACAGTCGGGCTGAGCAGCGCTGCAGACGATTCCATCACACAACTATTTTTGGGGATGTTGGGTTAGGAGAAATGAAAACAAACCAGAAAAAAATAAAGATCTTTGGTCATTTAAACAGATTTGCAGACAAAGAAGAATTACAGCTTTTTATTTTGTAAAAAGCCTTCGGACCAAGATATAGGTGAAAACTCAGTCACCAAAACCATAGGCTGTCCACTGTTAAAATTTTCTAATTTAACAGTGACGTGTAAATATTAAAAATGCCTCGCAAACTATGAATCCCAAGGGTACTTTCAGTCTTCTCAGAAAAATAAAGTAGGATAAAAAAGGAAAACAAATATACACACAAAACTGGTAATGCACATTCCAAGACAGAGGAGCACAACAGCGAAGCTCAGCTTTGAAGTGTAAAGTTCAGGTTAAAAGCCAAAGTATTATATGATAACTAGACTTTATGATAGCACAGATGCCCTGTAGAAAATCACAGCGCAGTGTTGCTGAGCCCCTGTCGTGGCAGCATCAGGCACAGAGGGGTTCAGCAGCAGACACTAGCTTAATTTCCTGCACCTAAGGGCAGCGAACACAAGCTGCCAGAGCTTCTGCAGCTGTATTTAAAGCTGTTGGCAGCTTCACGTAAGCAGCCACTATTGCTGACATTGCTGCAATTTCAGCCTGCTGTCTCTCCCAAGAGAAGATGGAAGCTAGCGCTGGATTTGTTGAGAAAAAGGTTGTAAATTATGCAAAGGGAAGAGAATCTTTCTGAAGAAAATGCCCCATCACACACAATTGCTGTATAAAGGTGAAGTATTGTCTCTTTACCTGACAAAACAGACAGATCCGTTCCTTTGTTATCCAAGAAATTGAAAGTGCCAGTAATCACAAACAAGGGTTCACCATTATGTGCATCAATAAAAATGGTAAAAAGAAAACGAGGGGGAGGGAGGGACCAAAGAACGACATAAAGCTAGCTAATAACTGTTGGATAACCTCAGCTGATCAGTTGACTTAGCTAACATACTGGCTACATTGACAGCTACCACAACGTAGGAGCTAATAATCCAACTTGGAAATGTAAAAAAAGGACCAACTTATTCCAAAACTAATGTGACAGATAAGCAAATAATCAAAAAAGCTAATAATAATAATTTTTGAAAAATGTCAAATAAAGAAAGAACAAACCAGAGGTTTCTTCAGTCGTGCTTTGTTTTCTTGTAAATTACAACATAGTCTACCATTTTAGTAGAGCATTATCATTATAATGATTGTTTTTGTTGTTGTTGTTGTTAGTCTTCTGTTTAGTATCCGTTGCTACTGAAGTGAACTGACATACATATGTGGAGGGGGCTGGAGGTTCTGGTTCTGGCCAGTGAACAAAGAGTAAGGTGCCATGGCGTACTGCATTCAAGTGGTAAATATTTCATTGTGCGCCATGTAATACTGGTAACCAGGATCCTAACACGAGGGAAAAAATGAGCTGCCATCTTCACTGAGATCACCTTGGTTCTTGGTTTGCGGTTACAACTCCTGTCAGTCCACCACGCCTAGCATATCTTCTGTTAATACAGGAAATATTTTACATTAAGAATAGAGCCAGAGGGTGGCCAAGGTGCTGGCCTCCACTAACGTGTCCCATGTGCAGCGATCATGTGGAACGATCGATTATTCACCCAGTGCAGTTCAAAGTCTGCTTCCGTTGATCCACCAGTGGCAACAGCTCAGCAACAAAATACCACCGTGTGCATAACGACTGTCACTCCTGATTCTACAAGGTGCCATTTTTCAGTGACTGTTTTGATTCAATGGTGACTAGAAACACAAAATGAACATGACGTATAAATGTACCTGGCTAACATTATAGTTAGCATTTCAGCAAAATTCCCATGTCACGGGGGGGGAAGTTTGCTGATACATTTTACAAACATTGGAGAGAGATAGAGGGGGTGGGGGGGGGGGGGGGGGTCAAAGTAGAAAATCCCCACAGAAATCACAAAAAGGGAGGCGTTTGTGTCCAGTAGTCCTCACAGGATGAAAAAGATTCAGCATGACTCAGCAGTCCAGAGCTTGACGGAAAAGCTCTGAGTTAAGCAGGGACTGAGGATATTTACGGTTGATCCATGAGATAATTAATCAGATCAGTGCTTTTTAAAAAAAAAAAAATGCCATGGAGAGCTAAACAAATTTAAATCGTGGCGATAAATTACGATGCACTTTTAGTTAATTATGCAGTGAAGGCATTCAGATGTACTTACATCCACAATGAAGAAGTCCAACCAACACCAGGCGTTCGTGAAATACTTCACAAAGCCGTAGGCCACCCATTTCAGCAACATCTCCAGGATGAAGATGTAGGTGAAAACTCGGTCGGCATATTCCAGAATGACTTTGACGGTCTTCCGCTGCTCGATGTACACATCCTCAAAGGCCTGGAGAGGAGAGGAGCATGACGTCTCTGCATCACACTGCCAGCACTAAAACAATGTTGCTACTTTAACTTCACTATAATAGCCACTACGAGTTTTGAGATGTGTTTGTGTTGTTCAGCCAACAATAATAGCCTCTTTTAAAATAAATAAACAAATAAATCGATAAAACATGAGAGTAAAAACAATAAGCTGAAGCACCACCACTGGCGTGTGTGTGTGTGTGTACTCTTACCAGTGCTCCACTGCTGAGCAAGATCATGAAGATGATGAGGGTCTCAAACCAGTTGTGTTCAACGATGAGATAGCAGGTCTTCCTCAGGAACCACCAGTGCTTCCCCCAGCCATGAGTGATGGGCACGTCGCAACACTTGTATTTGGCAATACATTCTGAATGAAAAGAAGAAAGACAACTGTGACACGACAGGAGCAGCCACAGCCTGGGAACTCCATGACACTGAGGTCACTGAAGTTACACTGTATGTCTTTAAAGCTAATTAAAAGCAGCGCTATACCGTCTGTCCAGCAAGCGTCTGGGTCCAGGTACTCCTCCACCACCTCCACCACTGCCACCTCCTCTACATCAGGCTTGATGTCTATGGTGCTGCCCTCTGACGAACTGGTATCATCCATCTGGGAACAAGCGGTGGATCAGGAGAGATCAACTCAAACTGCAATGTCTCTTTCAGAACATATAAAGGCTTCTGAGATGCTAACAGCTTCAGCAACAGCACAGCGCCAGTGCACCGCATGCATTATTAGATCACACATTAAATGAGTGCCCCTTGGGTAAAATTGCTTTGGGTAAAATACTGTATGCAAGACATGATTTAATACCATAAGGAATGTGGGGTTCAATTGTCGAGTGTGATGTGTAATAAAAAGGTGACCAGCAAGAGTGAAAGCTGGTGGAAGGGACCTGCTGAGCTTCACTTTGGGAGTGAGCAGCAAGGACTGCATGAGAAAAGACCACTGTGCCGCGGCACACTAGTGTACGGTGTGACAGTGTCAGGTGTTCCATGAAAAATTACCCAATTCCACTTGATTGGTCTAAAAAACAATGACATTCCACTGTGGAGTGACTGTGGTTTAAAAAGGAGTGTACGCTTATTTTCCTCCCAGGATATCAGCTTTGTGTGCATCTAAACATGGTTCACAGTGAGTGAGTGTAAATAAATGAAGAGACTATTTTATCATTATTAGGCTAACTTACTTATTTACTTTTTATCTGTCGTAAAGCATTTTGGTTTTCCGAAAGGACGTTGTAAAGGGCCATATAAATAAACTACATTTACATTTAAAAAAAAGGGTATAATATTTTTGGTTGGAAGTGTGCGATGGGAATTTTTCTATGGAAGAAAAAATGCGTTGAGGCTCAAATTAAGGTTGAAAACCACTGCATTAGAGTGCTCAGAGTGTCATGTGATGATGTGCTGGGTGGTGAGTCTTTATCGGCTGAGCAGTCTGGGAAACTCCCGTCTAAACCGTGAGCGCTACCAAACTGGTCAGCGCATTAAAGACGTGTCGCCCGACTGGACACATGACGCCGCTCTGAGGAAGTGTGGAAGACTTCCAGTCCAAACTGTCAGAATGAAGAAAAAACAACCCAAAAAAAAAACAAGGTACGAACCATCTCCTTAAGACTTCAATGTCTGATAACAGGAAAATCCTAAATATAACTTCACACAGATGACAAACAGCTATTAAGCCACTCAGACACTCAATGCGCTCAATGGAGCAGGAATCGGCTGTAGGTTGTAATGTACACGCATTTTCTCCTTTCTTCCTTATATAAACCAGGTCAAGGTGATCCATGCATCAGACACATGAGCAGTGTGTCGGGCGTACCCTCCTCCAACCACATTCACACTATGCTGCACACGGCACGCTTCTCTGTTTGTCACTTCAGAAGCTTCCCCCTTCGTCCCCCTTCATCTGCACGCTCAGCACTCGGAGTCAGAATGTCAGGTGAACTAAATGTGCGCCGTTGGCTTCAACCTACGGCTTGGAAATAAATGGATGAAATGGCCGCCTCCGACCTCCTCCGCTTCCTGTATTTTCACAATCAAACCTGGATTTATATTTTTCTTTTAACCAGACATGGTTTGCCTGCTGACACATGTCAAAGGTAGGAAAAACCCAATGTCTGATTAAAAGAAAGACATAAATCAAGTTCAAATCAAGGGCATAACGAGCACAATCAAACTGTCGACCCGCTACTCACGTCTTTGCTGTTCTCCACGTCCGACTCGCTGCTGAAATCCTCCGTGTTGAGGTTCTCAAAGTCCGACTCGCCGACAGCGATGGGAACGCAGACGGTGAGGTTGGGGTTGTGGATGAAGGACATGTAGTCCTCGTCGATCATATACTTCCCCACGCTGCTCCCGATGCCGCTGGTGGTGCCGTTGCCATTTTTGGCATAGTCCAGTTCGCGGTTGATGTCCACAGTGTGGTTTGCGATGCAGTTCAGCTTCTTCTCGTACATCTCATCCAGAGGCTTTTGTTCGTCTTCTATTGGCTGCTTCTCGCAAAAAAAAGAGCAAATGAACAAAAAACAGCACGCAGGGGGTAAAACACACATTCATACCTTAGATGGATTTGTATTTTTTATTTATTTACTTATTCTTATTTAACATTTATTTACCCAGGCAGGCAATTAAGAACAGATTATTAGTTACAAATGCAGCCTGAACTAAGAGCAAAGGCTCTTTGAAGGGTGGAGAGGATGTGGGACGGTGAAAGTAAAAACGAGGTTATACATTTTACAAAAACAACAGTTAATACGTTTATGTTTCTAATCAAAAATAATGCATTTCGGGGTTTTTTTGTGTGTGATAAGGTAAAAATGAAGGCTATGAAGATAAAGTTCAATAGAGGTGAGACTGAGTTGAAGAGTAGATGCTGCAGAGTCGAGAGGGGCCCACTTAGTATAAGACGGTATCATCAGCATATCGGTGGATCTTAGAATTGCAGGCATTCTTGGCTACATCATTAATGTAGATAGGGAACAGCATGGACCTTATAATTGCACTGTACCTTCTTGAGGACTGTGGCCACAAAGAGGCGACTGTTGATCTTGAACCAGCTAATCCCTATATGAATGCGCGCCATCGCAAGCTGAAGATTGTTGGGCTCGCCATCGTCATCTGTGGCAGCAAGGTTGTCCGCACTAAATGAGCTCAGCAGCAAGGCCAGAAATAGGTTGAGCACCTAGGAAATACCCCCAAAGTTAGATTCCTTAAGCACTTAGAGCAAAACAGATGATTTACCATCACACATCAGGCTACTTTAAAGGTCCATTTTGTAATATTTGGCTTGATTTATGATATCTTTAAAGAAGCCGGTCGGGACAATCCAGGTCGCCTCACAGCGTGTTTCGTATTTAATAGGAACACTTGCGTCCTCAAATAAACCAATAAAGGAGAAGGTGGACGAGGTATCCAGGTTTGGGTGTGCACCCCCCTGTAGTTCACTGGCAAACTCAGGAGGGAGGGAGAGTGAAAGCAGTTTTTTCTTCAAAATCTCCAAATATTACACCCTAAACCTTTAAGTCTATATTTCATTTATTTTCTTACCACCAGGTTTCCAATGACCATGACCATCATGAAGACAGTGAGGCACATGGTCTGTCCAGCCACCTCCATACAATCCCACATGGTCTCAATCCACTCCCCACACAACACTCTGAACACAATCAGAAAGGAGTGGAAGAAGTCGTTCATGTGCCAGCGAGGCAGCTCGCAGCTTTCGGCGATCTTGCACACGCAGTCCTTGTAGCTCTTGCCAAAGAGCTGCATGCCCACCACGGCGAAGATGAAGACGATGATGGCCAGCACCAAGGTCAGATTACCCAAAGCCCCTACTGAGTTACCAATGATCTTGATCAGCATGTTGAGGGTGGGCCAGGATTTAGCTAGTTTGAAGACTCTCAACTACAAGACAAATAGGAAAAAAATACACTTTATCTATGGCATATACGTGGATACACGGAAGTCTTGCTAAAACCATCTGTACTTAAAACAGATGGTTTCAAAATGTGTGCAGAAAGAAGGAGCCATATGTTTTAAGCGTCTCTATACTGTATTGACTTACCAATCGGAATGACCTGAGTACTGACAGACCTTCCACATCAGCCAGTCCAAGCTCGACTAAACTCAGAGTCACAATGAAGCCGTCAAAGCAGTTCCACCCTCCCTGGAAGTAGTAGTACGGATCCATGGCAACGAGCTTGGCAAACATCTCACCAGCAAAGATGCCCGTGAAAACCTGAAGACCACATCACAGTAACAGGAAAGCGGTCATCATTCAATGGTTTTTTTCATTATAAAAGAGAAATTGCAAGGTAAAATGTAGGATTTTAGCCTCAAATAGTGCAACCCTCACCCCCCCAACCCTCTAAAAAACACTAAATGTTTTATTTATTTATTTATCTGTTTTAACTTCTGTCAATCTTTGAATTTCTTTAAAAAAAAAAAAAAAGCTTTACTCGCATTATATAAAACTGAATGTTTTTTGGTAATTTAACTGTCACAGAGTAAAGTAGTATTTGCTAATCGATATCTGTCATTAGGTTTTCTTCAAGTTAGACAACTTTCTGTGGACGTCCAAACAAAAAGTATTAATTTGATACTATAGCCCTTCAAATATTGTATATTATTCTCACATAATCTTACATCATAAGGTTATGGGATGATCAAATGGTCCATAACCATATACCATTTCACAAAAACATAAAGCTGTGCTATTAATGCAAATGTATTTCTAAAGACATAAGGTTGATTGTGATACTACTGCAATGCAGGCTTTTGGATCAAAGAAAAAATAAAAGCACCACAGCACTTCAATAGATGAATAAAAATGTTTAAAAAAAACAGAAAAAGGGACAAAAACAGTACATCAACTTAGTTTTACTAACAGTCTTTTTAGTATGGCATAAAATGGTAGTCCTCTATCTCTAACCTCTATCCTCTATCTATTATGTCCACAGGTACATAACTTTAGTTGCCTGTCCATTCTCTTCTTGCATTTCATACACCAGCCCTGTGCCTTGCTCAACTGCTCTCTCCTTCAGGAAACAAACACTAATGGAGACTAATGGCAGTGGTTCCACAAAGGAGAAAGTGAACTGGAGTTTCTCACCAAGTTGCCAGTGTACAAGACATCCTCAAATTGGGGAGTCATGGGGTAGTGCTCCATTGCCATGAAGAGGGTGTTGAGGACAATGCAGATGGTAATGGCGAGGTCGACAAATGGGTCCATGACAATCAAGTAGACTACATGCTTGATCTTCAGCCAATAAGGAAAGCACTCCCAGATGAGGAACGTGTTGGCAAACTTGTACCAGCAAGGAGGGCACTTCCTTTGAGACTCCTCCAATTCTGCAGCATGAAAAAAATAAGACAGAAAAACCACAACATTGTTTGAAAAAAATTACATTTAGGAGAACGTGACTCTTTAAAAATGCATTAAATGATAAAAATTTAATTTGGGTAAAATCACTGCGTTCAATAAGGTGCGAATAAGGATAAATAACTAAATACTTAAAATGATACTAACTCAGCAGCCTACTTTTGAGAAATTAAACTAGCTTGTGATCATTATTGTCGCCATGTCAGCATGAAATACATCATAACCCTTATGCGGCCCGGCGTAAAACGTGTGCAGAGGGTACCTTCAAGCAGAGTGTTGGTGGCTACGCTCATCTGACTGTTGGCACGGTCCTTTCCTTTGAAGGAAGAGTTGAGCTGATCCACAGAAACCATCAGAGAGCCCGAGTGCTTCTTCTTGATCTCCAAGTCAGTGGTCTATTCCGAGAGATGGAAAATATGTGAACCATAACTACAATTCAACACACGACAATGGTATATTTGGCACACATTATGCTCTAAGACAATATACATATTGAACAGTTCCAGTGATTTGCTGTATTTGTAATAACAAAATCAGTTGAAACATGATTTTTTTTTTTTATCATAGCCAATCAATAAAATTTCTTTTGCAATATACTACTTCTTGATTCTAAAACTTGTAAATTCCGTTTATGCAGTAAAAGTAAAGTTTCTCAAATATATGCCTAGCATTCACATCTTGGTGAATATTTAAAAAATAAAAAATAAAAAAAAGTATGTACAAATGGTCAGTGATGATGCTCTTGTTTAACATAGTGCACAAAAGGTGAAGGTATCTGCAAAAGCTAGGTCCTTCTGTCAACAAAAACCCATTAATGAATGCCAAACCACAGAGTTTAAGTGGATCAAACTCGTGAACACTCAAGTTAAAAATAATTAAATAATTAAACTACCACCTACAAGATGAAAAACAATCTGAGCTGAGAAATTGGACTAAACAATGTCACTATAAATTAAAAACATTATTATTCCGGTAGAAATTGTTTTAATTACGATATTATATTTTGGTATTTTGTCACCGGTGAAGTGGCCTTAGTTAGATAATTCACCCTCTCCTTAATTTCCAAAAACCACTAACTGCATAAAAACTAAACTATAATTCTTAAATTCTGAATTAAACTGCATGCACGGGCATGCTTGTCAATACAGAGGGGCATTTTATCACATTTACTCTTACACCATGCTACATTTTCAGACAGAGTCAAAAGTAAAAGCAGGTAAACTGGTTCGGAATTAAAGGGGAGGAGGGTTAACCATGCTAGCTATAATGAGGGAAAATTGTATGACAGGGGAAAAAAAATTGTCCTTGCAGCACCTAACAACTCACAGGAAGAGGACTAATGGGTAATAAAAAGGAAAGAGAAGACAAGAGAAATAAGACGGAATGACAGAAGGGACAAAAAGTGGAAAACTGCTAATAAAGAACAATATAAAAGTAGTGAGAGTGTAATTTCTTGTCTTGAATATATATGACATGTTAGCTTGGCGATATAATTGTTCGGGTGACCTCAGCAGGACTGAGCTGTTAAAATATCAGTGAAATAATGAACATGACGTTGCCAAAGCAGGGGACAATAAATATCCTTACAGCTGATGACAGCCCACCAGTTATGTTTAAAAGGAGCAGAAGAACAAGGAAAATAGACTGGAATAAAGTGCTTGTGTAAGATTCAAATCATAAGACAGCTTATAAAGCTTTAGACAAGGCAAAAAGGAGCTTCTGAGTTGAGGGTAAAAAAGGGGACAGGAGCCAAGGGGTGGAGGTTGGTGATGGAGAAGCTGCGGAGACCAGGGCCACCACCATCATGCCTAGACTGAACAACTGTCCCATGGACATCCTTACACTGTCATCAGTGGCTGCCTTATCTATTTTCACCTCAGGCAAAAGCCGTCTGCCAGGCCCGGGGCCAATGAGCGACACCACTCCATTGCAGTCCACAGTGCTGTTCCTCTTCCCTCCCGAGTGGGGCGCCAGTGGGTGGATGTGTGATGAGCCTTGGCTGTAGCCACTGTAGCTGTTGCGGCGGACCGGAATGAACAGGGAGCCTCGGCGATCTTCGCTCTCCTCCACCGTACTGTGTTCGTCGTCGGCAAACTCATTCTCCGAGCCCATGTCCTTGGAGCGGCCTTTGAAGCTGAAGATGCTGCTCCGGCTATTGTGGCGCGACATAAAGGGAGAGCCTGGGATACTGAGAAGTGACTGGAAAGAGAGAGAGGGAAATTTGATGAGAAGGAAAGAAAATAGGACACAGAGAAAGGTATAGACTTCCAATGGGACAAGATATAGAGGATTATTTTGTCGGAAAAAAAGTTATACAGTAAAGAGAAAGAAATCAATTGTTTGATTTGCATAGTAATCATTTAGTCTGTGATTAACAGAAAGCTTTTAAACAACCCATTACAACTAATTTGAAAATCTTGCTTTTAAACATGGACACAAAAACTGAACTAGTGTCAAGGTTCTTTGGGGGGAAGGTCACAATGGCTGACGAGACAAAACGTTTGTCTGTCTTAATCAAAGCAAGCCCAATCAGATTTGACCAATAATAGTGTAGCAAGGCTAATTATTATTATTATTATTATTATTTTTTTTTTTTTTTAAAGCTTTCGTTCCAAATGAAGAAGGTTGATGATGGTCATGACTTCAAAGAAAGAAGCTGCAGTTGTTAAGGACAAAACTATCTGGCTAAGATGGAAAACCTTTGTGTAGAAAAAAGTCTGTACTTGACAAGGCCATCACATTTTGCAGAATTACTCAGCTTTTTTTTCCCCCACATATGTTCTGTTATTTGAACAACATTCCATAGCATGTCTTTCTAGAACATGTCACGAGTTTCACTGCAGTACAAACACAAATTGAACAAAATTGTCATAAGCATACATATACAACTGGTATCAGTGTTGGGGTATGGGCAAGAATTCTACGAGTATGAGTAGAGTACCCAATCCTGGTATTGGTACCAATAATCAATACTGGTATCGGTACATCCTGAGTGCTAGAGGAAAGACAGTCATTTTAGATGTAGCCTGATGCCCGGTCTAATTCTGGAGATAGCATCAGCAGAATAGGCTAGCAACAGCATGAATAAACCGCTGAATGAATCAAATCATCAACTTTACCTGATTCATGATAGACGTCTTCCTGCCCAGACGGCTTCCAGGGAAACGAATGGTACTTTTCTTGCTGCCATCGTCCGACTCAGACTTGACAACCTTCTCACTGTCTCCCTTCTCTTTCTCCTGCTCTTTTTGACGCCATTTCTTCTTGCGATTTCTTCGCTCTTTTGCACTCTTGGAGCTTAGTTTGGAGGCCTCAGAAGAGCTGCGGGACAAGTGCCCACCTCCTTCATCCTCTAAAGGAGCCTCTGACATAGTGCCTGCAGATGTTGCCATAGCAGGACCCTTAAATAGAAATTGGGAAAAATAATAATCATGAACCAAGAAACACAGCCTCAAGGATGCATGTAAGGAGAGAGTCAGGCCAACCTGTGTTTCCTCTTGTTGCCTTTTGAGCTGCTCCAGCATGGCCTTGAATTCAGCCTCTTTCCGCTCTGCCTCCTCGATAGTTGCCTGGTTTTGCTCCTCATAAGCCATGGCCACCACAGCCAAGATGAGATTTACCAGATAGAAGGAGCCAACGAAGATGACAAGTACAAAGAAGATCATGTAGGTCTTCCCTGCAGCCCGCAGAGTCTATCAAAAACACAATGCAATAGAGGAAACAAATCTTAAAAAAACAACCATCTTTTCTTCCATTTAGTTTCTTTTACTGCTTCTTCTGCAGTCAGGGTCATGGGTGTTGCCAGTGTTGCTAGGACCAATCCCAACTGTCTTCAGGTAAAGGTAGAGTTACACCATAGACAACCCGTTTATCTCAGGGCCACACAGAAGGACGAAAATTTGCACTACGGCCAATTTAGAGTCGCCAATTGGACCTTCAGAGCCGTCTTTAGACCAATGGAGGAAACAGGAGCGAACCCACATAGACACTGGGAGAACGCGCAAAATACAAATGGAAAGGTCTCAGGCCCTGGGAGCATACCTGTGAACCTTCTTGCTGTGTTAGTGCAAATCCTGTTCACTGCAACCTTTGTACAGCATCTGAATAGCTCAGATTTCAACAATGAAAACAATCTTATAAACTCATCAGTGAATTAATATTCAATGGGTCTTAATTTGCAAGAGACCCCCAAATCCAATCGATTTCAAGAAGTAGAAGGTACATAAGAGAGTTACCTGTTTAGTTTTAAAATTGGTTTCGGATATCCCAGGTATTTAGCTTTACTGGAGAAAACCTTGAATGGTCCCAAGAGTTGACATGAGAGTAGTTTGATGGTTAAACTCACTTTGCCATCATGCGAGTTGTCAACTTAAAAAAAATAACAACTTATATATTAGATAGACTGAGACCACTCTCAGGAGGACCACCTCCAAGGCGCTCTCTACTAAGGTTTACCTGGGACCCCTAAACCATTTGTTTTTAGAATTGCATAAGGCTTTTTCAATGAAAGGTGAACCATCTTTGGTTGAGCAAAAATCGACATAGACGGAGCTGGAGAATAACAGGACTACTAGTTGTGAAAAAATAATGGCTGTTGCAAAGGAGTTCGCCATGAGTGTTGCTTGATTGAGTTTGATCGGATACGGATGGCATTGTCACAACAAAAGATCAACAACACTGAAGGGGTTTTCAAAAAATGTTACTGAAAATTGATTGAAATCGAATGCTGCAAATAGTTTGTATTTACAAAGCCCATAGTTTAATATTACAAAGCTGACTAGTATAGGTCACTGTGTCTCAGATTCAGCAACCTAGGATGAGCTCACACAGAAGGCCTTAGCTGCTAGCCAGCAGGTAAAGGATGGAATATCCATTGTCACCTGAGAGTCCCAATTCATGCTTTGGAGTGCAGATGACGAAAAGGGCCAAGTTTCAGACTCTTGTGGAAGGAAGATATGTGAGAAACAGAGAGCAATGATTGTGGTGACAAACCCTCCTTCCCTGCTTCCTTTCGGGTGGCCACAGTCAACCAGGCCCATTGAGTTAGATTTCTCTAAGGTTGTCATATTTTGGCCTGAGACTACACCCTCAAGTGAGCTTTTGAGTTGACTTCTGTGCCATACATGAAGGAGCTTTGAAGGCTATAACCAAATGATCACAAGGCATTGTCTAACTTGAAGAGCACAGCTTTTTACAGCCTAGATCTGTTGACGACAGAGTTTCTAGTCTGGTTGTGGCAGATCTAGCTTGTCTTTTTGCACGTTGTGGTTTCCCCAAAAAGCAAAGATTGAGAGGACAACACAAAGCCCAAACGATGCTTTGCTCCAGCTGTTTTCCTCCATCACCAGAGAACTTGGCAGACTGAAGTTTAGAAAGTTAAGTCATTTAAGTTTGACCTATAGTAAGCACAATCCAAACTGTCAGAGGGTGATGCCTGTTGTTCTGGGTCAAGTGGCCAACGTGCTTTGGAGCAGGCCATACAGGCAAATAAGTCAAATGAGGAGGTGGGCGTCGCCAACAGTTCCTTGTTTCCCCAAAGAGTCTTTAATGGCATTACCCTCAAGTCAGTGGTGATGAAGGACACTCTACCTCCTGAGAAGGTGGATAATATCCTCAAAATGGTCACATTTAAAGAGGACAAGTCTGGCATACATCCTTTCATCACGACTGGACTTTGGCACGACAAACTTCATTGGTTAGCCATTGGGTGAACATTTCGTTTGCCCAATCACTTTCCAACTTTTGCCCAAAAGACTTTATCCACCAATAAAGAGAAGTAGAAAAAGAAATACTGGACCAGATTACTGAAATCAATGCTTTACCAGCATGTAAAGATTTTCCCAGAAGTCTTGTGTCATGAGTCGGAAGAGAGTCAGAAAAGCCCAGCCGAAGCTGTCAAAGCTGGTGTAACCATAGTTGGGGTTCCTTCCGGCTTTCATGCATGTAAAGCCCTCTGGACACCGTCTACAAGAATAAATAGCGGAAATAAAAACATTAGCAATCAAATTAGTACTGCAAATTCAGCACCAATGGTGAATTAAATGCAACATGATCATGAGAGAGAATACTAATACATGTATGTTGTTGTTTGGTTGTAGGTTGTACATGAATGGACCCACACCCAGATGAGGGTGTCAGTCATGGTTCATTTTTTTTTTAAATAAAAAAATTGATCTCTTCACATTTTTATGTGGCGAGCTATCTAGCTGGTGAGGATATTGACGTTGATAGTCTGAAGTCCCATCCCACTTGCTTTGCACTTAAATTGCTAAACATGAATTAATCCCACAGTGTGTAAGTGCAGTAACCTACCCTGAGTCAGAACTATTTCCACAGAGCAATGCATCAAGCTGACCATGAAGAAAGTAGAAATTACCTGTGAAAGCAAAAAAAGGTCATTGCATTACATACGGTCCATACATGAAGTAGCCTTATTAGTTTCAACTTTCACATTTTCTCTCATTTCGGCTTTCAACAGTTGTTGTCCAGATATCACAGGATCACTTACTGTCATTCATTACGTATTCCCCCCACTCAAAGGGCCTGTCATTGATCATGACCCACTCAGTTACGTTGATTGGCCAGATGACACATTTTTGCCGCAAATTCCCCATGAAGAGCTGCAGTCCAATAAGTGCAAAGACACTAAGACAGAAGACGGTCAGAATCATCACGTCCGACAGCTTCTTTACAGACTGGATCAGGGCGCCCACGATGGTCTTCAGGCCTGTTAGTTAATATACAGACGTATAATATACAGATGTATAGACGTGTACAAATTTGCACTGGAGGACATATATGAGAACAGGTGATCTCACAAGAAAACATTTACAAATTACAATGCATGCATGCACATACAGGCAGACAAAAAGTGGCACATGAATATTTTTTTTTTACTTTTGGTACCGCAAACCTGCACAAGCCGGTTTGGCATGTGTTTTGGAGGCACTTTAATTAAACTTACTTGGCAAAAATCAGACTTAATCCTGAAAAATTCTGCTGCTGAATATCAATAACAGACATGCCTTTCTCAGACTGCAGACAAGGCCATAAATGGTAGGAGTAGATTAGCAAGCAGCAGCTAGCTTCCAGTAGGAGCACCACAAGCCAAGTCTATGAGCAATACTAGCCAGCTGAAAGAGATCTACAGTGGAAGTGGAAGCTTCCAAGCCATGGCAAAATGCTCCGTGAGCAAGACCCTTGCAAACCAAACTGCCAAACTACTGTTTGCAGCAGTTGCGCACTTAGACAAATATATTGATGGATAGTAGTTTATTAAGATTTTGCCAATAATTCTTGTAAACTTTCACACACATCAAGGAAAGGATTCTTTTGAAAGTATCAGTGTAGTTGCCCATTGCAGATATAATGGTGGCTGTGGGCTAACAACAGCACATTCAAAAATGAATTCTACCAGTGTTATCTTTAACACATTTATTTTTGTAAGATTTAAGAACTTTCCTTTTTGTATGACCCCCTTTTGTTTTTTGATATGTTCTCTTAGTTTTATGCTTTTTGTACTGTGTGTTGTCAGCTGGTTCTGGGATAGAGGAGTTGTTTGCAGTCATTTTCAGACATATCTTTTTCACACATTTACTACTTTTGTCTAGCCCACACAGAAACACACAAAAAGAAGTCTGTTCTAAATTAAACATGAATAAATACTCATTTTGTTTATCACAAAACACAGCAGACCACAACAAAAACACTGGATAGAATGTTCCCATCAGAAAGACACTTGTGACTGGTTTTTTTTTCTGCAAGTGACTGTTGAATTTATCTGAAGGATCGGTTGTATCATGTCAATACTTTTTTTTCCTTCAAATGCTGTTATTTTCTGCATCTACCTGTGGGAACAACCTGACTCGAGTGATTATTCCTCATTCTGTCAAGAAGCTTAACACAGCAAAACCAACACATACAGTGCAAGAGTTTGGTCAAGGAAGCGGAAAATAAAGAGCAGAAGGGGGGGGGGGGAGCAGAGAAGTGTTTGTCACGGGGCAGAGCAATGGGAGGTGGCATGCAAATCATTTAAACGCCAAGGCTGAAGAAATTGACTGTGATAGATTGAGTTGGCATCAGTTAGATGAGTTAGCAAAAGCTCTCACATTTGAACCATGTCATTTAACAGTAAATGAATGAGCCAGTTCATTTTAATGCTTTTCAAATTACATAATGAAAGCCCATTGCCACAACATGCTCACTAAGAGCTGACCTGCTTTATATTGTTTTTATCATTTTTATTTCTAATCGTAGGCTTTTGACCAATCACTTTCACACCTTCACAGGTGAGGATTTGGTGGCACTTAAAACTGTGGGCTGGTCTATTTTGTTTAATTTAAGCCATTTTGCACACTGGCACACTAACACAATACATTTAGCCAGGAAGTTGGATAGAAAAAAAAACCAAGATTAATAATATTAATAATAATAATAATAATAATAATAATAATAATAATAATAATGATAAATAATAATATTTTGCATATTCTTTTAACTTATTTATTAACCTTACAGGAAAGAAACGGAAACCTAGATCAGAATCTCTACAGGCTCAAACAGTTTTTAAAACTTCAAAAGAAAAAAGGGGCTCTCTGAGCTCAAGTTGTTAGAGCATGTTTCGCAAAGCTTCATGCATCATCAACGTGTTGTTGAATTAGGCTTGGCAGTCTGGAGAGTGAAACAGTTTTTTGACCAATGTGGCAGTGACGTGTATTTTGCGAATTTTGCTCAGTATGAGAAAACCAGACCGAAACAGAATTGCATGTCCGTTCTTTGGATTAACTTCCATTTCATGAGGAAAAAAACACGGAGCCCAGCTATCCCTATACATAAAGCATGGGAGCTCAAAAGACTGCCAGTAGACTGCTAAGCCTATCAAAAATGTATTGCTACCATTTTTGATTGTCAAGAGTAGGCAAAATCAATAAAGAGGTTCTTAAACATCTGCTTTTGCACTAGAAGTCAGTAGGATGGAAGTAGGGCCGGCTAGAGGAGGCTCAGCCTTAGTGTTTAAATCTCACCTGGAATGACAGAAATGGTCTTCAATGCTCGGAGAACCCTGAACGTTCTCAGCGCTGAGACATTCCCAAGGTCCACAAACTCTGTTATATATCTGCAACAAGGTAAGGGTGACACACAGAACAGATTCCCCATGACACACAACACACACACAATAACGACATGTACACGCATGTGCGCGGCAGAGCACGACACCAGCACCACCATCGATGACCAGGGGGGGGACACCACGGCAAGAGAGAGAGCGCCTGTCAGAGCGGTGGGGAGAGAAGAAGAGGGAGGAAGGAAGGAAGCAAGGAAGGAAGGAAGGAAGGAAGGAAGGAAGGAAGAGGAGGAGAGGGACTGAAACATAACCACACCTAACATCAACCCACTGTGACTCGCCCACCCACAAGCCCCCAAACACCTGGACTGTCTTACCTGGGATAACTGAAATTGTTTTCAAAGCCCTCAGAACCCTGAACGTACGCAGAGCTGACACATTGCCTAGGTTTACAAACTCTGTTATATACCTGCAAGGTGGATCAGATACAGTTACTCAGCAGCCATCCCGAACAGACACGCACATGTTTTAATGCACATCTCGGTTGTTGTTGTTGTTGTACAGGGCACATCCTAAAAAAGAAATATCTGGAGTCAACCTCTGAAGTGAAGGTGACACCCAGAATGTCCAGGGAAGGTGAAGATTCAGCCACCACCAGTGTGTCAGTGATAGCCCTTCATTAGGTCCATGATGGATTGTATGGAAGTGCAGTATGCACAGAGGTGGCCTGAACTTGTATAAAAGGTGGGACGTTTCATCTGGATTAAAGTTCCAGTGTGTAAAATTTGGCCTTGATTTATGATTTTTTTTGTATTGGTAAAAGCTGATGTGTGTGTAAATATATGTGTGTGTGTGTGTGTGTGTGTATGTATATATATATATATATATATATATATATATACACACAAATATATATACACACACACACATATATACATATTTATATACATACATACATATATATGTATAATTACATACATATATTTATATACATACATACATATGTATGCATACATACATATATAGATATACGTGTATATATATATATACATATACATATATATGTACGTATACATGTATATATACACATGTGTGTGTGTATATATACATATACATATATATATATATATATATATATATATATATATATATATATATATATATATATGTATATATACATACATTGAGAGGGAGCGAGAGAGAGAGAGAGAGAGAGAGAGAGAGAGAGAGAGAGCGAGCAATAAGGGTCTTCCTCCCAGTAAGCCAAGGAAGTACGGTCTGCTGTAATGTGCAATACAATAAAATACCTTGTAAAATGCATTATTTTCTTGCACCCTAATCCTCTTTTTTGTTTTCTCGCTTTTCTTCTAAGTCTAGCCATACAATGTTTGACATCTTGAAACTATGTTTTTGGAGTGAGTCGAGTGGAAACGCGTCACCCGTGGGACGAGGGTTGAAAAAAAATACTTACGCCATTGAAATGACCATGAAATCCAGCCAGTTCCATGCGTCTCTGAGAAAGGTGAAGTCGTCGATGGCGAAGCCTCGGGCAATAATTTTTGTCAGTGATTCGAATGTGTAGATACCTGTGAAGGTATACCTTCAAAGAAAAAAATAAAGAAGAAAAAGTGGTAAAATAGGATTAAAAAACAACAACCCAGAAGCCTCGTACGTGGACGTGGCAGTAGCGTAACGGCTGGGCGGGGTGAGCGTGTACTTACTCTACTTGTTTGGACCACTCAGGGGGGTCACTGAATGTCATGAATATACAGTTGGTCAAAATGGTACACATGATGATCATGCTGAACAGCGTGAGGAGAGGCAGAGGGTTAAGGAAAACTTGGAAGACACACGTTTCTCTCACTCTCTCTCACACACACACACACACACACACACACACACACACACACACACACACACACACACACACACACACACACACACACACACACACACACACACATACACACACACACACACAAAACACTTGAACATTGTTAGAACAGGAAAGACACAGATAAGCAGTTGAGAAAAGAGCCGCTGGAAAAGGATATGAATGTATCAAAATCTTAATTGCTATTCGCCTAAGTAGATTAAAAGGACTTAAGATGTACAATGAGGGAGTGGCACTGAAGCGGAAGATTGTTTTGCCACTGTTAACGACAATAAATGTCTGTGGAGAAAGAGAGAGAGAGAGAGAAAGAGAGAGAGCAAGACGGCAAACACAGTCAAAAACAGTCAGCAAACATTTGCACCGTCACGCAACGAAATCTGCATTTGTTTTCTTCCCCTTACCAAACTTGCAGTGACAAATTTTAGCATCTGCGCTATTCGTGGGAGAAATTACAGTTTTCTTTTTTCTTTTTTTTTTTGGCAAATTAAAAAAAATATTTAATTTGCAAAAAAAAAAAATAAGCAAGTAAAAACAAATAACATCAAAACAATAAGTGGGTATTAACAGCACCAGAACGGGACCAGAACGAGAGGTGAAGCGGAAAAAGATTGCACTGTGTCAGAGAGAAAAAAACAGAGTTGTTTTTTTTTTTTGCTGTTCTTTGTTTATTCTGCTGATGCAGATCCCTCGGCAGCTAGCAAGCTCCAAGTCCAGAGCGCAGCTAAACCCCGCTGTGTGCAGCCTGTGGTCGCCCCCTGGTCCCGCGGCCCCTCCACCCACCAACACCACCCCTCCGGGGACAGTGGAGCACAGGGACCAGACAGGTACACAGGAAGCTTTGGTCTCCCTTCACCCAAAGTTTAAAGCTCTTACTGGAAGAGAACCGCAAATGGTGTCATCGATCAGGGGGCAGGATCTGCTGACTCTTAGCTCTCAACAACCACTCCCCGCCCATAAACAGCCCCAGTGCTGAGCGGCGCTGGGCCACCCGGCCCTGCAAGGCTGCACTGTCTTTATGCTCCGACCTCATGTTTTGTTATGCAACGTCCTGGCTGCATGGGCGATCAGGGTGGATGTGGCACAAGCACCGGCAGAGGAAATATTTTCAACCAATAACAAAGAAGTAGATTGCACCCGTCTCCATTTCTGGACTCCATTCTAGGTCTTGGTCTTAACCATTTCTCAAAGATGTATATATGGAACTTTGTTTTTGAGTTTTCATTATGCGGCTGCCAGGTATTTGCAGAATAAAACTTGTTTGTCTACATGGAGACAATCTTCATATGGTAAGGCTGGGAAAGGACATATCGACTTAACTTAACCAAACCTGGTTGGGTGACATATGGTGGTTTTATGTGGTTTATTACAAGTGTAGTGAGGACTGGAGATTACAAATTAGGGACAAGTGACCCATACACTGCGCAAAACATTATTCTTGATCAAATCCATTTATTAGCCATCCGGTAAACTAAATATACTGTAACCAATAATAATAACCAATAATAATGTAAAGTTACATTAAATAAGCATAGCCAAGAACCACTCCTAAACCCTAAACCAAAGTGTTGGAAGGTAAAAGTGAGACTATGGTGCAAAACACGATCCCTTCCTGCTTTGCCTCTTCTTTCACACTGGAGGACACTGTCATCAACCACTGCAGTTTCAATTCTCAGTAAGAACGCTTTTATCAGACATTTCCAAGCTTCGTTGCGATTCGCCTCAAGTCTAATCGTGGGAGGAGCCATGGCCTGACTTGATCTTAAACATTCAACACATTCATGCCAACCTTGTGATACAAAATCAGACAAACTAAAATAAAACTGGAATTTTTTTTTTTAAAGTCAATCACTTTCACCTCTGTTTGAATCTTCCACAGAACAAAGGCCTAACTGAAGCATTCAAAGGATCGAAGCTACATACTGAAGCTCAGCAGAATCAACCTGCAGCACAAAGCGATCCGCTGCTCGTTCTACAGAATAAAAACAACTTTACTGCGCTACAAGAAGCCCCTGGTGGAGGACGTGTGCGTAGTCCTCTCTTTTATTTCATTTAATTTATTCTGTTGTCATTTATACAACAGGACCTCAAGAACGACGTAGCGGAGAAATCCTGAGCAAAGCGCTGTCCTCAAACCACAATGCCAGTCCAAAATGTGAACATCCTATGAATTTAATGTCTTTTCTTTCATTCTCATGACCATTGACAATGCAGTTTCTCACTGAAGGAATCAAAACTATGTATGAACACACGTGGAATTATGTAAGTGTAAAATAACCCAAACAAGTTATATATTTAAATTCTTCATAATAACCACCAGCTTTCCTTTTTAGTTATTTAACACAGATTTTTTTTTTTTGCTGGATAATTACATATATTTTTCTCATATATTTGATGTCTTCAGTATCAATCTGCAGTGTCGAAAGATGTCAAGATAAAAAATAAAAAAAATTGCATGAGAAGGTGTGTCCAAACTTTTGACTGGCAGTGTATATTACATTAAAATCAGTGCACATTGTCCTCTTCTGCACATAGCGAACCTCCATCCGAACCCACGACCTTCTTGCTGTGAGGAGATGGCGCCAACCACTGCACCACCGTCTCCATATGGCCTGCTGGTGTCCTACACAATAATACATCTTTCCATTATCGCATTATTTAAAAGCTTTTCCCTCGCGCGCGCGCACACACACACACACACACACACACACACACACAGACACACCAGCAGTGCTATAAGCAAACCGGACAGGCTGCGTTCAAAGGGGTCGCTCTGTCTCGCAGAGGTCATATGCAATGCTGACGAGACAAATTCGCACAATGCAAATGGAGGGAGGAGGTTGTAAAAATGTGCAAGCGATTCCCCATTAGCAGTTCACCGGCGTCCCACACTGCATGACGACGCTCCACTGTTTAATTAATGTGCGGCATCCTCCCTCAGATGAATTTTTCAGAGAGGTCTGAGAACTTTGGATACTAAGCAGTTATCTCGGGGAAATGGGTCTGATTTGTTCACGCGCACGTTATTGGTCAGTGTCAACGCAGCATCTAGGATTTGTGTGTGATTCAGCAAAAAAAAAAAAAGAAGGAAAAAAAAGGTAGAACTGGTGAAAATGTGCAATGACAATGAAAGGGAGAAAAAAAAACTTGCTTTGAAAGCATGATTTGGCAACCTGGGGAAAGAGCTGCAGATATGCGATTTCCTTAACCGGGGCAGTTATAGAAAATGGATGGATGGATGGATGGATGGATGGATGGATGGAATTTATCACAAAACACCAACTGAAGTTCAAGCCCAGCATGTGGTTCAAAGCAGATAAATAAAATACTTCTGGACGGAGAACCGTTTTTCCCCACACATTTTCCAAATCAAAGAGAAGCGGATGAATATAAAGGTGTGTCTAAGAATCAAGCCATCCTTCAAGCATGTCCAGCACAGACGCAGGTGACACAGTGCTGCTCACTCACAGCATCTAGCCATTTGACATCTATACTGCTGTCAAGCTATTAAATCCATGTATTTTAAAAGGCTCAAAATATCAGCTAGATTCGTTATGTCTGGACTTCTCGACAGTCACGTGGTGATAATGACTGACTGAGACGTGTAGACGGTCACTGGGACACAAAACTCAAGCGCGGAAGCAGCACACAAACAAACAAAGGAGGGGGAAAAAAAAAAAACCCAGGAGCACCGGCAGTGATGCAGAGCAGAGAAAGCAGAGAGCTGCAGAGGGGCGAGAACCAAATCTGAGAGGAGGTGGGGAGGAGTGGGGGATGGGGGGAGGGGGAGGCAGGGAGAGGGCAACGGGGGGAAGCATGCAGCAGAGCAGCGCGAGAGAGGTGGGGAGGGAGGCAGCGAACGAATGGGCGAGAGACGCGTACAGAGAGACCAAAGAACAAAGATCTGTCTCCATTTTCACACAGAGACAAACGATGGGCGCGCTTCTGCGTTCATCAGCTCTGTGGTTCCTAATGGATTTATATCTTTCTGTTTAACCAGACATGTTTTTGATCAGAAATATGTCAAAGGTAGGAAAAAAAACGTGTGCCTGATTAAAAGAACAATATCAATCCAATGTGTGCGCGTGCTGTTGTCCTCCACGCAACGCCAACAAGAGGAATCAGATCTGCGGGAAAGTTGGACCCACAAACTGCAGTGTCCCAGAAAGCAAACAGCGGATTAACGTCTGACGGCAGTGGACAAGCAAAGATTATCGTTATTAAAAATAATAATAATAATAATAATAATAATAATAATAATAATAATAATAATAATAATAATAATAATGAGTGATAAAATTAAAAAGTCTAAAAACATGAGATGCATCAATCATTTCACTAAGTGTGTCCAGCAAAAACCACGGTAATGTAACAGATGAACTGTGAGGAATTCTGGGGAAAGTGGAAGTTACACCCAAACATGTCAAAAGGTGGGAAAAACCTGTTCGATATAAAATCCATAATAATGTCCCCAGAAACAGCAGCGTGTGATTGAAACAGGGTGGGACTTTGTTCTCGCTCATCAACCCAGTCCATCCCTTTATCCTCTTTCGCACATCCAAATCACGTCTTCTTGTGCTGAGAGGCAGGAACGCACGGCGTGCGAGCAGGGCCAATTTTCCACATCGTCCATCGACAAAACTTTTATGCCTCGTGACAAAACACCTGACAGCGGGGCTTTAATTATTTACGGCCTTTGCATTACATCCTGACGCATCACTCAGGCACTTCCTGGGAGCTGAGCTGCAGCCAGGGCTCGGCCGGCCACTTCGCCCGCTAGCTAATCCCACTCCCATGTCGCTCCACTCACCTGGATGCTACGCTGAAAAAAAAAAAAGGATACCCCCCCACCCATCCCTCCTCCCCCCGGCCCCCACATACGTCCACTCCCTTCGCCCACCCCCCCTCCATCGTAGTGGCACACTCGACCTATTGTCCGCTCTGCCTCGCTCAGCGCCGGTGTGGAAAGATGCTGTGTCATCAGAGGCCGAGGGCTCAGACAGAGCGCTGGAGCCTACAGCACCTCCGTCTAATTTACTACACTCTGAGAAAAAAAAAAAAAAGAAGGAAAAAACACGCAAGCACTACGCCGCTAGAGCGAAGCCAGCGGAGCAGAAAGCTGGAAAAAAAAAAGGGTAAAAAAGCAGACAAAGGATGAGCAGACAGGAAGAGGGGATGGAGATGGGATGGATGAGTGGATGGGGGGGGGGGGGGGCACGTTAGCATTGATGGACATTCAGGTTTCTCATATATACGAGAATATGCATTGATCAATAAGGGTCTTGCTCCTAGCTAGCTGCCATCCTACACCGCCATTTTTTTTTTAAGGAAGCCCACCTGACAGTGGCCTGAATATGAAACGTGCTGTCTTACACACTGGACCTTTTACAAAGTAAAACTATTCGGGCCGGGGAAGATGGCGCTATTGCAATGTGTTTTCCCCTACAGTGTTTCCGACGAAAGGAAGTTTCCCTCACAACAACAACACGGCAAACACAACACGGGGGGAGCGCAGGATGACACCACAGGGGGCGCTAGAGGTTTCCACCCCGTTCACTTCCAGCTGAATCATCGTGACAAAGAGGCGCGCACACACACACACACACACACGTGCTAAAAGCAAGCTTAAAAAATATATAAATATATATAATAAAATAAAAGGCTGGCATGGCCTCCATCTCGCCGTCCTGCCATGCTCTTCCTGTGTGACCACAGCAACCTGTGTGACCACAGCAACCTTAACATTATCTAATCACATCAGACATTTGAAAAGCCCAGGCAGTCCTCTGCTCCATCACAGGGGGAAAGGCGAAGTGCAACGCTGCACTTCTCTTCCTCACCACTACCCCTTCTTCCTCCCTTTGATGTATGAGTGCTGTGATCAGGTTTCCTGCAGCCGACAGTCTCTCTCTCTCTCTCTCTCTCTCTCCCCCCCCCCTCTCTTTCTCTCAAACACACACACACACACACACTGCTGCTCCACTTGGCATACGGTGCAACCATAAGCAAAAGGATGACTGTGGGTTGAGTGAGTGAGTGAGTGAGTGAGTGAGTGAGTGAGTGAGTGAGTGAGTGAGTGGGGATGATCAGTGTGAGAGCGCCAAGGACTCCAGCCTCAACTAGACATAGTAACCCCTACCATAGAGGACACATATTAGCAGATTAGAAGGGGGATTGTTGTGAATGATAGTAAGGGGAGGTGAGAGGAGGCAGCCACGCCGCAGGAATTTGCTGACATGCGCCGGATATGACGAGGTTGGCAGACTCTTGACTAAGCAGAATGAAGATGAGCCAGGAGCTGGGAGCCAGGAAACAATAAAATAAGCTAATTGGGCTACTAGCTGTCAGACCTTCAGTTTCAAAGGAATTTTTTTTTTAATTTTCCATTAAAGGAACCAACAAATTGTACTGCATTAAGTTCCTGTGCAGCAGCTTCTGTAGATTAATTCTCATTCTCACTAAAAGTGATGCATTCATGTTCTTCCCACAGGTTCCAAGGGAGACAAACACAAGGCAGCCGCGTGGAACAGAATGGAACGAACAACCGGCTGGGCATGTTGTCACTATTTGTCACGGCTGGTTTCACTGTGGAGGTTGAGGTAACAAACACCGCGTGAGTGACTCCACTGGTGATGAAGGAATTAAATAAATAAATGAAAAAATGTTGATATATTCTGGAAAGTGTTTTAGAAAAACATGTATATATTTTTTTTCTTTAGAGGATTAATAATTGTCTTTCTGACCAGTGTAGCGTGTGCAAAGTGTGTCGGCTGGCTGATGGAGACCCTGACAAAAACACTTGGGCGGTGGGCTTATGTGTTCTAAAATAAATGAATGAATGAATGAATACATTTGTGAAATACAAAAAAAAATAAAGTTTCAATAATGAAAATGGAAAAAATGATTAAAAAAAAAAATCAGACAGTGCTTTGTCATTTACTGAGCATTTTATATGGTCTTTAGTTAGGCAACAATTGTGATACCTTGTATCCTGCGCCAACTTTCAGGGCCTAATTAGTCGAGCTGTAATGCCTTCATCCTTTTCTGAGTGAACTGCACACCGCATGAGGAGCCAGATGGCTGCATTTGGCTGGGTGAGGAGGGTTGGGGATGATAATGCAGAGGGCCAGAATAAAAGCCTTCCTGTGGCCACCAGTGAACTCGGACTGCAGATCAATAGATCACAAAAGGCACAAACACTTGATAGTTTTGTGCTTCCTATGATAGAGAAGCAGCGCTGGCCGACGGCCGAGTCCTGCTGACTGGGCTTCTCACCGCCGTGCAGGCGTCAGATTCTCTTACACATTATCACCGGCGGAGCGCTAGCGGCTAGCTACCCCCTCCGTCCACCGCGGCTGCGCGGAGCCTCCCTAGATGACTTCCTGTCATCTTCGGCCGCACTTCCATTTCCTCTTAGGCACACTTACTGCTACACTTCTACACGGCAGGAATCCAGAAATACTGCTGGTGCGCGGCTCTGTGCGTCAGCTGCAGTTTACAGTCAGGCTTTATGTAATGTGTATTGAGGAGAAACACAATATGTTACATAAACGTTTGCCCAAATGTGAAGTACATTTCCAGTGCATTCCAGCTCAGTGCTTTTAAATGAAACCATCAGAATGGGGCGGTTATGGAATGGAAACATGAACACGCGTGGCTGCCACTGGAACGCGGTGGCTGGTGTTCATGCAGATGTGACCACTAGCAAAATGGATCCCGTGTCGTTTAGGCCTGATCGGCCTCCATTGATTCAGTCAAATGCCTTAGAACTGATTGATGGTGGATTGATGAGAATCTTAGTGCAAGGTCAACCAAACGTCGGCAACAAACTATCACTTACAATTGCTAGAAGCCGGTTTTACGCGATGTTTTCCCTAACGGCCGTAATAAGAAACCAAACGCATATCTGAGTAACAGAGAAGCTTCAAGGCTCTGCACTGACGCGAACATGCTTGTTCACAAGCAGCAACCTCAGCAAAAGGCCTGCTAAAGCTTCTCAAGGGAGGAAATGGCCTCCCTCCATCATTGACTAAGAGGAATTCTCAATAAATAGGGCATAATGCCTTCCCCAGCATCTCTTATCTCCCTTTCAAGAGCAGAAGCCTCTGGATATTGTGGGTTGATAACCACATTTTTGCAAAAACCTTCATATTAAAAACCTGAAAATCTCCATTCCTTCAAACTCTTTCCTTTGTCAGGCAAGGAAATAACACACGCAATCACAACACTAGAAATACATTACAAGTTGCAAATACATAGAAACAAGAATGCATTTCGGCATGTTGCAAAATTCAATTATCAAGAAACCTGAAACTGTGATGAAACATGAGACGACTAAAGATGCCCTCCATTACATAAGTAGAGCTTCTTGGTGTAATCATGAGGGTGAAGAACTGTACTGCTGTCTGGCCAACGTACTGCTTTCAGAAGTGGGTGAAAAACTCACTCAGTCTCTTTACACTCAGTGCTGCCCCCTCAGGTTCGCAGCGTTAGCGCTGGAGGTTTGCAATGGCATGAAGCTAATTCACTGAACCGATTCCAATTCCCCTTGAAAATGAGACACAACGGCAGATTTTTCATTCCCTTCAGCTACTGAATCATCTTGACCACACGTTAATTTAGATGATTAATTAACGGCGTTAAAAAAAAGAAAAAATCCTTTGTGAGATTCACCGTTGTCCATCAACTGCAGTCCAAAGAAAGCCTGCGGGTGCAGGAAGAGAGCAGCGACAGCCCTCTGCTGCTGCTGCTGCTGCAAAGGAGCACTAAAAAAAAAACCCTCAGTGATATTGTGTGCACCCCAATAATGCAGTGACCGTCTTTGAGCACCTGCAGCAATGACTAGAAGCTTTTTCAGTGGATCAAGGTCATCTTTGCAATTTCGATCACCTAGTCTCATATTATAACAATAATGTCAACAAAATCCCAATAATACCTTAAAAAAAAGTCCATTATTGACTTCTCTGACTCGCTCCTCTTTTCTCAAGGTGCTAACGAGTGAGCGATGCCTTGATGACACTTGGCAGAAAAAAAAAAGCTTAATAATAAAAAATATATATATATATATGTTAAAAAAATAAATGGAGTGGCCAAGCTGTCATGCTTTTCTTGGCCTAATAATCAGTTACTGGTTGTGTGAACAATGAAACAATGTTCCTAATTAAACAAGTAACAACTACAAAGTGCCGCAGCCCAGACTAAAACTACAGCAACAACTCCATAATGATGACGGCTTCTGGAAACCTTCCGTGCCATCTTCAAAAATGGGAATAATACCTTAATGGAAATACAACTACAACAGCTGATACCTCTCGGCACCCGTCGCCAGGTGTTCAGACCACCTTCGCTTTTTTTGTCCCCCTCCCAAAGGAACGCCAAAGCTTAATTGTCAGCGGGAAGCTAGAACTCACTTTACTGGAAGCTGCGAATGGTGGTGTTGGAAGTGATGCTTTCTAGAAAACCACAGAGACTACAGGGAAGGTATTCGTCATGCGCAGCTGCTTCACCTGTGTAGGGGGACGCCCTTTCTAATGTTAAGACTAACAGAAATAGAACCGGGGTAATGCAGCATATCTGTCAAAAAAAATGGATGCTGCATTTAGCCAGTGTGAGAACTCACTTTCTTGTTCAAATAATATGGGTCCAAGTCCTGCAGCGGCGTGGCGAACATCCCACTAGGCGGATCGCCGTAGATGAAGGGCACGCTCTTCCCAGCCTCCAGGTCACTGTTGGGTTTCTGTTCATTTTCGTCAGATGTGTCGCGGTGACTACTGTCCGATCTGGGCTTGGGTGGCTTCTTGTTCGCCTCTTCCTTGATGCGCTTCTCGATGTTAGCAAGCGACTCCGGGGTGAATTTCTTGAAGCTGTCAGGTCCTGGAGGTGCAATAAGGGGCGCAGCCATGTTTTCATCCTGCAGCTATTTCCTCTTTATTTGTTTTCCATGCCCGACATACAGCTCTGTGGGGGAGAAGAAGGCACAGAGTGAGAAAGAATGACCACATCACTTAGATAAAGCACAGTTTGAAACAATTTGTATCAAGTGAAATGATCAATCAATTTCTAGTGGTTTCATTTTTATTCAGCGTTAATCTTTATTAATAATAGCGCTGTCTTGGCAACGAAAGTTAAAACAATTTTGCGTGGAAAAGAAGTGTACTTGCACTAATAAAACATTTTGAGACTGAACAGCGTTTTGCAAAACTGAGTGATCATGTGACCATGTCGATGTTTTCTGAATAATTACAGAAAATATCACCCTCATGATTTAAATGACTGGAATTGTTAAATATTCACAGTATATTTAAGTCAACTGAGCTGCTCCTCTCCATGTAATATGAAGCCAATTAAGTGCCTCTGGTCTTGGAAACGTGGAGAGTTGCATAGAAATGTGCCAAAACCGCAGGAATAAACTAGCAAACCCACAAACAGAATTCAAGCTTGTCATATGAAAACAATAATAACACAGCTTTGACAATATTGAGCGTATTGCTTCTGACCAAAACCATAGATCAGAACTACTATGAGAGTGTTACAGGGAGAATGTGCTTTCCTCCTTTTGAAAAATGTGTGGGTTCACAAAAAAAAGAAGAAATTGTTTCTCAAGCAAGGAAAGGGACGTTGTAAAAATACCTTCGGACTACTGGATACAAAAATATCCATAGCCACATAAACAAGTCTTATACTGATGCATGAGGTCAACCAGTGGGAGCAGTATGAAGGAAGATACTGCTTCAAAACAAAGAAAAGAAAATTCACACTTCAGCTCGCTACAAGGATCTCAGTTTCTGGGAAAAGAAAACCATGTAAAAGCATATGTGAACTTTTAAAGATGCCGTACACCACTACAGACTGGAAGCACAAGAAGTGGCAGCATCATAGTGTGGTGCTGCTTTTCAGCTGGAGGGAGTGGTGCACTTTACAAAATCAATTGCATCGTGGAGAAGGCAAGCAATGTGGACATATTAAAGCAGGATCTCAAGACGTTAAAAGCTCGGTCACAAATGGATGTTCCCCGTGCAGCTTGATAACCTCGCTAGCATTTTTACGCAGACATTCGGAAATGGATTAAAACAACATGTCAAGTGTTGAATTGACCCTGACCTTGAATGTGCGTACAAGGAGAGCTGCACTGGTGGCAACACTCTAGCCAGGAGTGAATCCCTGTACTTAGTATGCATAAAAGGGACTGTAAAAAATAATTCTACCATCTGTAGTTATCCTATTTGGTTGTTTTTTTTTCATTATTAGGCAGTACTCCTACTAATTTTGACTTTTTTTTTTTTTTTTTTTATGGAGCCGGTTCTGTCAGAGAAAAGGAAACACGGCAAAATAAACCTGAAAATTTGCAAAACAGTAATATGTGCCATTCGGAATTATTTCCTCTCCTCCATCAATCTTAATGACAAGAGCGCTTGCCCTCAATGCCGAATCCCATTCCACGGTGTCACCTTTATTCTTTATTGTTTAATATATCCAAAAGTGTTGTTCTAATTCCATTTGTCTGCATACAACCATGCCCGAAGCCAGTGTTGGGATTTCAGTGTTGTAGCAATGCTAGCTTCACGTTAACCATTCAGATGTAAAGCCTTTTTTTTTTTTTTTTTTTTTAGCACTTTTCTACTCACTGTTCTGGCTTGGAGTCCCAAGATGTCCAAGCCAGAACTTGGTGCAAACGGAACTAGTGGTAAGTTCACAATATGTGAGAAAATGGCTTCACCCAAGGTTCATTCACAGTGCCAAATGGCAATATGACAGCAAGAGGCCACGCATTGAGATAAAATAAAGCAGAGGCAGCACATTAGCCACGCTAAATGTATACAGCAAGTTAAAGCAAAGCTAATTGTTGTTTACATCTTTTGCATATCACCGTCTATAAATGAACAGACCATAGATGTAAACAAACTTTTAAAGAGTCAAGAAAATAAATAGTTGGGCTTTATTAGCTAAGAGTTATTCAAATGGAAGATACTTTTTAACTATTTAAGTATTGGCTTGGATTACAATTTTTAAACATGCTAGAGGATATCTAATCTAAAAACTATTACTGGAAATTATTCAACCTCTGGGGCACTGACTCATCCATTTGTAATATCAACTGCATCTCCCCTGCCTTTCCACAATATATGAATTTCTGTCCACGGTCGGCTGCAGGCCATGCTCTTTGACACCTGATATTCTACAGTCAAGTCACATTTCGGACTGGGGGAGGTGGAAGGAAAGAAAAACTGGTGTGTGTGCAACATTCAGTGAAACAATGGCGAAGGGGTACAAACCTGAAAATGAATCGGAAAGAAGTCAAACATCCAGAGATCCCAGAGCCATGCAGGTATCTTGAAGGAGGAGAAGAAGAAACACACACTCAGTCAACTAGTGGAGGGAATCAGTCCAATTCTAGTAACCCAACCACGGCACAACCTCCAAGTCTCCTTTCAAAACCAGCACGTCAATTGATCTGCCCTGAAGGTGATTCAGACCAGGGTGAGAGGGTGGGGGGGTTGCAACAGCATGGCAAGCTGTGTGGAAGAGCAAAGAACAGCCCTTAAAAGACTGCAAGCTAAAAACCCTCTCTCTCTCCCAGCAAAACAAAACAAAAGGGAAAAAAAACTCCTCACGTGAAGACTTCCGGTTGGCCGCCACTTCGTTAAGTCACAAACGTGCGCAGAACGGCGTCACCGTCTCATTTACGAAGCGCGTGGATGGCGCTGACCGCGCGTCACCCCCGCCAAAAAAGTGCGCAGCCCTTTAAACGGTTATATCCGTTCAAAGAAAAGACGGAAATTAAACACTAATCACGCGCGGAGCGAAGGACCTTTTTTTTTTGAGAAAAAAAGCCCTGCTCACTTGCCGTCCAGGTGGAAAACGGTGGACAATTTGCCCACTGCTCGGCTCGGCGGAGCTCGAGGCGGAACGCCCCGGGACCGCAGCGTCCTCGCGACGGAGGATATACGAGTTGAACGGACGCTTCACGGCTTCTGTCCCGTCCGCGCATCAACTGAAACCATACAGATCCGCTCTGCGCGTGCCACCGTGGTGATGATGACCTGACATTGGACGGGGTTGTTGTGAGTGAGTGAGGAGGTTGTTGGTGTTGGGGTGGGAGAGGGGGCGCGCGAGAGGTGATGGTGGAGGGTGGGGGGGCAGCCGTGCACTTCGTCCCTCCAGCTAGTCAAACACCCTCATTGCTCTCTGTCACAGTTCAAACTCAAACAAAGCGCCGTCACTCAAATTGGACCGACATTGGGTAAATGTGCATAATTACAGTAAAGGTATAGTGCAAAAAGATGGAAAATTATATTAATTAAAAAGTCAAAAGGAAATTTAAAAAAAATAATAATAACATACTTGTAGGGAAATAAATAAAAAAACAAGATATTTACATCTTATGAACTGGAAATAAACAAATGGGTAGAATCTGACAAGCAACTTAAACTAGAGGCCACCGAGATACAGCCACGACCACCGACACCCCTTACTCTAAAGCCCATAATAAAAACACTACACTTTTAATATCAATTAAATAAATAACAATAAATAAATAAATAAAAAGATATGACCGACGAAGCCTGACGGCACTGTAACGATGACAAGCAGATTTTTGGAAAATCCCCCCCCTCCCCCCCTACCACCACACACACACACACACACACACACACACACACACACACACACACACACACACGAAGCGTCATTCATAGACAGTGACCGCTGCAGCTTTAGGTAAGTTGGTCGTTGAAGCGGGCGCGCCGGTTGTCGTGTAAGGGCCAAAGCCTAAAAATACTGCAGTGTGGTTTATCGCTGCTATAGGCTGAGACTAACTCATAACGGCTCAGCAGAGCCCTGTCCTGACAACTCGATTCACCACCACCAAGAACAACTAAACACCACGTATGTGTGAAACGCAAAACACAATAGAATAAACGATGAATGACTGGAGACGAAAAAAAAAAAAACCTTCCTCAGGCTATATGTCACAATCCGCATTTAATGTCCGACCAAGCGACGCAAAGCACAAAAATCAATCGAAGGATATAAGAGCGATTGTTTAAAATGACTAAATTGTCATTCGATGGGGGAAAGCGTATGGATTTGGATTTGAAAAGGCAAAAAAAAAAAAAAAAAAAAAAAAAAAATTAAATAATAATAATAATAAAAATCTGTCCAGCAAGAGACGCACCTCACGCCATACAGTCTGGAAAGAGCTTTGCAAGTCGGGGAGGGGAGGGGGAGCTGCGCCCGGAGGAGGCGGTGGAGGAGGAGGAGGAAGAAGAGGTGGACGGGCAAACTATCATAATACTAAAACGACGCAAGAAAGATTTCTATCGAGACAAAGAGGGATTACAAAACAATTGTGGCGGCACAATAAGCCAGCTAGTCGAGCAGAAAAGCGACGTACAGAACCCGTCCGCTGTCACCAGTTTCGGGGAACTTTGTCCCCCGCAACCACACACATATCCCACTTCTGTATCCCCCATCTGCGTAATGCTTCACATTCTGCTACAGTCAAGTGTCACTCCCTCCAGCTGCAGGCCAACACCCCACCTCACCCATCCGCTCTCCTCTCTACCCCGTCGCATTCACGTTATACCTTGTCCACCACCTACTAATCATAAAAAAAAAACCCCAACAACACGGGCTCATCCGCCACTTGCGAGTCTAAAAACATGTCGCACACATCAGTCAATGCGGTGGCTAGAAGTCCTCCACGGAGGAGAGGAGAGGAGAGGAGGATGGGGAGAGGAGGGGAGGAGCGGATGCCGAGAGAGGGACCGCCGCTCTGCGGCACTTGGGATGCAGTCAGTCGGGCAAAGTAGCACGGCCAGCTGCCCCAGTCACACAACAACATGCCAGACAAAAGCACCAAGCAAAACACGACGACCGTCTACTTACTTCGTTCCCCCCTCGCAGTGAACACAAATCCGAGCCGATGTCACTGGCGTGAATGTGCAGGAAAATGCTGGGGAGTAACTGCGGCTGTCGCCATGTTGTTGCTGCTACCTTGCTACCCCAGCGCGCCGCGTGCGGCTACCCTGCATAATTGATGACCCTCAGCAAATTGTTAGGGAGTGTCAGTAAATGCCTCCGCTTTCTCTCGCGGACAAGAGACCGCAGCCGCGTCGTAAGCAAAAGAAGAAGGGCTATAAGAATAAGAGGGCGAAGAAGGCGAAGAAGAAGAAGAGGAAGAAGAAGAGGAAGAAGGAAAAAGACGAGGAATGAGAGAAAATAAGACGTGTGTTTATCCAACATTGTGTATCATACTCTGGTTGATACAATTTTTTTTTCTTTTTCTTTTTGTGGTTAGCCAAATGTAAGACAATTTGTCCTGCATATTTGGTTAGACAGATAAGTGAGACAACATGGTCTTTGTGTTGCTAAATTTAAAACATATATAGGTCAAAGAGTGGAATTCACCTTTACACAGACACGACTGTCCCATCACGAAGTTTTTTTATTTTATTTTATTTTTATAACGAATATAGGTTATCTTTACTCATGTAGAGCAGTCCAAGTCCAAACGTATGATAATAAAATAAAAATGTAAGCATCAAATTTGAAGAGATGTCTACGCACAGCCTCTGATGCAGGTGCTGATAACTTCCAGAGTGGACTTGTAAACAATTATACCTATTAAATTAAACTGCTGACTTGACTTTTGTTTACTTATAGCTAACAACATTTGAGCGTCCTTAAAGCCCAACATTTAATCATTTAGGTGTGCATAAATTCCACAACACAGGATAGCAGAGCAGTGTCCTGAAATACAACACTGCCGTCTGGGGAGATTCACTTCCTGTCGTCAATACTAAGATGTCAGACTTCAGATGGGAGTTTAAACATGAGCTCGCACTTCTCCACCGACCCAGTCACGTATTCATAATAAAATTAGCATTTACTCATTAGTTTTATTTCTTTTATTTTATTTCTTTTCTTTTTTTCTTTTTTTTTTTGCTTTGATGTTGCTATGCCAACTGACTAGTCATTCTAGCCAAAATATAACGTAATGATGAGTTTGTTTTAAAGAAAAAAAGAAGAAGAAGTTTAAATTAATATACTGTATGATTAAATTTGGTGCTCTTCACTGCCATATCATGGATATATATGACAGCTGGATCCAAATTCCAAATTCCTGTTCAATAAGTCTATCGAAACTGTAAAGAATCAAATAACTTTGCTTTAAAATGTTTTGACATTTTAAAATAATTTGACAACATAATAATAAAAATGACAACGTTATAATTAAACTATCACGCTTACCGGTGTTTAGAATCTGGCTGGTGGTCTGCAGCACCCTCTAGCGGTAAGGGTTTAAAAATTATGTAATACTCATTTTCCATCACCGCCTAACTGAGATATCTTGGGAGTGAGCGGCCTAGCATTGTAGTCAAGACCACACCAACGGAGACCAAGATCTTCTCGAGATTAGAGAGTATGGAGATCGAGACAAGACCAAGACATTTGGGGTTTGGGACCAAGACAAGACAAGACAGACACTCACAGACAGCTTAGCCAACATTATGTGTAAATTCTCACTAGAACTCGGTATAAATCACAAAATTCAGCACAACAATTGAATTTGATTGCAGATGTCTTCTTGAGTGAGGTGGAATTAGGCACAGATCCTTTGGTCTGGTCTGGTCCCTTCTTACTGACATCTAGACATCTATTCTTACTGACCCCTCCCACTCCGGATCAGGCAGTAATGTTCTAAATCCCCATTACTGCCCAATTCAGCAGTAAATCCCAGCATCACCTAACGATGCCAGTGGCTCACCTGTGAGTCCTTTCTCTTCATCCACCAGAGGTCATTTGGCACCCCAAATTGTGTCCTTTTGCCTCAGCCACAGTCAGTGATATGGAAAACCACTAAACATTCATGATAAAAAAAAAAAATGGAAGTCTATCTTCCCAATGTCCGAGGAAGACAGTGTGTTTTGGAAGATAGCATGATTCTTAAATCTGTCTTGAAGACTCACTTTGCTCATCATTTTTTGCGCTTGTGATTAGATGCCATTTTTCAGTTTACTAAAATAAAATAGAGTCCACATTTCCTTTCAAATCGTTTACATGGAAAATTAAACAACTATATTAACTTTCTGAATGCGTCAGTTTGGCTCAATAGATCATACCTTTAATGAAAACCCTTAGGTTTAGTTGAAACTTACAACTGAGCCAAAAATAGATAACTTAGCATCGCCTTGTGCAATGTGACTATACGACACTATATTTTTTAACAACTTGGCTATCAGATAAACAAGTATGTATAGTTGTAGCACATTAAGCTAATGTAATATGATCAATATTTTTCCCATACATTAGCCTCTTTTCCACCAAAGGAACTTTCACCATTCAAGAGAGTAACTCTTATTAACTTTTACAATTATTCAGGAAAAAGGTTTGCCTGGACCCCACACTATCCCTGAAAAGAGGTTCAGATACACTGTTTTCATGTGGATTATAACATGAGGTTTCTTTACTGGGACCTTGGAAGATATTTTTTTTTTTTGGAAAGAGTAAAATGTGAGACTAGTGTTGTCCTACCAAAAGGGACATATCACTCTGCATGCTTCCTTTGAGTTGTGCAGTAATACATAATAGCCACCTGATGTCGCTGTAGGATCGAGAGAGGGCTTCACAAGCTCATCGTCAAATGACAGCAAAATGCGTTTCTATTTTCCCCTCAGAAAGGGTCTGTATCCCAGAGTCGGCCTCAACAACTGTGAGGCTAAAAATAAAGTTCTGATACGGCGGCCAAGGAGTTATTAAAACAAAACAACAAAAAAAACAAAAAGACAACATAATAAAAACTGACAAGGGATAGTTCATCTTCTCTCCTTTATTGCCTTGTCATTAATAATGTTTAACATTTGTGATGGGGTCAAACAGTCATTTCACTGTGTTTCCCATTCAATGGCTGTCTATCCATCCATCTATTATCACTTCACCTGCACTCGGAGGTTGCTGGAGTGTCTCCCTGCTGTCATTGAGTGAAGGTGGGCTTACACCCTGGACAAATTGACAGTTTATTGCAGGTTAACATGGAAAGACAACCAACCCTTTCGCAGTTGCACTCACTCTGGATAATTTAGAGCTCCCAGTTTGCCTCACATGCGTGTTTTTGGACTGTGGCAGGAAGCCAGAGTACCCGGAGACAGCCCACACAAACACAGCGAGAAAATGCAAACTCTACACAGAAAGGCCCCAGGCCCGGTATCAAGCCTGTGAGTTCAGCAAGTTCATCTTTCAACTTTAGAGTTTCTTCAACTGACATTTGATATTTTACTGGGACTGGCTCTGAGATGTCAGTTGCATCATCTCAGTGGCCCTGCTTGTGCTGGCTCTGAAGATACTGATCAAGGATACAGGTCAGGATGCTGTCAGCAAGATTGGAGTAAGGCAACAATCCATCTACACATCTGCCTTCATAGATGGCCAAGTTAGTGCTTTTGAGGAGATAAAAAAAAAAAAAAAAATGGGTCTGCCAGGGTGGAATCTGCCCAAATATCGTCTGGCCTATTCTCATCTGTGACTGTGGTGAAAGACTTTTAGCCAAAGGTGAGCAGCTAGCAACGCAGATCCCTTGTAGCGCAGCCACCGGGGAGTTCATTGTGGCACAGGCAAACCTTCAAAACTCTGAATCAAGACGCTGCAAAGTGTCTGGCCAAAGGATTGTTGTGAGGCCATAAAATTAGTAAAGGCCAGCTGAGGAAGTTTAGGGTGCCAGTCTGTCAGACGTGGGAGCTCTAACCTGGCACGACTCTGTCATTGGACAGGAAATGCAGAGGATGGTGCAGTAGGATTGGTGGAGGAGTAGTGGCCATGAGAGAATAAGGTGCATGGATGGAGTAGGATCAGGTGATGGAACAGTATCACCTGGAAGAACATGGAGCTAGGACCTCTAGAGGATCAGGTTCCTGATAGAGTCCTGACAGAGTCTATGATGTCCTCCCTAGTTCATCCAACCTGCACCATCCTGGGCCAAAATATAACCTATTTTACCTAACTGTATTATGGCTTGCATGTCCTTAATTCACTCCAAACAAGAATCATGTTTGATGAAACAGTTAGTTTTAGTCCGGCTCAGTTCCATGATGGCAGAAACAGTTGTGTGTACTTTGTACTTTGTGTACTTTGTTTTTTTTTTTTTTAACCAATCAGCTCACACCCAAGATCCACTGAGATCTCTTGATATGCAACTTGTGAGCCAGGTTGTCCTGAGGGATGCATGTATTTGAAGTTATTTAATCTGAGGGGAGAAACATTTACTTTGGTTTAACAGTATTCAAAGTAGGAAGAAATGATCTCTCCAAATGAGGTTCACAGTTTCTTCCATGCTGACATACAATGCAGCTGGCAGCCAATTTTCTGTTAAACTCTTCCCACAAGGTACCGGATTAACCTGAAGGGATCAGCTCCAGTCAAACAGTTATTACTTAAAAAAAACAAACAAATGCTTTTGTTTTCTTTCAGAGAGAAAAGTCAAAGAAAGGTTTCATTATTGAGGAGTGCAGACATAATTTCAAGACATCTCCGTACAAAAAAATAATGCATTTGATTGGATCTGATACTTTTATCCAAGTGTTTGCTTAAATGACCATCAGCACCTAATATGCACAAGGAAAATCCAATCCATGAAGAATTGCATTAAAAAAAAGAATACATTGAGCCAAAGTGGGGAGTTAACATCATTCTAGGACATGCACAATAACCAGGAAGACAGAAAAAATGTACAATGGAAAAGGGAAAGTGTTCCTTGTCTACATGTTAGGAAGAGGCGCAAGCACATTATTTTCTGGTGGAACACTGTGTAGGTATGTGATTGGGTTCTGTAGAAAAACACAAAAATAATATTTTTTTATCAGACTTTGACTGACCACAATTATGGCCAATTCTGCTTCTTCATTCATGCGTTATCCATTTTGTAGCCTCTGAATGGAAAACATCAAAAAGGGCGTTCAAAGTGATTAGATGAAGCACCTGATCCCCTGGGTGAAGCATGGTGTTGTATCTTCAAAAAATTCATTAGGAACATTTGAAAACAAGGAGTGTAAAGTAACCACTCACTCCACTGTGTCTAGATATACAAGTGCATCATCAGTTTCTTCACAAAATGTGGTTCCGGCCACATACTCGCTTGTAATTTAGAATCTAAATTGCAATTTTAGATACAACATCACAATGATTAATTTAGATACTACTAAGATACTATTTGCATAACTTGCATTATGCCAGCGATAGGCCTACCAGAGAGGATCCTGAACAAAATAGTGTCTAATTACAAGCTAGCATAAAGTCAAAGCCACACATTTGTCTCTTGCATTGTGGGAATGAATAATGGTTCCAATGAGAAGTGCTTTGAGTGCCCCAGAAAGGCACTGTATAAATCCAATCCATTCCATCAAAACAAGCTATAAACAAACCAATAACAAAATCAAAAATCAACTAAATAAACAAACATTGAATATCACATTGTAAAGAATTTATTTGGTGTTTACTTGTTTTTTTTGTTTTTTTTACCACTCTCTTGCAATAAAGTATCCTGATTGCAAGTTGTTTCTAGATGCTGTGCTCTTTTTTTTAAAGACAGATCCAGACTAACTACACACACTGTTTCCATTCTGCGGCCGGCAAGTCTTTCTTTGCCATCCCTTCATTACATACAGACACTTGAGGCACTTTGTTGTTGTTTTTCCTCATCCAAAGTGTTTTCAGCCATTGTCTGCTTTTAATTTGTGTGAGTTTATTAAGTGGTAAATTTGAGGTCTGGGCAGCATCCTGTCTTGGGGTCATAATAAGGCCGATCTGTTAAACAGGGGAGCGCTTGTGTCAAAAACTTAGAAGATGAACATGGAGCAACCGACTTTGGGACTTCCTTTGAAACCTTCTCTTCATCCTCCAACTTCCTATTAGCTCAAGCATTTCAGTGTCGTAGCTCTGAGCCCGCCAATCACCATCTGTCCTCCAGGCAGTAACACTTATACATATCTGATGTAATTAGACAATCTCTTCCACATGTGGATCAAACTCTTTCAACCACTCAACCTCTACCTCAACCTCCCATCCGCCCACTGTCTCCATTTCCCTCCCTCTGTTTTTCTTATTTCCCTGTCTCACACTCTGCTACCCTCTGTGTGCCCCTTTTTCTCTATTCCTCTCCCCCACCCCTCCCCTCTCTCTTTCTGATTGAATTACCATAAGTGCAGGTTTCGGCCAAAATATGCCAGCTTGTTCTGATTAAAACTGTCCTTGTTATACCAGAGACTTTCCAAATGGCTGTGAGCAGTTTGTGTATGCGTTCAGAGGCTGGGTTCACAGGAAAAGGGAGGGGCAAGTGTGGGGGCGGGGGTGGAGTTCTTGCGAGTGGGGTAATGTTAAAGAGTAGACATGCTGTCAAGAGCATCTCTTGGCCAAAGATGAAGAGACGGGGACCAGGAAGAAGATGGGGACAGAGTGGGAGAAGATGGGTGGGCAGTGCGGTGAAACGGGGAGGGAACCTTGGAGAGCAAAGAGGGAGGGAGACTGTAATGGTGGTTGACAGACTTGAGTTCACAACAGGTTCATGGTGACATCATGGTTGAATTTTGGGGAACATTTATATAGGAAAAACTATTTGCCGTTCATTGGATACACATGTACACCCTGGGCCCGCTTTTCCTTCTGCGTCCTTTCCCCCCCCTTCGCTCTCTCCTCAAGCCACAAACGCTACTTACGGCTCAAAAATATGCAAATTAGCTTCAGTTTTTTTTTTTTTTCAAAGCAGCGTTCAGCCTCAGTGTGGCGTGCCTCTGTGCGTAAACATCAGTTTTAACCAGTCTTGATTCTCTCTCAAGTGGAAAAACAAAGCTCTGCCTTCATTTAGGTTAAACTTCGCGACCCCAAACTGACAACCGCTACCCAGAGTGTCACCCATTTCTTTTTCCTCTCGCTCCCTCCCTCTTTTTTTCTGCCTGCAAGCCTGGCCACCCTCCTCCATTGGTACAGTGTGTTCTTTGTGTGCATGTTTGGCTGCATGAGAGAAGAAAAGACATAAGGGAGCCCTGGGACCCGAAATATGTTTATGGCTTTATATGCGTGGGTGTAATTATATTTGTGTCAGCTCTTTTTTTCTTTGCTTGAAGAAAATTAACAGCAGGGAGTGGCGGCACGTTAGATGTTCTTTGTGTCTTGGGCATGTGTATTTGTTTTAGTGTGCCAGTGCTCTTATTACTTCTCATGCAGCTGCAGGACGGCTCAGACTTTTTTTTTTTCCAGCCCGCTTTTACGTCTGCACGTTGTCGTGTGTGCCCAGAAGAGTGAGCGGGTCTGTCATGCATGCCTGTCATCCTGTGCATGCCTCCCCATGCACACACAGGGCTTCACATGACATCAATCTGAGAGCAGTGGAACAGTGATCTCATTACCAACAGCCTGTTGCTGATTAAAACCTGGTGTCTTGCACCCTCCTTTGCCCTTTTCTTTTTTGCCTCCCTCCTACTTGCTCTCGCCTGCCTTCTTGTCGTTTGCTCACCCCCCCCATTCCCCCACCCACCACCACACATACACACCCACCCTACCACCTACCACCCTCCTCCTCCTCCTCCCCTCAATTCCAGAGTCGCACCATTCTGCGGTTTTGCCGCTGCCTGCTGCCAAAAAGGGCCCCATTTCGAGTTCTGCAGAAAGTTATAAGCTCCACTCTTTTTTTCTCTCTTTGCACTTTTACTCTTTTGTTTCTTTGTTCTCTCTCTTTACGCACACATCTTAAAGTTACAATGATCAGCTTCTGGGTTGTTCCCAAAGCTCCCACTGCGGCCCTGCTCATCCCCTAGGTCGTCTACGTGAGCCAATCCTCTTTGACACTTAGCAAGAGAAAATGGAAAGAAAGAACTTCCACGCAATAAATGTACATGTGTTTTTATGTGTGTGTGTGTGCGCGTGAGCGTGTTTCAACATGTGCACGCATGTGCTTATTAGTGTCTCTCACAGATTTACAGTCAGAGATACACAAACACTTCTTTCACACTCAGCCAGATGCTGGACTCCCCTCCTCTTGCGGGGTTCTCTGACACAGAAACACAAACAGGAATAACCTTTCACCTCCCATCATGACACTGTTGATGAGAAGTGTGACAGTAAACCAGATGGTCAAAGCAACCTTTAATATGACGTTGACCCAGTTTTGATGCTCGAGACCCCGGCAATGAAACTGATTTATCTTACATTTCAACATAGATTTTAAAGGAAAAAAGTGCTTTAATAATGACAATCGGAAATGTGTCTAGATGCACTGATGTGTTTTTTATGTTATGCTTGCAAAATGAAGCGGTGAAATTGACAGTAATAAATATTGCGAAACCCAATCCAATCCACATACCTTTCGCCTTTTTTTGTTTGGGCACTGAAAACACACATTATTGAATCCCAGCAGAGAACTTTTTACTCATTCATTTATCCATTCCTTCCTCACCATGTGGCTTTGATCTGTAGTCCATGGTTATGAAATTAAACCATGCAGAAGTCATAACAGATAATGATAAAGAATTCACACAAATGCATTGCCAACATACTAGCTATTGTTTACCATAATTTTTGTACACAGTTTTACAAATGGGATTAATCATGCTGATTTTTTCAAAGTTTGACCATCCAACACATTTCTCCATTGTTTACACTAAGACCTGTCATGTTGTATAAAAAGAGTGTTGAAGTTGCCCTCAGTGCAATACCTAATTTGGTCAGATAAAAACATTCTAAAGCTGCTCTGGCATAAAAAGTAAATTCTATGCAATAAACACAACTGAAAACAATTGAAAACAGACACTGCTTGGGGGTTGGAGTTAAAATGTAAAGAATCGCAAAAGTTTTTGATGTTTTTGTAAAAGATTCCTGACGGGTTGTTTTGTTGCTTTGTTTGTTCCCACTATCACATTTTTAAACACATGAGTAATACTACTGCAATGCCCATAGTAAGCATGCATTTTGTTAGAGAGGTGTCATTTGGAAGATAATACATGATGAGAACCCAAATCTGACAGACCAAACAACAATGTCAAACGGCATTCAAACGGACACTGCAAAAAGCAGCCAAGGCCTCAACATTCAATAGCCCACATTGACTTTCTTGGAAGGAGATGATGTACGAGAGGGCAAAGACACCAAATTTGATGAGACAGGTTGTGAGGCACCGCAAAGACCAGAGCTTCCGTGTGGCACAATCTTCTTCTTCTTCTTTTTCTGCCGCATTATCCAGAGTCAGGTCGCAAGGGCAGCAGTCTCAGCAGAGACATCCAGACTTCCCTGGCCCCAGTCACCTCCTCCAGCTCATCCGGCGGGACTCCAAGGCGTTCCCAGGCCAGCGGAGAGCCGTAGTCCCTCCAGCATGTCCTGGGTCTTCCTCGCGGTCTCCTCCCGGTGGGACATGCCCGGAACACCTCCCCAGGGAGGCGTCCAGGAGGCATCTGAAACAGATGCCTGATTCACCTAAGCTGGCCCCTCTCGATGCGAAGTTCCTCCTGGGTGACCGAGCTCCTCACCCTATCCCTAAGGGTGCACCCAGCCACCTTACAGAGGAAGCTCATTTCGGCGCTTGTATCCGTGATCTCGTTCTTTCAGTCATTACCCAAAGTTAATGACCATCGGTGAAGGTGAGAACATCTACTTTCGGTTTAACTCTTTCTTCACCATGACAGATCAGTACAGCGACCGCATCACTGCAGACGCCGCACCAATTAGCCTGTCGATCTCGCACTCCATCTTCCCCTCTCGTGAACAAGACCCCGAGATACTTGAACTCCTCTACCTGAGGCAGGGTCTCTCCACCAACTCGGAGAGGGCAAGCTACCTTTTTCCGGTCGTGGCACAACCGACTTTCCCAAGTCTCTCCCTGGAGAAGGTACGAACCAAACCACTTTGACAAGGGTGCTGCTAAGGTGCTTGAAGAACCTGTGAAGGCGCATGTGCTGCAAGCAATTCTGACAATAGTCATCAGTCTTGCCCAGAAGAAGTCTCGTGGAGAGGAAAGCAGACCCGCCTGGACTCTTCCTGACTATGAACGAAAGGATAGCACGATCTGCAAGATCCGACAGGAGCTAGGTCTGAAGCAAAGGAGAACAGTAACATGGTAAATTGTCATTTTTTTCGTACTCCATGAGTTAGTTGGCATACCAGTAACGCAAAAATACATGTAAGACCGATTTGAAAGTCAGATTTTCATAATAGGACCTATTTAAGGTCCTATTACTACCAGGTCAGTAGAAGAGTCTCAGACAGTGGACTAACATCAGAGTGGGATACTCACGGGCTGCATCGTCTCTGTAATTGTTCGCGCTTGCAGTTAATATGACAATGAAGTATGCTGGACCAGAGTTCCAGGAACCCCAACCACCTATCAGGCCCTTCATGGATAACCACATGGTCCTCACAGAGTCTGTGTCAGGAAGCAGATGGATCCTTCCAATCCAGGGGTTGGGAAAGCTTAGTAAGTGGGCCGATAGGTTCCAATTAAACATCAATGGGATACATACCAACCATCTCTGAGAAGCCCAAGGAAGAGCTTGAGAAAAATGTTGAACAGTAGCCTAATGGACTTCATCGGTTCAGTCCATCAACCAGGAACTGAACAACTGGCAAAGATTGGCAGAAGATTGGTGCTTCGGCCTACCAGGCAAGTTTGAAGCATGGATATATCAGAATGGTATTCTTCCAAAGATTGTTGTCTGAGGTTATGACGTTCCAATGTCCCAATGCCCTCCGTAGAGACCTTGGAGAGGAAGTAAGCAGGTGGCTCAGGAGATGGTTGGTTTTGCCCTCTGTGGGAACAGCACAAAGCCCTGGTTGTCACTGAAGTCTCTAGAAGAAGAGGACAAGGGCACATGAATGTGAGAGGTTCTGTCGAGACTCTAAGGTGGCCTAGGCTGGAATGGTGGTGAGGACTCCAAAGAAATTGAGTGCCCAGGATGCTGTGCTGGATGTTAAGTCCGGCTACGCCACAGAGATCTGGTGGTTAGTGGCCTATGGTAAGACATCCTTTGATTAGACTGGAAAGCCACTTGGATGGACCTTTGGCAGTCTGAGCCAAACCAAATCTCCTTCATTATCTGGGCAGTGTGTGATGTCCACTTCATGGTGAATTTGCACTTAAATATACATTTTGTTTTATGACACTTGCTTGTGAAGACGTGCTTTATACATCTTAAATTATGTGTAATTCACTATGTAATTGAAAATGATGTACCACAACATTTTAAAAATGGGTTGTTGATTTCAGCAGCCTCACACAGCTATCCAAAAAAACATCCTTCAGCAAAAAAACTGGGTTTTATCTTTATATTTAAACTCATGTTTTGTTGAACCTTCAATGGGAAACCCCTTCTTAGGTGCATTGAAACTTATCAATAATTTCCCTTTGTGACGTCACAAAGGGTCAGGTCCCGAAACGTGTGTTTCAGTACACACGTTCAGAAAAGTCCGGGACTTTCTGGGGAGAAAACAAATGATTCTGCTTTAATTAAGAGCATAAACACAAATGTTAATTTTGCCACTATCACTGTCATTAGAACAGTCACACTCAAGGTACTCTCTCTTTTCAGGGAGAAAATATGTAGTGACAGTAAGCTACCCTTGATTGGCCCCAGGCTGGGATAGGGGTGTGGGGGGGTTACTGGTTGACCACAGGCACCCAGAGTCAAGGCACCACACACATGACGCTTAAGCCGAGGGCTGATACTGATACTCCCCAAAGGTGCGCAACACCACGCAGCATGTTTTTGTGTGTCCGTTGCGTAGCGTCAATGACCTTGTCGTTACAGCGTGCACATGGATGGTCGGTCTCCGTTTGCCAGAATGCAAAACACGCCGTGTCAATACAATTTTTAGAGTGTACGGCAGCGGCAAAGAAGGAGAGGAGAAAGAGGGAAAGAGAGAGAGAGTGTGTGTATGTGTGTGTGTGTACGAGAGAGAGAGACAAAGAAGGGAGAGGCAGAGAGAGAGGGAGGGGGTGTGGAGGGGGAGGTGGGCAGCAAGCAAGTTGAAACCTAAGCTTTTTGGACCCTATTTTCCCTTCCTCGGGGCATTCTGTGGCTGGTAAAAAATGTGCTGTATATTTGAAGTGTTGGGTCACGTGATGAAGGCAGGGTTTGTGAATCAAAGTACACAATGATTTCAGGAGGAGAGAGAGAGAGGTGGGGGGAGAGAGGGTGTGTGTGTGTGTGTGTGTGTGTGTAAGAGAGAGGGAGAGAGAGAGGGGAAGGAGAGGGAGGCAGAGTGCAACAGGCTGAGCTCTATCGTCACTGCCAGAGGTACTTCTGACTGACAAACACAACTACCAACGCTCTTTCCCACCTCATTCCTCCCATGATTTACCCCCAGTGAGCAGCGGGCTGCCGACAGAAAGTTTCCACTTCTGGTGAGTTTTGGTCTTCGGGATCCTCCTTCTTCAAAAGATTGTTTCCTCCGAAAGTGGTTCGGCTCAGTTGGCGGCGCGTGAGAAGAGAAGATAGAGAGGGAGGACATGTCAGAGCATGAGTGAGACGTGTGTGTGTATGTGTGTGTGTGTGTGTGTGTGTGTGTTTGCTTGTGTGTGTTTGCTTGTGTGTGTTTCTCTCGTGCCTCTCTTTGCTGTTTCTTTCCCTCTGTTTGTGAGTGCGTGCAAGCATGTGTGTGTGTGTGTGTGTGTGTGTGTGTGTGTGTGTCTGTGTGTGTGTGTGTCTGTGCGTCTCTGGGACAGCATGAGAGGAGAGATTGAGTTTCCTGAGGACAGCTTTAATTGAGAACAGAGATTTTCGAGAGAGAGAGAGAGAGAGAGAGAGAGAGGGAGAGAGAGAGAGAGAGAGAGAGAGGGAGAGAGAGAGAGGGAGAGAGAGAGAGGGAGAAAGAACAACAGTAACAGCGAAGGAGGAGAAAGAAAGCTCGCATGTGCTTCACGACTGGGTGTGTGTGTGCGTGTGTGTGTGTTCGATGAACATACGTTTCTGTGTTTACTAACTCTCCTTGTCACGTGTGATTCTTCGCGGTCCCTGAGAAAAAAAAAGAAGAAAAAAGGGCTTAAGCCTGGTTTAGCGAAAGCAGTGTTTTGTGCAAAAATTGGGTCAAAACACACACGGACTCATACTTCATGCTGGTGTTTGTTTTTTTGTTCTGTATGTGTATGTTTTTTTGTTTTTGTTTTATGCCGCTGTGTGTATGCGTGAAGGTCAGACTGGCCGCTCCAGGTGAGCTCGCTCGCCGGCCCATTTATTACCAATCAGCAGACAGAGTGGCGTTCTTTAGCTCGCAGGGCCCTGAGCCAACAGACTGGCTGTCAGCTTTGACGGATCGCTCCATCACCGGTCGCAAATGGCCCAATAGGTCTCTGCCTACCTGAGTATGTCCACACTCAGTCGCTAACCACCGTCCTCACACACACACACACACACACACACACACACACACACACACACACACACACAAGCCTCCAGCCTGCCCATGCGGAAGGTTATGTAAACAGGTTTCCATCAACACAATTAAATAAGCGAGATGGAAGCACTAAAATAGGCTGCTCCGGATATCACAAGACAGTCTGCTGTGTCTGATCGCTAATGCTGCTGCTATGTGTGTGTGTGTGTGTGTGTGTGTGGCGAACAAACTTTCTGACCCCCCTCACCCCTCACCGGACGGAAACACAAGCTAAGTCTGTGTCTGTGAATCATCGCTGCATGGCGTGCGTTTTTTTTTCTCTTCTTTTTTTTTTTTTTTCGTGTGTCCCATAAACAGACGGACGTCCTGATTGATGACGGTGATTAAGACGCTGTTTATTCGCCGGCGACAGTGCCGCACCGCATTCAGCGGAGGAAGTCGCGTTAGCGAGCTCATGAGAAATCAATTGCAAATTAATTTTCCTTCATGTCTGGAGGAATGTCCCGCGTCATCGGAAATAGACCTTCGTGCCTGCGAGCGAGGCGTGAACAGCTGGCGATGGAGATGCTAGGATCGGTTAGCTGTTTTTTTTTTTCTTGAAGCTGGGTTTGATTTTTCTATCATGTCACTTGGTGGCATCTCTACTTTCCTGTCGTCTTGCGGCGTGGCACCTCTTGAACAATGACTCCGAGTGTGTCGGATTCACCTCCTTCAAACTGCGCCTCGATCTAATCTTTGTTCTCCACACGCTCCAGGAATGGCGGCCCCTCGGGCTGAGGAGGCCGTCTGGCTCTCCTCTGCCTCTTTTCCCTTCATCCCCGCTGACTTTTTTTCCTTTCTTCTTCTTCTTTATTTCCTCAATATGGAAAAAAAAAAAAAAAAAGAAGAGGGAGCGTAGGGAGAGGGGAAAGGAAGGGAAGGAGAAGAAGAAGAAAAAAAAACGTCATCTTCTTCGCCGGTCCGTGTCAGCTGAGTTTGATTTTGTACAGTCGTTCTCATGGTCGCTACACATAAGTGGAAAGTCAGGGACTTTGCGGGGGGAAACAAAGAAGCGAGCGTTTCATCATTGTATTCAGGAGGTGGGGGAGTTGGCGGGGCGGGGGGGATACAAACGTTTTCTTGTTCCACAGAGTTAAAAACTTGTCCGGCTGGGTTATTTTAGGATCTCTCTCTGAAGCACAGAGACTCGGAGCGCCTGTGTGGTTGCACTCAATGTGCCATTTTGGCTGTCACCGATTTTTGGAAGTTCGCTCGCAACTTTCTTTCTTTCTTTTTTTTTTTCCTTGCTTGCGTTGCACCTTTTCAGACGTTGAAGAAGTCAAATGTGTCCTAATAAGCAAAAAAGAGCCTCTCAGTGTAGCTCAACTCAGAGGCTTTTTTATTATATTTGTATTTATTGGCATTCATATGTGTTTACACGTCATTTTTTGATTTACATCAAAGGTTTCTTCACCAAATGATTCAAAGTTATTACCATGGTTAAAAAAATCGCAATTTGGCAAGCAGGTTGGATCGCTTCTGACATTCCTCTACACAAATCACAAACACGCTTGGACAGTTCTACTGAGACAGCACGTGCCTTCGATTTTAAATGGATTTCCTTTATTCAGGTTTCTCCCGTGTCTTCTGCACTTGTCCACGTTAAGAGGAAAAACCTATGTCTGAATGAAAGAAAGCTGTAAATCCAACCTCTCTGTGTTTCGCCAGAGTGCCCCCACCACCCCAGGCTGTTCTCTGCCACCGGCAAAAAGTCCTTCCAAGCACAGTCCCTCCAACACACACTCTAATCTCACCCGGCCGACCAGCGGGACGGCCGCAGACTTTGAGCTGTCTGTGTTTGATTCGCGGGGGGTGTCGTCAAGCCGAGGGCTCCACTTTTCACTTTAATACAATATGAAAAGCTGGCCACCAAGTAGCTCAATTAGGTCTGACCCGTGGTCGGGGGCCGCCCAGCCTGGAGCGACAAGGGATCGACCCCCCCGCCCTGACCCGGAGCCCCTCAGGAACCTACAGGGTTGACTTGACATAATGACAACATTATGTGTCCTTATGAAACATTGACTCTCGCCAGTCTCGTCTGGCTCCTCTAGCGCAGCAAACGGAGAATCCACACTGTGTTAGCGCAGCTCTGAAGCCAGGCTTGGATTTATGCACAGGAGTTTTGATGGATGCGCCAATGCAGTGATAATTAATAGTGCAAATGTATGAGGGTGGTGGTGGTCGGGGGTGGGGGGGCGGGTACGGGGTGTTTGGTGGGGGTTCTTTGGAGGGGTGGGATTTGACTACAAAAGTGATTTTTAGCAAGTAAAGATAAGTGTCTTTATGTAAGTGGAATAAATTGCACCTGGAAGCTGGATGACAGGCGGAGAAAATTGAAGAAAGAAAAAAACCAAACACCCCAGGGAAATTTCCTTTACACAGTGAGTCCAGCTCGTGGAAGATCCAAACGATACTGGTGATGGTTTGTGTCACACTGAAAAGACACTGGACACAGCCATTCTTTATCGATAAGAGCGTCTTTGTCCGCCGGATGATTGAATAACAGGCTGACTTGCATCTCACTGAACCTGTAAAATGATACAACTTAATAAAAGCATGGAAACCGAGAGAGAGCAACAAGAGATTGTAGTGGCTATTTGCACGTTCCGATGAAATATTGTTGATGATAATGCTCATTATCTACTTTTATTATATAAAATCCAAAATCCACACAAAGTACACACATGCACACGACACAAGAACAACAGGCAAGCAACAGTCCCTCATCCATTCCAATCCATTTAACGTTTTACCAAAACACAAAATAGGAATCACTTCAGCTTCCCAAAGCTAATGGCCAAGCTTAAAAAAAAAGAGAGACCTTGATGCTAAACCTGACTCTGTTCAAAGGTAACAAGCTCATCTGAGACTTTCTGATTCACGTTTACTCTTCATTTCTTTTTTAAAAAAATTGCGTGAGTTACAGGAAAGTCAGCGGGAGAAAATTTAACTGTGAGCATCATCACACTAAGTCACTAAGCTGCTGTCAGCACAAATCTGTGTGTGTGTGTGAGAGAGAGTGTGTGTGTGCGCGTGCACATTCTGCACATTCGTTTTTTTCCACTAAATGTACAGCGATGTTTAAGCCTAGTTATTTGATCAGGGTCATTTCAGCCATCGGACGGAGTGGAATATTACCAGCGCAGTGTTAACCCGGGGTACTTTTAGCTTTGGGAGACGTAACACGTCTAATAATACTTAAATGCAGCTGGACAGTTTGAACTGTGTTTATTTTTATTTCAACAGGCATCGCGATGGCAATCAATTTGACACGAGGCTGCCAACTGCAGGCTAAAAGGCAAACAATGGAAATCAGATGTCGTTTCTCGGGGTCGAGCACGTTCATTACTGACAAATCGTCTCGGTCAGATGAGAAAAATGTGAGTTCCACTGCAGCCGGAAACATTTTCTGGCTAGCGGATGATTCACTTGTGTAACTCAAAGGACATTTTTTTTATGTGGTGGTTTGACATAAAATATAGTATGGGCATTTCTTGTAAAATCTAATTATGTTGTTTGTGACTGATGGTTCTTGTGTGTTTTTCTCCTGGTAATGGTTTCTGTGCGACGGCGCAGATATTTTCTCCCCCCGGAGTGTTCGAAAAACAGCTCATCTCTGGCTGCATTTGCACAGAATGAGGCAGATTTGATTGTGGTTTCATGGTTTGCTGCTAATTGTCTCATCCGAAGTCATGGTTTTACTTACATTTGGCTGCGTTTGGGGGGAGTTTCTGGAGTTGCGCGCTCCCTGAGACTCTTGCTCTTTCAGCTTGCGCTGCGGTTTCAGACATAGAGTTTGTATTCAAGTTCATCGTACACCCGTGTCTGCACGGATGCGTCTGAGAGCCCGACAGAGCCGCTGAGACAAATGTGAGTTATCAGACGGGCTAGTCAGTGGAAGAACTTGTGGCAAGAGCTCTAAGGGGAAAATCAAAAACCAAAAACAATACTTAAAGAAAAGTTTATGTTAATTTAGAACTGCTTACGGTCGTTAATGGGGCATAAGTAGCAGCGACTGTCGGCTGGAAAATAAACAAATGAGTAAATTAAAGATTATTATTGAATGAAGATATGATCTTGTGACCAATTTTCGCTGCCAGCACTAATCAGTCCCACAATTGAACACAACACAAAGGCGCCGTCATGTGATGAGGGGCAGTTTGTTTACCACCCTGTTGTGCGCTCCCCTCTCATTGTGGCTCTGACAAGCCTCTGCAACAAACACCAGTGGCGTGTGTACATTCCAGAGTGTGTAGGAGTGATTTCCCGTGTATTTTTAGGCCTTTAACTGGAGGGTGGCATGAGGGCTGAAAAGACGGTGACACGACGTGACCCTGGCACCGTTCACAGTCAGGCTGGACTAATCGCCATCGTGTCGGTTCCAGCAAAACTGCAGAAATAATCTTTCTTAGCATCACATGACACATTAGCAGTTGTTGGCCAGCTGGGACACTGATCCCAGACACCTCAGCAGTCCAGCGGATGGTTTCCTCTATTTTGCCCTCTTTAAGTCCCACACTGGCCAAAGTTGCCATATTCCCTCACAAAGTCTTTCCTCCTCACTCGAGACATTTTTCGTCAGACAAAGAAAGACAAAACAAAACAAACATGCAGATTTCAGCTGGGAAGTTTGTTTAGAAAAATGGCTGAAGGCCAATTTCATAAACATTGAGAAAACACTAAACTTAAGGGTTTAAGTTGATTTAGATAAAGTCGTCTACATTTCACAAAAGAGTGTTTTTAAATCAATTGTTTTTCCACAATGTACTTTATGTCTTGATTTTTTTTTTTTTTTTTCAAATGGCAGAGTGGCTGAAGAGTGTTTTTTACGCAGCATTTTACTCTGTCTGCAACACGTCCAGTCGCGTAAATCCTCCTGTCGTTCCCCTCCGTGGACTGTGAGACATGACTTTTTCTGCTCATAAAGCTCCAGAAATAATAAAAAAAAACAAAAACAAAAAATGCCTCAGCAAAGAGTGTGGTTTTCGAAGGTACGACCGAAATGTTCCTGTTTGTCAGAGGGCAGGAGGGAAAAAAAGCTAAAATGACTTTTGCCAGTTGGAAGAGGTTTCGCATTCGGCACGCTGGAAACGAAACGGCGGCGGCAGCATCGTGTTCCTCATATTACAGTCACGAGTCACGCAGCGGTTCGACTTCGCAGTAAATATGAAGGTGTTTGTTTTCTCCAACGCGGCTGTTTAAGATGCCAAAAGTGCACCTGCGGTGCAACGGACTCCATCGGACGTAACCTTTAATTGCGTTGCTGCAAGTTCCACAAACGACTCCTAAAAAAAAAAAAAAAAAAATAGCACACAAAGCATCACGACTGGATCAACAACATGCTGGGTGCGTTGACGTGGCCCCCAGGCGTCAAGTTTGATGGGAATTCTGGAGAAGAGCAAACAGTTTGTGTTGAATGTTCGGTTGCAGTTTGCTGGGAAAATAAAGGACGGCGTTTGTTTATTTAATTTCGTTTTTCACTTTTATTGAACACCACAGCCGCTTTTGTACGTGTTCATAGTCTGGGTGGGGGGGGGGGGGGAGGCATCAGTTGTGCTTTTTTTCAAAGCTGGGCCCTCACCAGCCGACCCAGTCTGACCCGTGCCAGCCAGGTCTCATAAAAGCAGCATTGAGGCCCAGAGGCCTGCAGACACAGCACTGCTTTTGTCGCCCCTCACGGCCAAGGTGTATTCCCCCCCTGGGGGGTGGGGGGAGCAGGGGGGGAGCAGGTTGGGGAGGTGTTGCTCATTAGGGCGAAAGAAAGCATTCCTTGGCTGGGGCGCACATTATTTCATAGTTTATTGGTGGAAATAAAACAGTTTATTTTTATGTATGTTTTCTGGAGGCCATGCTGTTTCCATTCCGCCGCTCATTAATCCTCATTCTGGTATGGCTCTAATTAATGGGACTCTGTTCGCGTCCTCAACGCGCTCTGCCAGATGCTCGACTCGCCCTCCAATAAACTTGCCTTCGCTCTCCCTCCTTCCTTCCTTCTTTCTTTCTTTCGTTCCTTACTTCATTCTTTCTTCCTTACTCACTCTCTTTCCCTCTTGCTTTTCGACATCCTTACTTTCTTTTCCTCTCATTTCCTCATCTTTTTCCATATTTTTTTCCTGCTTTAAACTCTGTGCCCTCCCCCTGCCCCCCCCCCCCTCTCTGCCTTCCTCCATCTCCATCTTTCTCATACATCTGGCTTTCATGCAAGCTATTTCTGCCTTTTGAATTTGATTGGTCAAAGGGGGGGCAAACCAAAGGACTCTGAGGGCTGTTTGTGGAAGGATTCTCCATTTTCTTTCTTCTTTCTTCCTTTTTTTTCAACTCCTTCATTCTTCAAGGTCAATTGCAGCTTTCAATGGTGCTTCAGCATGTGTGAACGCACTGCGTTTTCCGCTGATTACTCGGCCACGGACATGATTAAAGTCACAGAACATCTGTGTGCGTTCACTCCTCGGCTGCCCTGCGTGTCCGTGCTTGCATCGCTTGCGCCCTGACACTTTTTTTTTTTTTTTTTTCTTACGGAGGCATGCGTATGCATATGTTTATGCAACAAAAAAAGTGGCCATTCCGCGCCATGCGTGTAATTGCTTTTATAACCACTACGCGCTGTGTCCAACCTGTGTTTGACATTCTTTTGATGGTCGAACAAAAAAGCTCTTTGTGGAAAATAGATGCAGGGGCTCCCTGACTGGCCCTCACAGGGAAGGGAAACCGCAGCAGAGCCGGGCGCCTTTCAGGGAAAATGTCAATATGGGAAATATGACTTTAAAAACAACACTCGCAGTGCTAACTCCGTGGCTGCCGTGTGAATGTTTCATTTGCGCTGGACAGTGTGTGTGTGTGTGTGTGTGTGTGTGTGTGTGTGTGTGTGTGGGAAGAAATGGCCACTGCGACAACAGAGAGATGCAGAACTATTTAACATAGTGGGGCAGACATCTGACTGTTTTTCTAATAGAGAGTATTTTTGTATTTACATAGGATTTTCATTTCAAGTTTAAAAGCTGAACCCACCTGGAAACAAGCATTAGCGTTCGCACATCGCCGGTGTTCACCCTGTTCACTCTTTCTGTCCCTTTTTTCTAACTGGAGCTGTGCAGGAGCTGTAAAACTGCAGCGCTGAAGATGAAAAAAATCAAATGCTTTATTTGTTGTATGTTTGGAAAGTCCATTTTTCTTCTTCTGCTTGGACCATTTCTCAGAGAGCACATCGTGGAGATGCTGTTCAGGGAATCAGTGCTTAGCGACGTCACAAAGTCTGTCAAAAACTCCCCCAGCTGCAGGACAGGCGCCCACCGCCAGGTGTTTGTTCCACGGAGGGCATTTGTGTCGCCCCCTTCCTGACATGCGGAAGGTGCAGCAATGATCACTTTTTTTGCCCGTAGCAAAAACCTTTATAGAGGGCTCCTGGAAACAGGCGGCTAAATGTGTTTGCATATACAGTACTGGTTAACTAGTTGGTGATCACTTTTAAAAAGTCACTCCACTAAGAAAAATAAGGACTAGAACAGTGGTTCTCAACTGGTGGAGTCACAGGACCCACAATTTGTTCCTGATAATCATAATGACAGTGAAGTCGCTGTGAATTTATTCCACAAAAATAGAACAATCGTGTAACTATACAGATTGCATTTATCCAGTCATATGAATGAATTGAATTGTGTGTCCTTCAAAATAAATGCCCAACATTTCTCCATAAATATATATATATATGTATTTATTTATTTTTTTTAAAAAGGGGAAACTGCCCATGAAGCCGCGACCCAATCAAAACAGTGCCGTAACCCACTTTTTGGGTCACAATCCACCAGTTGCGGGAACATTGGACTAGAAGCGGCCCGCGACGGTGTCCAGTGCGTTCTTCACAGAAAGGGCTCACAAAATGATCGGTGTCTCGCTCTGGGCCTTCCTCTCTCCCGGTGTCGGGAGTCCCAGGCTGAACAGGCCCAAAACAACAAGACATTCTTTGGTCCTTTGGCTCTGGGCTGTATTTACCAGAGCTCCATCAGAGAGTTAAGCTCCACCTATTCATGAAAACAACGAAGGGGATGACAGAGGGGGAGGGGCTGCCCTCATTTCACTTTTTTCTTTTTTGGGGGGTAACTGGGGGAGTCGGGTGAGGTGTGTGTGTGTGGGGGGCGGGGGGGGGGGGGATCACAGAGTCACTATGAGAGGAGTTGACAGGGAGACGTCACAGGCCTCAGAATGGATCTGTTGGATCTTGTCTGGGTGGCTCTGCTCTGAGTGGGGTGAGAGTCACTGCTGTGTGAGAGTCGCTGCTGAAGGGTTAATTGTGCCCATGTTGTTGTGGCCGCTTGGCTGGCAGAGAGGAACAGAGGGCGCCTTCATCGCGCAGCCCTGCTGATTGAAATCATATGGCATTGCCCTGAAATCAGCCTCACCACTTTGAAGACAGACTCAAAGCAGAGAAGCTCCGGCGCCTCCTCTTCCTTCTCCTCCTCCTACTCCTCCCTCTCCTCCTCTTACTCCTCTTCCTCCTCCTCCTCCTCCACCTCCTCCGCCTCCCTCTAGTCCTCTTCCTCCTCCCTCTTTCTCCTCCTCTTACTCCTCTTCGGTCTCCTTCACTTTCTTTGCAACTATACAATTTTTGGTTGTTGTTTTTTTCAGTTAGTTTTTAAGCTCTTCATCTAACGTTCTCCTTCTCTTTCCCTCTATTTCTGCAGAGATCCTCCTCCCGCTCTCCCCCGTGTCCCACCTTGCTGCTGCAGCAGAGGAGCTGTGGGCGGACTGGTTGTCTGGATGGCAGCGGCCCGTCCACGACCCACCTCAGGCCCCTGAACTCTGGACGAGGAGACGAACCGGCTCACAGAGAGGAGGAGTCACTTTGGAAGCAGAAAAGAAACAAAGCTCCATCAATTTTCCACAATGGCCACCAACAGGGAGCACCAGCTGCGTCACATGGCCGAGTTCCCCCGCGCCATGTACCCCTTTACCTTTAACTCCATGCGCAGCCACTCGCCCTTTGACCTTCTGGCCAGCAGCCACCTCTTCGGCCGTTTCGGAGCGGATCTTCCCAAAGAGATGGCGGCACTGTGTAAGTAACACGTCTGGTTTTATTATTTCTTCGATTGTATGTGTGACAGGCATTTCTCAGGTTCTCGGAACATTTCCGGGAAAATATATTAGTCAAGCGCGGAGCTCAAGAGTCGCGTGAGGCTTTTTTGATAGATTTTCACCAGGGTTCTGACTTTACTCTTTTCCAAAATGGTGCAACAGCTCCAAAATATCAGCAGTCTGCGATTCAGTCTACAGTGTAGTTTAATAGTAAAGAAGAGAAGAGACGGAGTTCTCACTTTTGAAGTGATTATGGGGGGTGGGGGGGGAATGATGTCAGAGCTGCTTTATGCTATATTTTTTTTCTCTCCCATGAGTGTGTTTCTTTCAGATTCAACACAGAAAGACACACACATAAAACCTTGAAAAAAAAAATTAGACATGGCTGATGAAAGAATTTTCTATTCCCGCTATGAAAAACAGGGTGTTGTCAATGAGGTCCATTGTAAGCCATAGGAGGCGCTGTTGGACTGCACAGAGAGAGGCCGTGGATTCCTCACAAGCGCTCACAACAGGCTGAGATGATGGCCACTTACAAAAGACTCACAAAGAATTTGGAGACAGACTTTGTGGAAACACAAAGTTGTGCAATGAATGAAAAATGTCTTTGCCACATGGCTTTCTGGTTCTTTCAAACACTTGCAGCTTTTGAAAATAAGTTCACAAAATTAAGCATGTTAAGAGGGATTTATAGACATAGTTCTTTTTTTTGTAATTCACCCCAGGTCTCTTTAACAATATGCAGCTAAATCGTTTAAAATAAATCACTTTTTATTTTCTCTGCAATTTGACAGATTTAAATAATTATTGCATTCTGCGTCACTTTTGCAGACAGTCTGACAATTTATTATCATTTTTTATTAGTCCACAGCACTGACCGTGCAAAGAGATATTTAAAGTTTACTGCTGTAGTCCCGCACTGGGCGAATGTGTATGTAGATGCAAACGCTGGAGATCAAAAACCTTGGACAGAGACTTGTTTTCAAAGACGACTCTGTGACGCTCCTGCCTTCTGTTGGTGTCAGTCATCCATCCTGTCACCATCCCTGCTGTTGTCTGTTATTGGGTTTGTCTCATCTGCTGTCTGTGCGAAATAATGAGAGGGAAATGCAGAGAACCTGGCAGATCACACGGATGAGTTGACAAGTTGACGCCGTCATTTACAAAAAAAAAGAAGTACACAGCGCAACGAAACCAGAACAACTGTCGTAGTAATGAGTTGTCCATTGTCTTCTGGCATGGTGCTGTAGTGTGTGTGTGTGTGTGTGTGTGTGTGTGTGTGTGTGTGTGTGTAAGACAGTGAGTTTAGAGATTGGCACAAGATAAAAACTAGAATCCTGGAAAAGTGATAATGATGATGATGATGATGATGATGATCAAGAGGCATTGATTGTCAGGTCACCTTGACAGATAACGATGTGTTTCAGCCACAGCACACAAGCCCTCGTTTGGTATGAAAGTCAGCTTCTGGAAAATTAGAGATGAAATCCAGCTGAATGTTTGCTGTGGATATTAAGAGATTCTCTGCACTGACTTCGTGTGACTTGTTTGAGTTTAGTTGTTCTGTTTGGGTCGGTACACAACTGAATTTGTCCCCCCACATGATGGCCAGTATATCATAATTCATATTTTACGAGAACATACAGTAATTCACAAAAAAGTAGGATTTGCAAAGACAAAACAGCCACTGAATGAACTTTGATCATCCGATCTATCAAAGCATTGAAACACATATTCACAAGGAGCATTTGCAGCGAACAAAAGGCCTAGGGAATAAATCACATGAACAAATTTGAACATAATCTCCATATTTCAAAAACTACAACATAAACTACAGACAATAGGCGGTCACTCAGTACAACTGGCCTAATAAAGGCGACACAGAACCTCACTCAGCTCTAGTCGACTAGAGATGCTCGGCCTCAGTCAGTGCCGCTGGGAACAGCGCTGCACTTGGGACAAATGAACACAGGGCGACTCATTCTGGGTGACTCGAGACACAGAGGCCTTTCACTGCTAGTCATATTGATCTGCCATAACAACACATAAGGGACACAAATCAAGATAGTAGATTTACACAGACACTGCTTATCCTGCACTCACGGTGCCTGAGGTGATGCTAGAGTCTGACCCACTGACCGTAGGGTGAGGTTGAGGTTCAGCTAGGAGAAATTGTGGGTACAACACAGGGGCTGGAGAGGAGAAACAGGGGCTCGTGTACTGTGTACATGCAATTACGATTTAGAGCTGCCAAACGGTCAAATAACATCTTTGGACAGTGGGATCGGTCAAAATGAGAAATAAATAAGTGCATTTATTGCTGCTGGCATTATCACCAATAACCCTCAGCTAGTCGTCTCTATGTTTTGCACCAGGCAGGCACGCAGGGAACAACCAAGTGGAGCTTTAGCAGCAGGATTTCTGCGCTTGCTCGCATCAGAAGTCGTTCACGAAGTCGTTCATTTCCTCTGAAGTCAGAGAGTCCACAGACTTCCACTGCCATCGCTGGACTCTAAGAGTGGACGCCTCGTCCAAAACCCCAACAACACTGCCAACAGACAAGTCGCCACTTTGCAGCGAGGATAGTTGCAGTATTCTTTAAATGGTTTAAAGACCTTCTGCACAAAGAAGCAGGCAAATGTTTGTTGTGCTGCTTCCTGGACTAAACTTTCACACAACTAATTTTAAAAGATAGATAGACTCAACTTTTACTGGGAGATACCACAAATGGGATTGACGGAACATTGTACTTGCGTGTTCTTTGAATTATTGGAACAACTTCATTCAAAAGCCCATTTCAGTGCTGAGCTCCAGCTCTTCTCTCTCTTCTCTCTGTGGGAACCGAAAGTGTTGGAGTTGTAAGAAGCATCTTTCATGGATATTTTCTGCTCAGGCCTTTGCCCCTGTGGGGGAAATATAGAAAGACTATTGACTTCTTGATTTCCTCATGAGCAGCTACTAAGTATTGTCCGGGTTCAAAGGAGAAGCAGTGGAGCTCCATGGTGATCACAGTGAACATCATGTTCTTTGGTTTTTTGGTGCAAGTCACATTTTGTTCTTTCTAGTGTGTGTGTGTGTGTGTGTGTGTGTGTGTGTGTGTGTGTGTGTGTGCTTGCGCACGCACGCACGTGCACGTGCGCGGCAAGGAGGCCATATTAGTAACTTGAACCTGGAGGCGCCGAGTGAGAACGCTGCGTGTTTTCCTTTGCGTCTTTCATCGCGGGCACTCTGTTTAAGCACATACGCACATTATGGGCCACTCGCGCACGTACACACACACACACACACACACACACACACACACACACACAAAGAAATCAACGCAGCCTCTCTCGGGGTGTCACATTCCAAGGCCTGCGAATATCACGAATCAGCGCAGTGCCGCCCCGGTTGGTGGTGCCGCGCGCGCACACACACACACACACACACATTTTGCGTGAAACTCTATTTGTGTGTTTGTGTGCGGCCGCATAGTGAGTCTCGCTTCGAGCACAAATACTTGTGGTGGAGTCGAAGGAGCCGCTGGTGGAAATACAGAGAGAGGAGAGAGAACAGGGGCCATTGTCTGACTCTGTGTGTGTGTGTGTGTGTGTGTGTGTGTGTGTGTGTGTCTGTGTGTGTGTGTGTGTGTCTGTGTGTGTGTGTGTGTGTGTGTGTTCTTGTCGACGTTGTGGCTTTGTGAAGAGCTGAAGAACCTGATTGTGAATAGTTGTAACATGACTCGCTTCTCTTGCAAGTCGTGTCTACGCCAAAGTTGCCAGAAGCTGCAGGTAACAAACGAAGTGTGTGTGTGTCTGTGTGTGTGTGTGTGTGTGTGTGTGTGTGTGTGTGTGTGTGTGTGTGTGTGTGCGTGCGTGCGTGGTGGGGAGGGTGTAATAATTGTCTCAAGGTGTGGAGGGAGCCCAGGCGGGCTGAGGGCGTGCAGAGTCCACTCCCCTCACTGTCACCATACACATGCATCAATACACTGTGTAAACAACAACAAGAGAAAAGTAGCAAATGGCATTTAAAAAAAAAAAAGAACTGTCAAATGATAAAATATCTCCAGGGAGAAAAAACACGGGCGTACAAACAAAAAACAAGTCGGGGAAGGAAAAACAGGGGGTTGTGTGTGTGTGTGTGTGTGTGTGTGTGTGTGTGTGTGTGTGGGGAGGTTATGGGGGGGGGGATCTAAAAAATTCCAAACACACAGGAGCCACATGCAAAGCCACAGGCGATACAATTTGGAAAGTTACTGTGTGTGTGTGTGTGTGTGTGTGTGTGTGTGTGTGTGTGTGTGTGTGTGTGTGTGTGGAGAAGGGGAGTTTTAATACCCCAGTGGGAATTTCTTCCAGAGTTCATCCCTCTTGAACCGGGGAAGAGGAGGAGTAAAAGCAGGAGGGAGGTGTGGGGGGGTGGGGGCTGTGCTGTCTGGTAGTACACAAACCCCGGTTGGCCCGCGGCTCAGTAGTACCTAAGTGTGATTGAAGTGTCCAAGAGCCTCAGGGAGGAGAGATCACCGAACTGGAGAGGGATGGAATGAATCTCAAACTGAAAACAAAAAAAAACACACAGAAGGAAAGAAAGGAACTCGAAAAGATCCCGCAGCAAAGAGACAAATTGTGTGCGTGAAAGAGAGAGAGAGAGAGAGACAGAGACACAGAGAGAGAATCGTGACCTTGAAAGCTCAGAACATCAGCGGTCAAATTTCACATTGCAAACACAAGAACCGCTGGAGTTGGAGTTGCTGCTGTAGAAACTGCCTGCCTCAACTTTCCCTCCCCTGACTTCTTTTCACATTTTGTCCTTTGTCCTTGCGATGCTTGACACAAGAAGAAAAGTTAAGAGTCACTGAGACAGTTTAAATACAAATGGGGGTTCCACTCTTCAGAATATGTTTGGCAGGATCACTCATTTAAAAAGTGAACAGGAAGGGATTCTTTCCTTTTGTTGCTTTCACCGCGTTATTAACGTTTTTGTTTTTTGCCTCCTTTACATTTCAATACAAGTAGCATACATTGAAGGCCACTCAAGTTAATACAAATGTTTAATTTGTAAACTAAGACAGGTAAATATTAGTGATCTCCAATATTGACTTTTTTATCGATAGCCGAGATCCTGATGTTGTCCAACTCCTAATATACGATACCGATATCAAGCGAAATCCACCGATATATGCGGTTGTGGAATTGACACGTTATGGCTAATTTGTATTGCGATGTCCCGCTGGATGCGGAGATAACAATAAATCTAACAACTTCAAGGTTTTTCCAAATAAAAATTAACATTCTGGTCAAAATAATAATCGTCAGTTATGAACAAGCTATTTGGTTAGCAGCCAGACACCACTGAAACCACTCTGGTGAAACACACGCGGTGCTTGCTGTTACGCTTCCATGAGGTTTGATGACATCATCAAGCGTACTAGAGACGAGTAAAGTAAAGTAGTTGTTATTTACTATTTAGTAATTCCAGGAAATTTGAGGAATTCATTAATTGGTGTGATTACTAAATTCGGAAGAAAAAGTCATTTTTATAATATTTTTCCCAATACCGATATTTTCCGAAATTAATTTTTAATGCCTTTATCGGCCGATAATATTGCGAGGCCGACAAATTGGACTTTCCTAGCAAATATTTATTTGGGTTTTAAGTTAATAATATGATTTTTGTATGTAGATAAAACTTAATATTAACAACTCACTTTTGACATTTTTAACACTTTTTTTTTAATAAATATTTTGTTATTTGATCTGTAAGCACACCTGTGTGTTTATTCATTGCATATTCATACTTTGGAAAACATGGATTCGGCTCAGCGCCAAGGTTAGCGCACACTAATGTGTAGTACCTGTGTTTACAAATGACCAGTGTGCATCCATGTTTGTATGGCTTTGTGTGTTAAATACTTATTTGCTCACTTAGTCACTGCTAAAAGCATTTAGTTATCAAAATGTTTGAGGAGCAGCCTTTTTAGTTTTAGTATTTATAAGAGGGCGTGTGTGTGTGTGTATGTGCGTGTGTGTGTGTGTGTGTGTGTGTGTGTGTGTGTGTGTGTGTGTGTGGTGTGTGTGGTGTGTGTGTGTGTGTGACACACACACACACACACACACACACATCTGGCCAGCATTCTCACATTATAGTGAAAGCTGTTGAAAATCAGCCTCAGTCAGTGAATCGACCCTCCTCCACTCAGCACCCTCCAACCTGACTGGCTGGCTGGAGAGAATCAGGAGGAAAACAAAGGCAAAAAACCTGGCAGAGGAGTCGGTGTGGTTGGGGGGGGGGGGCAGTGTGTGTGTGTGTGTGTGTGTGTGTTCGGTGGGGGGAGGGGCCGGGGGGGTGTAGGAGTATTTGTTTTTCTTCGCGGAAAATATGAAATCTTAAGAGGCCAGTTGGAAAAACTTGAAGGGGGCGAAAAGTGGGAGGGAGCAAGCGATCGCCGCCAGCCAATCAGAGAGCAGGTACACAAGGGGAGCCGTGCCCCTCCCTCCCTCCTTCCCTCCCTCCTTCCTTCCCTCCCTGTTGCTCCTCCTCCGGGGCTCCGCCTCCCTCTCTATTTTCGTGGGCTGGGAGCGCATGCAGCTAGTTTGGCTGGGAGTGAGTGTGGCGCTGCAGTGCGAGAGAGGGAGAGAGAGAGAGGAGAGAGAGAGAGAGAGAGAGAGAGAGAGAGAGAGAGAGAGAGAGAGAGAGAGAGAGAGAGAGCAGCTGGATGTCCTGGACTGAGACGAGCTGCTCCCAGCGACCGCAAAGACCTGAATGGCAGAGCTGGCGAGAGAAGAGAGAGAGGAGAGGTGAGGGCTCGGGGACAGACAGACAGACAGGTAGGGAGAGACAGACAGGCTGAGATACAGACAGACAGACAGGCATTAAGACGGACAGGGAACACCTCGAGCAGACAGACAGACAGGCAGGGAACACCTGGAGCAGACAGACGGACAGGCAGACGGACAGACAGACAGGGAACACCTGGAGCAGACAGACAGACAGGCAGACGGACAGACAGACAGGGAACACCTGGAGCAGGCCGGCATTGAGTTTCAGCCACAGGAAACTTTTTTTTTTGCCTCAGCTCTTTTTCGTGTGTGTGTGTGTGTGTGTGTGTGTGTGTGTGTGTGTGTGTGTGTGTGACTGTCTCCCAGTCAGCGAGCACCACAGCCAGCCAGCCAGCAGCCACAGGGACATTTGGTGCTTTTATTTTGTGTGGAGTGGGAGGGGGGGGCATCATGTTTGACTGCATGGAGGCTCTGGGGCCCCTGGGCCCCCGGCCCCTCTTCGACGTGCCCGGCCAGGGCTCCTGCATGCTGGCCAAGGCCACCACTTACTTCTCCGGCCTGGACCCCTTCGGCTGGGCCAGCGCAGGCAGCGTCCAGTGTGAGTACCCCCCCCCCCCCACCCCACCCTCCTCCCCCCACTGCTGTCCATCAGCAGCTCTGTGTGTGTGTGTGTGTGTGTGTGTGTGTGTGTGTGTGTGTGTGTGTGTGTGTGTGTTCTTATCAGAGTGCTGGTTTTGTTATCATAGAGCCGCTTCTCTCCACAGGAAGAGTCAGATTCCTTTCAATTCTATGTGGCCATTCTCACCCCAGCTTTCTGTTTGTTTATGTGCTAAGTGGGCTTTGTGGGAGGGAGGGAGGGCGAGTTAGTGAATGACTGAGTGAGTGAGCGAGTGAGTGAGCTGGCCGGCCCGCACGTATTTATACAGCACTCCTGTTTGTTTTCTTTATGAATGACTTCACATGACTGACAGCTCTTTCCAAACAATTCCGGGACGTGACCCGGCGATGTGTCCAGAAAACAACAGAGAGAAAGGAAGCACTGACAGACAGACAGACAGACAGACAGACAGACAGATGGGGGGAGGGGGGGGGGGCGTTTAAATCACCACGTGGATTTGAGCGTCATCCAAAATAGGAGGCCGTTTTAAAACTATTCAAACCAAAACTTGCACAGGAAGTCAAAGTCATTCAGATAATACGATGATAATAAAAGAATGAGGGGGGGGAGTGGGGAGGGGGGCGCTTCTCTCACCGTTGCGTCAATACGGACGAACAACCTCAGAAGTTTTGTTCGCCGGCCGCGACCTTCTTTCCCAGTGAGAATTCCCCCACTAGGGCTCAGCCGGTGTTGTTGGTCGGGTCCGTCCTCCAAGCCAGCGGGGTCTATTTGTCTTGAGTGATCGTTGAGATAGCGCAGCATCAGGCCCTGCCGAGGCCCGCTAATGATGACGGACGAGCAGTCGGCACGACAAACACCACGGCAGGCAGGGGCCTGTTCACACTCGCCCGGCGGCCGCGCACACATGCCAGCTCCGCGGGCCGGCGTCCACAAATGTTCCTCCGTCATCCGTCCCCTGCTATCGACAAAATAAAAATCCCCATCACATCTTAGGCGGCAAAGGTTGCCATGAAAATCTTTGTCTCCTTCTCCGTCTCACCTGCTGGGTCATCTCGAAGAGCAAATATTGAGAAGAAGATCATTCGGGTCTCTCTACCAAATTGTCCCTTTTTAAAAAATGAGGAATTAAATACCAGCAGCTTCTTTCATGTGACAACTTACCCGCTGAGAGTCGTGTGACACACGCGCACACACACACACACACTGTCTTGAAATGTACTGAATAGCAAAGTTGAGAGAGATCTGGCGAATCATTGCTGTGATTTTGATTTCCACAAGACTATCTTCATCATCATCATCATCATCATCACTATCATCATCAGCAGCAGCAGCAGCATCATTGAGGCACATTTGGTTCATTTGCAATGAACCTAAATGAAGCATGACTACAGTGAAACAGCATTGACCACATCCTAAACCAGCCTGGGAAAGAATGAAATGTTTCATCCAGTGTGTGTGTGTGTGTGTGTGTGTGTGTGTGTGTGTGTGTGTGTGTGATAATCTCTTCCTTTGTTTTTCTTCTGTTTTTGTTTAGTTTAGTTTTTCTTATGCGAGGCACCTCAGCTCCTCTCTGGCCTCCTTTGTTCCTCGTCAGGAGGCATGAAAGAGTCTCACAGTTCCTTCTTTAAAAGTCACACTGGTTCTTCTTTCTCGCCATTTCAGCCCCCTAGCAGCAGCAGCAGCACGTGCATTTGTGTTCCTCCCATCAAACATGTGCATGTTCTCTCTCGGCAAACGCTTGAAAACTGCCGTGGAGCGACTTTCGAAATGATTCAATTGTAAATCACAAAAGGGGGCCAATTAAGAGATTAGGCTGTGGTGCGTTTGGGGTCTCGGAGGTTCAAAGAAGGCTGACTGTTGGAATGAAGCTGGATCACACTCACCCCCACTTCTGGCTGGCCTTTGTACTCTCGGCCTCCGGGGGAAACGCTGCCTTCCGCATTCAGCGATAATCTCCTTTTTCTTCCTTTTCTTTCTCTATTCAAGTCGCCCTCTGCTGTTTAAAGAGAGCTCAGTTCCTGGCCCATCATGTCATCCTCAACAAGGGGAACGGCTGCTAACGCTGGTGTTCATAGAGACGGGACGTGTGTATCTGTTGAGGCAGTGATAAGCAGGTCCCCGGTTTTGCTTCAGGTGATCGGGCCGGGCTGGACCGTCACTATCTGTGGGTGATTGCAGAAATGACAAAACGAAAAAACAAAAAAACAGGTCACTGGGTCACGAAATGCTGCCGTTCACTCCGGTGCGTGCGGAACCGGCGAGGCCGAGCGTCGCCTGGTGCAGCCTGAACAAACAAAACACGGCCAAACCTGGAAATTCAAGTTCAAGCAGTGTGGGGTGTTTGCAAGGAGGGCCCAGGCAGTGTACTGCGGTCCGAGAGAGTTCGCAGCTAGACCGCGTTCAAAGTAGCTGTGAAAGGGAATATTTCGTTCATATTTATGTTCATAGTTTTTTTTATTTTTTCTTGATAGTTTTATATAGTTGAAGGATTATTTTATTTTGAGCTGAACATTTGCTGCTCTCTTCTCGTCTCACGCTGATTATTACCAACTTGAAACCGGAAGAATTGTCACTTTCTTTCTTCCGTTCAGTTGAACAGCTTCTCCTTCGGTGCGTTTACATGCACAGTTAGGAGGCGGATCATCAGACTTAACATCAACTCAAAATGAGTTACATCAGTTTTTTTCACTCTTGCCTTGTTGTTCAGGTCAGAGCCTGAACGGACGTTTGAACGCCCACGCGTCCGTCTGTTGGGAATGCGCCTCGCAAACACTGGAGGTGACGGGGACCTGATGAGTCCAACAGATTGAGCCTACTAGAGCTGTGCTCCTCCAAAAGCACAGCTCTTCCAACAGCAGCCCTCCTGAGCGAGGTGTTGGCGGGACACGGACTGAGAAATTCTTCTGTCCACGTCGCGTTTCGGCCCCGAAAGACTTTTTTTTTCTAGCTGCGGATGAATCGAGACAATCCAGCCGAGTGACATAAATTAAACCTCGCGACTCGGATTTCCTGCTGTCTGCCGCGAGGCCGGTGGCAGGAAGACGTCTTTATTTCAAAGTCTTGCATTCCCTCAAGATGGGAGTGGCATTTCACTTTGTGAGGTGTTATAAAAAAAAGAGAGAGAGAGCGGGTGTGAGAGAGGGAGAGAGAGAGAGAGAGAGAGAGAGGAAGACGGGCTGTATTGTAGGAATGTGTTGTGTTGGAGGGACAAACCCTGTCTCATAAACTCACAGCCCCCCACCCCACTGACACACACACACACACACACACGCACACACAAAGCTGACATCTATCACAATGAAGAAGAGACCAACAACTTTCACACAAGTTCTTTTCATTGTCAAGTTTGTGCTTCTTTATGGCTTCAAAGAGTTTTTGGACTTGACTCCTACACTTGACTCCATGCCAACTGTGTGCGTATGTGAGTGTGTGTTTTGATTGCGCGTATGCCCATGTGTGCGTCCGCGCCCTGCGTTTCCCACACGCGGCTTTTTTACGGTGTCGTCTCCGGGACAGTAGCCTGGTTTTCACAACCTTTTCCTTTAAGCGCCGGCGCTGCCAATGACAGGAAGTGCCCCTCCCCACACCAGGGCAGGAAGGCACCGAGGGGAGAAGAAGGTTATTGCCGGGGGGCTGGAGGGGGTGAGGCCAGAGGCCAGGGTGGAGGGTGGAGGGGGGGTGGGGGGTGGGGTGGAGCCGCTGGTATTGAACTTAGAACAGCTGATTAAAGGGATTGTTGCCTCCGCCTCCATCTCCACCCTGCTGTCATGGTCATTACTCGCTCAGCATATTTGCGCGCGCGCACACACACACACACACATACACACACACACAGTAATACACACACAGTTTCCATGTTCAGGAAACACAACCTTTGGAAGGTTTTGCAGTATTATTACTCCTGCTCCTGAGGAAGGAATTTGGAATAGTCTCCACGTTCCTCCGGGGGGAATGCAGCGTTAATGTGTTTCCGTCAAGGTCTTTGAACGCACCACAGCTTGCCTGCCGACGGACAATCGGAGCCCGAGTTTATGTTGCTCACTATTTGTGATGTGCAGATAAATGTGTCTGGATTTGTGTGATTTGTTGGAGTTCTCCCCCCCCACCCCCCCACATCCTGTGAGGACAAAAGTCATCTTGAAAACCCCTGTTCTTGTAAATTCTTTGTGTTTTCATTGTTCTTACTCACTTCCACCCCCACCACTGCAACCCCCTCCCCCACCCTCACCCCCTCTGCTACCCCCTGGCCCTGCTGCCTGCGGCCCACCCCCACCTCCCCAGTCAAAGTCTAGTGCAATGACATATGTGATGTTGACCACACAGACAAATTCACGAGGGGGGGGGGGGGGGGGACACACTTTTAATATACCAACATCACTGAGTGGGCAGCTGAGTGAACCCTGCTGCTAATTACCCTCGATGCTTGTGTATCAAAGTTGATCAAAGGTGATGGATCAGTCGTGTCCTGAGAGCTCAGGGCCATCGGCGCTGTACCAGCCGATGTTTTGTGTGAGTGTGCGGTTTCCTGGCTGATATCGGGTATATCCTATATACAGTGTTTGTGAGTAATCCATTACTAAGTAATCCACTGCTGGAATTAAACTACTTTTTGAGTAATGGAGTAATGTAACGGGATTACTCTGGCAAACTGTTAATTACATCATAATTACTTTATCAAGTAATGATTCCATTACATTTCCAAAATATTTTGCCAGCTAAGAATGTCTTATTATCCACAAAAAACAACCGAAAACAGCAACGTCGCATATTGATGATGCAGCCGTGCATGCAACGGCATTGATATGCGACGGCGCAGCAAAGCAAGCATGGCGGCGGCAAAATAAAAAACTGCGATTGCGTTTGATAGCTGGAAATACAAACGTTATTTTGTGTTCTAAATGTAAAGAATATTGTGGTTCATCGTACATTATGTGCAGGAACCAAGATGACAATATTTGGCTTTACAAAATTTGGACTTTAATAAAGTTAATTCCAAAGCACTGAGCAACTGTTACTTTGTCTTTCTTTTAACTAAAATAATTAGTAATTGATTACTTATGAAACAAAGTAATTAGATTACTTTTAAAGGAGTAATCAGAAATCAGTAGTTAGATTACTTTTATGGAGTAATCCCAACAACGCCGGCTATGTACAATGGTATTTTTACACCGTCAGTTCATCATTTGGCTTAGAGGAGTGAAGTTTGTAATTCATGTCAGAGAGTGTCTGCCCTGAGACTGGGAGGTTGTGGGTTCAATCCCTGGCCGGGTCAAACCAAAGACTGTTTAAATGGCAGTCATTGCCACCCTGGATGGCACTCAGTATTGGGGGTTGGAATTGGGGGGGTTAGATCACCCAATGATTGCTGGGCACAGCACCGCTGCTGTCCACCGCTCTCCCCAAGGGGATGACGGGTCAAATACGTAGGACGAATTTCTTTAACTTGTAACTTTTATGCACAACTCCAGCACTTTGTTGAGTTGCGATGAAAATTGTCTCGTCATTGTGCATCGGTCAAACTTTCTGGTTTGATGTGATATTAATGAAAGGGCCGTAACAAATAGTAATTCTTCACAGTGTTGTATTTGCTTCTGGTATGAAGGACAGTTAGTGGATCCAAAGAAACTAGTGTTTTGAAAAGTTGCATCTTTGAGATCATTTTTCAGCAGCAGTTCTGGGTCATCCCCACACAAAACACCCGGGACACTGTTGTGTCCTTCACAAACTGCCGAGTTGTTGTCGCTCGATTGAACTGAACGTTGGCAGTCGGGAGGAAGGTTGTGTGTTTGCTTTCAGACGAGCTTCTGTTGCCTCAACACGACCCGTGTTGAGGCAACAACAAACAGTGAGATCACGACGAAGACAACGAGAGCCGGTATTCGTTTTTCGCGGGCAGCCTGGATTCGTCGTCGGTGACGTTGGCGCCACCAGGTGGGGGGGGGGCACCAGTGCAGCATTGGCCACGTTAATGGATGTTGTGACACACCGAGGGGTGAGCTGCAGGTTAGGAGAGAGATGCCGGGGCTGATCTCAGTTCAGGGTGATGACAGCTTTTGGCTCCTTTCCCTCTCCGTCGCCAGGTGAAACCCCGCCCCTCCCCCACACCCCCTTCTCTACCATGGCTCCGCCCCCTCCTCCACCCAAAGGTGTGTGTCTCACCCTGCCCCGGCCCTGGCCTCCTCCTTTCAGACGCTGTCAGTCACCGCTGCCTCTCTGCTGGCGCCAGATGCTGCCTCTGCCTTTCAATGGGAGCTGCCCCCCCGCCCCCGCTCGCTGCCACGTTTACTTCTGTCAGCGCCACTTGTGTAAACAGAAAGCGGCGGTCGGGTTACGCCGCCTTCCGTACAAGCTCTGCCGAGCTCACCTTCACCTGGGATCCCTGCGCACACACACACACACACACACACACAAACACGACCGTTCAAAAGTTTTGGGCTTACTCACTCATTTCTGCATTGAACTCCATTGTAACCAGCTTTCTGAAATCATGATCTTGAATGTTCCGTGATCATTGTGAGAGCAACACACTGACAGTCGGCTGTTTTAAAGAGCCTCAAATACAAACCATGATGCTTTGTTCACTCTTTTATGGTTTAGCACGCCACAACTAGGTACACATATCGAACACTTGATATGCATTCTCTAAAACCACCCTCAATTAGACTCTCAAGACAACAGCTGCCAAAGCATCCCATAATGTGTTCCGCACATCCTGGTTGATTTTCCTGCGCTAGTGATGTTCTCAGAGCATCCCAGTAGATTATTCCATGGACCTGCTTATGCTGGAGTTCAATGCAGGAATGAGTCAGTGAGCCCAAACTTTAGAACACTAGCGTTTGTCTGCACGAGTCCTTGATTGACTTGTTCATTACTGTCACTGAGGTGTAACGCTTTCTGTTTGAGGGAAGTGGCAGCAAAACAAGTCTTGCGTCCTGTGCGACAGATCAGTTTTGTTTTGTGTGTTCAAATTTAAAGATTCCTACTCAAATGTATCAGTGATCCCTTCAGACCAGGTTCGGTGACACCACGATAACGCTGGTTGGGCGCTACAGCCAAGAGTTGATACATTTGATTCCGACTCTTTACCGGTGAGAGCAGAATAAACACGCCTCGTTTTTGTTTTGCACAGTTCTCACGCCACCATCGCAATGCAGCCCAGTTCTATTAAAGAACTGCAGGAATGTCACAGCTCCGCCTGAAGAAGGGCGCGGCCGCTCCCGGTCGACTCCAGGCTCCGTGTCGTGTCACATCAGGACGCATATCAAACCTTAAAAACAAACAAAAAAAAACGGCGGCCGTTTGCTAGTTAGCTACAAGCTAATCTCCAGTCAAGGTCAAGTGAAACGGTCGGGATTTAACTCGGGCCGGCGCTGGCCCACTGGGAAGCTGCCGTCCTTGGACTCACCCACCACCTCTCCGTCCATTTTCTTTCTCTTTTGCGTTTCAGCCCTCTGTCTTTATTAGACGATTCCTTTGTGCCGTTTGCCTCTTGGGTTTTGTTGAAACCTTACCACTCTTGTTAATGACCGGCTGTAAGTTCAGGTTGAGGTTGCTGCTGTGAGGAGAGGGGAAGGGGGGGGGGGGGGGGGGGGGGGTCGGCACATTTGGTCCAGTTCTGTCTTAGCCATTGAAGGTGGCGGGGAGGGGAGGGGCTGCATGTGACTTTGTGTCTTTTGACCCCGGATTCTTTATTTTTACAAGGAAGGGATCCAAGGATGGAGCCGTTGATGTGAATAGCTGCCCAAGGTGACTGGATCCCAATAAAGAGGCCGTCCGCCTGGCCGGGGGCCTCCCTCCCATCCTACACACTGCATTTATAGCGCCACTTATGAGCCTGGCCAACTATTAAACCCCGTCCAGCCTGCACTGAGGAATTTAGGGCCAGGAAACAAGGGGGGTGGGGGGGTGGGGGTCGAGGTTGTGCGGGGAGAGTGGGGGGGGGCAGAGCGAGGTGAAGTTGGGGTGACTGAAGGTGAAAGTTGAAAGGCGTGTTGCGCAAAGGTTCTTCAAAATTCGGAGCAGGTGTGTTGCTGCGTGATTTCTTTCACACTCGCGCAGCATCTGGCGCTGATGTTGTCCTTTAACTTTGCCCACGCGTCCGCCGCCGCCGCCGCCAGAGCCTTCACGCCGTTTGTCCCAAAGCATCGTCACTGGCGGCAGCTGAACGTTGTCGCCGCTGCCGCCTCCGCTGTCGTCGCCGCTGTCGTCGCCGCTGCTGTCCTAATCCAGCACATGGCGTTCTGTTGGTTCTGTTGGTTCTGTTGGTTCTGTTGGTTCTGTTGGTTCTCTCGGCCGTGGCTCCGTCTCCGTCGACTCAGTGAGCAGACGGCGGAGTCTCGTAAACAACGTCCTGCTTCTGTTTGTTCACATGAGGCCGGAGGTGTTTGGCCAGATCTGGTTGGACGACCTTTCAAATAAAAATGTGAGCTCACGCACGCACACACGCACGCACGCACGCACGCACGCACGCACACACGCACACACGCACACACACACACACACACACACCCGTGCCTGCGTGTGTGCGTCTGTGAGTGTGTGAGTTTGCGTGCGTGCGTGCGCTCCGACCCGCACAGAGCAGATGTAGAGAAATTCAGATGTCAGTCAAGGAGTCAACAGAGGTATGCTGGACCCCCCTGGAACCCCCTAACCCGACCCCCACCCCCAGCCTTCCCCCCTCCCCCCCACCTCGACCCCTCTCTCCCTGCTTGCTAGTAAACGGAGAAGCCAATCAAATCTCAGCTGCCAATCAGCATTTTATCAGCGGAGCCATCTGGCCATCAGCTAATTGTGTCTCTTTTAAGTCGCTGTCAATCAGCACCGCGTCCCTCCCCCTCCCCCAACCCAACCCTACCCCTCCCCTTTCTCTTAAAAATGTCTGCCTTTGAGCTTCCCTTCTGGCCCAAGAGGAGGTCCGCATGGGGGCGAAGGGGGCCCTGTTTGTTGACAACTCCCGTCCTAATCAGCTTGTTGTGTATTTTCTTTCATCATGGTTTCAAACACAATACGCCCCTGCACCCGCTGATAGACCGGAGGTGACTGATCTCGTGCCTTGCCATCTCAATTTCTTTATTATTTAAAAAAGGGACAAAGAATATCAATTGACCTTTCTTCCTTTAGTAAATATACCCAAGTTAGCTGAAGGCTAGTTTCCATCGGTAGTCCCTTTGCCAGATGTTAATAGACGCTTCAATAAAATACACAATAGACAGATCATAAGGCATCATAAAAACAGATGGATAGTTTCAGTAGAGAGATAAAATAAATAAATAATTAAAAATAATAATTAAAAAAAACATCAGTACAATTCGCAGTATTACTACTGCCCACATTGTTGGGCGCCAACAAGCCAGTCCTTTGGGTTGACTTTAAATGAGTGATATGACGGAGACTCTCTTGATTGATTGTGGTACTGTTTTACGTTGGTGTGAAGCTCTGAATGAGAATACGGAGAATACAGCCTGACTGAATGCTGTCTCTCTCTCTCTCTCTCTTCCTCTCTCTCTCTCTCTCTCTCTTGCTGCAGCCGTGGAGACCCAGAGCACCAGCTCCGAGGAGATGGTGCCCAGCTCCCCGTCGCCGCCGCCTCCTCCGCGGGTCTACAAGCCCTGCTTCGTCTGCCAGGACAAGTCGTCCGGCTACCACTACGGCGTGAGCTCCTGCGAGGGCTGCAAGGTAAACCGATAGATAGATAGATAGATAGATAGATAGATAGATAGATAGATAGATAGAGTGAAGGTTTGATTCCGAAGCTAATTGCATTAATTAAAGCAAACTACCTGCACATATCTACACCAAGAGTCGTCAACACGGTGCCTACGGGCACCAGGTCACCCCCAAAGACCACATCAGTCACCTACCGGCCATTCTGGAATCTGGGAACATTGTTTTTTATTTAAAATGTTCTTTTCTTTTACAAATGAAAGAAATAAAGATTTGGATTTTTTTTTCCATTGAAAATCTTTATTTCTTTCATTTGTAAAAACTTTCATTTTACATTTCCCGCCCCATTTTCTATGAAGGAAAGGTTAGAGAATAACAGGTTAATAAGACACGGGACACGTTGCTGTTCACCGTCTTTGAATAATGTTGTTGATGTAAATTAATCTAGTCATGGGCTAACCTGAGAGGACACTGCTGCCAGCTGCAGAGCTGAAAAAAGAATGCCTTGATAAAGAACCAGAGGCCATTCCAGCTCAGTAAGAAAACTTTTCCGTTCCATTTGTCGCTTCCAGGGCTTCTTCCGGCGCAGCATTCAGAAAAACATGGTGTACACCTGCCACCGAGACAAGAACTGTCAGATCAACAAAGTGACACGCAACCGCTGCCAGTACTGCCGCCTGCAGAAGTGCTTCGAGGTTGGCATGTCCAAAGAAGGTAAGAAAACCAAACTAGTATGAGTACAATTCAAAAAAAAACAACAAGAAAGAAGTGTGAGGCCAACGTTGCGGCTGGTGCTTGTGTGCAGCCGTGCGTAACGACAGGAACAAGAAGAAGAAGGAGGTGAAGGAGGAGGTGGTGCTGCCCGAGAACTACGAGCTGAGCGGAGAGCTGGAGGAGCTGGTCAACAAGGTCAGCAAGGCTCACCAGGAGACGTTCCCGTCGCTGTGCCAACTGGGGAAATACACCACGGTGAGTTCAGGCACCACAGGAAGACTCGACTGCGCCACACTGTGGTGAGCCTGAGCAGCTGCTTCGGCTCCAGCCCACTGGTCATTCCTCCCTGCAGCCACCAGGCTGTAGAACTGCACTCAGTCAAACATTTCATCAACCACTACATTTCATAAGGTGCAATAAAACTCTTATTTATATTCAATGTTATGTAAATAATTTGTAAGTAATCCAACTGTCCATATAATGTAAAAAAAAAAAAAAAAAATTGTCTTGTTTTCTTACTCTATGAATATTTTATTTTATTTTATTTCTGTATTTCTTTTTTAATTCATGTAATCTTAAATGACCCCAATGTGGGATAAATATAGGCATTTAATTCCATTTCATTCCATTCTATTTCATTCTATTCTATTCTATTCTTCAACGCGTGCAGACGCGCTTGCAACACTCAGTCCAAAACTTTACCTTTTCCTTTCTACTTCGTCCCAGAATTCCAGCGCGGACCACCGAGTGCAGTTGGACTTGGGCCTGTGGGACAAGTTCAGTGAGCTGTCCACCAAGTGCATCATAAAGATTGTGGAGTTCGCCAAGAAGATACCGGGCTTCACCACGCTCACCATCGCCGACCAGATCACCCTGCTCAAGTCTGCGTGTCTGGACATCCTGGTAGCCACCGCCTCACCCTCTCACTCCCTCACCTGCTTTCAACACCCTGCTGCTTCACTCCCCAGCTGCACGCCGCACCTCAGTCTCCTGAGTCTCCTCCGTTTCTTTATATTCAATGTTACGTAAATAATTTGAAAATAATCCAACTGTCCGTATAGATGTAAAAAATGTTTTTCCTTTCTTACTCTATAAATATTTTATTCTATTTCTTCTCAATTCATACTTTGCACTGTATGTGCAAAGAGTGTGTTAATGCCTTTATTTATCCCCTAATGTGTGATAAATAAAGGCATTTTATTCATTCTATTAATTCTGCTGTTTGAGCAGCTAGTGCTGTAGTACTCGAGATTGGTCTTGGTCTTAAGACCGGTCTCCAGAACACTTTTTAAGGGTCTTGGTCTCATCTCGGACTGAATTTTTGATCAAGACCAGCCAAGACTCAGCCAACCTTGCAATGACAGATAATAATGGAAAATAATCCAGCAGCTGCCTTGTTTCTAGTTAATTTATTTTTTAATTTTATGAAGCAAAGTTGTTTTTTGAAAATGGTTCAAAACAGTTGGCAAAGCAGCAAAATGTTAAAGAAAATTATTAAAAGATACGTTGCTGAAAAGCGATGTAGCTGTTCGATTTAGAAGCAAACTTGAATTTTAAAAAAGATACTGGTCATTCTTTTCTGTTTTGTTGTTATTTTTCGTTGATATATAGAGTCTCGGTCTTGTCTCGATCTCGATACTTTTTGGCCTTGACAGTGTCTTGGTCTCGGCTGGGGCGGTCTTGACTACGACACTATGAGCATCTGTTAGACCTCCTCTGGTTTTGTTCTCAGATGCTGAGGATATGCACTCGCTACACTCCGGAGCAGGACACCATGACCTTCTCGGACGGTCTGACCTTGAACAGGACCCAGATGCACAACGCAGGCTTCGGTCCCCTCACTGACCTGGTGTTTGCTTTTGCTGGTCAATTGCTGCCGCTGGAGATGGACGACACAGAAACGGGCCTCCTCAGTGCAATCTGCCTCATCTGCGCAGGTCCGTTTTGAACCGTTTGCTCATGTACACACATTGGCACTACATTGGCTGCCCATTCAGGCTAGAGCTGATTTTTTTTTTTTTTTTTTTTAAAGTTCTTCTGCTAACATGAAAGACTTTAAATAGACTTGAACCATCTTATCTAATTGAACTGCTCACTCCCTTCCCTTCCACCACATTCTCTCAGTTCAAACCTCTTTGTTCTCCCGTCCATCAGTGAAGAGTCAGCTGGCTGCAGGACCTTCTCCTACCATGCACCTTTTTTTAATCGAATGTCATTCCACCACATCTACTGTAATTTTTAAGTCCCGCCCTGAAGCTCCAGTGTGTAAAATGTGTCCTCGTTTCAGACCGAATGGACCTGGAGGAGCCGCAGAAGGTGGACAAGCTGCAGGAGCCCCTGCTGGAGGCCCTGAAGATGTACACCCGCCGCAGACGCCCCAGCAAGCCTCACATGTTCCCCCGCATGCTGATGAAAGTTACCGACCTCCGAGGAATCAGCACCAAAGGTCAGCTGACTCTGACCTCTGATAGATCGATAGATAGATAGATAGATAGATAGATAGATAGATAGATAGATAGATGGATAGACAGATAGATAGATAGACAGATGGTGACTGCACTGAAATAAACTGCATTTAGGGTCTGAAAGGTCCAGTGTGTAAAGTTTGGCCTGATTTACGATTTTTATATTGGTAAAAGCGTAATATACTGCCCATAACTACATGAATAAAAGTGTATACTCCCAACACAATAAAAGATATTTAGAATGTACATAGATCAAGGTTGTTGCTCCCAGTTAGCTGCCATCTTGCACCACCATATATCTAAGGAAGCCCAGCGTGGACGATCCAGTTCAAAGCGCGTTTCATAATTAGGGTGAACGCTCACGTCCTCAAATAAACCAATGAATAAGAAGGTGGACAAGGTATCCAGGTTTGTGTGCGCAGGCCACCGTAGTTCACTGGCAAGATCAGGAGAGGGAGGGGTAGTGAAGGAGTGCTGCAATCTAAAATTGAACCACTTGATGTTGCTGCTTCTTCTTCAAAAATCTCCAAGTATTACACACTGGACATTGAAGACTGATTCTTAGTGCAATACAGTAGATCAAGGTGTGTCCAAAACCTTTTTTTCCCAGCACTGTGCATTGAAAGAGAGAGAGAGAGAGAGAAAGAGAGAGAGAGAGACAGAGAGAGACAGAGAGAGACAGAGAGAGAGAGAGATCCATCCTCTGATCAGTTTCTGTCTGTGCTGGCGGTGCAGGTGCGGAGAGAGCCATCACCTTAAAGACGGAGATCCCGGGTCCGATGCCTCCGCTGATCAGGGAGATGCTGGAGAACCCCGAGGCGTTCGAGGACAGCAGCAGCGACTCGGGGGAGGGAGCCGCCGCCGCCGCCGCCCCTCCCCCCGCCATCCAAGCCATCAAGCAGGAGGAGAAGGCGGCGCACGAGTCCCCCGGCGAGGAAGACGAGGAGGACGAAGAGGACGACTACTGGGACGAGGAGCGGGAGCGGGAGTGGGCGGCCGACAGCGACTCGGAGCCGAGCGGCGACCACAAGAGCGACGGCCAGAAGAGAAGCGGCGGCGGGAAGACGCTGTGATGGGGGAGGGAGGGGAGGCTCCAGAGTTCAGAGCCTCATACAGAAAGACACGCGTTTCCACTTTTACCTGTTGACGAAAAAAAGGAAGAAGAAAGAACAGAAGCCAAGCGATCGGGCTCGGTGGAGGAAGCGCTCACAGCGCCACAGTGTGGCGTCTCCAAGAAGCGAGTGCTGGTGGACTCCTCAGCTGACTATAAGGGCTATTGCTTTGTATTGTTAAAACAAACAAAAAAAAAACATTCAAAAACAACAGATGTTGAAAATACAATGCAACGACAGGACTGGATGTGGCATCACCTCCGCCATCGCAAACGTCTTCTCAGAATTCCTTTTTATTACACTTCAGAGATACGCAACTTATTTTTTTATTGTACGTTTTTGTACGTTATTTTTTTTTCTCTTAGCATGTACACATTTCTGTGCTTTTTCTTAATGCCTGTTTGTGTGTGTGTGTGTGTGTGTGTGTGTGTGTGTGTGTGTGTGTGTGTGTGTGTGTGTGTGCGTGTGCGTGTGCGTGTGTTTCATTCAATAAATAATATGTTAGGTTTTCTTGGCCTTTACAATCCTGAGGCGTTTCAGCACGGCTGGTCACGTTAAAAAGTAAAGTAACAGCAGGGATGGCGATGAAGAGGAGATGAAGTTGGAGGAGGAAGTGGAGGAGGTGGAGAGGGAAGAGGGAGCACAGCTTAAAACGTGCCAAGTCGGCAAAATCACGTGTTGAACTGAAACCATCGGGAGCAAAATGAGTGCAACCGAGCACCAAATGTCTTACAAAAGTAAAAACACGCACACACATGCACACAGGTCATTAAATGGATGAATCTGCAGGGTGGATTCAGCGTTGTGTAAGAATCTCAGGTCAATTCAATCAGGGCCGCCTCACAGTGCAGCCTGAAATTATAAGTAATAAGAAAAAGAAAACATCAAACCTGTCCACCGTTCACAGGTGCTTCCGACTGACATCAAAGAGTTTAGTTCACAATCCTCAGGTGTGTGTGTGTGTGTGTGCTTGTGTGTGTGTGTGTGTGTGTGTGTGTGTGTGTGTGTGTGTGTGTGTACACTAGCGTGTAATCAACAGCTTTTTACCAATAAACAGAGTGAAGTGGAGCTGTTCCAGTTGAAGATGCCATAAAATCCAAGTGGTGGACAAGCCATAAGTAAAGCAGTTTATTCAGTCGTCTTGATTGTTCACGACATCAATGTGTAGCAAAAAGGCCAAACGCTTGAACTCACCCCAAAGCTCCCACTCGGCTCGGCGTGTTTGAATTTTGATGTTTTGTCTCTAATGAGTGAAAAAAAAAAGAAAAAAAACCTCCAGGAAGTATTTATCAAATCTGGTTTGGGGAGGCTTGTTTTTTCTTTTGTCTCCAGATCTAATAAGATGCTTAATTATTTTATTTTTTTTATTATTCTTTTTTTGCATCATGTGAGACAATGCAATGAGTTTCACTGACCAAGGGCAGATGTTAGCGTTTTCTTTTTTTCACTGTGGCCACAGATGAGGGCAGGACCTGCCACTGCAGCGCTGACCTGCAGACCACTCACGCGCAAGATGGACACATCGTCATAAGCCATTCCTACATGATATATTGTTTCTCCCTTTTTTTCCCACATAACCAGACTGTTTCATTTCTTTACTGTCTTGTATAAACCCGTTTCTCGTCTTGAATTTGAGCCGGTGCAATAGAAAAGCCATGGAGGTGGCTGCAGCAGCCTCAGCAGCTTCCGCAGCCTCAGCAGTCTCAGCAGCCGCAGCAGCTTCAGCAGCTTCACCATCCTCTGCAGCTACGGCAGCTTCAGCAGCCTCAGCAGGAGGCTTCTGCAGGAGGCTTCAGCAGCCTCAGCAGCTACAGCAGCCTCTGCAATAGGCTTCAGGAGGAGATTTCAGCAGCTTCAGCAGCCTCAGCTCTCTACCACAATACCAAAGACAAAAGACTGCATTGCAACACATAAGTTAATTTATATTTTGGAGGAAAATAATAATAATAATCTCAGTGGTAGGAAATGTGTGATGTATCTCTGTGTTCAGGACCGCAATTACTTGCCAAGCTGCAGGCGTCACGTGTCCTTGAGAGCCGTTTGTTGTTTTGCGGACTCACTCTTTGCTTTCCAGGGATTTGTGAGTTTTTATTTTCTCTGAATTTGTACCAAAACAGGCCTCATGCCCGAACACAAACACAAAGACCAGGTTTCTTTGCCATTCTTTTTGATTTTAATTTTGCTTTCATCTTTGTTACTTATTGTTTGCTTGTATGCTATTTCCTGTTGTCTTCCTTGTATTTTGATAAAGGTCCTTTTTATTCTCAGACTCTCTAGTGTTCAGTGTCACTCGTTAGTTCAGACCAAGCCGCAGTCGGATTTTGTGTGACAATATAGTTTTTTGAAAAAGATAAGATACGATTTTTGAACTTAGTTTCTTGACACAGCAGTTACAACATATTCAATATCTTAAAAAAAAAAAAAAAATCTCACTAACAGAATATTGTATCGTTAAACATGTGTGACGCAGAGATCACGTTCTTCCAGCCTGAGAGCCAACAAGCAGCAGCACAACATTTCACACTCGATTGCAACTCACACCCACACCATTGGCACACATCCAGGGCTCACATGCACAAGTCACAGGGCTGACTGCGCCCACAGTGCAAAGTTTGCTCTCCAAAATTATTCCACAATGTTCTCTGTCCAACGTTTAAAACAAGCTGGCAAACCCGCTGCATCCTAAGTTGAAGGCACAGATGGTGTGACAACTGTGTTCAGAAACACACATCCTAAATATATATAAACACTGTTAAACTGTCAAATCAAACAACGCTGTTCGACTTGTGAGGTTTGAGAGTCATTTCTTCTTCTTTTTTTCAGATAGTCGTCAGGTAAACTCTCTTTTTTTCCACCAATAGCTGGTAGAGAGAGAAAAAAAAGCCAAAGCGTGATGGTATCTTGCTGTGCTCTTTCACTGCAGATGCAAACAAACGTCTCTCTCTTTGCTACCACATGGGGGAGTCGGCCAGCTCACTGTACACAGAGAGAGAGAAAAAGAGAGGGAGAGAGAGAGAGAGAGAGAGAGAGAGAGAGAGAGAGAGAGAGAGAGAAGCAGATTTTCATTGAAAAACAAAAACAAAACAGATTGATTCATTTCAAGTTTTATCTTTTTATTGACAGCAGGGACCGTCCCACAAAGAGAAGAGAAGAGATGAGAAGAGAAGAGAGGAGAAGAGGGGTGTGTTGCTGAGGATAGTTGTAATATTTCAGGGTGGATCAGGAGGAGTCACCTGAAGACGGGGTTGACGGCTCCTGGCAGAATCAGTGTCGTCCCCTCACACTTCTGCCTGCTCACGTACTAAAGCACAAAGAAGATGGAGAGGAATGTCAGAAAAGAAAAGAAAAAAAACATAATCCAAGCAAGTAAAAAAAAAGAAAAAGTTTCAACTATATGACACTTGCGGCTAAAATTTTTTGAAGAATTATTTTACAATATGGGTTCTTGTAGTACTACACCAGCAGTACTAGTAACACCAGTATCACCAGGGCGAGCTTGAGCCAAGCAAGAGAAGGAGGAAGAGGAGGAGGAGGAGGAGGAGGAGCTTCTGTCGGGACACTGGCCAAATATTTGTCCACTTGAGGTCTATTATTCTACCGCAGTCAGTGCGAAACCCCAAGCTGCTCGCACATGGATGAAATGAGAGGGGCTACCTGCGCTTTGGAGCTCAATGTGTGGTCTTTGTTCCAGATGAGCGTCTGGGTGCAGCCCTTGGCGCTGCCGGGCCGTCCCGGGTGGGTGGGCAGGAAGAGAGGTGAGGTAATCGATCTGGACGAGGCTGAAGGAAGAAGTCGTCTTGAGAGAGCAGAGGAAGCTGCACGCTGTGCGGGTTTCACCAGCGACTACACTTCAGCTGACCTCCACTCAGTGCAGCCATTTAGTCCAAGGAACAGTCAGATTAACAGGCACTTCTAGCGACACCGATAGAGGTTACTGTTCAATAGATACATAGACGGTTGGTGACTGCACTGAAAAAAAAACTGCATTTGGAGACTCAAAGGTCCAGTGTGTCAAGTTTGGCCTGATTAATAATTTTAATATTGGTAAAAGCTTCATATACCGTCCATCAATACATTGCTCCTCTGCTAAGGCTTGAGCACAAGAACAAATGCAATCACTGCGACCGTAACAACAGGCAGTTTCCGATCAATATGACACAGGTTGAAAAGGGTTCATTCTCTGTCAAATGAGACACGCATGACTTACAGACAGACAGCTTTGAGTCTGGCACGACCCCAAACTTCAGCTCTAGCTGATGGACATGGATCATCAGGCTCTGCGGCATCCAACATGCAGACAAAACAAACAAAGAACGGGAAGAGTGGACGTTAATACTTCGAGATTATGTGTCTCGCTACTTGTTGACGATGGTTTTAGCGGTGATGGAAGAGAGACGTTGCGGTGATGGAAGAGTTTGTGTGAAGGATTGGGTTTGTCCCAAAATACTTTCTTTTTCTTAGACTCATTTTTAGTTTTGTTTTCGATGTTGGAATCTTGTGCGGCACAGCAAGCGGCACAGCAAGAAGGTCGTGGGTTCGATTCCGGGGCCCGGGCCTGGGATCTTTCTGTGTGGAGTCTGCATGTTCGCCCTGTGTCTGTGTGGGTTCTCTCCGAGTTCTCCAGCTTCCTCCCACACTCCAAAAACATGCATGTGAGGTCAATTGAACACTCTAAATTGTCCTTAGGTGTGCGTGTGAATGGTTGTCTGTTTCTATGTGGCCCTGCGATGAACTGGCAACTTGTCCAGGGTGACAGCCTGCCTTCGGCCTAAAACAGCTGGGAGAGGCTATAGAAAATGAATGAATGTTGGAATCTTTGGGTTGAAATAATCAAAAGGGCAAATTCTATAGACAGCAACAAAAATAACTAACAAAAGTCTGTGACTTCAGATCGCACAAAGATTATAGTAAAAAAAAAAAAAGACCATGTAAAAGTAACAAATGCCAAATTCAATTCAATATGCCCTACACGATTAACAACATTATATTCACTGTCACAGAAGAAATAGCAAACAAACACGAGTAAGAAACATGTATGGTCACTGGCAGTAAAATGAGAAAATTGGGGGGGGGGGGGAGGTCTGTCTTCACGATGATGATCACATTACAGCTTCCTGCTGTATCGTAGAGTCCAGCTAAAACGGATGCATTGTTGTGCCGTGTCGTACCGAGGCAGGATCAGAGCAAACACCTGACTGGAGGAACTCAATACCTTGTAGGTGACATCACAAAGGGTTTCAGGAAGAAAAAAAAAAATTCTGAAAAGTGAGCCAAGCCAACACTTACAAACAAGTGGATGATGGACTCTGTTCCCCTCTAGACAGTTCCCTGACACAGACTATAGTTTAATAAAATAACGGTGGTGGACATTTTGCACAATATGTAACTTTTAATAATCCTTAAAATAAAATATATGAATGTCCTGTAAAGTGGTCATGCTCGTGAAAAGTTCTTGCCTGCAAATCCACTTGCGGCTCCTTTTTCTTCAAACACGCCTTGAGCTCTCGCAGCTCTCGTAAAGTGTCAGTCGTCAGCACCTGCAGGGGGCAGCACCGCGCTGTCATTCAGGCAGCTCGACACGCCGCATTTGTCTCCGGGATTCAGACCTCTCGCAATCGCTCACTTACACGGTTCTGCTCTTGCACGCCCCCTAGCTGCACCTCCAGACGCTCTCGTTCCATCCTTTCCTCTCGAATCCACTCCTCTTTCATCTGCACCTCGCAGCTCAGCTCTTGAATTTTCTTTTTATCGTTCTGCATGAAAGGAAAAAAACAAAGACCGACATAATCAAGGCAGATCCATAGCAACAACAACAACAACAACAACAACAACAACAACAACAACAAAACAGAAAAAGTCAAGTCTACATGTGTTGCGGCTTCCTCACCTCTGAGGCGTGTTTGAGTGCCTCTCTTTCCAGGGCCCAGCTGGCGAGCTCCTCCCGGTGGCCCAGGTTCTCCTCAGACAGCTGCAGTGCGAGCTGGGCCGCCTGCAGCCGAGCTTGTTGCAGCTCAGTGTGGGTGTGACCTTGACGAGCGCCCAGCTCCCGCAGCTCCCTGCGAAGACTCTCAACGAGGTGTTCACTCGCCTCCAGGTGCTCCTGCAGGGCCCGAGCGTCCAGCAGAGCCGTCTCACTCTCCTCCTGCAGAGGAATATGAGGGGAACGCAGAGAGACCGAGAGAAAAATCGCTTAAATATGATTCAAACCAAATTGCACACCACTAATGATAATAAGAAGAAGAAAAACAAGGACATATTAATAATTAAAGCTGCAAGCAGTGTCAAGGGACTGAGCCTGCTGTGGCCTGCCGACGCCTGCCTTCGGTGCCAGTGCAGTTCTCACAAAAAAAAATAAAAATACTTTAATCAGCTTGGAACTCACCGAAATGATCTTCCTTACATAAGATGGGGTGGTTGAATGCAAGATCTCAGCGTGTATTTGCTGATTGGTCATTGGCTGATTTCACCCTGACTGGGATTTGAACTCACAAAAGTGTAAATGAGGCTAAATGAAAAGCATCAGCGTAGCTAATGCTAATTGGAAACCACATCTCCTATGCCACAGTCATCTTGTTATCTTGATATACAAAAGCAAACATTGCCAGGACTCTATTTTGACCAGCTGCCCTCTAGTGTATTCTGGAAGTTACTGCATGTGTTTAGATATCCACCCGAGTTGTGCAAAATTCACTTTTCCAAAGATATCACTAGAAATTAGATTAATGGGATCTTTTATAAACCCCTTCCGTAGAAATTGTCTTTGCGAAACCACCTCTTTGTGACATCACAAAGGGTTCCAGTACTGCTGACAGGATAGTGACAGCAACTGCGGTTTATCCTCTTCCAACGGATGTTTTTACAGGAGACAGAGGATTGAATGTGTTGTCAAGAGATGTGTGGAGATTTCTTTTGAAATATTATTATTTTTTCTTGCGAGGATGCTCCACTGGAGATCAAAATGAAAAACATCGGAGACAGCAGAGCTTCTTCCTCTAATAACCTTGTGCAAGTCGACGCCCCTCACTGCACGTGGTTGTTGTGTCATAGCGGAGCGAGAGCGCTTACCTGCAGCAACTTCCTTCTTTCCTCGTCATGTTTCATCTGACCAGACATTTTTTTCACCCTCTCCTTTACCCTGAGGACAAAACCACGTTCTAGGAAGCAAGTACGAGAGCGGCGTTTGTTCAGCCGTCATCTCCAACATTCACCTCTCCAGCTCCGCGTTGCCTTCTACCTCCCGTTTCTCCAGGGCCTTGATATATTCCTCCAGCTCTCTGATGCGCTGCTGGCTCTCTCTTTTTTCCCCCATTAGTTTACTCAGTTCAAAGGTCAGATGTTCGTGACTGTATTTCACCTCCTGTTAATTATTTGGAGGGAATAGCATCAAAGATGATTATACACCAAGTTATACAACAAGCAAGTAAAACAGGCGAGCGGAAACGTGTATGCACCTTGTGTTTTCCCTCCATCTTCCTCAGTGCTTCAGAGTTTTCCCTCATGTTTTCCCTCAGCTCTGAGATCTCCTCCTTCATCGCCTCTCTTTCCTGCTCCCAGTCTCTCCGCTCTTTTTGATTCTCCTTCTTCTCTTTTTCCGTATCTTCCTTTGTCACGTCCAGAGCCAGCTGTATCTCCTCCTGTTTTTGTAAGCATTCTTCCAGTCGCCTCTGCAGGAACACATTGGTGTATTTTTCTTTTATTATGATTTGTCTCTGCATTAAAATTGTGCAGCAGTGCGAGAGAGATGTGCTTTAGTACTTGTGTCCCCACCTGCAGCAGCTGAGCCCTGGGGATGACGAGTAGGAGGCCCTCCTCTCCATCCTCCTCATCCTCATCCTCTTCCTCTCTCAGAGTCTCCAGCTCCTCCAGCGGTTTAGGAGCACAGAAGGTGAAGGAGCGACTACGGGCGCACACCTCACCCTTCCCATCCACATACCTGAACTCATACTCTGCCTCACTGGGGCGAGGTAGGTAGAACGCTGTGCCAGTCAGGGGGAAAGGAAAAATAATTTCTCTTCATAAAGTCAAATCAAACCTTGACCACAGGTGAAACCACAGTGCATTTGTAGACATGATTTCAGGTGAAATTAACAACACTCGACCGGACAAACAGGATTACTGATGGTAGTGGTGCCCATCTTTGTAAGAGTACTATACTATATACGATCTTATACTAACTTTATAAGCGTATTCATGCAATGATTCAAAATGTCAAAGCAGATTCATGCAATTGTCAATTGTGTAAAAGCATGTGAAGTAGCAATGTTACCATAATATACTAATGGATTCATATGAACTGTTGGAGAATACTTTTCTTATCTGCATAGCATGTGCGCATCAATACTACAACGTGCATGCTTTCAGTTGTTAAACTGCAACACTTTTCTTCATCACTGTAAGGAGTGGGGAACAACACGGCGAACGACAGCCAAGTGTCGTTTCCATGTAATGCTTGTGATGACGAAGGTGTTTGTGAGCCTCTGAGCATGTAAGCTGACACTGGCAAACAGCGTGAGAGGCTGTGCAACGAGGAATCATTTCTGAGATGGAGACGCCGTGTGTGACATCTTGGTGTCTTGCCAAGTCTGCCTGGAAGTTAGCTTTCAGAACTGTAGAAGTACAGCTGTCAGGAAGCACACCTAGGAATGGGACAACTCTAGTATCTTGTCAGTTTTAGGGAAGGTTGATAAGAAACAAAGAACGTCTTACCCTGGAAAACTACAAAGCAGTCGACGCTGGTGTTATGAGTGTAGTCCTCAGGAACCAGGGCCCACGTGTACGTATAATACTGTGTGACTGAGGGCAGGCCCACCTGTGTTGCAGTGAAACATTGCGAGATGTGTATACATATAAGAACATCCATAGATCAAGGGCCTCGCTACCAGTTAGCTGCCATCTTGCACCACCATATTTCTAAGGAAGCCTGGTGTGGACAATCCCGGTTGCCTGACAGCGCGTGTCCTATTTAGGGTGAACACTCATGCCCTCAAATAAACCAATTAAAGAAGAAGATGGACATGGTATACCGGTTTGTGTCCACATGCCACTGTAGTTCACTAGAAAGCTCAGGAGAGGGAGGGGGAGTGATAGAGCGCTGCAAACTAAAATGTAGCCACTTGACATCTCTGTTTCTTCTCAAAATCTCCAAATGTTGCATCATTTCACTTGTACAACATGGGAGTGTGTACCTCAAAAATCCCAATCCAGTCGCTGCTGCCCCACTGATGTCCTGGGCTGAGGCTGTAGTGACACTCTAACCTGGTTTGGGGGAAGTAGAGCTGACCCACATTTCGAAACACCACTGCCGGCTGTCCATCCATGGTGACAGAAGGCAGTGCTGCGTCGAGGAAGAAAAACACACACACACGTGGCTCTGGTTAAAATGCGCTCCAGTTTCAGTGCAGAGGAGAGCAGCTGATGAAAGGTGATAGCAGAGCCGGTCCAGAAATGCAGCTGCTCCTAACACCAGTCGCCCATATCTGGCGACTGGTGCAAACAACAAGCTGATGAAGCCAATAATAAGGCAGAAAGTCAAATAAACAATAGACAGACAGACAGACAGACAGACAGACACATAGACAGATAGATAGATAGATAGATAGATAGATAGATAGATAGATAGATAGATCATTATCTGATGCTGCTCTGATCCTGCTGCTTTGGTTATGCCACAGTCATGTATTGGGTTGCCAGTTGCTCTCTCTCCCTCCCTGCCCCTCACCTAGTTCATCTCTCTATTCTCCCTTTCAGTCCCTGTCGCTCCCTCAGTCTGGTTTTGGCCAGGATAATATTAATATTAATATAATAAAACCACTCAACAGGTAGTTCCTGAACTAACCTGTGTGATTCACACTCCTGGGTCACAAGCGCTACCTCTGAGAATCAATCTGTCATTGTGGCCAGACAGAACAAAATAATAATTTAGTTTCTCAAAATCAGTTGATCATTTTAATTCTTCACAAATGACTGCCTGCTGTTATTTTAATTGTCTTACCTTATCCTGTTGGAAGATTGAATGTGATGCCTTGTTTTCCTTCAGCCAGAGCTGTGCATCAGTCTGTGGATTGTGCTGAGCGATCTTGTCAAGTGCAAGAGTTTCACAAGCCCCCCCACCCCCCACTCCCACCCAACAACCAGCAGGAAGAACCATGTGACATCAGCCCCGCCGTGGACTGATGGGGGATGCAGTTCATGGCTGCACAACTCAGCAAAAGATGAAGCTGTTGTTCAGACTCCAACTCCCACATTGGCACCACCAAGGATCCAGGATGTGCAGCTCACAACACTTTCTGAGGATTCTGATTCACAGAATCCTCATAATAGCAACACCACATTTAAACTTTGACCTCGAGAGTGCAAGTCATTTAAGATGGAGTGTCACAAGTACATGTAGTCACATTTGTGTCTGTGTGTGTTACATCTAAATCAATGTGCCTCCATTTTGGAGCTATGCGATACGTCCTCCATGAAGCAGTGTTGACGCCACGTCAGAAGCGATTGGGCAAGAGGAGTATTTCTGCTCTTCGACAGCAGCCACCGAGAATGGTGTTTGGCTGCAGTGCAGCTGCTACCAACCCTCGGAGATCAGCAGACACAGAGACACTCGGTGTCTAGGTTCTAGGTGCATTTAAAGTCAAAGGAGATACATGGAGGTTTGTCTGGTGCTGAATGCAGCAAAGACCTGCCTTGATTCCAACTTCTGTGTCATAAATGTTGATATTTTCGATTGTTAATTTATTTTTATTTTATTTTTTTAAAGATTTATTCTCTTTCTGCTGAGTTCCAGCCGATAGCCCACTGACTCTGGGACTTCTTCTGTAGACGACAAACATTTTATTTGCTTTTCCAGTAAATGTAATGTAGATGTAATGTAATGTAATGTAATGTAAATGTGATAGCTGATGACGTGTTTTCTGATTCATCCTTTATTTTATTTATCTGTGTCAATTACAACACATTCCGATACAGATAGAGATTCTTTCTGCATCACTTCGAATCGTGTAAAGTCTTTGAAACTCAGTGTCAGTTTTGCTTTAGTTACCCGAACACTACACCCTTAAAAGCATCAGAGACAGAAAACATGTTTTATTCATTGGCAACTGAAAGTAAAGCACAGTGCCAAATCGACAGCTTTTGTCAAAACATTCTTTGCAGCAGAAAGTCACCAGTCACCAGTCAGAAGTTGAAGAGACAGCGATAAATGTCTGTTTGCCTGCTCCGGGGCAACTTCTATTAAAGAAATGACCAACAATTATTTGACTGTTGTTCAGGTTGGTCTACGGTCATTACTTCTTTGGGTAAGATGGATGTCTCTTCAATTCATTGCAGTGCAGTCCTTATAAAGTATTAAGTAATATTAATGGTAGTGTTTAGTGGCCACGTTTTCCCAACATGTCTAATTAACATTGACACATATTATTATACATACAAATGCCATATAAATTCACTGAAAATATATATGAATAAACCCTTAAAAACCCACTAAAAGTTTTTGGCAATGAAAATAAAATTGACAAAAAACAAACAAACACAAGAATCAGAGTTTCTGTTTTGAAAACAAGGTCCAGTATGTAAAATTTGGCCTGATTTACGGTTTTCATATTAGTAAGAGCTTAACACACTGCGCAAATACATTAATAAAAGTGTATATTCCCTGTAAAATAAAAGTAATTAGGTTTTTCTCCCCTAAAATGATTCCTATCTGTATATACGAATATCCATAGATCAATATGGGTCGTGCTCCACCACATTACTAAGGAAGCCTGGTGTGGACAATCCAGTTTGTCTGACAGCGTGTTTCGTATTTAGGGTGAACGCTGGCATCCTAAAATACACCAACGAAGAAGAAGGTGGATGAGGTAGTTGCAGGCCACTCTGGTTTCACTGGCAACTGCAGGAGGGGGGAGGAGGAGTGCTGCAATCTAAAATGTAACCACTGGATGTCGCTGTCTCTTCTCAAAATCTCCAAATATTACACAATGGACCTTTAAAATATCTTATACCTGAAGGTGCTTATCCCAATATTAGTGAAGATTTGAAAAAATAAAAAATAAAAATAAACAACAAATGTCCAGAAAATACTCATCCCTGAGTAAACAGCTGATCAGATCTGACAAGCAAACATTTTTGCTCAGGCGTGAGGAGTGCGGAGGAGCTCCATGACACCGAGCTGCTCCAGTTTTGTTCTGGCCTTGTCCTCCCAGCCCTGATTGGCTTGCGGGTTCCTGGGCGACGGATGCATCACGCCCTCCACCCGTACGTCCGTGACACCCTGCGCAGCCAGAGCCCGCCGAGCCCGGTCCTCCGCCACCCGTCCCACCCCGATCACCATGGAGACGCCCAGGGCCTGGACTGCCTGGCACAGAGCAGCGTCGCACAGGCTCAGCAGCTGGTTCCGCTCAGCAGCCAGCAGCTCGGGGAGGGTCAGGTTCTTACCGGTGGCACTCATAAAGATGAGCGGACACAGATTGTGCACAAAGCAGTGTCGGAAGAACACGGCCGGTTCGACACAAAACTTTCTAAAGAAGCCCCAGAAACGGGCGCCGCTCACTTCGCTCCGAGTGCAAGCGAGTCCGGTGATCGGCCTCTTCGGGTGCTCGACGGGAGGATGGCCGACGTCGCCCGAGATCTGGAGCCAGTCCACGACGGACCTCACTTCACCGAAGGGCACCTGCACAGACGTACACTGTTTAAGGTGTTTGTTTTTTAGGTATGTCTTGAAAATGTATTTTTAAAAAAACAAAAAACAAACAAACAAATAAGTTTGTTTTTTTTTTAAGTGTAATTTTGCATGTTTGTTTTTTTTTTTTTTTTTACAGTGTACAGTATGAACGCGCATTGTGTTCGGCGTCCTGATTAGCTAAAGGACTGTACTTTACTACACCATTGTCAATCAATTTCCTCCGTGCAGTGTCTCCTGTACAGTTCAGAATGCGTTCGGCTAGCCAGATTTACATAAATGTTCATGTACAAAGAGGCACAGTCAATACACTGAACAGTTCAGAGGAACTGTGAAGTACGCCTGAGTTACTGGAAATAATTTCTTGTGTGTCAAACCTCGTAGATTGATCATTAAAATTAAATTTGTTTAAAAAAAAAATGTTGGGCTTGGAAACAGGTTTTGATCTTTGGTTTCATTTACCAATAGTGTACTTTTTTTTTTAATCGCGAAAGTTTGAACTTTGAGAGTGTTTAAATAAGAGAAAAATGTGAGAAAATGTTAATGCCTGTCTGAGAAAAGTGTATAAAAATGTGTGGTTAGGCATTTAACGGCTTAAAACATGTATAATAATTGTAAAAAATATATATAAAGCTGATTATTTCGCAGATTTCGTCTATTGCGGGTTGTTTTTAGAAACAATAATAATTAAAAATAATAATAATAATAATAATAATAATAATAATAATAATAATAATAATAATAAAAAAAAAAAACAGTCATAAAGACATTTCATGTATGTACTTAGTGTCAACCCTATGTGAATAATAATATCGCCCTGTGGCCCCTAATACAAGTAAACTTTTCTGGCCACTGACTGGCTTTATTAAGTCGCAGCACCCAACTCTCTGCTGCCCCATGTGGTCAATATGTCTTGTTACTGTTTTTTTTTTTTTTTTTCTGAGCAATATCCCCGTTGCAAATCTAGACATGTCACGTAGCTGTTGCCGTGATTTTCTTGATCCAAACATACATTGTGGTGAAAGCATGAGGTCGCGGACCGGTGCTCGGTGCTCACCCCGGTCTGTGCCATCCCGAAGGGTCCGGGGTTCATCCCCAGGAACAGGACGCTTTGTCCGCCGCGGCAGTATCTCTCCACGTAACATCGGTGCGTGTCCCAGGCGTACTCCAGAGGGTTGTACACGTACTCGACCGGCCCCCCGAAGGTCAGCTGCCGCAGGTTGGCGTTCAGCTGGAGTTCCACCTGCAGAAACCTGGCGGAGGGGGTCGTGTTTTCCTTCGACGCAGGTCTGACGCCTTCATGCCGGAAGGCGCCCCCAGTCGCTTCATGCACGAACTTACCGTCCCCTTCCATTTGCAATATTCGCGGCGATAAGTTACAGTCCGTTTGTTAGATGAAAAGCCAGCATTAATGTCAAGTTTTTAATAATGTCAATAACTGAAAACGACTACGACAAATTAGTTTCGTTTCCCCCCCGTTCTTTCTCTTGGTCGAACTACTTCTTCTCATTCTTCTCTGCCTTGCGCTGTGTTTCTGGCCAGTCAATATTACAGCGCCCTCCTCAGCATCAATCCCGCCATTACACTTGCAGGATGTTATGACTTTGTTTGGTACTTTGCGGCCCTGAAACGTTTATATGGAGACCGAGGGAGATTATTAAGATTAACTGAATCTATTAATACAGTTTAGGCGGCCTTTCATCAGATACAGGCTCAAACCTCACTCTACAACTTCAAACACAGCCCACACACTGACACTGGTGCAGTGGTTAGTGCCGTCACCTCATAGCAAGAAGGTTGCAGATTTGATCCCAGTGCCTCCTGGGGCATGTGAGGAGAATCAGGTGGAAACTCTAACTGTTTGAGTCTGAATCAGTTATTGTTAATCTTTCTTTTTTTTTTTTTAATCCATGATGTGCCCTGCTTTCACTCCATGGCAGCTGGGAGAGGCTCCAGCAGATCCACCCATGCCAGAGTGAAGGAGTCCACAGGTAGAGAAACAGGATGGAACTTGGCACAAACCCTGTGGATGTAGTGGTAAAAGGTAACTTGTATCTATCCCAAGTTGTCTCAATAACTTTTGCATTAAATAATGTTTTTTTCCTTTTCCTTCTTTTGCCAGCTGTACATTACACATTACCACTGCTAGACTATACAATTAATTCAAGAGGGTCATAGCAGCATAACGTTAGGTCCATGACAATCTGCCATGATTCTTCTTTTCCAATTGTGACTTTACATTATAAAACATTTAATGGTGCCAAATGATACTAATGGTTAATTTGTCTCAGACTGCAGTTCCTTTGATACATTAATATAAAAGAAAGTGTGGGGTGGGTGGGGAATTAAACCCAATACACTGGTTAATGTATTTGATACTGCAAAATAATGTTTAAATTACAAATAAGAAAACCAAGGCATGGCTGTGGAACCACAGCGTTTGATGTTTCGATATATTTTGGAGTTTTGCACACCTTTTGAGCCGATATCTTTAGGGGGGGAAAAAAAGATCTAAATGTGTGCCCTCATATCTAAACAATAGCTCTTCAGTGTGATAAGACTCACAAGTATAACAAATCTAAATGAACTCAATTTTAATTCAACAATCAAAACACAAGCTGGGAATTTAACACTGATGCAGCCTCAACAGAAGGTAAAACTAATCCCTTTTACAACAGATTTTTTAATTTGCAAATCATAAAATTTCAACAAAATGTATTTTGCTGAGTTTAAAATGCAATTACTGTGACCATGAAAAGGAAAAATGTGAAATAAGAAATTATAAAAACAATGAATACAGCTGGTAATCTTATGAACTCCTTTACAAATGTCTTTTATTTCAGCATAATAGTAAGAAGCCTCTCCTCTGATTTTCATATATTTGAAACTAATTGGATCACAAGGGTACATATTAGTTAGCCCATTTTACAATAATCATTTTTAACATATGTTTTAGGAAGTTATGCACTCATTTTTCTACACAAAATAATCAATATCAATATCCTATCTTAACTGAGGACCATAACTGTGCATGCAAGACTAATAAAAAAGAAAACAACTAATCTGTGAAAGCTATTGTTGCTGTTGTTCATCTAATACCATTATCAAGATAATTTACTACAAATACCAGGGACTTTGTGTAAGAAAAAAAAAAAAATACGGTGCTACCACCTCGAATGCGAAAATTACCGGACATACTGGGCTCTCGACTGTACTGATCCAAATGGTTCTATCCACCTTCTGCGCCAAGTTGAGGAGAAACTGGCTTTTTCTAAAACCTAAAGTCTAGTATAGTCTGAAGGAAAAAAATATCCATTTGTCATTTTGTCTTTTTTTTTTTTTTCCTTTCACTCCAGTGTTTACAATTTCTTCAGAATAAAAAAAGTTCCTTGAAACAATCATCAAAACGTGATGAGAAATTCTCAGACATGTAAATCCTCAGATCCGAATGTAAAATTAAAACCTCAACCTTATAAACAAATGATCTGAGACTTCAGGAAACTATTGCATTTTTACAATGAGATTGAGAATAGTAAAAAAATGACAAAAAGGTATTAACAAGTGACGTCAACTATATATCTCTATTGCCCTTTAGCCGTTTCGCTAAATACTCAAGCTAGTATTGTCCCTTCCACAGTTTGGATCTGAATGATTTCTCAGACCTGGCAGCTCTGATGCCACTGGGTGTCACTTGCACTCACTACGCCATGTAAAGCTGAATCTCATCTATTACAACTTCTTTTTTTTTCATTCTTTTTTTTTTTTTAGCCCAAACACAAATTTGTCTTGAGTTAAGGAGAGGCCCAGTAGAAGCTTTCCCAGTGACACTGGAGATACGACTCGATGATCCACTTACAGTATGTTCTCAAACACAAACAGTTCATTTGACCAATCAAAGAGTAGATAATGCTGTCAGGGGGTTCCCCGTCTCCACATTCAGTCTAAAGCTTGCACGGGCTATTACAAACAACTAAGAACAGAAACAAAACAAAAAAAACAACATGTTCTTCTACCTGCATGATTAAAAGGAGACCCACTGGTGACCCTGGTTGGTAAAACACAGTCATCATGGAGCTGTGCCTCCATGTGCACTCATGTTCAGACTGAAAGACTAAGCCTTGATACCAGAAGCAGGCCAAAACACTGATCACTACCCTTCCGGTCACAGCCGAGAGCAATTTGGAGCTACGTTCCCAACAAGCAGCCACGGATGGACCGACCGTCACACACTCCCGCGATCGAATGACATCACGGGCCAAGGAAGTAACTCACTACAATGTCATTTAGTAGTAAAAATGGTTAATTTGCGTGTCCTCACTTAAGGCTAAAAAACCCCAATGACATGACAGACATCCATTAGAACACACCAACCAAATAATATTGGGATAAAAAGGCAATCGTTAGTGTGTGCTAAAACGAAGCGGGTGTGGATTCAGCGGTGGACTGAGACCAGGCGGCGCGCTGCTGCGGGAAACAACTCGGTACTGGTGACTTGTCACAACGACCATCGAAATTCCAAAAGGGCTCCTTTAGGACTACAGACTGTGTTACACCGTTATCAGTAACAACGATCCAAAAGAGTTCATTACCAAAAGACAACCAACCTCCCTGGACTGAGAAGGAAAAAAAAACAAACAAAGTAAAACAGTTGGTTGAAGCCACACAAGCCTCCAACATTCTGTAACTAGCACGGCTTTAGGGTTAAAAAATAAAATTGAAAAATAAAAAATAATACACACAAGAAAGGTTGTCTATCTTACTAAATACATCAGATTCACAATAACAAACAGTTGAGAGAAGGCAAATGAATTAAAAACAAAAAAAACAAAACACTAAGGCCACAAGATTTTGTATACCCCCGCATGTCTCACAAAGTGAGAATCTGTACAAACAACATAATGGGACTTCAAAAGGGCCAACTAGGACCACATATGTGGTCAGGCCCCGGTGACATTTTCTGTCAAGTACCCCGAAGTGTGTGTGTGTATTTACAGTAGAGAACACACTACAGCGTGACTCTGTCGCTCCAGGCTTCTTAACGTTGCCTTCCTGCGTCATCAGCCGAGTCAGAGAATGCCCTCTTGCCTGGCAGCCACCCTCTCATCCCCAACTTTCTGGAAGTCCTGGTTTTAGAGCACTGAAACGCTGTCTTTTTGCCCCCCTCGGCACACTCGATGTAAGTTTGGGTTGTTTTTTTTTTTTTTTTATCAGAAGTTCTATCAATGTGGCAAGACACCATGTTTGAACCAGTTTCTAATGTTAGCTTGCTTTCTGGCCCTTCGTTCAAAACCGTGCAGCAAAATAAAGTACATTTTATTTACATACAAAAAAAAAAAATGATGAAAACTGCGCTTAATATCGCGATAAAGTCAGGGCGGGTGGGGGGGCGGGGGGGAACCAACTTCAGACCAGCAGCGATCGGTAAAAGATGGCAAAAAGTGACTGACAGCTGGTGTTCATGGCTATCTTTTCTTTACCTGGAACAAGGTTTCGGTTTTCCCTACGTGTGACCCGCGTGAGAGGCCTTGAGAGGCCGGCAGGGCCGCAACGAGAAAGAATTAGAAAGCTGCTCAAACATGTCTCGTCACCAACGTGATCCCCATTTTGTTGCTAGCATGTCAGGATAAACAATAACCCACTGCCCTTTTCCGAGTACCACCAGATGCAGATATATTTGAACAATAAAAACTTGTCTTTTTTTGTTGCAAAAACTCAAATAGATAAAGTACAAAACAGGACAACTGTTCATCACAGAAAAGTCTTGCCTTAAAAAAAAAGAAAAGAAAAGCACAAGGGGGAGAAGAGAACAACAACGAAAAAAAAAAAAGGTATAAAGTCAACAAAACAAAAACAAAAAATAATAAAACACAGAATTTGTCCCTCTGTCATTAGTATTCCCAGTACTGGAGCTGTGAGATCAGCCTGTGCTAGAAGTGTGGCGTCATGCGACACACAGCTGCAAAGAAGAGACCCTGTGGACGTCTCGTCTCTGGCGCCATGGTGGGTGCAGAGGGGGTGGAATGTCAGACGGCCAGCCGGCCAGGAGGTGGGTGCAGGGGGCTCCAGGTGGGCGGCGCCGGCGGGGGCTCTTGAGGGTACGGGCGGGGGTCGCAGCACGGCTGGCTCTCCACCTTGGCCACGCCACGACCTTGGCACAGTCGCCGGTGTCGCAGCAGCCGGTCCGTCCGAGAGAAGTTCTTCGGAACAAAGAACACCGTTAGTAGAAAACATGGAGAATGACGAGCGACGATTAAAACGCCTTTGATCGGTGGTTTGGAGGGAAAGCCCAGAATAACACTTTCTGTGACCATGGACAACGCAGTGTGTGTGTGTGTGTGTGTGTGTGGACAGACCTGTTCGCATCTCTCACACTGGTAGGGCTTCTCCCCACTGTGGACACGCTTGTGCCTCTCCAGGTGGTAGCGCTGGATAAACCTCATATCACACATGTCACAAGCAAATGGCTTCTCTCCTACAAGAGCACACAAATACAAAGTCATTCATCAATTGTGGCGTTTCTAAGCCAACACCAAAAGCAGCGTGCAGACTTTCCTCGACACTTAACTTCCAACACTTAAGAGTAAAGTTGGGGGGGGGAGAAACAGGCTGCCCGATCAAAACATTTTTTTAAAGCATAGCAGTTACATTTTTTAAGGCCTTGTCATCAACTCATTATGTGTAGATCAGAGTGGAATTTTTCTATTTTTTTCTTTTTTATTATTATTTTTTTTGGGTGGCCAAGATGTACCGCATTGGTCCCCTCTGAGAAACAGAGGCAAATTCTGAAGCTGGTTTAACATCCCATCAAATGTGTTGACAATCCAAACTCGAGTTTGCTGCGAGCCCGTCCTTGTGAGCGCCAGAGTCGGTCCGATCGTGGGGTGGGGGGTGGGGGGAGTTGGGTGGATGGGTGGGTGGGGGGGTACGGTAGAGGAACGCATACCCGTGTGAGTGAGGCTGTGTCTCTCCAGGTGGTTACGCTGAATAAATCTCATGTCACACATGGAACAAGCATACGGCTTCACCCCTACACACACAGAGCAATGTATTAGCCCTACCACCCACAGGCACAAAGAATACAACTTTTAAACTCCAGCTAATCTGGCACCAAAACACTGGTAGCAGGGTTGGGTAGGATTTATCGGTCTGATTGGCTAAAAGTTGCTCAAACTGTCTAATTTTAATGGGAAAAGGCTAAACTGGTTCTCTTTGAGGTGTAAAGAAGTAGCAGTATGGAGATGGTAGGTAGGACCATGCTTCCATTTTGTGTGGTCAAGTTCCTAATGTTGAGACTTGGGCTGATATTATAAAAGGAAAAGTATTTTTGGTAACGAGTAATTGGAGGTGTTTCAAGTTATGTAATACCTTGTATTTAACTAAGTAATGTTGACTCAAACAAAATGAGTGATGATTTGAAACCACTCTGTTAGTTACTTTATTACACACTGATTTAGAAATTTCAAAACAAGAAAAGAAAAAATCTTTTTAAACGCCTGACCTGGAATCTGTATTTTGTTCACTTCGTTGTACGAAGATGAAAGATTGTGATAATATTCAAATTGATGTTCCATCCCTGAGTCTGTGATAGTAGCAACACCTGGAGGTACAAGAGTCTCTACCCCGATTTATACTCCTACGTCAAACCACACTGAGGCTGACCCTCCATCATAGCCTGCTCCACAGACCCACGTGCACCTTTAACCTACAACTGATGGTGATGCAACAACAGATTGTTCTTCCATGCTGCTTTCCATTATTTACTAAGCTTAGTCGTGTAATTCTGACCTTACTGAGGTCAGCCACACAGCTCCACCAGTTGGCGAGTAGAACCAAGGAAAAAAAAAAAAAAAAAAAAAAAAAAAACTGGCGACCTGTACATTTCTTTCAGGGAAAGGGGCACTTGCAAACCACCATAGGGCAGGCAAAATGATTGGTGACAGTACCATTTCAATGTCTTTCAGAAAGCTCCGCAATGGATTGTGGAGTGTAATATAATGTTACATTCTGCTGGCTTTCCACAAAAGCCACAGGAGAGGATATGAAGAGATGTAAGACACACATACACTGTATTGTGTAGTCCGATTTCTTCTCTGCAGTTAAAACACCTTTTAGAGGAGTCAGAGTAGCTACCTCATGGGTACAATATCTGTTTGATGAGCTACTTGTCACCCTCTCTCACACTGATGGTAAAATACAAGGTTGTCAACGTAGGACCAACTCATCAAACTCATTTGCCAACTATCCAAAATGCATCTCTTCATCCTCAACAGTTAGTGGCTGGAACACACCATGCGAGTGTTAAAACTGCAGGGGCTAGTGTGTAGGCTATGATGTGGGGCACTATGTGGAGCTATTTTACAAATAAAATCAGCCTCAAGTCCTACCCTCTATGGCAAAAAATGTTCACTCATTTGTTAGTCTGTTCTTAAAATTTAGAAATCTGTTTGAGCATTAGTGTATGCAATAAGTAATAAGTGTGATGTTGACATAAATGTGCCTCAACTAGGTGCAAAGTTTAAAAAACAAAATGTCTATAAAAGTTTTAATTTTTAATTATTACATGAATTAAATTTTTAGTTGTTCTGTTGTGTCTAGCTGTCTAGTTGTGCCACATTTACTGTGGGGTTTTGAGATTTATTATTTTTTTAGGCTGTCCAATTATTCAAAGCTTTCAGAAATTAGTTTTCTGATTTATTCACATCTGGATAAAAATGGAAGTAAATAGAAAGAAATACTTGACTACTCCTGACTGATCAGTAATTAAGCCTTCAATATGTATGTCTCGCATTGTTATGAAATTGCAATCTACATAATGAGAAGGGCAGGTGCACGGACCCCATACCCGTATGAGTGAGGCTGTGTCTCGCCAGGTGGTAACGCTGAACAAACCTCATGTCACAAATGGTACAAGCAAAGGGTTTCACACCTAAATGCAAAGCATCAATAAATTACTTCCTTGTCTTTTGACATTCTATGTCACAATCCATCAATCAGTCCTGAAACATTTATTTACAATTGATGGGTTGTTTAACCACATTCATGAATGATTAGATATGTTTTAAGTCCAAATCTTAATAACTACATTGACTGGTTCAATTAAATTTAACATCCACAACTTAACACATCACATGAGCTGATGATGTCACAGTCCTACTTAAATGGACTGACATGCTTTAATAGTATGTTTGTCGTGTTTTTCAGTCTTCGAAAAAAATGATTTTTTTTTTTTTACCCAATAACACTTAAAAAGGTCTAAAACCAAAAGCTCAGTCGAATATGTCATCTTTACGTATAGGCAGATCTTAGGGTCAGAGGTAAGGTGGGTGGGCGCATACCCATGTGAGTGAGGCTGTGTCTCGCCAGGTGGTAGCGCTGAAAAAACCTCTTGTCACACATGGTACAAGCATAAGGTTTCACACCTAAATGCAAAGTAGCAATATAACAATACCTCAGTTTCCATTCTTTCAAAGGTAAGGCTAAGCTATTGGTTATTAACCACACATTTGCCAATTCGAATTCAAAGGAAAATCGGGACTTAATGTTTCCTTTGTATAACTTCAATTCCCAACAACATGTGCACAACTAAATGTTTAAGATGAAGATCACAATGGGCTTTTTTTTTCTTTCTACAAGTAAATACAAAGTAATCTCTGTATCCAAAAGCTGAAATAGAAAAAAGCCAATATTTTGGTTGCAATATGTAGGAATTGAATCACGCTAATGATTAAACACGCATATCCAGGAATTTTCCGGTGGATTTTAAAGTCTCTTAACTATGCATGGGCTGGTATGGGATTCTGACACTACGATAACTCTGAAATACCAAAGTTTCATGGGATGGATTTAGAGCACAAAAATGTGTTATTTTGAAATGTCTGGGTGAAAACATTTGTCTCAATTGTCTTGTTTTCCTAGATTTGTAGAAATGTATATATGTACAAATATATAAAATAATTGCAACATGCAGTACTGTCTACGTTACATTAATATGATAACAAAAAAAATATTAAAATAATGATAGTGTTAATTTACTTTGCACACGCCTTGAGGAGTTCCTGCGCTTTCCGGGAGCCAGCTCATACAGTTGGACTGGTGTGATGAAAAAAAATAGTGGTTTTGAAAGCATGTCTTTTTCGAATTGTGATGTACCTACATATAGTATAACCTAACGAAGGGCTTTTAGAGTGTCATATTTTCAATAAACCTTCATTTTAAAGCGGTTTGAGCTGCTTTACATTTCCATAATGAAACACTATATAGCATTGACATTCAAACTACGAGAAGGGCAGAGGCACTGACGCATACCAGAATGAGTGAGGCTGTGTCTCGCCAGGTGGTAACGCTGAACAAACCTCATGTCACACATGGTGCAAGCAAAGGGTTTCACACCTAAACGCAAAGCATTATGGGATTATTTTCAGACTCTGTGTGTGTGTGTGTGTGTGTGTGTGTGTGTGTGTGTGTTCACAATTAAGACTGCATGTGTTTCTATTCAGAATGTTGGGATTTAAAACTGACAAAGGATATCACAATTGCTTGCTGAAATTGTTTGTCTAATAGTCCCCACTCCAAATGTAATAAATTAAACTGTAAATTTCTCAAGCAGGGAATCTATCTGAATTGTTTACAAGACGCATGTAAAATCCATAAAGGTGAGGTTTAATCTAAAACTTGATGCCACGATCAGTTTAGGGGAGGTGGTTGGTTTTGGCATCTGACACAATATAATCACAGACTGATCTTGGTGATATGGGTAAGGTGGGCGGAGCCATACCCATGTGAGTGAGGCTGTGTCTTGCCAGGTGGTAGCGTTGAAAAAACCTCTTGTCACACATGGTACAAGCATAAGGCTTCACACCTAAACGCAAAGTAGCAATATTATAATCCTTTGCCCTACTTTCCTTTTTTTTAATATATATATAATTTAGTTGAAGTAACTTGAACACTGTTGGTTATTCACCACAATTCATGCAAACTTTTTTTTTTAAACAAAACTATTTAAAAAGAATTAACCACCCTTTCCCCTGTGTGAGTGTTCACTATCAAGAGTGTAAGTGTTTCTATATAGAATGTTGGGAATTTAAACTGCCTTGTATAAGGATATCACAATTGCTTGCTGAGAATGTCTAATAATCCCCACCCCAAATTGAATTGTACTGTAAATTTATCATTGGAAAATTAGCTGCTAACGTGAAATATTTCTCTGAATGTTTTACATGATGCATGAACAAACCATAAAGGTTAGGTTTTTAAGCTACAACTTGAAGTCGTTAACAGTTTAGGGGAGGTGGTTGGTTTTGGCATCTGACACAATATAATCACAGACTGATCTTGGTGATGTGGGTAAGGTGGGCGGAGCCATACCCATGTGAGTGAGGCTGTGTCTTGCCAGGTGGTAGCGTTGAAAAAACCTCTTGTCACACATGGTACAAGCATAAGGCTTCACACCTAAATGCAAAGTAGCAGTATTATAATCCTTTGCCTACTTTCCTTTAATTTAGTTTAAAGGTTAAGTGTGCAATATTTGTAGATTCGGAAGAAGAAACAGCGACATCAAGTGGTTACATTTTAGCTTGCAGCGTCTTTCACGCTCCCTCCCCCTCCTGATCTTCCCAGTGAGCTATGGTGGCCTGTGCAGCCAAACCTGGATATCTCGTCCACCTTCTTCTTCGTTGGTTAATTTGAAGACATGAGCAGTCAACTTAATTATGAAATGCGCTGTCAGGCAACCTGGATTGTTCAGACCACCTTCCTTAAAAAATAAGGTGGTGGTGCAAGATGGTGGCTAACTAGGAGCAAGACCCTTGCTCTGTGTATATTTTTTACTGTATACACACTTATTAATGTAATTATGCGCAGTATACTAAGCTTTTACCAATATAAAAATCATAAATCAAACCAAATATTACACACCAGACCTTTGAGTAACTTGAACACTACTGGTTATTAACTACACAAATGCCAATTCATGCAAAATATAATTTTTGCCCAAAACTGTTTTCAAAAATGAACCACCCTTTTGCCCCTGTGTGTGTGTGTGTGTGTGTGTGTGTGTGTGTGTGTGTGTGTGTGTGTGTGTGTGTGTGTGTTCACAATTAAGACTACATGCATTTCTATTCAGAATGTTGGGATTTTGAACTGCTTTGACAAAGGATATTACAATTGCTTTCCAAAACGGTTGCTCTAATAATCCCCACCGCAAAATAAATAAATTATACTGTAAATTTCTCATTGGAAAATTAGCGGCTAAAGTAAACTATTTCTCTGAATGTTTTACTTGACGCATGTACAAACCATAAAGGTTAGGTTTGAACTACAACTTGATGTCGTTATCAGTTTAGGGGAGGTGGTTGGTTTTTGCATATGACACAATATAATCACAGACTGATCTTGGTGATATGGGTAAGGTGGGCGGAGCCATACCCATGTGAGTGAGGCTGTGTCTTGCCAGGTGGTAGCGTTGAAAAAACCTCTTGTCACACATGGTACAAGCATAAGGCTTCACACCTAAATGCAAAGTAGCAATATTTTAATCCTTGCCCTACTTTCCTTTTTTTTTTATTTATTTAGTTGAAGTAACTTGAACACTACTGGTTATTAACCACACAAGTTCCAATTCATGCAAAATCAATTTTCTTTCTCCCAAAAACTATTTTGATAAATTAACCACCCTTTCCCCTGTGTGTGTTCACAATTACAGAGTACATGTGTTTCTATACAGAATGTTGGGATTTTGAACTGCCTTGTATAAGGATATCACAATTGCTTGACAAAATATTTGGTCTAATAATCCCCACCCCAAATTGAATTGTACTGTAATTTTATCATTGGAAAATTAGCTGCTAACGTGAAATATTTCTCTTAATGTTTTACATGACGCATGTACAAACCATAAAGGTTAGGTTTGAGCTACAACTTGATGCCATGATCAGTTTAGGTGAGGTGGTTGGTTTTTGCAGCTGACAGAATATATAAACAGACTGATCTTGGTGATATGGGTAAGGTGGGCGGAGCCATACCCATGTGAGTGAGGCTGTGTCTTGCCAGGTGGTTGCGCTGAAAAAACCTCTTGTCACACATGGTACAAGCATAAGGCTTCACACCTAAATGCAAAGTAGCAATATTTTAATCCTTTCCATTTTTTCCTCAATTTAATTTAAAGGTTTAGTGTGCAATGTTTGGAGATTTGGAAGAAGAAACAGCAACATCAAATGGTTACATTTTAGATCGCAGCGTCTTTTACCCCCCCCCCCCCTGAGTTTGTCAGTGAGCTACGGTGGCCTGCGCACCAACACCTGAATTTCTTGTCGACCTTCTTCTTAGTTGGTTTACTTGAAGACACGATCAGTCACCCTAACTGCAAAACGCTTTGTTAGGCAACCTAAATTGTTCAGATCGGCTTCCTTAAAATTTTGGCAGTGCAAGATGGCAGCTAACTAGGAGCAAAACCTTTGATCTAAGTGTATTCTTATATATATATATATCTATATACATATGAGAACCGTTCTAAGGGTAGGAAAACCAAATGTTTTTCATTGGACTGCAATCATACACTATTATTAATGTATATTGGGCAGTACATTAACCTTTTACCAAATGTAAAAATAATACATCAAGCCAAATATTACACACTGGACCTTTACGTAAATTGAACACTAGGGGTTATTAACTAGACAAATGCCAATTCATGCAAAATCTAATTTTTTCCCGAAACTATTTTCAAAAATTAATCACCCTTTGCCGTGTGTGTGTGCGTGTTCACAATTTAGAGTGCACGTGTTTCTATTCAGAATGTGGGGATTTTAAACTGCTTTGACAAAGGATATTACACTTGCTTGCAAAAATTGTTTGTCTAATAATCCTCACCCCAAATTGAATAAATTATACTGTAAATGTTTTCATCGGAAAATGAGCTGCTCAAGTCGACTATTTCTCTAAATTGCTTGCATAAAGCATGTACAAACTGAAAATTTGAGCTACAACTTGATGTCGTTATCAGTTTAAGGGAAGTGGCTGGTTTTGGTATCTGACACAATATAATCACAGACTGATCTTGGTGATATGGGTAAGGTGGGCGGAGCCATACCCATGTGAGTGAGGCTGTGTCTCGCCAGGTGGTAGCGCTGAAAAAACCTCTTGTCACACATGGTACAAGCATAAGGTTTCACACCTAAATGCAAAGTAGCAATATTATAATCCTTTGCCCTACTTTCCATTTTTTTATCATTTAGTTGAAGTAACTTGAAAACTATTGGTTATTAACCACACAAATGCCGCCAATTCATGCAAAAAAAATGTTTTTTCAAAAAACTATTTTTATAAATTAACCACCCTTTCCCCAGTGTTGTGGTTACCAACAAACAGCAAAGACAACAGAAAGAAATGACTCATATTTATCCTAACCAACTCACAAAGGCTTTTTAAAGTTTACTTTGGACTTGGAGTATTCTGATTTTGATAGTAGTATTACCCTTTTCTGACTGTATCTTTAATGCCAACATCTTCTTGAATTCTAAACACGTGTTGTGTATGCTACCAAAAACAAAAAAAATTTTTTTTGTACACACTCATATCGAACACTGAATGTCATGGGCACGGTGCACGGACCCATACCCGTATGAGTGAGGCTGTGTCTCGCCAGGTGGTAGCGCTGAAAAAACTTCATGTCACACATGGTGCAAGCGTAAGGTTTCACACCTAAACGCAGAGCATCAAGAGAATTACTTTGTCTCTCTGTCACCAAGGCAAAAAAATCGATGAATTTCTAAAACAATGATATCAATCACTGTGGACTAATTTGAAATCGGTGGTTAATAACCAATGTCAGACCCCAAAAATTTAACTTGACACAGGTACAGCATTTTAATGAAATATGATGCTTGTATCATTTTCAAAAAAACAAACAAACAAAAAAAAACCCAACTACACTTACACAAAACACAACAACACATGGGATGATGATGTGTTCCAATTGGAGCTGAGATTTTTTGCATACATATATTTGCAACTAGGTCAACAACACAGATGTTTCAGAAACCTAATCTTGTGACTGAGGTAAAATCAGCTGACGCATACCCATATGAGTGAGGCTGTGTCTCGCCAGGTGGTATCGCTGAAAAAACCTCTTGTCACACATGGTGCAAGCGTACGGCTTCACCCCTACACACACAAAGTACCAGCTTTAGCAATAAAAACTCAACTGCCAAAAATGTTCAGTGTTAAAACTTTACTAAGCATTAGTAAAGTTTTGTTGCACTTGACAGCGCTCATTTTTCCACTGGAATTTCCAGTAAATGTTTTCTATTCCAATCGGAAATTTCTTTTCAACAATCGATATGACTTAGCCTCCAACTTCTCAGGCCTTTGGCTGAGCAATAAATTACAAAACTTAACGATCCCATATTATGCCCATTTTCAAATCTTTTTTTCTTCTTCTTTTCTTTCTAATCCATGACTCCAGTGACGCCAACTTGCACAATGAATTGCCCAAAAGCAGCAAATTTAGTCAACCATGTACAAGCTCCCACATAAATGCTTTGTCTTAGCTTCCTCTTGTGCCTTCCACGCAATTGGCAGGGGACTAATACAACGAGGCCACAAGGTCTCAAAGGATGTAATGGACATCTGGTCATGGATGATATTGTGTGACTAACTTGAGAAAGGAATTGCTGTTGTATCAATGCCACTTGCAACATTGCAAAGGGCTGATTCCCTAAACTGGTGGTTTCGTACACCATTCCTACTCCATGAAGTGGAGCAAGAAGAGCTCGAGTGAACTATTCTCATTCCTGGGTAATTCAGCGCTGAGACGCGCGCTTTTACTGTGATCGGAAATGTATAATTTGCATAATATGGGAGCCTTAAGGCGAAACAAAATGATTCTCTTTTGGTAAAAGGTTTGAAACCAGAGAAATATAGCTGAGAACGAAACAATTATTGTCAAAAAACACAAAAAGTCCAATTAACTACATTTTTTTTTTTTTTTAAATCACAGTTTTGCATACTGCCCCAATCAACATGCCATTGCCAGATTTCAGGTAAAAATGATATTTATATTTTTTTTCTGAAGAGGTTGATCACAGAGTTCAGACACTTTTAGGCAGTTGATTAACAACTATGCAGAGAAAATTAAACCTGCAGTGCGGAACTTTGACACCCTACTGACAGTATCAGTTCTTACACAAACCCTTTGGGTGGCAAGTTGCAGTTGAATCTGGAGAATTGGAATGGTTTCTCGGATGTCCATTAATTTTTTGATAATAAACTTGAACATATTCCAAAATCCCTCTCAAGCCCTTCGCACTAATCCGTGTTCACCAATTACTGCTTATCTGTATGAAACAAAACGCCAATATTATGTCAGTGCAGGGAAACTAAACCCTGCCTCAAGGAAAAAAAGAAATGGGCCACAATTTGAAATGTGATTTAGATTGTGGTGGTCGTAAGCAAATCTGAATTGTGTGGATTCTTTGGCCTAGGGTTTGAATTTACCATACATTCACTCGTACATAAAAGTACCGCACTCCAGCTTTAAAGAACATTACGTTGCAGAGATACTGTTGTAATTTAGCAGAAATGCAGAGCAAAAGGTCTTAAAAAAAAAAGAAATCCATGCCACAGCACCAGGTTCATGAGCGCAACGGAGTAAGCTCTCCTACAATTGGTCAACTCTGCCACATTTTCCCTGCAAGTCTCTTGAACGTATTGCAGACAGTGAAGCACAGCTACCCATTACAGAGGGCCAGGTTATGTTTACCAATACTTTTGATATGAAATGACACAATGACATTTTAGCGACACAAACACTCAGTTCAATTTCAATTCACACAATTTACTGTTCCACGCAGATACCACACTTTAGTTACAGTTGCACATGCTACTAAAGATTTCCTCATTTCAAAAGTCAAATATGGTGAATTTTTGAAAATAAAAAAGGTTTAAGAACAAAATTTCGGTTCAGCTGCACGTCTACAACTGATCTACTGGAGAGAATTACACACCTTTGTCTGCTTTTTTTTTCCAAAGCAATTATTTAAGTTCATTTGGGAATGGGAAGAAAAACTGCAAACAATTTGATCATTTTGTATGTGTGCAACTTACACACACACAAACAGTGCGTACCACCAGCTTCTTCATATTGGTGCGACAAGTCTGTCTTTGAACGCGTTTGCGCAGACAGTACTGAGGTGCTGAACTGACTGGCCTCTACACCAAACTGTGCCATTTGAATCCATCTGCAATGACCGATTCCAAACTACTTGGTCCAGACTCCGATTGTATCACTTCTACACAATGGTAGAAATTCCCTCTGAGGTGTCGAGGAATGAAATTGCAACAATTTTTGCCAGCTACACATTAAGATGGAACCCACTTGTGAGTCTGATTGTTGGTTTTAACTTTGAACTCTTGACTCATTCAACATCTCAAAATATGCGTAGACAAGTTTTTTTTTTTGTTTTTTTTTTTATATTAACAGAAAATTACTTCCATGGCCATTAAGTCTCGAATCAAGGCCAACCAGCACTACCATGGTTTATGAGCCAGAGCGGTGCTGGCCTTATTTTCATGGTCATCATGTCATTTCAAATGCAAAGTATGGCTGCAAAAATGATAATTATGCGCTTACGAGACTCATTGTTGAGGCGGGAGTCATTAGAATTTTAGAATATAGTGACAGAAAGCAATACAAACTCGAGTTTGAAGCAGCCATGTAAATATTAGTCAAAGTGTAGCACATGCATGACCACAGAGTAACAGAAAAGTACATACCTGTATGAGTGAGGCTGTGTCTCTCCAGCTGATAACGTTGTATGAACCTCATGTCACACATAGTACAAGCATAGGGCTTCACCCCTAAACAGAGCATAAGTATATGAGACACATTTCAAAATTGGCAGAAAGGAAAGGAAATACGGTTTTCAGGACATTCATTACCACATGCTTTGTCATTGGCAGAATTCTTTGAGAAATTACACAAAAAAGCATCTTAAATCCGCAACAAAGCAGGCTACACAATCATTGTCGCTTAACAATCAAGATATCTTGTTGTAGTCTAGACTGCATCATGCAGAGTGGTTTATGTTAGAATTTTGAAGTTCGGCAGCATTCAAGGGAGTCCATTTCAGTGTTTCAGTCCGAGGATTCCTACAGTTTTGAGTTGGTGTTGGTTTCATTTTGACTGATGACACATTTAAAATGCTTTTTGGTGTAGCATGTTTCACAACAATAAACATGCAATTGTAACATTATTATGGTCACAAAAGAAATTCTTGACAGAGTGTCACTTTTGTCAGTGGACAGTTTTCCAACAAAGCCTAAAATTTCAATTTCAAAGTATTTCTTTTGAAGGGGAAGAAAATTTACCAGCATGATTCTAGTGAAGTGTACAATTAGGCTCTGGAGAAAAAAAAATTGTGCCATCTCAAAGAAAATATTCACATTGGAAGATGAATAATTAATTCAAGCATACCAGTATGAGTGAGGCTGTGTCTTGCCAAATGGTAACGCTGGAAGAACCGCATGTCACACATGGAGCAAGCGTATGGCTTCACCCCTAGACGCACACAGTACCAAATTTTAACAAATTGTACTCAGGAGCTATGCACACAAAATATTATGTAATTAAACAGTAATCAATGGTTAACTCAGAATGTCATGTTTTACACAGCTAGTCCCTGCACATAAGACTTGAAATCTATCAAACCAATAGTAAATGTAGTGATACTGTTTTGTAGTGCACTGTGTAATGATTTGTACACAGATAGCATACTAGGACAATGGATTCTTAATGGAGAGAGATGATGAAACTTGTACCCGTATGGGTGAGAGTGTGTCTTGCCAGGTGGTATCTCTGGAAAAATCTCATGTCACACATGGAGCAAGCATATGGCTTCACCCCTGCACACACAGAGCAAATATGTTGTATAAAAAAGGAAAAAAAAGAAAAACACAAGTAACTGAACAGGACACACTTAATTATTTGATGCATCCAGACATGCCAAAAGCAATGCCAACAGTGTGATGACAGTTGAAGAATTTCACCTACACTTTCTAGCCTCTCAAAATAGGTTTGGTATGTGAAATGTTCTTTAAACTAAATCAATTAAAGACGACATGCATTACAAAGATCTAACCTGCCCTTAGCATTGTGTAAATACTGTTTAAAGATGTACTGAAATAAACTGACAGGGTAATTAAGAATTTTCTGTGGAAAATGGTGCCTTTAAGGATTACAGTGTAAGCCCTCTCCCCTGACACACACTAAATGATTGTGGTTATTCAATTGTCAGTTGTTTTTTTTGGGACACAATTTAACAGTTGCTCTGGGACAGATGAATTGGAGTCAACTGGGTAAATGGGCTTTAATGTAGCAGAGAAGTTAGAACCCATACCCGTGTGAGTCAAGCTGTGTCTCGCCAAGTGGTACCGTTGGAAAAATCTCATGTCACACATGGAGCAAGCGTACGGCTTCACCCCTACACACATGAAAATGAAATAAATAAAAAAGCTAGAAATCAAAGAAAAGGAAAAAAAAACACGATGGAAGCTTACTGCGACCACATCAGAGCTAAAAAATAAATAAAAATAAAGTCATTATCAAGTTATAATGTGATAGATTTAACATGACAAGGACAACGTGATAGGTTTCACATTTCATCGTGGTACTGATCTAATTCTTAATTCTATGGCCGGCAGCAAAATATGCGTCCTAAATCATAACCCACGTCCTACAAAAGCCTAATACTTCTGCAACACTTTACGAGCTCTCGCCAACGTGAGAATCAAAACTTTGTTTTGCGGTACAAAACTATGGCACTCTTCTGTATTTTTTACAAACTGAAGTAAATATAATGTAAGCAATGATTTCGCATGACAAAGCCAAACGTTGGCCACGGGAAGAATCCTCGTATGTCTCCATGGTACATTTTCATTCACTAGAATTTTCAATTGTAATACAGCCATGGGCTGAATAATTAAAGATACCCCCAAAAACACCACTACCTAGAAAACTATGATAAGCAGACTCATACCAGTATGAGTGAGGCTGTGTCTTGCCAGATGGTAACGTTGGAAGAACCTCATGTCACACATGGAGCAAGCGTACGGCTTCACCCCTACATACACAAGAGTATCATACACATTAGCTACGTCCTTCCATATTAAATCACAGGAAAGCATCAGGACACGGACATTAAATCACTGGGACTGACTTGGCACAAAGAAAATCACACATTCAAGGAAAGCTTCATGCAAAAGAGAGACTGGTTCCACATCTAAACGGAACAACTTTTTTTTGGTCCCTTAGGTGGGGAGAGTTCAGTTTGAAATCATCTGGAGGAGACTGATACAGAAGCAGCGACAACACAGAAGCCGTACGTGTTAAAACAATACACACAAGGCAGCAGCGAGATAGCGAGAGACCGTCTAACCAAACTGGCCGGCTAAAGCCCACACGTTCAACTGCTTCTTTATCGAGGCCAAGATAGCGTGGGTTCGACATCTTTGGTGAACAGTGGTCTGAATTAGGACCTTGTGCTTGGGAATAGCAAGCGCTACATCTGTTTTAAGTATGGGGATGACTCGACCTCTTGTGAGAAAGTCAACAACACTTTCGCCAACAAAACAACTGATAATCTGATCTGCAACAGACGTCATCCTTCTTCTCAGATGTCTTAACTGTACATCATTTTATGATACATGTTAACATTGTAATTAAGTATAAGCACCATGTATACGTCGTATGGGTTTGTATCGAAAGCAGCAGGATCCATTTACTGGAAGTGTTGAAAGACACAGGGCATAATGATTCATCATGTTTTTAAACTCTGTAAAGGCCGCTGTTCCTAAATTGAAACATGGAACTCAAAAAGTGTCAAAGGAAATGGGCACGGTGAAGGGACGCATACCCGTATGAGTGAGTTTGTGTCTCTCCAGGTGGTAACGCTGGAAAAACCTCATGTCACACATGGAACAAGCAAATGGCTTCACCCCTACACACACACAGAGCACACAATTATTCAGCCTACATATCAAGGAAAAAATGTCAAAGAATAATTTCAAAAAATGAACGAACAGATGCAGAGCAACTGCTGACTCAAGCCAAATGGGTTGGGTAGATTTGGTCAAAACGTTGATTAATATAGTATGTCAGGTGAATGCGGCTTGGGAAAAAGATTTTAAAAAGCGCCGACTTACCCACAACACACTTCCTAAAGTAGAAAAAAAAATGTATGACAGGTTGCACCGCAATGCAAATGTTATTTTGCGTATCAAGGCTTGCCATGGATTTCATGTCAACAAATTAAAAACTGGGTTTGATCGCAATATTTTCACAGAAAAATGGCTTAAAAAATATTCAATTAAAAAAAATATTAACCAAATGTTCCTAAACATTGAGGCGTTCATATATACACCAGGGTCCAGATGTTTGTGTCCACTTACAAGTCCACTATCAAAAAATCTTGTTGAAGTGATTTCATCACCTACAAAGGAACCAAATCCTCGACTGTCTACAGATGAAGGCCGGGAAAACACTGATGTGATGAAGATGCAACTGCTTCTGCTTCCGAGGGTTGGGCCTACAGTCAAATACCAGAGTCCTTAACCATCCTCACCAATCTAATAGCGTCGCTTTGACATGTAACAAACACAGCCTAAGTGCATTAGAGGAACAAGAAGGGAAAAAGTAAATTTGGTTTGGGCCTATTTTTTCCAATTTGGACAGCTAAGCTGATTATAATTGTAACATTTTGCTCCACGTAAAATTAGCCCCTGACAGAATTCCTCACTTTCGAAAGGGGGGGGTTTAAAAACATCATCTTACGACAACGAAAGTGTCGAACAGACTGCAAAACGACGAAGACCTCAGTTTCCAGACGTGGAAAACGCCCTCCATTGCACCCGCACATTTACAATTGAAAAAAACTGTATTCTGTGGGTCAGCGGTCAAATATTGTATCATCAGACCAGAAAGTGTGTATTAAGGCGCTCTCCTACATAGCCATTAATGTCAACAACCTAAAACACAACAGGTCGACACTTTGACGGAGGAACGTGATTAAGCGTCAACACAGCTCGGAATTTGCTGTTTGTAGTCCTGCTACCCCAAGGCAAAAGTTTCTCCCTGGAACCCGTTCTTAAAGTCGTCACCAGGAAGCCTCAACTTGCAACCAAAGCAGCACAGATGCGAAAACCTGCTCGGCACTACCAACGTTAGAGGCGTGTGTCACAAAGAAAGACTGGAGGTCCTTCAGGTTTGTAGTCCCGCAATGGTTGTTGCATTGCAACTTACATTATGTGCAAGTTGTGTCTGAAACTTGGATCACTGGGTTTTGTCACCTGATCAATTTTGCCAGGAAATCGTATTGCTGTTCGAGTTCAGAAAGTCGGGGGAATCGCTTACAAGAGGGATCATTTTCCAGGTCTCGCCCTAGACATTCTAACATTTCTAATTTACACCTGCGTGGAAAACCTAAAACAAAGTGCAAATCCGAAGATGAAAACCTACTGAAGCTCAAGATAAACTAGTGGCAGCAAACTGGATTTACTGACAGGAAAATAAGTCAACCGATTAGGGCAGCTGGAACCAAGACGTTACTGCCAGGCATAAAGAAAGTCACCAATCAGATAACGTGTCACCGTATTCAGTACAAGCATTAACATGACTGGTGTCCACATCCAGCATCAATAGCTACAAGTAATTCCTTGTTATGAGTCGACATGTCACATCTCTCCACAACTACCTTTAATGACGCTGTTTTTAACGCAATTATTTTTACTGAAATGGGAGCCAGGATCACTCATTGCATCGTTGCAGCCATTTCTTCACCGATGAGACAGTCTAGTGTTACCAGAACACATCAGAGGCAACAAACGGAGAATTAGCGATCACCCACTTTGTCTTCTTCATCTTCTTCAATTCTTCGTCACTTTCCGCCATACCAAAACTTTAACTTAAGTGTGCAAAAATGTTTTTTTTTAAATAATAACTGTACAGAAGCCCACAAGTTAATTTTGAGTTTGGAAAACCATTCCTGTCCAGTTTCTCCCATACAAAAACTTAAAATGGTCTTTTGTTCACTAAAATGCTAAATTTGTCATCTGAAATTGACAGAAAGGATATTTTTTAGAAATGTGTTCACTTTAGAGTGCAAACAAGAATGATATAAATTAGATTATGTGCCTTTTTTCTTTAAAATAATGTGTGTCTCAAACCCATCTGCTGAGAAAGGACAATTCAGAGTAAAAAACAGAACAAAAACAAATATTTTTATACATATTTTCTTTGTCTATCCTGAGGACAACTGTTTTTTTGTTGTCGTTTCTTTTTAATTAAGATCTTCAGATTATGTAGATGCCATCGTGTGTGGTTGGCATATTAATGAGTAAACCCATAACTCACTACAACGCAAAGCATCCGAGATAGACTTCAACAGGAGAACCATTCCATCCGAGTTCAAACACTTTCACTAAAAGTTAAACCTTTCACAACGGCCAAGAATAGTACGGCAAGACTGAAAACAAAATGACAAGTTCAAAAGAAAAGAAAACTGAAAATGCAATGTCAATTTGATCTAGTGGTGCAAGGTGGTTGCCAGTTTGCAAAGTGAACCATTAAGAAATGCCACTTTGAATCAATGCCTTGACAAATGCCAGCTGTTCGTGCAGAGGTGGTGTTTTTGTTTCACTTTTTTTCCCTTCAAGTGCAATAGTTTTAATTTTACAAACCAGAATTCAAGAGTGGACCACTTCACAATAAATTCTAAAACCAACAGAGAAATGAACAGTGGTAACGAGAGAGGCTTGTTTCTTGCTCCATGTGCAACAGAGCTCATCTCAACTAATGGCGCATAACAGAAGGACTTAATCTCAAAATGGCCGTTCGAATGCAAAGCTCAAATTCAGACAAACAATGAACGTCCAATTGGTACCTGAACCTTAAGAGATTAAAACAACAGTTTTTAATAGTGGACTCGGGACCATTGGACCACATTTCCTGTTTTGTTTTGGGTTTTTTTTTTGGGGGGGGGGGCGCAATATTTTTTGGGGTGCAATGTTTTAGGGGGGTGGCTTTGTTGGAGATTACTGTCCACAGACAAAATGAACCCTGAGCATCTGTCCATAGATTCATGAAATGGACTACGCAAGTAGTCGGATTTCTGCAATATGGGTACGGCTGAAGGACGCATACCCGTGTGAATGAGGCTGTGTCTCTCCAGGTGGTAACGCTGAATAAACCTCATGTCACATACGGCACAAGCATACGGCTTCTCCCCTAAACCGAAGAGCACCAGTTTTAGTTGATGTCCTTACAGATAACACTGAGCTGTGAGGCAAAAAAGATAAACTAATAACCAAAAAAAATTAAAAATGTTAAAAGCAGGCCATTTCAAAAGTCTATAGTTGCGGTTCAATGCTAGAATCTCTCCGACTCAAGCTCTCTTTCTCAACCTCTCTGAACAAATGATCCATGTAAATCGGGCATTAAAGTCTGTTTTTGGCTTAACTGGACACTTGGGTTGTTCCAAGTGGAATTCATACCTGTGTGAATGAGGATATGTCTCTTCAGGTGGTATCCGCTCCTAAAAGCTCCGTAACAGTGATCACAAATAAAGTTTTTCTGCACTTTGGATGAAGGGCCATTCTCATCTCCTGTGCCCTAATAAGGATAGTAAAGAATGATCATTTAACATGTGACCTTTAAAGTAAAAAAAGAAAAAAGAAAAAAAAACAAACACACAGTTATTGTTTTTGGTTTCAAACACAAAGGAACCTGTCTGCATTCACACCAAATAGCAGGGCATTAAAAAAACAAAAAAAACAAACCTGTAGGGACGTACAGCAGTTAAGCACAAACAGGAGCCTCTATTAATTAACACTGTATGAGGTCAACTTGTGTAGTCTGTGGGTTTTTTTTGTGTTCATCATCAGGAGGCAAAACGTTGGGGAAAGCCACACCTAATGAAAAAAGCTGTTTTTTTTTGCTGTTTTTTTGCAGTTAGACAGGGCAAAAAACCTTCATGAGCTTTTTAAAAAAATAAAAATAAAAAAAATAAGGAAAATAGGAAGGCTGCACTTCCATTTTCTTCTCCATGCAAGAATTGGTGTGAATGCAGCCACATTCTTACAAAAAAACAAAAAAAAACATCCATAATGCTATTTTTTTTTTTTTTTTTTTTACTAATCTATTTTTTTTCCTGTTATAATGTGTAACTAATATTTTGCTTCTGAATTTCGCACATCCCTTTCTAATGGTCTGCTGCCCTCATGTTACTGCTCCCTGTTGTACACACAACCACAGTTATTGTGCTCCAATTCACTCCGCTCCCCTCCCCCCTCTTTCCACTCGAGAGCCTCCTCCTCCTCCTCCTCCCCCTCCCCCACCACATCTTCCTCGACTCCTCCCCCCTCCCCCTCACAAACAAAACATGCATACAGGAAACCTCCCGTTCAGGCCCTTGAAGAAAGTTAACAGCACTGGCAAAAATGTGTGGAAGCGGCTAACGGCACGTTTTAGGGAATGAGGAAAAAAATTAACAAAGCACAGCAGCATTTCCCCGTTTAGCAACCACAGCAACTGACCTTCCCACCCCTTCCCTCTTGTTCTCTCACTTTACAGGGCGTTACTGATTTCCTATTCTTTTTTTTCAGCTGCATGTCCTCATTGGCCCTCATATCCTTCTCGTCCAGCAGACGGGGAGCTTGGAAATCACCTTCCTTCCGGATGAGCTACAGAGTCAGAAAAAGTGAATTACTGTCCCATTCAAAAACGCTGCAATGAAAACAGAAAATGAGACCAATGACTGCATTTTTTCCCTGACATGAAGCTACATTGGAGCACATTTTCACATGTTGCGTGGTAATCATGTGCCAACTTGTCAAACTACAAACTACATGTCACCATACTTTTAAATGGTTTGGTTAGAATTATAACAACTTTGTCGACCTTACAACGGAACATAAAGTAATTTACTTTTTAGAGAATAAAGTACAAATGAAAAAAAAAAGAAGAAACTAGATACTTTATTATCTGCACTTGTGAAAAATGCTTATTTCTGACCAATTCTGTGGATAGTGGGTATAGTTTGTTTATAGCATAGCCCCGCTTCCACCCAAGATTTCTGAAATGAGTCCTAACCAGGGGTGGACAGCTCATTCCAGACGGGAGGATCATATGGCTCTGGGGACCACGGTCAGGTCCTTCCCGTGGAGGTGGTCCATGGCCAAGTGGAGCCATCATTTTTTTGGGCGGAGCAGCCATGGAGCTGGCCTGCATCAGTGCCATACTAGACAAGACAGCCTCACAGCCAAGCAATCCTGCCTGCAAAAAAAAAAAAAAGGGAACAAAGAGGAACACTTAAAACGCACCAAAAACTTGAAAACAATTTAAAATGATCTGAATCTTTTGACACTGACACAGCAAAATGCTAGCACAGTGATCAATGACAGCATCCTGAGTGACACAAGATTTCTTAGAAATTTGACTTTGGTGTTCTCAAAAAACAAACCCATTTCATATGGTCGCGGACTGAGCTGCTGGGCAGATGTGACATTGCTGTGGTGTATGTGAGCGCAGGGACAGGACAGGGGTGGGGACAAGGTCATCCAGAGATCCGTCAATCAGGATGGTCAGGCTGGTGGGAAGCCACACCCACCTCACTCATCTAGCATTAAAACTGAGGAAGGAGGAGGATGTGGATGAAACAGACAAAAATTAAATTGCAGCATCACTTGCTGTCTTAATAATTACATATCCACATTGGATAACATTTGATGACAACTATATTTAAAATCAAGGAATAACACATTAGGTAATTGACAAATAAAATTGTGCGATTGGGTCCGATTTGTGCTCAGAAAATAAATCACTACCGCATAAACTGAGGATAAACACACATTACTCACTATGCAGTATATATTTGGGGATTTCCATTTTGAATTTACAAAGTAGCTGAGGTTTTAGTCCCTTTTTTAGAGCCACCCTAGTTGACGGCTGGACTGATATGCATCATTAAATATGTGTATGTTACATTCATTCAAATACAACACCATGCAATACTGGAGACAAATGCATTCTCAGTGATGTATTGAGAGGACCTGAATTTAAAATGGATCTTTCACCCCCAGCCACTTATCAAGCCATTTTGTAAATTCTTTTAGCCAGTTTGACATTAAACCAAAAACAACATCAATCCATAATAACACTATCACAGACACCAACCCCCCTCCCCCCGCAGCATCAATTGTGGCATTCATTATCAACACTTTTGTGGTGGCATAGATTAAAGACCCAAAGTGGCAAGCAAAACATAAAACAGATTTATTTTTACTTTAAGGGGTTTATGCGAATGAATTTAGAACAAACCGCAAGAATACTACAAGCAATTGTACGTATTGGGTATGGCGTAGGCAAATCAATGTTACATTGGTTTAAAAAGTTGACTTGTGCATTGCATTTTGTGTGTTTTCACACGTGTGCGTTCGCTTTAAAAAGGCAAATACCAAAATATAGACATCTATTTTTAAAATACATATATCTAAAGAAATCAATGTAACATAGATTAATGACATTTGGTGACTTTAATTTTGGAATGCGGCATGGATTTTTCAAGTAACCCCTACTTACTATCACTACGCGTTAACGTGTATTTTGCTCGCGCTCCGGATTCAATGTAACGCGCTGAGAAACGTTATACTGTTTGTTTTTTAACTCTATTATTTTAATTTCAACTATCAAATGTGTCTTACGATAAACGAAGTAGCGATGCATCGACATATACTTTACATTGGAACACTTGCGGTTAACGGTATCGTGTGGGAGGCACACAACGAAAAAAAACTACAGCGCCTTCGCCATTAGTGTTGGTTAGCCTGCTAACGTTGCTAGAAAAATAGACGGCTAGCGTGGCTAGCGGTAACGATTTCGAGCCCACGGCAGCTTACAATTTTAAGTAGAAAAGCAATGCAACCTCCTCGAAATATATACCATATAATTGCGCGCCATCAGTAAATGTGAAAATAAACGGCCTACGATAGCACTCTATCAACCACACATTTGTTTTCTTTATGCTGAACAAGCTCGTTAGCAAGCGCTAACTAAAAGCTAATGCTAACGCTGGCTGGCGCCCTCGCACCATGAAATGTTCGTAATTGAGGACTTCTGGCCCACCTGTATCGCCAAATCCATGCAATAGCTTCACGAAATCAGTCGCAACGAAATCCAAAGCAGTTTATGAATATACGATGGTTGCATATATACTAGAAAATTCAAGCCCAGGTCGTCCGAAGCAAGATTTGGCGATAAAGACATTCGTGATGGCCGTCGTTACCAGCGCCTCCCCCTCTCGACGATTAAGCTAGCGCGTTAGCAAAAGCGAACACTGACGCTGTATTTGTTGGAAAATACATTTACTGCCCCTTTTTCGTACCCAAAACGTATCCCTGAATCAAAGAACAGCATTATGCAAGCTTCGCAAACACCGGGCATCGAAAGAAAATGAGAATAGATTTACCTACCTTTCCGTGAGACTCTCCCGACGCGACCAAGACCGTCTAGTTTACAAACACAGGAAACGCCACAGGATATAACCCACACCCCCACACGGCAGCACAACCTCCACAGACGAAGAGAAAGGGGTCATCTTCTCTCAGTCACCCATCGAAAGAAATCCTTTCTTGAAAATGCGAGAGAGAGAAAAAAAAAACCCCTATCTGTACGTTTTCATCTCACAAGCTGTATAATGTTGGAAATGGAACGCCCACCAAACGCAATATGTAGCAGCATTGTGTTGTTGCGGGGGCGCTGGTCCTCTCGGTTATATCAGATTCAGGCGATGACTGGGAAAACTGCAGATGAAAAAGGAGTGGACACCGAAAAGACACAAAGCAAAGACACACAGTGATGATCACACGTGCGAGTTGTTAGATTTTTAGTATGAATTCGCGACTAATCCCCATATCGGAGACACCCTGAGAGTAGCATTGTTGCAGTCGGGCTGTACGACACAAAGAAACGTGGGCGAGCATAATGTCGTAATCGACAAAAAACATCGCCTTATGTCTCCATTTGAGCTTTTCTCTGTGTTCATGTTTGCGTGTTGTCTCATAATGGTTGCACTCGGAGCTAAACGGCAGTAACGTCGCCACGCAACTGGATTGTTGCGTTTTCGATTCTAAATGTCGACCCCCGAAACCGTGTAAAAAAACAAAAAACGCTTCCATCTAAATTATTTTCAGACGGTCAGCATTTACGGCTCGAGTCGACAAATCGATGTCCGTTGGAAAAAGAAAGAGGCGGGTAGCCATGATTTGTTGAGTTCGGTGCTTTTTTCCCCCCCTCTCTCTCTCTCCCCTTCTCTTTGTTTAAGGTCTCGTTAAAACAAAGCAGCGAGTGATGCTCTTTACACCAATAGAAGAAAAAACAATCAATCATACAGCTAGAAAGTGACTTTGACTCACACTAACTTGCTTAATTACAGTGGATTGTTCTTAGGCCCGTTCGTTATCATGATAAAAAAATAATGTTTGGCAAACCACTCAAAGTTATTGTTGTAGTACACGTTTAGCAGACATACAGGGTGTCTGACTGTAAAACTGTCTGCGACTACGATGATATGTCATTGATTTGTTAAGATTGTGGTTCTACTGATTAGGTTTTGTTTGTATAGCTGATTATACAAATAAATAATTGCCTTGAGCCTGCACAGTCTTACAGTGGCCTGTATTATTTGAACAGTAGGACATTAATAGACTAACATAGACCAACATTTGTGTTAGTTAAACACAACTTGATTTTTCTGTTTTCTTTATTATTATTATTATTATTATTATTATTATTATTATTATTATTATTATTGTAGTAGTAGTCGACTGGATTTTTAACACTCTTTTCAAGGTACTCAAAGTGCTCACATTGAAATCAATATTCAGCGGTAGCGTTAAACTACATCTGTAGCCACTGCTGTCCTGAAGCAGAAGGCTGGAAGTGTGGTTACCAGTCTGTGCCAAACTTCCCCTCTGACCACCACCAAACATTTCCTCTGCTCTCATTTTTTTTTTTAGACACATTTTTGTTTTTGTCTGACCCTTGGGAGGCCAAGCAACTGAAAATAAAAGAGGGGGGGTGAGGGGGTAAATGAATGTCTGTGACTCCATTGCATGTGATGTCTATTAGCACTGTTTACTGTTGTGTTCATAAAGTTGTGGTAGCGTACCTGTCCTGTTGTGACTTTTATGGCTGACATCAATTTGAGAAAAGTCATCACTGTACATTGAAAGAAAAGCTGTGGAGATTTACAACATTTTCTAACATAAGCAACCATGAACAGATTGCGAGCATGCAGCGGCCTTTATCATCAGCATAACCTCCTTCAAAAGCCCTTAAGCTACCCTGACTTTGAATGTAAATCAGTGCAAAACATCCAAAATGCAGGCACATCACTGACCTACTTTATTTTTTAGCGGCCTTTATGATAAAGATCTTTCATACTTTAATTTTTTAATTTTAATAATTCTGCGGGTGCTGGGAGAAAAAAACAGTATGTGTGTTGTGTTTCTATAACAAACCTTTTTTTCAAGAGTTGTTAAATGAGAGATTTTACAAACCTTTTTATTGAATGTCAGCTAAATTCTACTTGTACTGACCTCTTCAGCCGCTTTCATGTATATAAAGTGCTCTATTAAATAAAATAACTGATTGCTTTGTGTTATGTTGCCCCTCAGCTTCACACACAGCATAATATTTCATAAAAAAAATATTTTTTGCATTATTATTATTATATTACAAGGCATTGCCAATCCATATAAGCCAGTTAAAATATTAAATATTTATCCAGTTCCAGTTTATCGGGTTCACAGCCAAGTGAGAGCTTATGTTGTTGTTTTGTTTTCCGCTGTCTTGAAAACTTGTACTGAGGAGTGTGTAATGAGTGAATCAGTCAACCCATTGACGTCATAATTACAGAAAACACAAGTGTTCTAACAATACACTTAAGCTAAATTAGGGATGTTCATCGTGAGCCATTCCAACATCACTCAATAAGAATTTCATAGTGTTGATGAAATGATAAATGTTAAGCCAAATAAGTGATCCTTTATCTGAGAAAGCTTCCTTTTGCTCAATTTCTGTTTCCTTTTACCATCATGTGATCATGCAACATTGATTTTAAAAAGGAGGTGGGCGACACAGTGGTGCCTTTCCACGCCCAGGGCCTTTCTGTGTGGAGTTTGCATGTTTTCCCTGTGTCAGTGTGGGTTCCCTTCAGGTTCTCCGGCTTCCTCCCACAGTCCAAAAACACAAAAAAACTCTAAATTGTCCTTTGTTTGTATTTCTACATGGTCCTGTGATGAACTGGCGACTTATCCAGGGTGAACCCTGCCTTCGCCCTATGACAGCTTGGATAGGCTCCAGCAGGCCCCCGAAACCTAGAGTGCAGGAAGAAGCGGGTATGGAGCAGGATGGATGGAAAAGGAGGTTCCTTTTTGGGGAAAAAAAAAATGCTTGGAGGGTGATTCAGCACATTTCAAGGAGACTGAATAGAGTTCTTCACTCGTAGTTGATCAAGTGGGTAACTGGTAGTGTGAGGGATCCTGGGTACATGGGTGTAATTGTTGATATTGATGCACGTCACTGCCCTGTGATGAGTCACAGTCTGCAACAGAGACAAGTTTCTTCCACTCTTTACTCTTTTGTTGACAAGGAAATGTTTTCCATCTCGAAAAAATCAGCATCTACTGGAGCATTCACACCGTGTCAGGTATTGTTTACACTTTTCCAGTTGAAGGTTTTGCATATACGCCACAGCTACCCACTGCAGCAGCTGTTTTTCTCTCATCAAAGAAAATGAGTTCTTTAAACCGATTCAACCAGAATATAAAACCATACAATCTGCTTTTTTTGGTGAGAATTCCACAGACGTGAATCCAAAAACACCAGATTTCACCAATACATGCATGAATGACTGTCATCTATAGGCAGATTATACTATTCTCTGCTGTACTACAGATCCACAAGGCTGCAATTGAGAACTTGCAGCTATCGTTTAACTTAATACAGGACACTCTCTGATCTTAGACTAGTGCTTAACTCAGAAAAAAGCTCATTAATGTTCTTTTCAAAAGCTAGAAATGTTGCTTTTATAAAACGTCATATTTTATCTGTTGATGACTCTCTTACAGAGAGAGTTACTGACAAATAATAAATATATCAGGCTGTGACATGATGAGAAGCTCTCATTTAAGACTCACCTCCCAGCTCTGGCAGAGGGTGGGCTATCTACTCAGAAACAGGTCTAGCTTTCCTTCATTTACTTGGATGAGAGTTGTTGAAGTAGTATTTCTTTTTAATCAGTATTAGACTATGGCGATGTAATCCATAGATATGCATGCAGCTATAGTGGCATTGAAATAATTGGACACAATTATTTAAAATTCTGCTCTTAGTTTTATCACCAATGATAGTTGTAATACACGCCACTGGCCTTCTGTTACTACATTGGAAACTTGGTTCCTATCAAACCAGATCCAACAATTGACTCACTCTTAGGGTTACTAGCTCGCATTCCGTTGGAGGTAGTCTCTTACTGTTTATATCCACTGGGTGTTTTATCTCAGCTCATCAAATTGCAACTGTTTTTTTTGTGTTCATCCATTCATCCATTCATCCAGTCATCCTTTGCTCATGTTTGTTTGTCACTGCTGTTGATGTATGCTGGTTCCCTGATGGAAATTCGCTGTCGCTGAATGAGGGAAAATAGGGGGGTTCCTCAAAGCCCTATGAGTGTCAATAAAGGTCATACGACGATAATGAAAAACAGTTACATTGAATGATATTGTCAGCTGGCTCTCTTGGCTTAAACCTTCAAAGTTGAGTGTCTTTCAAAATGGCACATTTGTTTACCATTACATTCTGCTGTGTTTACACAGAGCAAACTAAATAAAATAAAATAAATAAAAAACAATTTCAGTGAAAACTTTGTTTAACAAGGCGCACCGATACTAATTGTGCCCATGTTGCTACATTCTCAAAACATAAAAGTTGTAGTTAATGAGAAAAACGATTCGGCAGCCACAAGACATTTTTGACTGGACTCATTTTTGAAGACGTGGAATTCCCCATTAACAGACTGCGGGCGCAGGTTGCCAGGCGCAGGTAACGCAACACTCGAGGCCATTGGTGTGTAAAATCACGTGACTCCGCTCTTCCACTCCCATGACACCTTGGCGCTGACTCCACCTTTTGCGTGGCGCACATCGGGCGGCGACTCTGCGACAGCTGCAGTGTCAGGTGTCCGCCGTCTCGCTCAAGGAGGGGCCCGACAGAATTTCGCACAGGTAAGACAGAATTTATGGCGACGGCGTGAAAGAAAGAAAGAAAGAAAGAAAGAAAGAAAACAATATCTGACGGCAAATGACGCAAAGGAAAACAGCTACCGTAAAAGAAACAAACAAACAAAACTCTTACGTGCGTTTGTTTAATTATTAGTTATGAAAGCACATTGCACAGAAAGTTCTCGGGACTTCCGACAAACGAAACCTAACCAGTCCGACGTCTGACTGCAGGCTGTGTTTCAACGTCAGGTCGCCTCTTTGACACGCTAACAAAAACTCAGTTTCCCGAGTTTGAAACTCCTTCTCTGCGCCAAGTACGCACATTGCTTTTGCTACAACCCTAGAATTAAAGTTATTTCAATAACATGTGTGCCGAAACTCTGGAGGTTACTCGTCTGCGTGTCTGTACGGTCGCATTCAGTCGCGACACACGTCTTCTCATCAACAACAACATGCCCGGCGCCTTTCTCTCAGAAACAATACACGTCTTAATTCGTCCATGCGTTAAGATATGCGGGGTTTCTCCTCCCCAGATATGAGTCACAGTATCCACTGTTCTCTCTGTGTGCTTGTTGTTAAAGAGCACCTAGTTTCAGGCCAGGGGTTAAAGGTCAGCACTCACCCACGGCTGATAAAAAAAAAAAAAAAAAAAAAGTTATTGGGATGAAGCAACGAGAGAATGTTGAGCCAATTTCTAGTTTACAACGCTATTGTGTTGTTTCAGGAGTTTGGTATGCAACATGCTTGTTAAAACATGTTAAATCATCATTCCATTTATGTTTGATCAACCAGCACTTGTATCTCAAGAGCAAATAGACATAAAAAAAAATAAATAATAATGACATAACGTCAGAAGAAGGAACTGAGAGGTTCACTTGTCTTGTTCGTAAACACAAACTTTTGGCTACTATGTGGAATTGGAGTCTTATCCGTTGGATGTTTGAAACCTGATTTGTTGTTACACACACTTGCTTTTAGGACGTACATTGTTCAGCAAATGTTATTTATACAAGTTTAGGGGAAATGCAAGTGTGTCTTTGGCTGGGTGTGTTGAACAGATACAATACACCTTTTTTGTGTTTAAGTTTGCTTTAAGTCACAAATATAAATAAAGCACAACAAGAATTGACGTTGATTTTTGGTAACACTAACTCGCTATCAATCAGATTGGGAAGATCTTGGCTCTTTATTAGTTATTATAAACCACTTATTAATGCCATATTCTGCATGTTCATATCCTAGCGCCAGTAAGCCATTAAATCTTCCCTCAAATTCAGAATTATTTCTTAGGATTACAGATGAGTATAAGGTTAGGCAGCCCTATTTCATAATCATAATCCTACTCCTAACCCTACTTCATCATTAATAAAAGTTGAAGAAGTGTGTGAAGTGTTCTAAAGTGTCATCAAATTTTTACAGAATTGCAGATTGCAATAAACATTAAAAATAAACTTGCAGCTGCCGCTGGCCAGAGTGTGCTTTCTTTGTGGTTTGTCTCACAAACCTCAGCACTGTGATTGTTTGTTTGCGAAAACCAGTCTGTCCCCACCCTGCTCTACATTTGAGTGACTTACATTTCCTGCTATGTCGTGATTCTTAAGGCCGCTTCTTGTAAATCCTCGTTAATGTTTTTATGGTGCTCTCTCATCAATGGCGCTATAATTCTCTGCCCCACTTTTCTTTGCAAGAGTTCACGTGCACTCCTTGACTTTTGCTGAAAGCTTTGCTGCCTCCCGTTGTCGGCAGTTGAAGGATATGCAAATGTGTCAGACCCGTGTCTCTAGGTGCAGTGCAGCAGTGTTATCCACAGACTGGTGATCTTGCAAGGGTGCGGCTGTGCGTCTCTTTCCATTGCTGACCTAACATTTCCCTGTGTCAGTAGTTAGGCTACACAAGCGAAAGCAAAACTGCAGCTTGTTTCTTTGAGCAGTTCAATTTTATTTATTTTTTGCTCACCAATATGTTGCCAAGGAATCGCCCTTAAGCTTATCTATAGTTTCATTGGAGTGGTTTAGCCATTTAAAGGTAAACAAACCACTGATGAATGGGCCGTGTAAATGAACCACTGCTGCTGTAAAACTCCATTGTAAAAATAGTACATTCATTAACAGGAACTAAATAATTACCAAGTAATAATACATGAACCTAAAATTCTGCACTGATGATCGTTTTGCGTAGTCATGTTTAATCTGTGTCACAGCAGGTAAATACAGTCAAAATTTGCAGACAACTTGAAAAGTAGGTTCAGTCCAAAGTCTCACTGCTATCACTTTACAGCTGGCTGATGCTGTCATGGTTGTACCAGATGCCAAAGACACAGCTTTAAAGAGCGACAGAGAAGACTTCTTCTAGTAAAGTCTGCCGGCTGTGCTCGGTGTTGACTGGGGAGGCTCTTCAGCATTATCATTGAAAGAGATCCTTTTTGTGGCGCAATCTTTTTGTGAATATTTTTTTTTAAAGGGCTCTTCTCTGTATGAACTCTGGCCTTGTTATGGTCTAATGACAACGTGCTCACAGCTTGTAGTTGAGCTTCTACCCAGCAATCGAGAGGCTCAACATGGAGTGCAAGTTTGAACAGGTTGCACTTGTGCATAACTGTGCAAGCACATATTTGCTATCACCCTGTGGAATGTGTTTTGTGTCACTTGACGGCGTTGTAAAAAAAAAACAACAAAAAAACAAAAAGAAAAAACACAGGTGAACTGATCGGGGGGGGGGGAAATTGTGGTTTCCCACAGAAACCACAACTTCCATCTGTCCAAGAAGCAATCTGTCACCCCTTAAACAGCACCGTCAGTGCGCTTGTACTGCTGCGACAGCCTTCCTTTACCTGAACTGTGTGTGTGTGTGTGTGTGTGTGTGTGTGTGTGTGTGTGTGTGTGTGTGTGTGTGTGTGTGTGTGTGTGTGTGTGTTGTTTCAGGTACTCCGATAGCTGGCAGAGATGGAGAGGGGTCCATTCAGTCGACAGTCCTGGGCGACGCAGTCCTTGCGCGTCACTGGCAAGGAGCTGTCGCTGAGCGGCCGGGGGAGAAACAACGCTATAGCTGAACGCTTCTCCAAGTGAGTCAGCCGCTCAGTTGAAGGCCTGCAGTCAAGCCGACATGCATTCCTCAGCCTCCTGTTTCTGGTGGCGTTACCTGGTGGAATTCATCTTTCTGTGTGACATGATGCAAGGGTTATATGTATGAGCATTTATAGAACACAATAGTAATAATAACAATAATAATAATAATAATAATAATAATAATGATACATTTTATTTATAAAGCACATTTCGTTAGGAAACAAAATCAAGGAAAATCAGTGTGAATCAACACAATTAGAACTTAATCAGAACTCAGAGACGAGGAAGCGGCGAACAAACAAACGCCAGCGTTCTCTCCTCTCGTCTATCTTTAATACTCCAAAGCCTCCCTAAATAATAAAGTTTTCAGGCCTGTTTTAAAAGAGTCCAGATTCTGTTGCGCACCCAGCTGGGCAGGGAGACTGTTGCACAGGCGTGGTGCGGCTGAGCTAAAGACTCGCTCCCCCGTGGTGGACAGCCTGGTTTTCAGGACTCGGTAGGCGGATCTGAGGGAGCGGGTGGAGGTTTGTGGACTGATAAGTTCTTGTAGGTTCACGTCCAGTGGTGCCTTTGTGAGTCAGCAGCAGGATTTTGTGGTTTTTCCAGGTTGAGACAGGGAGCCGGTGCAGTGTGCACAGAATGGGGGTTGTGTGTTCAGCAGCGCTGCTCCGGATGTGTTGCAGCTTCTGGATGTTCTTAGCAGGAATCCCGATAAAAAGATCCGTTACAATAGTCCAGCCTTGAGGAAATGAAGGCATGGAGCAGCTTTTTCTGCATCGGGCGTGGTTGAAGTGTGGTGAAGTTTGGAGATGTTTCGGGGGTGATAGAACGATGTCTCACTCAGAATATATAGCTGTGAATCAGCTACGAAAAGATAAAATAAAACATTGAAAAAACACATTTCCTATCAAAACACTTTGAAAAGGGAAACTCTCTTTTCAGATCAGAACATCTAAAACAAACAAACAAAAAAACTAATAAAGAGTTAAATCATAAAATCATTTTTGGTTTGTGTCAGTAGAGGTCAGTGTTGTTTTTGTCGTCTCGCAGGTACCAGAGAGCAGCTGAGGAGTCGAGTTCAGACAAGAAGAAGATGGTGAGTATTTCATGGTTCTCTCTGTGTTGTATTCTACAACTTTCAAGACATGGAACCAGTGACACGTGTTGAATGCGTTGTCTGAACCATCCGCCCCCTCGCCGACGTTGCGCCTCCCTGAAGTGCTGATGCTGCGAGTGTGGCCTCACTGCCTCGCTCAGTGCTGGCGGAGCCCAACTAATTGCCGCACGTTACAGTCAGAGCGCGCACACACACACACACACACACGCGCTCACCATGCCAACCCAACGGCTGGACCTCCTGTCTTGTCTTAGCTGACCTCTCATTGGCTACTTTGTTCAAATGGGCAGACTATCAAACACATAATCCTACTAGGGTCTAATCCCCTTGCTCTGTGTCTGGCCACTTTGTTTCTGAGACTCTGGACAAAGCAGGACACTGAATGAGCGACTCCTCGGCTAAGAAAAATGAGGACGCGCAAGGTAACGTGACTGTGAATGTTGCGATATCAAAAATGTAACGCTAGTGCGTTGACGTGAGAGTTTGGAGGGGAGACGAGGCGGAGACAAAAATGTTAGAGGCTTGTTTTTTTTCTTCTGTGGCCTTTTTTTGTAATTACATGTCCCGTAAGGGGAAACAATGAAGAGGATGATTTGTGTTGTAAAGCCAGAGAAATCTGCTGGCGTGCTATATTTGGAAGTGCAACTGTTTTGCGATATTCCACTCCATGCTGAGTCGAAGGCAAAGTTTTGTCAGTTTTTTTTTGTCATTAATTTCCAGCTGATTTGTGGTTCAGATCGACGTAATATGTTTACAGCTTTATTGCACAGAATTGAAGATTGTGGGTTGTAAATCTTTGTAGAACAGAAGTCATGTTGAAGTTTTCAGTGGACACTACACATGTGCTTTTGCTTCTGAGGAGTGAGTGTGTGTGTGTGTGTGTGTGTGTGTGTGTGTGTGTGTGTGTGTGTGTGTGTGTGTGTGTGTGTGTGTGTGTGTGTGTGTGTGTGTGTGTGTGTGTGTGTGTCCATATTGGTGGGCCTCTAAAGTGTGCTGCCTGCTGATTGGGTGTGGTCCAAAAAAAAAAAACAACCCCCCACTGATTTCTAGTTCGTTACCCAGGGCCGGATATGCTGTACTGTAGGATGGGAATGTCTAATGGACTCATTCAAAAGATCATTTTTATTTATTATTATAAAATTTCAAGTACCCCCCCCCCCTTCCGTGAATACAAACATACAGTATAATGGTATTTACCCTGGGTTCACTAAATAATAAATTGGTATATAAAGGAGTATGAAGAAGCTTAGAACCTTAAGAACAACATACTTCACAATTCTTCTAGTGGCAAACATGTCAGATACACGTTTGTCTCATATTGACCCACTCGTCACATCAATACATGGGTTTGTTACGGAGAAGTAGTCGGGTGCGACATCTATGCTAATAGATTCCTCTGTATAAGTAATCTGAAGAATGAGGGGCATTCATAGTTCACGGTGCTGTCATTCCCTCCCAGGGGAATTCCATCATTTTGAAAACTTAGCACTTGTTTTTTTCATATTACCAATCATATTAGACTCACGCTCCCTAATTATTCAGCCGAAAGTGCAACACACTGTGTGGCTGCCACAAGCTGGCACACGCTTCCGTTGCCAACGTTGCGCAACAAAGCAATTTTTTAATTTTTAAATTCCAATATTTTTTTAAATATTGGAATTCCCCTTTAAGGAAAATATGCCACCCACGACACATGGCTCAACCATGCCAGTGCAGGCAGCCCCACATATGCAGTGAAAAAAGGAATTGAAATGGTATCAAGCAGAGGAGGACCGTCAGAATGGCAGAATTACTTTCTGTCTCCCTGTTCCTCTCTCTCCCTCCCTCTCCCTCTCTCTCTCCCTCTCTCTCTCCCTCTCTTTCTCTCTCTCTCCCTCTCTTTCTTTCTCTCTCTCTCTCTCTGCGGTTGAGTGAACCAATATAAAGACTATTCCTGAATCATTTCTCCTCAAATGTGGTGTTTTCTGGTTTATAAAAGTTGGTGCAATTTTGATCTTTCCAGTTTTCCCAGTCAGTCTTGTTGATACGAAGAAAAAGTGCTCTGTAGGTTGAATTAGGAACTGGGGAAATGTCAAAGCAGAAGTGGTGAACAAAGAGTTAACTCTTCCCTGAATGTATCATTTCCTGCTCTGGTTTCCTGGGTTTTCTGCCTCTCACTCACTTTAGTGGAGTTAAAGGGGTTGGACTAGTTCTTACCAGCTTTTTTTTCTTTTTTTTTTCTCCCCCCTTGCCGCTAACATCTGGAGAAGCTCTGTGTCTTACTGAAGTGAACCCTGAGCACACTGGCTAGTAGAGAAGGAGCAACCAGAGGAGCCTCACTTTTCCTGGCCCGGCTGTTCATACCTAGGGCTGATTTTGTCGCTCCAGCTCGTTGATAGAGCTTCCTTTTTGTGTTTTTGTTCCAAAAAGGGGAACAGTCCTGTCACTGTCCACTGCTTCCTGTTCCCTCTGGACTTGCCACACAACGACAGTGATTGTATGTCTGCTTTTGTCCACTCTGTGCAGGGGGCTTCTTCTTATACTCCTGTATATTTGTGTTGTTGCTTCTCTTCTGTCTTTTCTTTATTTTCTGCATGTCACTCGTTTCTGTGTTCACTACCGCGAGCCAGTCGTCGTACTCTCCGCCGGAATAACTTGGCTTCTTGCGTCTTTATCTTACTAACAGTTGTTTGCTGTTACTTCTTTTGGTCAATGAGTCTTCTACTCATTCTGGCTTTGCTAAGGTTTTTTTTTTTCTTTTTCTTGCTGACGTCAAGTTATTTCTCAACTTCCTGACTGATTCACGGCCCCCCCGCCACCCCGGTTGCTCTGTCATGCGGCGCTTTGGTTTTGCTTCATATGATTGGTGAGCAAGGAAAGGTGAAGTTGCTGTGTGGAAAGGAATGCCGCTGAAGAAAAAAAGCCTTCCTTCATGTTCCGCCCCGCCAGCTTCATCATGTGCCTCATCCATTTTAAGGACCAGCTTTGAACAGCTGTTTGTTTCATCTCTGGAATTCACATTGCTGTTTCAATTTGATTTAAAAGACATTTTTTGAAGCGTCATGATTACCGCCATGCCCTCCTCCTAGATGCGTATGTACCTCAAATACAGCCAGTATTTCATTTTGATTGTTTTCCTCCAATGTGTTCTCTCACCGCAGGTCTCTGACGGTGCTGCGCCCTCCCTCCGCTCGGCTAACCTGAGTGCTCTGAAGAAGCGCTGGGAGCAGGCAGGGAACCTGGCTCAGACCAAACCTTCTGCTGCCCCGGCCATCTCCCGCTCCAGGGCCCCGCCCCTGTCCAGGCCGGCTGCTGTCACTCAGAGAGTTGACCTCACAGCCAGCGCTGAGGACCACAAGCCCCCAGCAGCTCAGAGAGGAGAAGAGTTCAGGGAGATGGACGAGCGTGAGACGAGCCAGAGTGACAGAGCTGGCAAGCAGGAAGAGCAAGTTCCAACCAGCCCGTGCGCCTCTTACGAGAAGCCCCGAGTGCCTCTCAACAACCTGAAGATGAAGTTTGAGAGGGGAGAGGACGCCACGAGCAAGGTATTTACAGCGCAGCGGACTCATACAAACCTCGTTCAGATGTGTACAAAAGTTTAGTTTTACAACACAAATTTAATTTTTGTTTTGTTTTGGGGGGGGGGGGTGACATTGATTTGTGTGGGGGGGGCGGGGGGGGGGGGGGGGGTCTGTCAGCTCTGCATCTATTATCTGTGTTTGTTTTGGCAAGAAGTGTCACCGCAGTATTGATAAACTGATACGCCAATACCAGTTAGAGAAATATATCCATATATTTGCTGAGATACAGAATGCAGCAAACTCCAATAGATCCAGTAGATTTAAAACCGCATGAAAGTGCACAACTAATGTGAGTTATTAACTGCTGATCTCAGCAACATGGACAAAACTCCAGGTCTTATTGATCCAGTTTTTTAAAAAAAAAATGTACTGCTTTTAAAAATAAGTGATACAATCTACCTAGATTGACTATTATTATTATTTAAAGGTCACACACAGTAATCAGCTCTCTATTTAAAACAGCGTATTTCTTCTCTCCGCACTGCGCTTTGTGAGTTGGTGCTGCCCCACCTGAATCCCCCCTCCCCAACCCCCCTCCACTCCACTCCACCCCCCCTTTGACTTTTTCTCTCTACCTCTGAGCTCAGATCAGCCCCCCACACCCCCACCCCTGCCCCCACACCCCCACCTTCCATCTTGAAGGAATGCAGGAACATTCCTGACCCGAGGACGTTTCATTCTTCACTGGAACGCCTCTCAACTGTCTCTCTCTTAATCCCCATTAGCTCCACTTTGTGAGCTTTGATTCACTTTTGGGTTTTTGTTTCGCCTTTGCGCCGTAGTAAGCACCGCCTTTTGTTTTCCCACTTTAAATCAAGAACACAGGAGTTAAAAAAAGTTTAAGGCAGCACTGCACAAAAAACACTTAAAAAGTGGATACTGCCATGTGTGCTCGCTTGGTTAATCAGTGTAAGTAAAGAAAAAATACTGTTCAGACCCTCCCACATGAATCCCAGGCTTTTTAAATGAACAAGACCCTCCAGGAATATGATACATCATGATACACATTTAGTCTGACACGTTCCACTTGCCAGTGTTTTTGAATTAATGTTTCATCTCCCAGGCTGCAGAGAAAAGATATTCCACGCGAGCTAAAACCGCAGTATTGGTACAAAGTAGGTTTAGGAAAAAAGTTAATGTGCATGTCCACAAGTCAGATCTTTGCTACTGTTAACTGCAGATCATGGCAAAGTATACGCTCAACGTGTTGATACATTTGTGCATCTTGTCATGGCATGACCTCATCAGCATATTAGATAACTGAAACACCACTGGCTCCATCAGGGCCACACCAGTCCCTCATTAAATGTGGTGCATTTTAAGGTTTTGAAGAAGATCATAGAGACTTAAGACTTAAGCAAGAATGATGGAAAGATTGAAAGCTTCACACAATTAATTTCCACTCTCATCAAATTATCACTGCTACCATCGATGTTTAGACATTAGTATTACATTTAAAGAGTTCTAAGAGTTGTTGGTACAAAACAAATGTCATTATTTTAAACAGTAAACGTGTTCTCTTTGAAGGAAAATCTGTCGAATTAAAACTTTAAATAATTGAATTGTATTTTGAAACGTTACCTTGTTTCCACCTTTTGGAACTGGGATGGCACCGACCTTGTTTTGCCAGGTTTTTTTCCTGCAGTGTTATGGCTCTCTGGAAATTGTAGTCTTGTAAAAATACTACTAGGATGACTAACTGCATGATGTCATTGCTGGGAAAAAAGTCTGTACAATAATGAGGAACAGCCACGGGACGGCTGCGCTCTGTAAACACTGGCTGAAAAAGGTTAAAAGCTTTTATTTCTGTCTTTGGTGAACACGCCAAGCGTGGTGAGCGAAGATCTTTACTGCAGAAGGTGTTTTATGTTTACGTGAGGAGGAATGCACTGGTGCAACAGGGAACCCACAGTCAAAGCCCTCTAAAGAAATGGGCCTTTGTAGTCAGTCGGCAGCACTCATGTCAATGAGGCTGTTTGTGTGAAAGGAACAGCAGATGAAGTTATGTCTCCAATCCACCGGGAAATCTGGGACTCTGAGCTTTATCAACAAACCATTATAAGAGCATAACCCACTTGCTGTGGAGGGCCCGCCCTGGTGACTGGGTGCTCGTGCCGTGATCACGGAGGCCGATAGAATGAGATCTTCGTTCACCCTGGAGACCAGCGGACACCAGAGAGCCATGTCTAGTGATGCCGAGCAGCGGTGGCAGCGTGCACACTTTTATGCACAAGTTCTGCATGATTGACCTCTGACTGATTCTCTCCCCCCCCCCCCTACCTCTCCAATCACCATCCCCTACCCTTCCTCCTCTTCCTCCTCCTCCTCCTCCAGGGTGGGAGGACAAGACTGCGCAGTAGCTCCTCAGAAGATCAAGAACATGGTAGTGTCACACACACACACACACACACACACACACACACACACACACACACACACACACACACACACACACCATAAATTCATGTAAGTGAAGATCAAAACTTAAGGTTTTGAAAAAGCAACAAAAGACTAAAAAAAAAACAAAAAGAAATCTGAAATTAAAGTTCAGTACATAGAAATTGTATTTAAGCCTTAAAACCACACACACACACACACACACACACACACACACACACACACACTTCAGGTGAAGAGAAACAAGCTGCAAACACCACCAGAGGGGTTTGTGCCAGCAGCGGTTCTCTGTGAAAACTTTCCCACTGACGTTCAAACCGAGGTGTCATGCGTAATCGAATGCCTTCGGTGTGATCTGACCGACTGGCTCGGCTGCTTTAGGTCCGCCCATGTCTCCGTTGGAGGTGACGTCCATGAAAGAGAAGATGGCAAAGTACAAGGCGGCCGTCTCCAAACAAGGCTCTGCTGACTCAGTGAGTTAATTCAGAAGGAGTTGGGTTAGTGGGAAGTCTGAATGGGGTTTACTTGTAGAATAGTAGGTTATCAGCCTTTCCCTTGTAGTTGATTGCTACCTTATTTCAAAAATACATATTGGGGAACATCTTAATCTGTTCTTGCATTGAACAAATAGAGATAATCTGAGGTGACTTCACTCCAAATGAAAGAAGACGGTGAAGTAAACGCGCCTACCGTAGCATTTGTAACCAGTGGAAGCACAGCTTACACTTAAAGCTGTTATTGCACACACTTTGAAACAGGTTTAAAACCAATCTCAGCAAATACTGTATGTGGAATTATAATGAAAAGAAAGAAAAAAGGGTAAGAATGAAAAGTCAACTCCCTGCCTTGGTGATTTGTATGTCTTTGAGCTTGGACATTAATGTTACTGTGTGCACATTGTTTGCTGTCTTCCTGTGTTTGTAATTGATTCCTTCCTACCTTGGCAAAGCGGAAATACAGAACAGTTCATCTCATTACAGTCTGTTTTCCTCCGTTCTTTCCAACAGGGTTTGACCCCAGAGGTGGCTGCTCCAAAAGCAGCTGCGGCAGCAGATAAGAAACACTCCTCGGTGCCTCACTGCAATGGTGAGTGTTTATTTATTTTTTAAATCATTTTTATTTTATGATAATGTTTCAACACTATTATAGAAACAGAATTTGCTCGCCTCAAATCCCTGACGTGCTGTGTGTGTTTTCTGTTTCAGGTGACAGCAGTGAGCAAACTAAAGCACCCAGGGTGAGCCGGCGTCGTCATTTATTATCATTAAGGACCCTATCAAATGAAAACGGTGGCCGGTGCGATAACCAGTACAACAGTTACTGTACAGAAGCGCGTAATGACCAGTGAGACTCAGACAGTATTTAATCATTTCTTAAACACTCTTAGTTTTAGGCTGCTTAAGGACAATGGATGTTTTCACAGCTCTATGCTGTAATAGCTTACATGACAGCTTTCATTATCATGTGACAAAAAAAAATATGGCAAAGGCAGCCAGACAGAGGAGTCTATTGTTGCTACTGGATATGTTTTGCCCATCAGGCTGACGCCCGCATGGCTGCTAGATTCATTGCTCATTCCCGGGAACTGTAGCGAATCAGTAACACTTCTCCTCCATTGTTGCTGCATTTTCAGAAGTTCAGTGCACCTGTGAGGGAGACGTGCATCGCCTGCCTGAAGACCGTCTATCCTCTGGAGCGACTGGTGGCCCTGCAACATGTCTACCACACAAGCTGCTTCCGCTGTGGTCACTGCAACACAAAACTCAGGTTATTCCGACTGACTGCTGCGTATATATTCCTAAATTAGCAACGCGTTTTCGGCAGAGGTGGCAAAAGTGTATAGATTCAACTCCTTTACTCAAGTCAGAGTGAGAAAGCGCACGTTCTAAAGTGCACTTCTGTAAAAATAAAAACGTTTTTTACACTTTTGATCACGATGACCAATGCTATTTTCTACATGTTTATTTTGAAAACGAAAGCGTACTTAACTGTGACCCCAACACTGAGGTTCTCTAAAATAATGTCGCTCTAAAATATCATCCACTAATGTATTCAGCGACACAACAGCAGAGTTCAAATAGCTCCACTTCAAGCAACAACAACCATACTTTCAGAAAAGTTCATCTTTAAAAACTTTTAAACACAGAAATAACAAGCATGTTTTTTTTTTCTAATTAAAGTACAGATATTTGTGTACAAATGTAGGGAGCAAAAGTAAAAAGTCACCAGAAAAGGAAATACTAAGTTCAGATACCTGTAAAGTATTTCCAGGTACTTTGTTACTCACCACCACTGGCATTTGGACGTTTTTCTCTGAAAACACAGATTCAATCCCTGATTCTTGACCGTTTAATAAACGTTGCTCGCTGCTCTTTATTTTCCAGTCTGGGCAACTACGCCTCCCTGCACGGCAACGTCTACTGCAAGCCCCACTTCAGCCAGCTGTTCAAAACCAAAGGCAACTACGACGAGGGCTTCGGCCACCGGCCTCACAAGGAGCTGTGGGAGCCGCGAGCCGAGGGCGACGAGACGGACGAGTCCGCCAAGCCGCCCGAGCAGGAAAAACCCGCAGCGGCGACGCGGCCGCTGGCCGAGAGCACCGCAGGCAGACCGGCGGCGGCGGCGGCAGCGGTGGCGCCTGAAGCCGAGTCGCCGCAGGTCAAGGTCACCGACCTCACCGCCCTGCTGGAGACCCGCTCCGACTCGGCCGACAAGCCGGCGTCCTATGAGAAGGCGGCAGAGACGCGCAGGTTGCGTGTGGCCTGGCCACCCCCGGCGGCCGCCGACCACCTCTCCGGGGCAGCTGCCACGGAGGGCGCCGATCCCCCCGCGGCAGCTGCCCCGTCCTCGGGACGCCTTGGCAGAGCCAAGTGGCCCCCCGAGGACGAGGCTGCGGCGCCCGGCTACCAAAGCTCGGACCGGGCCGAGCTGGTGAGCCTGAGGAGGAGCTCCTCCCTCAGGGAGCGCAGCCGACCCTTCACCTTGGCGGTGCGGCCCGGCCCCGCCCACGACCCCCCGCCCAGGGAGCCACGCCGGCCTCTGAAGTCACTCCTGGACTGGAGAGCGTCGTTTGAGGAGAGAAACCCACCGGAGCAGAAACAGCAGCAGGACGAGCCCAAAGCAGCAGCGACGTCTCCGCCTCCTCCTCTTCCTCCCACAGCCACCAATGAGATCACCCTGAAGCAGAACACAGTGGCGGAGGAGGCAGCAGCTCCAGAGCCGCGGGAAGAGATAGATGGAAAGGCAGAGAGAGAAGACAACAAAGCGGCAGCAGACAAGATGGCGGCGGAAGACGGAAGCGTCGGAAGCAGCTCCCCCGACATTTCCCCGTCGCCGTCTCCGCCCCCGCAGCAGAACCGCACCTCCCAGGACGTGGGCTTCTGGGAGGAGGACAAGGAGGAGGCGGAGGAGGAGGAGGAGGAGGAGGTGAGCCCGGAGGATATGATCAAGAGGAACCGCTACTACGAGGACGAGGAGGAGGACTCAGACTCGTAGAGACGCCTCTTCCAGTCGGCCTGTGACTCGTTTCATTTCTTTCAGATGTAGATCACAAGCATTAGCCTAGCCAAGATTTTTAACAGCGTTATAGTAGAGATGCACAAACATGCAAATTTGCATTTGTCTATTTTTATGTATATTTGCAAGTAAACTGCCTTTAATTCGTCATTGTGAAATATCCTTGTGTGTATTCTCATACACATACTGCTGGGTTTCCCCACTCCATTGGACAGAGGCGGCCCCCTGCTGATCAGACCCAGCACTGTCACAGACGCGTCTGGAGCTGCTGTTTGACAAAAAATATCTGGCACCCATTTTAATCCATCCATCCACCCACTCACACAACTATGGTCAAATTAGAGTTGGCACATTTTTTATAAAGCACAAAAAATATCCTGTGTTTTTTTTTTAACCTTAGTAAACATACATTATAAATCTGTTAACATTATAAATCTGTAAATTATTTCATTGGGGAAGAAGGGTCCACCAGCAGTGTATTTGAGGAGAGTATTTTCAGAATCTGTTCATGTTTGACACTGGCAACTTGTCCAGGGTGTCACCTGGGTGTCACTGGAGACCACAAGTGTGGGAGAATTGGCATTAGAAAATGGATTTATTAGATTTTCACAAACTTCAACTGTCAAGTAATAGAATCTGGCAAAGAGTGTGAATGAGAATGAGTTGAGCCAATTGAAGGTCACGATGTCAGGACGCAAACTTCACAGCTTCATGTGACCTGAGGATGTTGATTTTTTTCCACAAGCAAAAGAAAAAAAAATGAAAACATTACGTGCCATCCTGCAGGTGGCAGTCTTGTTCAGTAAAATGCAACTGGAAAAAAACTGTAGCAGTCTCACTAACTTGACAAGTCGGATTTTTTTCTCTCTCTCTTCAACATCAAAATGCTTTACGCCTCTTCCAGGACCTGTACTGTTATACAATGATGATGTACGGAGGAATGAACAAGGTTTCTACTGATGCTTTCTGTCTTTTACATTATATTAGATATCATCTCATCAGGCCTGGATCTGAGTGTTTTAAATGTGATTCATTTTATATTGCTTGTAAGCATTGTGTATTTTTTTTTAAATGCTGGTAAATGTTTGCACTGCAGAATATCTTTTTTAAAGGAATATTTTGCATAATGTCACTTTGGGCAATGGAGTCTTAACTATTGATACAAATAAATAAAATAAATCATTGAGAATGTTGAAAGAACCTGACAGACTCTTTTGTTCCAGTATTGATTGCACATATTGATGAGACATAACAAACTAAACACACACAGACACACAAGCAGCAACATTCAATTGTGTGGAGCATGTAAATGTTTATTTTCTACTGTTTTCATGTCATTTTTTTTAATTGCTTTCAGTAAGATGAAATGAAAAAGCAACTTCACAGTACAGAAGTACAGAAAGCCTGGATCAAGAATCTAAGACATGATTGTGTTAAATTGGCATGGCGACATCCCGACCTTGGAGAAACGGGACGTCGATGGAGAGAAGAGAAGACAAGTGCACTTCGAAGTCAGACAAGGCACGGCATTCCATCAGACACACTTAGCAGCAATTAAACAGGAACAGTCATGTTGCTGACCAGAAGACGCCGCCGACCCTCATTATTACACAAAACGAAAAACACAAGACTGTGACTGATTTGCAGTTTCACGAGTGACGTCCTTGAGAAGTCCAAGTGTAAACAACCTTCATCCGTGTTGATTGCCAGCACCCGGCAGCAGGTGGTGCACTGCTGCTTAAAGATTAGGAGTGTATGTTTGCACTGAAGTTTCAAAGCAAGTCTGCTCATTCAAGGCTGTATCATAGCATCAATTCAACGGGCATCAAATCAAATGAATCAGTATAGCTGATAAAAGTCGACCACCATGATTTTTTGGGGGGGTTGTGTTGTCTATTGTCACAAACCAAGACTAAACCAGAAAGTGCTTTTTATCTGTACTGCTCAGTATCATTTTCAAATTTGGTGTAGCAAAAAAAATAAAATAAAGTGAAAAAGAATCTGTTATTATACCTTTATACAGTTATTGAGGTAAAACAGACATTTGATATCTTTACAGACTTCAATAACAAGGTGTATATATATATGTATGTATACATATATATATACATATATAGATATAAATATATATATATACACACACACGCACATATATATATATCAGACCAAGTATTTGGCAATTGATGACTACAACATTGCAACATTGCAGCATTATTACAACAGAAACAAACGAGGACTTTAGTTCTGTTTTTTTTTTCTTCTTCTTACACCTGAGAGCAATAAACATTACAGTATGGCTTCATTTTGATCATCGACCCCTGGTGCTCACTCATAGTTGAGCAACAGAAGAATTTGCAAGATTTTAATCCCAATTCATCATCACTTAGGGCTCCAACATTCAAGAGGACTTGTCATTGGGGATTGTCCATTTTGGGACATTGACTATAACCGCACCCAATTCTTTACCAATATAGCTTGAAAATGACACGTCAGTTCATCCAAAGGCTTATCACAGGTTGCTCTGCTTGTATGTCAGCATTGCAGGCAAACTTCTGATCAAAACCAACTATAACAACACAGGGGGCTTATGAATAGCTATGTGTTTGTATCAAGTGTATTGGTATTATCAGAAACACCTTTCCTACTATCACCAAAAAAGTATTTCTCCTTACCATATAGCTTAGTCCAAAACCTTTAGTTTGTGATTGTGACAGCTTCAATTACAGCACTCTAATTAAAGCAGGTGGAGAAAAAAAAAAGATCAAACCTGCATGAAAAGACAGCAGCTTTTCAAAACACAAAACAACACAAAGCATAGATTGAAATTTAATTTGATTAAAAAGTCATTAACATTGGTTTGGATTTCATTTCAACACATTGTTACTGCATGAATCACCTCATATTATTCAATGCCTGTGGCTTCCGCAGCTGCCAGTAGCTGTGACGGCTCCCGGTCAGGGCAAGCACCTACATGGCAGCGAGCGAAGCGGCTTCAGACGCGTCATTTAGCTCACGGGGGAAGTGTTTCCTGTCACCACGAGGTGTCAGTAACGCACCGGTAGAGCTCCATGCAGCAACGTGCAACTGCAGAGAGCCGCTTTCGCGACTACCCGGATGATGTTCGGTCGTTAACCTGTTGTGGTTGTTTAAATGTCTTTTTGAACATGGATTTTGTTCTACTCTACTATGTAAGAGGTCGTTTTACTGAATGTAAAACTTCAATTAAGAAAATAGTGTCTTACCGTCCTTTGGTTTCTCGTTAAACCGTTTGCTTAAAGAGCCCTTTTATTTATTTATTTATTTATTTATTTATTTTGGCACGGCACTGTGACATACGCAACCCGTCATTTCCAACCGTGCACAGACTTCCCATCCACTGGAGTTCCGTTTTCAAGTACAATGGTGAAGCCTGAACGCTGCGGAGGTATTGGGGCGAGGACGGGCGTGGGGTGGTGGGGAAGGGAGGGGGGCAAGGATTCACTGTCGGGTCCCGTCCCTGCTCTGTTTTTGCACAACTCACTTCCTGGTTCCTCCTCTACTCAACCACTCAGCGGGTGCAGGTCCACCCTCACCTTCTCCCCGCTGCTCATCATTCCAATGGTGGGGAACAAGCCCCCGACAGGTAGTCTCAGCTCCCGGCGGCCCACCACCTTCCCGTTCCGGGTGAAAAACACCTGTTCAACCCAGGAGCAGCGTTAGCATTAGCGTTAGCATCTCTTTTACGGTCTAAACGGTTTTTTGTTTTTACCAATATTGTTTTCATTGTTTATTTATGTATTTTAATCTGTGAAGCACTTTGGGTTGCATTTTTTCTTTTTTTGCATTAAAAGTACTATATAAATAAAGTTTGAATTTGAATTTATTGACGCCACCTTACCACGACTTTCCTGGCGTCCGAATCCTCGGCCTCGGCCTCCTCCTCCTCTTCCTCCTCTTCATCTCGGACGTACATGTCGTTCTGCACCTCGTTGGGTTTGGGGCTGGCGTCGAAGTCCCAGTCGTCCGCCTCGTCTGACAGAGACGCGCGGGGGGAAAAAAGAAGAACGTGGGGCGCGTTGTTTTGCGGCACGACAGGGTGCGACACACACGACACGACACGACACTCACCTGCGCTGTCCTGGCAGAAGTCGCGCGGGAACATGATCCCGCAGCCCATGATGTCCCCTTCGAAGCAGCGCGGTCCAAACGGGACGCCGACGCCGCTACCATGGAACAGCTTCCCGTCATCTGGAAGGCATCAGTTTTGAGCGCGCGACCTCTCACGGTGCTACAAACATTTATACAAATCTTTTTTTGGACTGAGTCACTGAGTTCTTTGGACCATTTGGACCATTTCAATTCTGGACACAATTAGAAGTCACAGTGGACCTCCATAATTCAAACGGCAGGAGTAAACCAGAAACAGACACAAAGGAAAACATGTCTCAAACTCCCAGCTACGACAACAAATACTTGGGAATTGTGTGGATGGTCCTTGTTAACAGTGTCCAGGCCCACGGCGAGGAGAAGTAAATATTGCCAGTGCTCGGTCAATGTGCTTGCGTGCTCACCTGCATGATAAGCAATAGAGCCTCTGCTCCAGCCTGGGTGTCTGTTTTTCGGGTAATCCTGCACATCGAGAGAAGATTTTATTATTTTTTCATTTTATTTATTAAATAGATCAGCAAGAAGACCGAATCAACTTTTAATGCACAGTGGAGGGAAAACTTCAGACAGGCGCTGAAAAGACTCAATACGAGTCCAATACAAGTTAATACAGATAATGTGTTTATACATGATCTGATTTTAAACAACAACAACATAGAAAAACAAAACAACTGATCATCTTTACTGATGATGGCACAAAAAAAAAGCCCAAACTGTATTGACTGAAGTTGAATGATTATATTCTAACCCGTGTCAAGACATATTGCGTCAAAGATGACAGCTTTTCATTCTGAACTCTTTGAAGTTTTCCACTACAGTTTAGTTTATTTGGACCAACTTACAAAACTGAAACATATTTAAATCTTGGCAATAAACAAAAAAAAATCACGGCGATCACTTTGATCACGCCCATCACTGATCGGTGCTTTTCTATAGCACCCATCACAAAAGATAAACCTAGAATAAACCAAACCCAGAGGTGAGGAGCTGCTGCGGCGACGCCTTCGTCCTGGCATTTGCTCTTCTTTTTATCGTATCTTTAGAGCAAGGTGGAAGACTGCTGACGTCACGTTGGGCATGATTTCAAGATTGGAAGAAAAAATATCAGCAGCGGGAAAAGACGCAAAGTCGGGAGAAGTTGTAATAATTTTCCTGAATCTTCTCTGGGGCGACCAAAAAAATAAAATGAAATAATGAAAGCGCCTCAACAAAAGCTCCTTAATCCAAAACGCACTGCAGCTACCAAGCGGGTGAGACAGTAACTATCGACTATTAGACCGAGACACAGGGAGACACTGTTGTTTTGATAGTCTAGCAGTGAGAGGTAATGCTTCCCATCAGCAGGCTGATGCGTCTTGGACGGAATACAACCTCAGGAATGGCCCTTTGACGGATTTATAATGCTCCAGCAGAACCACAGACACACTGAAAAAAACATTTCTTGGAAAAACGTCAGCAAAATGATAGTGCGCCGTTCTGGTTGCCATCTGACCCGGGGGCTCAACAGGCCAACACACGGTAACTAATAGCAGAGGAGGGAGGTGGGTGGTGGTGGTGCAGGAGCTGCGTATTAATGGCGAGTGCCATCGTGACTGGCAAAAACAGCAACGTGGGAGCAAAACGTGGCCCTGAAGAGACGGCCGACCTTCGTGACAGCAGCCTTCGCTGGTCTTCTTTTGATCCAGACGAGTCTGCATTCGATTTATTTGCATGTATATTTTTGAGTATTTGTTTTTTAATTGCAAAATGTATTCATATTATTGATATGATTTAACCTTACTTCTGTGAAGAGTAAAGTGCTTGAAAAGTGTTATTACAACAATAATAATAATAATAATAATTTTTATTATTATTGTTGTTATTATTATTATTATTATAACAGGCACACATGGTCAAATGATGCATCCTCTCTGTCACTTGTCGCCCTCTTACTCTAGTTGCAGATTCGAAACATGTGAGTGAGCCATTTAAGGCAACGCCTTACAGTTTTTCTACCTAAAAGCGGTGGCCAAAATAATGCTCAACGCTCACAGACATGTAACAAGGAGAAAGACAAGCCAGCCACCGGCACAGTGGCCCTGGCTGAGCTGACATGGCACCGTGTGTGTGTGTGTGTGTGTGACTGAGGCCTGTCCAGATTGGATTGGATTGAATCAGCTGCCCTCGTGAGAGTTGGGCAGACGGACGAACAATGTTGTTCGATGGGGACGATCCTGCAGCCTCTGTCACAATTTTGAACAGTGAAACATCAAAAAAAAAAAAAAAAGGCAAAGACCCTCGCACATCTATTTCCATGGACGGTGCGTCGACAATACATAACCACAAAAAGAAAATAGAGGAATATAGAAGAACTTGCAACTAAAAGATCTGAATCGGTCTGGAAAAATCAAGTAGAATATACCTACTACATATGTAAATGAGGACAAAACCAAGGGACACATAGATAAACAAGCCTGGTGACACAAACATATGTGGCTGCATCTTCCATAGCTGGGCAGAAAACCCCATAACAAGACTTAAAAATTGTGGTTATGTGCTGTATCTGTCGTATTTATGTCATTTTTTTAACTGTGATCATTAGCCATTACCTTTAATTAGGACCTGGTGTATCCAGTCACGACAGCTCAGTATTCATTGTACTGTATTTTCGTTTGTTGATGCTGTTTCCACTGATTGCATTTTGATATTGCTGATGTTTAATTAAGTTCTCACATTTGTGGGAAAGTGACTGGTTGGTGGCACGCAGCCACTCCTTTTTAAGTTGGCTTCCTGTGTTGGCACAAACATTTGCTTGACAAAGGTCTATGACCGAAACGTCGTAATAAAATTCTGCAAGTTGGCACCGAGTGCAGGAATTATTTTTGCACGTCAGCGGGACATAAAATGATTTCTTAAAGGGCTGGTCCAGAATGTTGGACATGGGACCTCATTTCCAACTTAGCCAGTGTGCCGTTTAATCAGTGGAGACCGTTTCAACACGTTCATGCAGTCCTTCTACAGTACTTTAGCAGTTTGCTGGTGCTAGGCTAGCGCAAGTCAATGGTTTCTGCTAGCCTGTTAGTGAAATCAATCTTACCCACCCATAACACTATCCATGTATTTGGGGGCAACAGTGTCTCAGCAGCAACATAATAGTTGGCAGAGGGCTACGGCAGCGGCGGACTAATATTACAGTTTCAGATTCCATCACTGCTGAGAAACTAGTCCCTCAAAATCTAATGTGATCAATACAACGCAAGGGTAGTTTTATTTCTAGCATTATTCTATCAACGCAGACATTTACATCAGTAATCTGCTGTTATAATTTAATTCCTCAGGTGTTACTGTGGAGGTGGTAAGATTGTTTTTAATGGCAGGCTAGCAGAAAGCATTGACTTGCACTAGCCTAGCACCAGGGAACTCTGCTTAAACTAGAGGACTGGATGAAAAATGCTGAAACGGTCTCCACTGAGAAACGACACACTGGCTAACGAGTAAATGAGGTCCTTAGTCCCGAATTCCGAAGCAGCCCTTTAACTCCAGTACACTGTGTTGTGACCACTGGCTGTTCCTGTCAATCCTGAGGCGCTTCACACTTTTCATTACCTTTCCATTATCCAGTACAGTGAAAGACAGAGAGGGAGAGAGAAAGAGAGAGAGAGAGAGAGAGAGAGAGAGAGAGAGAGAGAGAGAGAGAGAGAGAGAGAGAGTTTGAAAAAGTAAGTGAAGCAAAAACACGAGGTAGTTTTCCAGCAGGCATCGTCCATTAGCACGTAAGCGGAACAACCTGCTTTCTACGGGCTCGCAGATGTGGGGATGAAATAAGACAATATTTATTCCATTGTTAGCTTTTCCTCCTTTAGTCATCCACCACTTAGCAAGACTGGAAACAGTGAGAGCAGTCGTGAGTAGGGAGATGACGGACCAAGTGCGTGCGCGGGTGTGTGTGTGTGTGTGTGTGTGTGTGTGTGTGTGTGTGTGTACTCGGAGTGCAAAGAGAAGACTTCAGTGGTTCAAATTTAAAATGATCTTGTTATTGAGCATGAAAAGCTGCTAAAATACACATTAACACTGGCTCTGCTTTTATATTTCTGACTGTTTTTATTTCATATTTTAGTTGGCATTAGCTTCCCTGTATCCACCATTTTAATTAACTCAACGCTAACTGACGGGACTGAACAGACATCGGCAGGGGGGAAAACAGTCAGTGACTAAATCAAAGGGATATTTACCCTGCCCGCCAGTCCCAAAGCAATATAGCACTTCTCTCCAGCATCGGTGATCTCCAGTTCGTAGTAGTGAAAGCGCGTGTTGAGAGGCCGACGAGCCTGAGCCAAGCCCACGTCCACGATGCTCTTCCCTTTCCCTGTGTACTCCAGGAGCTGTGGGGAGAACACACAGGACGACAGAGCATCAAGGAGAGCCGAGTCTGCCACGCGCAATAAATCACTCACTTCTAACGGCAACACTCGTTCAACCACAATCAAATTGTTACCCACTTAATTTTTATTTTTTAAATGGATTATTGTTCAAAGGAGTTGTTAGCACACATAGAATACGTTGCCTATTAAGTTGTTTTTTGTTGTTTATTCCTTTTTAAATGCACCAGTAATCACCCACCAGATGCAATGATTCCATGATGTGTGAAGGTGAAAGGTGACGTTAATTCATCAACAATATCTGGCGCTAGAAGAAACAAAAACAAACCAAAAGAGCTAAACTACTCCACGGTGCATATAGTTGCAGTATGTTTACTATACTTATTAGTGCCGCTTGTCGTGAGCTACATGTCAAAGTCAGACGGCGCTAATGACAAGGTGGCTGGCAAGGTTCAAAGGTTGTCAGGGAATTACTCCATTAACGTTTTGACAACGTCGGATAAATAAATGGCTTCACCTGTTGTTTTTTCCCTCCGCGGAAAGAGCGCTCGGAATTAATCATCCGCCTGCCGCCGCCGTCTTTCGGGACAAAAAGCCAAGGCTACGGCAACAGAAAAGTTGAATAAGGTCTTCGCCACGCTCGGCCAAAACACAACCAAATCACAAAAGCTGAAAGCCTTGATAAATCAATTTGCTCATCTCAGCTGGCGCGGCGATCTGTCACCACGTACCTGGCACACAGGGATGCAGTGGAAGTTTTGCAAGCAGTCATAGCGTGTAGGACAGGGTGAACCATAACGAGTCGCGGGCGACCAAACATGCACAAACACCTTCAGGGCAATTTTTTTTAGATTCAACCAACGAACCAAACCTTGTCTGCCTGTCTTTAGACTGTGGAAGGAAGCCAGCGCGCCCAGAGGGGAAGGACGCCGGCCCGGCGTCAACATGCACACGCCGCACAGACACTCAAGAGTGACCCTCATAAAAGTCAATAACTGCGTTACGAAACAGGCCCGTTAAACTGGCTCGACTCACATCGACTTGTGTTTGTTTAGACCAGATTGAAGAGTGACATGTTAACAATGTGTTTCTATTAACTTCTGCTCCAACACGCACACATGCAGAATCTTCACTTTGACACGCAGTTCCCACTTCATTCGTTTAGGCTCTATTACACTGTTACGACACGCTGATATTCAGGCAGTCACACTGGCCAGCTCGTCCCTTCACTCATCTATCTGGCCAACCTGTGTCAATCCATCTTCATTTGCACTCATGGGCCTTTTCCACCGGCACCTACTGAGCACGACTTGCTTAGTTGATTTCTGGGGTTTTCCATAGATGCTGTTCCAGCGTTGCTGATCTATTTGAACCAGTCAGGGTTTCCCTGACAAAAATACACCATGTATGATTTATTTAATTTTAGGAACAGAATAGAATAGATAGATTAATCCCACATTGGGGACAATGTGCATGATTGCAGCACCGATATAGTGCAAAGAGAAGAAAAACAAAATAAAATAAAAATATTTATACAATAAGACAGGAAAACACAGATATTTATATCTTTTGGACAGTTGGACTATTTACAAGCAAACCCAAAATGTACTAACATACCAACACTTGTCTTTGTTCATTGAACTCATTTCTAATTTTGCTTAAGATTTGTTTGACAATGCACGAAAAACAATTAACTACTAAAAACATGCTTTTCCCGCAACCTCCCATGCACAGGAGAAAAACAAACCCGCAACGATATCATCATCTTACCGTGTAGACAACCACTCTGAGCAGACGAGATTGTTTAATCAATGGCTGCCATTAAGATCACTCACTAAAAAACTAAGCGGGGCCTCATCTTGCAGCCAATATCCAACCAAGTTTGTGTGCGTCAGTGTGGTTTGTGCGTCAGTGTTCAACTCGTCTGCTAGGCCCAATAAATGCCTGGACTAACACACACTCACGAGTGTCAGCGAAAATCAAAATGAACAACACTCCAGGTTATTGTTTAAACAAATGAAGAGAAACTCCAAACAAAGCAAAAGTCACCAGGATGAGCAATTCCAAAAAAAAAAAAAAAAACAAGAGCGGAGGGGCCAAGACATGACTCTGAGCTCAGATCAGCTCACGGTTGGCTTGGTAGAAGAAGCAAGATTTTGTTCCCAAGAGGAAAAAAAAAAAAGTTTGGTTAAAGGTCCAGCGTGAACAATTTTTAAGAAAGTCCAACAGTGCGTTGGGTACTCAGGTCACTGTCAGGCCGGTTTCCTTAAAAGATGGTAGCTAACTGGGAGCAAGAGCCTTATTGTTCCATGTATATTCTGACATACTTTATATGAGAACCGTTCTATGGGTAGAAAAGCCAAATGAATTTATTGTACTGCAAGTATACCTCCTGTATTCACGTATATCTGGGCAGTGTGCTGAGCTTTTACCAAAAGAAAATAATAAATCTTTCAGTGTGACCAGGACTTACTGTGCCCGTGACCCTGACGTCGTGAAGACGGCCCCAGTCTTCTTCGTGACTGTCCACTATCATCTGCCCGTCGTCTTCATCCATTCCCCACTCGGCGTTCAGGTCCAGCAGCACCTCCTCCCCGAGGGAGTGCATCCCCACGGCGGGGAAGAGAGAATCAGGGGCTGCCGCCACATCCACGCTGCCAATCTGGGCACATGAAAACACAGAGGAGTTGGTGAGGGATGACGAAGAGCAGGGAAGTGACGCAACTGAAGCATAACATGTACTGGTTGATTAACGTGAAAGAAATGAAGCGTATGCAAGTGACGCAAATGTCCTCAAATGTTGTGTTGCAGGAAAGAGAAAACTTGTTTTTCTAACAGATAACAGAGTCGTGCAGGAAGCCCACAGAAGAAGAAGAGTTTGGAAGGAGCAGTGAATGTATGCAGGTGAGGGTGAACTCTCTCTGCAGTGCAGCGTATTAGTAGAACGTGACTTAACAACCACTGCAAGAAGGTTCAACAGTCTCAGAGAAATTAATGGGGTCCAAGATGCTTTATTGTAATCTCAATACTACCAACTCTGTCCTATAACCTTTTTTTAGGTAGTACTTGTCTGCCATTAAGGAGTTTGTCCAACCAGTTCACGTGTGTTTTGTGGATTTTGAGAGAGATTATGGCCGTGTTCCCTGTGACATTGTGTGGTAGTACGGCACCTCCAGTAGGAACCCATCCAATCCCTGTGCCGATAAAGTGGGAGTCTGATCGACGCCAGCGCCCCCAGACAGCGCTCAACCAACTTCACCGCTCTTTGACTGGTGTCTGCGTGAGCATTGTAGTAATAGAGGGACAGTTTGCTGCTTCGACCGGAGCGAGAGCAGCAAAGAAAAAAAAAAAAGACGAAATAAAAATGCAGCTGCGCATCAGAGTGGCTCAGGGCCACAACTAAATCGTGAATAGATTTTTACTAGAGGCACCACGAGGCTGAATGGACAAAAAAAACTGAAGCTCTAACTCAAAGTGTCAGGGAAAGAGAGTGAACCTGATGTAGGTATAATGGAGGCATGTTAATATTTCATAGTTAGTAGATTTGGTGAGGGGGGCAGTAGCTTCATACCAGTGGCAGTTTGTCTCATCACACAGATAGTTATTAAGATGCTGAGGCTGATATAAGGCGTTGACTTGGGAGCCAACTGTGAAAATGAGGAAACATGCATGAAGGGAAATGTCATCCGACCAAAAAGCACTCACTTCCTTGCCATTTTTGGTAAAAAACACTGTTAGCTGTCCAACATCAGAGTCAAAGGACAATCCACAGCCAATTCTGTCGCCTCGGCAGCACTTTGGGCCAAACTGTTGTCCCACCGTGTTTCCATTGTAAAGTCTGCAGGCACAATGGCAGGAGAGCGTCAACAGATTATCACCGGCTGTCTTCACGATCAGATTGTGCAAACGGAGGGACTGATAAAGACGGATAAAGAAACGTCGGTCTGACACACCTAGAATTTGCATGATAAGTTCAAATATGTTTTAAGTCAGAGGGACACAAGCTTCATTTCAAGCTTTAATCTTACTGCAGATATGAGCAACAATGTTGCAGCTTAACATTTCAATCAACATAAAAAATAATGAAGGACGAAAAAGGACAAACGCTGACGCTTGGATCACATGATTTTTGGATATCCACCAACATGAAGAGAAAGACTGATATCGAATCAATTCAATATCGATTAACAAACAGCATTTTTCTTTTCTCTTTTTTTCCCCCTTTCATTTTAAAACAGACTTCAACTACATTATAAGCAAAGTACTAAATGTGAGCATATTGAAATGCCAACTGCTGCAGCCACATTGTTAATCACTACCATTATCATTATTTAGTATAATATGTGCATTATACTTCATCATCAACATGATATTTAAAGAACGCGTTCAAGTGTTGCCTAAAAAGCCCTTCTCACATACTTGCCGTCGTCGGCATTAAAGGCCACCGAGTGCGGCAGCCAGCCGGGCTGATGGTCGATCTTGTAGAGCTGCGGCACCAAACCCACGGCGATCATCCCCCGCACTCCTGTGTCAATGATTGTCACCTGCAAGACCAACAGCTGTCACTATTACACTGAAAACACAAAATGGGACGGAAATAGAATTATATATATATATATATATATATGTGTGTGTGTGAATTGTCTGTGTACATCTTTGACATTCATACAAGTGCGCGCGCAAAAGAGTGGCTTTTTCTAGAATCTGACATGTTTACAAAGATACTGTTATCACTGTTTGTTAATGTGCAACGTGTCTGTTTAAATAAAGTGTTAATTTAATAATAAGCATCATTATTAACTCCACAAAAAAGGATTATTGATTTATAAAAATAAATTGTGAGAGGGACAGACTGATTTAGTGGATAGTTGAGCTGTTAATCACACATCAGTGCGAGTTAAATGACCAGGAAGGATTTTTCCATTCAACTTAAACCAACTTCCCTTGAGAAATGAAAGGCTGTGTCATGGTGCAACACTTTCAAACTTGGCCTTCACGGTTGTTAACATGACTGAAAAGTGACTGTATGACATCACCCCAAGGGAAACGTACACAGACCAAGTGGAATCAGACGCAGCGCTGGCAACCGGAGAAGGAAACGTTTAAATTTGCCGTGACCTCAGCGTCAGAGCTGTGAGCGGGAAGGACTGATGTCCCTTCTGTCGACGCTGGACAGCACGCAGATTACTGCCCAGAATACATTCTCAACATGCACTCTATTGTCACATAGTTGCTCGCGTGCCTGTTCACGCAGATGGCTTCCGCCCATCTGCGACGTGACTACCATACAGTGAGTCACTATAATGAAACTCACATGAGTAAAAAGGTTGAGAGGGATAGTTATTGTTTCACGACACGCCAGACCGGCGGCAGGAAGTGCATTTTGGGCAAGTTTTAACACAGTTTATTCTTGGAAACTGACACGGTCTCGGGATGTTTGTGGACGACCTCCATCGACAACAGCCACGGAATAAACACATCAGCACATGGTTTGGGATGAGCTGCAACTCATTTGGCTCCACGAAACCTCTTTGTCATGAGGTGGAACTAGAAAAAACAAAAAAAGGCCTGAGGTACACCCATCGAGCAAACACAAGAGCTCAGACTAAAACCTGTGTTTTGGAATATATCTTGCGTTTGAGATGTGTCGTGACATCTTTTTCTTTTGTGGTAAAAGAGGATTAAAGTAAAACCTCCAAAGTCAACACAAAAGGTGTGTCCTAAAGCCACAACTGTAACCCGAGCAAAAATATAAACACGATCACAACAACCTACTTAGGTAACAACAAAAAATGTTCCTTACAGTTAAGAGGAGGAGGAAGGTTAACGTCAAAAAAATATTTCAGTTACTGGAAGTGACGCAGTTCTTATAATTGTGAACTGCGCCGTAAGACACAAAGTGTCAATCATGCCTTTGAACCATAATACAAGCATAAGTAAATGCATAAACTTAAGTGCATATCAACGGCTTTGAATAGAAGCAGCAAGGAAACACAAGGAAATAAATAAGGGTTTATTACAGTTTTCATTTGTATGATAACTGTAGTACGGTGTAACATAGCAACAAAAAAAAAGAAAAACACTCTGGACACTAAAAAAAATGTAATAGTTTTGTGAGCCCTGAGTTTTGAGTCCTCCAGAGGTCAGAGGATGTAATGTTAACAGTCACTGAGTCATAGAAAAATAAATGGCAATCTCCTACCTCATAATAGCGATTTCTCCTCGTCAACGGCCGTGCTGCCACAAAACATCCAACTTCATCTGATTGTCCATGATACCTAAAAGGGGTAAAAAAAAAACAAAAAAAAACAACAAAAACAAAAACCAGCTGAAACTATGACAACAGTCAAAATCAGAGTGCAAACTGACATGCAACACTGACATTTTTGGGGGAAAATGGAGAAATGGAATGGAAATGGAGTTACCTGAGTCCGTCTCCGACTCTCAGCATCCTTCGGAGCCTCTCTCTGCATCGCAACGGTCGCCCTTCCCTAATTTCTCTAATCCGCCGCCTCCAGTTTAAAAAGCGATAGTGAAGGTTTATATCATCCATGTCTGAAAATCATAACAGTCTAGCACACAGGGAAACAAAAATAGATATTAGGTTGTTTTTTTTCTTCCCCAGATCATAATCTCGAAACATCTCAACAATACAACTTAATCTGAAAAAACAAAATCTTCAGTGCTATTCCGAGGTTCATTTGTTTATTATTTCTCTAATTACATATTTCAGAATTTGTTCAGTTCACTATCATCACAGGTAGTTAAAATAAAACAGTTGAAAAGCAGGATAGGTTCAATCAAGGTGAACATGTGGTAACAGCCCAGGTCCTAACTTAAAAACACTGCAAACAGTTTGACCACAACATGGTTTTGCCTCGTTGCCTGACAACAACAAGGACCTGGGTTTGAACCCTCGACCAAACCCTTCTTGTGAGGACTTGACTTGTTTTTCCATTCCCATTTAATCCCACACTCCAAACAATCAAAGGTCTGAACGTGAGTTTCTTGTTCGTGATTTGTGATGGTCAGGTGTGTGTGTCTTTCACCCACACCTGCGACTCAAGTATAGACTGGTTTTTATGTTAATAAGAGGCTTCCACACTCAATGATTTGTTTCAAGTCTGAATTTGCCTGAAGATACTACGAAACTACATTACGATTTTGGACACACCAGCGTGGGCGAAACTAATGATTATTGATTAATCTGCAGATTATTATCCCAGCGCGCCCAACAACCGCTGAATCCATAAACAATGTCAGGGAAAACATTGCAAAACCAAGCGATATAACCCAGCCATCGAACAAGTATACAGCCTGTGCGCAATACCGGAAGTAAATATGTCACTTAAATAGACGACGTCATGAAAAATATATTCATAGCTGATAAAGCCAGTTTCGGCTTTAGCCTCTAGTATTTTTATTACCAGACATAGCTGCAATATGTAAGAGGACAGTCAACGTTTAATTCATTAATTTCACTCGAGTCAAACGTGACATTTTGTGCTTCTATTTCACCTGTTTAAAGCTAGTGCTTCGTTAGGCTGGTAGCACTCATATGAGTTTGAATGCAGACAGCCTGCTACTATTGTCTGTTGTTCCACGACAAGCAGAGTAAAAGGGGGAAAACACAAACAGGCTGCCACTGATTTGGAGGAAAAGTCAACGCCAGCCAAAGTTCGATTGACCAACGCGTATGGCTTTGAAGTACAACGCGCTACATGTTGGACAACACGAATTTGCGACGTCATACTGGTATATTTTACAATTTACTGATTAAAGAGTCCACCATAAACGCAACATCGCATTTCCACAAACTACGGACTGGACTGTGTGGGGCTAGCTGCATTTGTGGCGATTTACATATGCTGTGTTAACAGCGGACAACTTCTTGTAAATGTGATTCGATCTCGGCTTTTACACTAACAGTTTGACACCTCTTTTGTGTACTAGACGGCTCCTTACTGTTTGAAAACTTGTAACGCGTCGTCCTTTCTGCTTTTCTTCCAATTTTAAGGAGGCGAAGTCTGTCACTTTACGTTCAACCTGAGTTACCGGAAGTCCCGCCCACACCAGCCAATCACTAGACGGAACAAAAAACAAAACTAAAAAAAAAACAAAAAACAAAAAAACAGACTAGCGTCTTTAACCTGTGCAGTGCCACGTTCGCGTGTGTGAATGCTTCCGCCGATATGCAGTGCACTTCGTGTCTACACAGAAAAATACATTGAACGATTTTTACGCAAAAAATGTACTTTTTGATCAGCGTATAGTTGCAATTATTATTATTATTATTATTATTATTATTATTATTATTATTATTATTATTATTATTATTTTTTTTTTTTAAATATGAAGTGTTTAGCTTAAGGTGAATAGACGTTTTCTCAGTCGACACACTAGCTTACTTTACCTATTCTTGTTTCTGTATTGTAGGGTAAGTAAATACCGCGAGAAAATCAGGATGCTCTGGTGCCAGAGCATTTAACAAACGCACTCTTAACATTTTATATATTATATATATTGCTAATATGTGTTAAAATTCCAAGGTTAGTGGCTTAAACTTAAAAGTAACGAACAAACAACACCCCCATACAAACACTCATATACAAAAATCGACCGGTTGGACATTTAAAAACATTAGGAGGTCTATTTCATCACATTCAGGCACGAAACCATGAGTTCAGTATCGCCCACAGATGCCCGATACACGTCATGGCTTTAAAGGACAAACCATTCGAGGCTCCTCCTTGGAGATATTCAAGTCTACATACACTCGATCTATTTGTATTTGGCTGCATTTAAAACTACATGGTATTCATCTCAGAGATTAAGCCGTCAAAACTGGACATTAATACATTCAGTTAGGAGACTTTCAGATCATTAAATTCACGTCTCCCAAATGTAATCTGTTTGTGACTCACAGACAATGGAATTTGCAGGGTGGGACTTTTTGCTTGTGGCTATTAATGCCTTAGTCATCCAACCCTGAGTGGCACTCCTTTAGCTCATTGTTGTCTTCTGAATGTTTAGCCCTGCAGTTATGGTCTCTGAAAGCACCATCTGCGAACAAATTGTGTGTTTAACAGTTGTTATTTCAAGAAATGTCAAAAAAGGATGAAATGGGTGGAAGTACGATAGGAGTTCACCCCATTAGTTTTATTACCTGAAGTATTTTTTTTTTGTGCAAAAGCTTGTTATCGCATCTGTGCTTCCCTTAGGTTTTAAAATGTGCTGAAGACTGATACACTAAAAGTCCAATAAAGTTCTGTTTTACTCTTTGAATTTACTTTTGCTCTTTGGTGGAAGTTATTTCGGTCTTCACCTTTGTCAGATACAGTACTTGTGACCTAGAGTGTAAGTCTCTTTTATTTTTTTTCTTATTTTATTCTCTCTTATGTCTGCTGGTCTATGATCAGTTGATTACATAAAATACCACCTCTGTAAATAAATTACCTTCAAAAAAGGCAGACAAGTGGTGGAGCATATGCAGCAATCACTTGTGATTTATGCAGGTGTAGAAAAATTACTATCCTTTAGGATGACTGACAACAAATGGTATGAGCATGCGTGACTCTTGTGTGTCTTGTGTGTGTGTGTGTGTGTGAGTGAGAGAGAGAAGGAGGGAGGAAGGGAGGGAGAAGGGGGGGGGATAATATTCTCCATCACCCTCCCATACCTTTCCCCACTGGTTTGGGCTCTTTAAAAGCTGCAGCCAGCACTGACTGTCAGCCTCATTATCGCTTGGTTTCAGGGAATTTCTAATCCACCTCTTTTTTTATATAGACACGAACAGTAGTTGGCGTATTTTTGTTGAAATTCATCTCAGAATTGCCGAGGTGACTGGATTTGCCTGTGCACGATGTTTCAGTATCTAAACCTCCTGCCACTGCTGCTGCTGCTGCTGCTGCTGCAGCTGGATCTGACGCGCTCGCTGCCGCTGACCACAGCGTCCAGGGAATGCCCCACCTGTGTTACAAAGCCTGCACAGACTCAGGCGCCCGAATATTTGAATGGCACGTCTTTGGGCATCGACGAACCTTGCGGGGTCTACACTATGAGCTGTGCCCCAGGACTTCGGTGTGCACCTCCACAAGGTGAGCTGGGGCCCCTGCGTGCCCTGTTGGAGGGCCGGGGGGTATGCAGCAACGCCAGCGGCGTTGCCCCCACGCAAAACACCCGGACAGCAGGTAAGAGTCACGCTGGGAAGATCCGAGTGAAGTAATTGTTGTCACTGTGGCTGCCCTGGTGCCGTATTTAAACATAATTTTCTCAACAGCTTTTTTTTAATCTGTTTTTCAACGATGTCTCAATTTGTTGCGTTTTGATTTTAATCGTTTTGGATTTGAACGTGAAAGCACAGGCAGGCAGTTGCAATGTGATCACTGGGTTAGTCAAGGCAGCATCTCAATAAGGAAGCAGACCTGTGCTTACATGCAGACTTGTTGCTGCTGGTAATGCTGTTGCGTGAAAACATCTGAAAGAGAAGATGAAATCTGACAGCAGTTGGCACGAAGATGTCATGGTTTAAAAATATGTGTTTGAAACAATTAGTCTGAAAGGTTGGTAAGATGTTCATGGTTTCATAATTCTCATCTCATGATGAGTCAATAAATCCATGAGTGGGATAAAGAAATTAATTAGAATTCATTTTTCAGCCGTAAAACCTAAAGCATCTAACTCTCTATTTGTTTATTTAGAATAATGAAATGTGTTTGTGTGTCTTTACTTGACAGGACTACCTGTCACAACCGAAGATCCAAATGAGGTAAAATCACTCTCTCAAATTAAGACTAATAACTTCACACAATCGCTCATGAGTGATGCACATTGCATGAACTGACAACTCTCTCCCCAACAGGCTCCATGCCGTAAGCTGTTGACGACGCTCATCTCTGATCTTGAAGCACATTTATTTGATACCCAGCATGATATCTACATGCCCAACTGTGACAAGCGAGGCTTCTTCAGAAAGAAGCAGGTAAGTGTGCAGGGCAAGATTACAGTTGTAGCCGTCGACATTTGTGTCTGTGTGCCTGCCAGAACCGTCTGATGTCTTTGTGTTCTGCTGGTGCAGTGCTGGTCATCTCGGGGTAAGCGACGTGGCAAGTGCTGGTGTGTGGACATGAATGGAATGATGGTCGCCTCGAAAGGCAAACAGAAGGGCAGCCAGGTTTGTTAAAGGCCATCCAACATGGACTTTGGTCTCCTGGTCTGAGTGACTCAGGAGACAGGAGCTCCATCAGAGGCATGAGACGAAGATGAAGGAGCTGCAGCACAGTCTCACGTTTCTCTCTCCAACAGTGTCAACGTCGGATGTAACTCTGTCCCACTGCGCCCTCTACTGAACAATTTTGCGGTGTTTTAATGCAGCGATCCCCCATCTTATCCCCGCCCAGAGTTACAGCAAGCTCTGACAGGATGATTATCCAGAAGTCTGAACCTGCTATCTAATACTGAAACACTGACTGCACCATCTGCATTTCATATCAACAACCAAATTTGATTGAGGCATCTTATTTATCATATACTTTATATTATATAAACTGCTTTTGTTATCTGTTACTGTAATTATTGTATATAATCTGTAAATGTATTGCTATTTATGGTATTTTCAGTATGATTATATTTATTTTAATAGTAATGGTCCTTATTGCAAGCTTTAAAATCTAAAATTTTCACTTTCAGTTTGATGGGGCGGCTCTGTTTTCCTTATAAAGGCATTTATATGGTTTCACAAATCATCTTCTGCTTTCATTTCATTACCAAGGAGTTAACAATAAACAAAACATTATACGCATGTCTATGAGAGCCCTCTCTGGATTTCTGTGGTTTTTGGGGACGGGGGGGTAGGGAGGTATTTTGTAATGTTCTTGCCTTTGTATTTTTTAATAAAATATTTAAAGCACACTTCTTTCTTAGCTTTTATATATTTTCAATAAAATTAAATCACATGAACAAAATACTAATTTATAAGAAATACTAACTTACAATATATATATATATATATATATATGTATATATATATATATATATATATATATGTATATATATATGTATATATATACATGTATATATATATATGTGTATATATATATATATATATATATATATATATATATATATATACATATACATATATATATATATATATATATATATATATATATATATATATATATATATATATATATATATATATACATATATATATATAAATGCCTGATAATTAGGCTTGTTTTTCAGGTACTCCACTGCAGATGTGTCGCCAGTAATTCTCCTGGGCGGGACCTGTGACTGGCTTGCCCAGGAGCATTACTGGTATATAAAAAAAGAAAAAGTAAAGTACTTTTTATTTAATCCCAGCTCATATAACATAGGAAGTAACAGTAAAATAAAATTTTTTGACCACTTGTTACAAGTGTTTAATTTATCTGTTTGCTAACTGCTGAAACAAGTTGAAGGAAGTCTCCTTGACATAATTCACACTTCACTCCTTTGCAAGTCCCTGTCCAATCCTACGTTAGCAGCGCAACTTTGCCTCAGACATCCCTTTGTTTCAGCTCTGCCACTGAGCTTAACCAGTGGACATTTCACTCAGGAAAGTGCTACTGCTAAAGTGCCATTCCTGCCTACACCACTGCTCCTCTAACTCAGACTTGCAGAGTTTTCTGTCCCTTTGCATCTTTCAGTGCAGACCTCTTTGGGAATGCTGAACCATTAATGACCATTTTTTTCACCCTTCCTTGCTCAGACAGAATAGACAGGTAGTGAAATCGTCTTTCTTATTGTCTTAACTCCTGAGTGTCTGAGATGAAGTGACGACTAATCTAGAGGTCCGTCTTGCTCAATCAACCAAGTGTGACTGACTGACTTATTTTGGTGGTGATTATTCACCATTATGCTCACAATATTTATTTTAGGAAAATAAACACTCACCAGTCACTTTCTCAGGTAGTACCAGCTGCCTAATAAAGTAGCACTACCACTCACTGTATAATTTTCTCTCACACTAGAGATGGTCGTGCTTGAAAATCCCAGTGGAGTTGAGAAATACTCTCACCCTGCCACGATCAAGGTCATTTAAATCGCCTTTGTTCTCCTTTCTGACACTCGCTTTAAACATCAGTATGTTGTCTTCACCATGTCTGTTTAGTTGGTGCCATGCAATTGGCTTCTTGGCTATGTGTGTGTTAACAAGCAATTCAACCTTTGAACATATAAAATATAGTGAGTGTATGCTTACATTCTGTAGCTTTCTAAGAATCGTGCATTTATCTGTATATATCTAAAAACTTTAAATAAAAATGCGGTCTGTGATGCCTTTAAACTATTCTGTGAGGGCAGTGGGGATGGCAAGAGGTCACATGGTAAATCTCAGGTCAACAGCATGCACAAGTTGCTAAATGTGCTAAAAGTGAACCTGCGCCTGATGCCCTGCTCTCTGACGTGTCCAGAGCGGGAGGTGTTAACGCAGGTCTCACAACAAAGGCGGACTTGAGCGCTGCTTTACATAAACAGGACACCACCAACCGAAGGAAAACCAGAGACCTCGCTCACACGCAGCCTGTGGGTGGGAGTGAAACCATGTCCTCTCCTCCCGCCGCCGCTCCCACAGCTCTCAGCAAGCTGGCGTCCAAGAGGAAGACCAAGAAGAAACACTTTGTCCAGCAGAAGGTGGAGGTCCTGCGAGCCAGCGATCCTGTTCTGAGCGTCCTGATGTGGGGGGTCAACCACTCGGTAGGTGTGTTTCCCCCACCGTCGCCCCTCCATACATCCACCCACCAACCCACCCAGCCTCATTTTACTCAAGCATCTGTTCTCTTGATCATGCGCAGATTAACGACCTGAGCCAGGTGCCCGTGCCCGTAATGCTGCTGCCAGACGACTTCAGAGCCAGCACCAAGATCAAAGTCAACAACCACCTCTTCAACAAGTACGGTGACTGCTGCGCCTGCAGGGGGACCTTCACTCTGCACTTTATCAGCCTGCAAGCTTCTTATCAGAGCCTGCAGACCTCTTTTTCGGGAACAGCGATTCACTTCTGCACTAACAATGGCAGATTTTGTGCCCCCACAATAACTCCAAAAAAAAAAAACAGCCCCCAAAAAAGATGAAGGAAGTAATTATTTGGCTCGTCATGCGCTATGCATAATCGCAAGGGAGGTGATGTGGAAGAATGGGACAATGGCGCAGCAGAGCGGAGATGGAAGTGCAGCTGTTTGTCAACAACAGGGAGGTGGCCTTTGTGAAAAGTTGCGTTTGAACTGCGCTCGTCAATTTCATTTTCAAAAGAAAGAAAAAAGATAATGGTTCAGCAGGCTGAGTTGGTTGTGCCAGTTGGCTGCTCAACAGGTCTGGTTTTTAAAAGTCAGTGTATGTAGATGAGGAGAGCTGAGCCGCGTACTCAGTCTGTGTGCAGGGCTCACTTTCTATATGGATGGAGGAAAAACTTGAGGGGCTTTCAATAATCCTTTAATCCATTGAGGAATCCAGGTCGTGAAAAGACTTAGTCAAATGGAGTTGGGAAGAACGACCAAATATGTTTTGTCAAGTGAAAGTGCAGTTTCCATGGTGAGAAATGATTTTCTGTTGCTCAGTGTGGGGAGAGGAGGACGGGGAAGGAGAATTCAAAATGATGCTTTTTTTATATATATATATATATATATATATATATATATATATATATATATATATAGGTGTGCACACACACGTGCACGCAGGAACACAATTATTCTAGCAGTGTACAAGAATGTATTTCTGCATTTTGGCTCGGAGCATAAACCACACAACAGCTGTTTTATGCTTGTGGTAATTGATCACATTTGGGTGTTATTGTTGTTACAATACAATATAACACAACCACATTTTTGTTCGGGTCCTTATGTAGCTCTCAGCAGCAAACCAAGCTGCAGACATTCGTTTTAGCTGAACCCATCTCCCACACTTTTTTTCTTTTTCCCTCAGAGAGAATCTTCCAGGACAGTTCAAATTCAAAGAATACTGTCCGCAGGTGTTTAGGAACCTGCGGGAACGTTTTGGAATTGAAGACCAAGATTACCAGGTATGATTATAAAAAACATTTGGCACAGCAAAAAAAAAAGAAGCCCCAAAACATTTTACGTGTGCAGGAAACAAACACAACAGCAAAAGGAATTTACAGTACGTTACAGCACGAGAGAGATTCAGGTGGAAGAAACACTGGTCACACAGACTGCCCAGTGTTTTCATGCCTTACAATTAGAACTCGAGTCTCCTGAATTTGAATGTGGTCGTGTGATATTTGCATGGAGCAGGTGGCAGATGGTGACATCATTCAATCTGTAGAGAAGACATACGGGCTCCGCACGTGCGGCCCAACTGACACAAGTGTTTTTCAGGGAATCAGTACAAAAAAGAAAATAAGGACACAACTCTCACGTTTAGGTGTTGCAGATTGCCTGTATCTCATCTTGTGCCCAGACATGACATCTTCTCACCAACAGGTGTCACTGGCCCGCAGTCCTCTGCTCAAAAACGAGGACAGCAACTGCGAGGGCCTGCTGCTGACATCATATGACCACACCTTGGTGGTGAAGGAAATCTGCAGTGAGGAAGTGGAAGAGATGCACGACATTCTATCCGAGTATCACCAGGTAGTACAGATTCTGGTTGGACTGCTCCAAACGGTTCACACAACTGAAAGTGTAAATCCAGAATTGTTTACGCCTGCAAGGTTTCTTTTGACCTTTATTCTTTGCGGTTGCAGTTCTGCATGTGCAGTAAATCTATAATAGTATTGTTGAAAAAACCAGCAGCCGGAACTAATACTCCCCCTTCCACATCTATGATTTTTGTAGTAATAGTCATAGCATTTCTCAATGCTCCATTTTTCATTTAGCCCATAATAATTGAAAGAAGTAGTAATAAAAGTACCAAATGTAAAATATATTTAACGTTGGTGCAGTCAGTTTTCTACAGTTTGTCCGACAATCTATAATTGCAAGTTTTCAGATCAGCAGAAATTGGAAAACAAAAAGCGATGATGACATGTTTTCTGTCCTTGCTTGAGTTGATGTCAAACTAGACAGCTAGTTAACACGTGAGACCATCCAATGAAAACTGAAGCTTGGAAGTTTAAGGTTGTCATTTTTTTTTATTTATTTTTTTTTTACAGATTTCCTTGCATTTCCATCTTGAACAGTGTGGTTGAATACACTCTCAACTTTTGTAAAGCTGTAGTCAAACATACAAACAATATAATCACCATCAACTCTTTACAGTATTTCCATATCATTCAAATGTCAGTTAAATCGACTGTGGGCATCATTCAAACACTCACAAACACAGCTAGGCTATATCATTTCAATGAAAGCAGATCTCTGTAGTTAGCTGACAATTGTACAAAATTACACTACACATGGCAAATAGCAAGCTAGCTACTTAGCAAACTATGATTAGCAATTCTGTAAAAGGAATCAAAACTTTTACTAAATATAAAAATACATCGTCAGACAATAAATAAGCACGTCAGTATTGACTCACAGGCATATAGTCTCCAAATATTGCCATTAACAAGATGCTAAACTGTACACACGATCTCCAGTCTGCACAACTAAAATGGAACGTTAAATGGAATGCTAAAAATGGAATAAATTAGACTATTTAAATAAAACAAAGTATAGTTCCAGCACAACATGTCTGTAGGAGGCCTGTGAACTCTGATTGTATGTCCTAGTCTGGTTTCTCCTGGAGACCTCCCTGTTTTGATTTAGTGGTGACCCCAGGTGGGTTAATTGGTTTCCTTGATTTTCCACCATTCATTGCTGCTGTCTTCTAGTATATCGTCACCTGCCATGGCAACACGCTCCTCCCTCAGTTTCTTGGTATGTACAGAGTCACTGTGGAGAGCGAGGACACCTATCTGTCAGTCATGAGGAACGTCTTTAGCCACAGACTGCATGTACATAGAAAGTACGACCTCAAGGTAAGATGGTGTGATTTTTACATACAAAAATATGGAAACACATTTCCTGTATTTGTCAAATATTTTTTTACACAGCTACCCATACACAGGCATTTGCTGTTTATACAATTTAATAATTTTTAAAAGTTGAAAAACATCATAATAATGCCTAACAATTCCATTCAACTCCACTTTTTTATACAGACACATTGACAGACTTTAACCTTGGATATATTGGTAAAGAAAACGTCACTTTCTTTAGGGGGCTCTGACCTACTAGCTGGGATAACACTAGAGAGCTATGGGAAGGTATGTGGGGTATGTGCTTTCTGCATGCTTTGGTATTAGTGATTTATAGTGCTTGTTTTCTCCAGGGGTCCCTGGTGTCTCGTGAGGCCAGTTTTAAAGAGAAGGTGAGGTCCAGTGAACATTATATTTTGCCAGGCTTTAGTAGGGTTGTTATTTTGTCCTACCCCACATTTTGACGAATACCTCATTTTTTGCAGTTGCAATCTGGTTTTGCTTGTTTGCTTGCTTTTTTGTTGTTTAGAACATTATGTAATATTACTACATTGAAAAATAATGATGGCAATGAGAATTTGTTGGTCTTTGTGGTTGTTAAATTCTGCTTCATTTGTTTCTTTCTTTCTTTCAATGTTTCACAAAAAATAGAGGTTTCTTTTAAAAGTAATACATTTTTAGTGAAAACAATAAGTGTCAATTTCAATGTGTATTGAAAAAGTGAAAATTGACATTTATAATATTAAGGAATATGTGCCTGTATTTAATGTGTTCCTGAGTCTCTATGTGGTTCGTTGCATATCAATGACGTTGCATGCACGGCTGCATCATCAATCTGCAACATCATTGTTTTTGGTTGTTTTTTTTCTAGATTTCATACATTTTGTAGATAATAAGACATTTTTAGCTTGCAAAAGATTTCAGAAAAGTAATGGAATGGTTACTTGATAAAGTAATTATGATATAAGTACCAGTTTTTGCCAGAGTAATCCCGTTACATTACTCTGTAACTAAAAAGAAGTTTAATTACGGTAGTGGATTACTTAGTAAAACATTACTCGCCAACACTGTTTGTTATGCACTATGTTATGACACAGTACTGTTTTGCCATTCATTTTATTGACTTATTTGTTCTTTCTTTGTTGTATTTTTTTTTTCTAATTTCGTGTAAAGATATGTCCAAATGTGCATAACCCCCCTCTGTTTTCCAGGTGAAGGAGCTGCCCACTTACAAAGACAATGACTTCAGGAATAGCATGCAAAAGGTTTACGTGAGTGAAGAGGAGAAAGAGAAGATTATGGACAAGTTGAGCCGAGATATTGAGGTAATGATAAATATGTATCTTCAGCTATTTTTTTTTTTTTTTAACACACAAGCATGCAGTTTCCCCATTATGCGACTCATATGTATGTGTCCGCTTGCTGTGTAGTTTCTTGTGCGGATGAGGATTATGGACTACAGCCTGCTGCTGGGTATCCATGATGTTGAGCGTGCTGAGAGAGAGGAAGAGGAAGAAGACATAGAGTCCTCCTGTGATGATGAAGAGGAGACTGACAACGACCTGCCCCTTGCCCTGGGCTCCAACTCGCCTGAGGGCATCAGCGGCTACATGAACTCCTACAAACCCATGGGGCCGGGAGAGTTTGACCCTTATGTGGATGTGTATGCGACTCAGAGTGCTGTGGGTAAGTCCTGACCAGTACATCAAGGATATTTTTAGGTGTTTTCCACCTTTTTTTGAGCCACAACACTTTTTTTTAATTAAAAAAAATAAAAATAAAAAGATCATGGCACACCACCATGGAAAAAATATTATTAATTGACACTTTTTTGGTTAATAATGACAATATAGTCTCTTAATTTATTGATACTCACGCAGTGTGGAAACTGGACCTGTTTGGATGCACACAAAGCTGATATCCTGGGAGGGATTGAGGGAGGAAAATAGGCTCACAGTCATTGTGTGTAAATCCAGTGTGTAACATTTGGCTTTATTTATGATTTTTATATTGGTAAAAGCTTAATATACTCCCCATAAATAGATAAATAAAATTGTATAATCGCAGTACAATAAAAGTAATTTAGTACTGCTACCCATAGAATGTTTTTTATATAAGAATATACACAGATCAAGGATCTTGCTCCCAGTTAGCTGCCATCTTGTACCATCATATTTCTAAGCAAGCCTGGTGTGGACAATTCAGGTCTCCTGACAGCGCATTTTGTATTTAGGGGGGAACGCTCGTGTCCTATAATAGATCAACGAAGAAGAACGTGGAAAAGGTTTCCAGGTTTGGGTGCGCAGGCCACCATAGCTTTCTGGTGAGCTCGGGAGGGGGAGGGAGAGTGAAAGATGCTGCAATCTAAAATCTAACCACTTGATGTCGCTGTTTCTTCTTCAAAATCCCCAAACATTTCATACTGGACCTTTAAAACACTCAACAATGGAATGTTATTATCATTTTTAGACCAATTAAGTGAAATTAGATTATTTTTCACAGCACACCTGACATTATCTCACGGCAAACTAGTGGTGGAAAAACACTGCGCTGACGTGTGCAAATCGGTATCAGTCACCAAACTGCCAAACTGCCTCCCCCCCAGGTGCCCCCCAGCGGGAGGTGTACTTCATGGGTCTGATTGACGTGCTGACGCAGTACGACACCAGGAAGAAGGCGGCGCACGCAGCCAAGGCCGTCAAACACGGGGTGAGACGGCAGGAAGCAGTTTGGAGATCTTCACCTTTCTCAACTGAACAGTGTTCATCTTGTGAGTCCTGTTTACGTTGGCGTCGTCTGATGTGTCTGGCTGTGACTGTGTCTCTCTCTCTGTGCTTCGCAGGCAGGAGCGGAAATCTCAACGGTTCACCCGGAACAGTATGCGAAACGTTTCAAAGAGTTCATCGCCAAGATCTTTGCCTAGCGCACCGGCCCTCTCCAGTCATTATTGTTATATACATTATTATGACCGGTAGTTAAATGTATTTGCAAATAATCTTCCAAATAATATATAAGCACATTCAAAAAATAATTAACGTTTAAGTGTGTAATATTTGGAGATTTTGAAGAAGAAACAGCGACATCAAGTGGTTACATTTTAGATTGCAGCACTCTTTCAATTATGTCCCCTTAGGGACTCTGTATCCTCCCTCTCCTGAGCGTGCCAGTGAAGTACAGTGGCCTGCATACCCAAACCTGGAAAGCTCGTCCACCTTCTTCTTTGTTGGTTGATTTGAGGGCGTTCACCCTAAATATGTCATGTGTTGTCAGGCGCCCTGGATTGTCCACACCAGGCTTCCTTAGATATGGCAGCTAAATGGGAGCAAGACCATTGTTCTACATGTATGCTTACATATACATATAAATGAACTGATCTATGGGTAGGAAAACCAAATTACTTTTATTGTACTGCATTTATACTCTTTTATTCATGTATTTATGGGCAGTACATTAAGCTTTTACCAATATGAAAATCGTAAATCAAGCCAAATATGTCACACTGGACCTTTAAAGCTATGTGATTTCTTTAATCGCTGATAAAGTCTGATAACGTCTCTCAGTTTTGTGCTATTATCGAGTTTTCATCCAAACTGGCCTCTGGCCTCATTCCTCGTGTTCCAACTGTGTTCAGGCTGCCCACTGTCTTTGTTTGAGCCCTCATGCTGTCAGTAGTGACTCCTCCTGTGATCAGAGGACGTGATGGAGGCCGACTTCAGTCAGCCACTGTGTCTGTAGCTCCTCGGCTTTGGGAAACGTTCCCAATACTTCAGACTTACTAGTCGCACAAAGGCTAACTTTGTTTTCAAAGGAGAACACATTGTGATGTCGTAGAGCACAACCAACATAACTCTACATACAACATACACATAGTTGAGGTACATCAGCTGTAGAATAGAAATATATTTCCTCTGTCTCCTCTGTCTTAATTGCTTGAATTTCTGCGTCTTGCCTACTGATATGTTTTGGAGTGAGCTACATTTTTGTCTCATTTCTCTATTGATCTATTTTGGGGCCTTTTGATCCATTCTAGTAAGACCTTCATACTTTTGTTTGCACATTCCCCTGTGACAGTCTCAAAAATCTGCCAAAACCTCTGTGAGAGTTGGCTTTCAACATCCATAACAGCTATAAATAGTTACCTAGTCTTTGTAGGAATGTCACTGTTTTAGCTTTTTTTCCTCCTTTTTGACTGCAATATTTTCTTTGCAGTGTCAAAGTCTTGAGTAAACGGGAACAATATGTCAGTAATAAGAGAAGAAGTGCAGTTCATAGATTTCCTCGGCTCAGTTTAAAAGTAAATTGTGGGTTTTTCGTTTTGATTTTAACAACCAGATTTTAACAACCACATTCAACCACAACTCACTCAATGTGTCTTTTTGTCGACACTGTCGGTGCTGGGTGATTAATTAAGACCTGAAAATCTTCTCTAGTTATCCTTTTTTTAAATGAATTCCCTTTTTAGAGTGCCACATTTGGTCAGGTCATTCAAATCATGATTAGATTTTCTTTTGCTTGTTGACTTCAACTGACTCCCCTTTTCCCCTTCGCACCAGCTTGCATCATTCTAAAAACACTTGTATAGAAGCGCAGAAATTATTAATTTTAAAAGTTGATCAAAGAGCTTCTCTGAGAAACTTCCCAGAGAAAATGAATCACACTTTGTTTTATCACCTCCCGTGCCTCTTAAAGAATTAAACTGTGCTTGGTTTCAAAGGAACCATAGATTTCAGATTGTTCCCATGCTAACATGTGGATGTGGATGAAAGGCAAAATGTGATTAATTGAACACGGTGTTCCTCCGAGTTTTACCCCTTGGTGGTAAAACATTTATATGCAGCTTATTTATTCCCTGTCTTCTGTCAGTCTTTCCTGGCTTTAGATCTTTGAATCCACTTAGTCGGTTATTATCAAGACTTCACTTTGAGCAGCAACGCATACAAACAGCCCCCTCAGTGCCTTAGCGGAAACCTCCTCTTGGGTGCCTGAATGGGAAATGATATCGAACATGATCAAGTGTCTCTTTGGTGCCCTTTATGTGGGAAAATGTGCAGAGTCATAGTGTCAAACAGCCTGTGTCAGGACCTTTGTGGGCCTTTGTGCACCTTTCAAAGTCATTTGCGTCCTGGGTAGTATTTTAATTACTGAGTTGTGATAGAACACCTTAATTAATGAAACAGTTTTAGCACAGCCGAGGTGCGTTAATGCGCCATAATAGGCACGGGGAGCAGCTGGATTTCTTCAATTCAAGGTCTGCACTGTCCTCACTCAGTTATGCAGGGTTGCAATTCTGAAAATCAACTTCCCATTTGATCCCCCTTTGTCTGTGCGTGTTTGCTCAGAAAAGCCTCTTGTCTGCTGCCAGCCGATGACAGTGAAACTGTCGCAGCAACGGCATTGTTGTAAGGAGCCCATGACTTCAACCTAGAAAAAATAAATAGGTCAAAGCCACCAGGGGCTTTAATAAGAACTGGTTTGATCCAGAAGATCCCGAGTTCAAAGGCTTTTTGAACAGCATCAGCTTGGTTTTTAAATATGGACACAGCCGTATTCCTGATGCAAGCATGCTGCACACTGTCGCATTAAGATTTATCATTAGCGTTAGCATTTTTGCACTGCTGAGAAATGAAATAAAATATTTCCATCTGAAGTAGTATTGAGGTCAGTGCACGGCCCAGACACAGGGGACGACAAACAAACTCCAAAAATACAAGTTGGGCAGTAATCGCAGAGTGTATTGGTATAATGAATGCTCTATGAATCATCGCATGTCTTAAAAAAATATGAATAAAACATGTGGAAATATGTTCACATCACAGACATGTACACTCAGTGGCGTCTTCGGATGAACACAAAAATACATACAGCACTAATTATCAAAAAACATTCCTTTGTTTTCAGCCGTCCCCAGGTTAGATCAAAGCAATTTCATGTTAATAATAAAACCTCTTCCAAGTTTTTAGTTTGTTAGTCACAACAATAACATCGGTTCAGAGAGAGAGATAGAGAGAGAGAGAGAGAGAGAGAGAGAGAGAGAGAGAGAGAGAGAGAGAGAGAGAGAGAGAAAAAGAAACACCCTGACAGCCCATTAACATTTTCCATCACCTTTAGAAGACATGTCGTTTGGAAATAATGAACTGAAATTATCATCCTATCGTTAATGTCATTTTCTTTTCTCTTCTTTTTGTTTTTACATTCAACCAAAATCAAGGCATTTCATGTGTTTATTTACACGTCTGGAGTCACACTCGCCTTGATTATGACCATCACACCATGTCACACGTCACCGCGATACTAACGGAACATAGAAATCTCTGCTGCCAAAGAATAATCAGGTGGTTATTTAAGGAAAAACAACAGGAAATCTCTGAACAACTATGAATAACCCTTTTGAGTTTTATACACAGAACCAACTGTACAAATCATATGATAACAATCTTCAAAGTCCCTTAAATCTTTTTTTTTTAGAACTATAGTATTTTATCAATGCATTTCTATACAGCTGTTTTCAATATCTTTTTTTTTTTACGATAGCCTCTCTTTTTCTGCAACTGTGATTTTTATTCAACTTTCTTTTTTTTTAATTTTTTACACAACATCATTTATGTACTGAATGAACGGAACACAGTGTATGCACTCTGAATGTAAAAGTGACATTCTCTGTCAAACAACAGTAAGAAGTGTGTGTGTGTGTGTGTGTGGGGAGGCGGGGGTGGGGGTGGGGGTGGGGTCATTTTAAGGTGGTAGACCTCCAGCAGAGGGTCTTGGAGGTGGGGTGGGGTCGGGGTGGGGGGGGGGGGGACAAGAGACGGCCACTTATGAGCTTGTAAACTTATTGCAGCACTCTATTCCTGGGCTCTAGCTGATCAAAGCTTCTAAGCTTGTCTGAGACCAAAAAGCGAGGTTCTCTCTCCCTTTTTTTTCTTCTTTTTTTGGGACTGAGTGGAGAATATCGACTGCATGATGACCGAGAAAAGAAAAATTCATAATCATAACAGCTGGTTAAACAGTGCAATACATTCCTGTTGAATCTTGAACGGTTCTCACCGAGCGACCGAACGAGTGACCGTGGTGAAGAAAAGCAGAGTCAGCAAAAAAAAATAAAAATAAAATAAAAATAGGAATTTCTCCAGGTTGTTTTGGTTAAATCCTTCCAGTGGGTTGGTCGACACGAGTCCCCGCGGAAACAGCCGCCGCCCACTGGGGGTGGTCCATTAGGACACGGCCCTCCTGGACGTGCTGTAGCTCAGGCTGGTGCTGTCGCCCTTGTGCGAGATCCTGAGCGTGGTGGACACCGTCAAGCTGGAGGGTGCCACGGCGGCGGAGGCCGGCATCTCGTTGGGGCAACCGTGCTGGAGGAGGAGCTCCACGCACTCCTGGCTGCCAGCGCTGCGGGCCAGAGGCAGCGCCGTCTGCCCCTGGGCATCCCGGTAGCGGACGTCAAAGCCGTACTGAGGAGAGAAAAATGGTGATCATGGTCATCACCTTCTTGACCACTACACCATAATTATAATGTTATTTTTTTTTATCTCTATTTTAATTTTATACCATTTTGTCTCTCTTCAAATTATAGTTTAGCTCTTTGTATACCTTTTATTTGATTACTAAATATATATATACATAAAGATAGATTAGATTACATTAAAAAAAGTTCCGATGTTTTGCCCTATTTGTAAACAGGTGGACTTATTTCCTATCTATCTACAGTATCTATCTATCTATCTATCTGTCACCTGAAAGTCTTTTCTTATCTATTTATTTGATGCGCGGCGGAGTTCAACTTTGGTGCCACGTGTCAGTCAAGAGCCTTCAGCAAGGTGAGACTCACTACTGAGCCTCAGTGACTTTGAAAGATATTGATGAGCCTCGAGCTTCAGTCTGCTGAGTCGCCTGATTTCCAACACTTGGTGTGTTGTTTTTTTTGCTGAGCGAATCACTTGAAGTCTCTTGAAGTCAAACATCTGCTTTGCCACTGTTGGCTCAACCTGGGAAGGTGGGAAGTAACAAAGCACACTTCGTGGCTGCACAATATATTTTTCAGGTATCTGTACTTTACTTGGGTATTTATTTTTTTGGCAACTTTTACTTTCTACGTTTGTACAAATTTATCTGTACTTTCTCATTTTTACATTGGAAAAACAATCTTTTTATTTTTGTGTTTAAAAGACACAAATTCTGTTTAAAGTTATTCACTTATTTGTTATCATAGTTGTTGTATTGAAGTGGAGCTATTTGAACTCTTCTATTGTGTGTAGTTCAAAGTAGATGATGTATTAGAGGGAGATTATTTTAGAGTACCTCGGTTTTGGGGTCACTGCCCAGTAAATGTTGAGTACGGAAAAAGATAAAGATGTAGAAAATCACATTGGTTATTGTTATTAATCATCTCAGCATGGCTCACTGGTCATAACAATGACTAAATATAGTTTGGTTGTGCTGCAGTTGAAAAATAAAAAATGAGTAGCAAAGCTGTTCAATATGATCCAGGTGCTCATGAGGACCTCTGACCTCTGACCTCTGGTCCGTTCAGTCCAGATTATTCTTTAACAAACAATTTTTGTTAAATCATAAACAAATATGTTGTTTCATTAATGGCAAAAAAAGATGTTTTACTTTTTTACTTAAGTGCATTTCAGGAGGTGAACTTTCTTACTTTTACTTGAGGTAAAGATTGGAATTGGTACTTTAACTTTAACTTTTTTTTTAACACAAGTATCCGTGTTTTTACTTTTATATACTTATACTTTTAAGTATATATATATATACATATATATATATATATGTATATATATATAATACTTTTACCACCTCTGCCTTCATGGAACAATGAACATGACTTTGCTTCTTGCAGATAGTTTTGCGTCAACGCAGTCCACATTACGAACTTTCATTCACACGTTCACACTGTTTTGCGAGTGGCATTGTGAGGTAAAACCCACCCAGAGGAGGAGCTGCGTCATCACCACGTCCGCCTGCTGACAGGCGGCATGCAGGGCGGAGCCAGGCAGCCGCAGTGCTAAGAGGGCCCTGGAGGAGACGGACAGGCTGAGGGGGGCGTTGATGTCCTCCTTGGTGCAGTGGGCCAGCAGGAGCAGCAGCTTGGGAAGGTTGTGCTCCATCACGGCGAGGAGGAGACGCCCAGACAGCGTGATGTCGGGGCCCTCGCCAGGAGTGGGAGGGGGCAACGGGGCCACAAACAGTTTTTGCTCGTATTTGGCCCTGATCCATGACTCCCGCTCCTCACTGGACAAGCAGAGACAGACAAGGAGGTCAGACTCGGCCACAGCCACTTTGTCTTTCTTTGCCTTCAGAATGACTTTCACCAGATTTGGTTTTCTTTGAAAGGTCCAGTTTGTAAAAATTTAAGGAAGGCCACCTGACAGTGCATTTCGTATTTAGGACCCCTGCCAAATGGGTTTCCTTAAAGGTCCTGTGTGAAAAATGTGGCTTGATTTATGATTTTTATATTAGTAAAAGCTTAACATACTTCCCATAATTAATCAATAAAAATGGACACTTGCAGTATAATAAACCCATTTGTTGTTTTTTTTACCCATAGAACAGTTCTCATATATAAAAGAATATCCATAGATCATTGAGGGTCTTGTTCCCAGTTAGCTGCCATCTTGCGCCACCATATTTCTAAGGAAGCCTGGTGTGGACAATCCAGCTGCCTGACAGCGCGTTTCGTAATTAGGGTGAACGCTCGCATTTTCAAATAAACCAACAGAGAAAAAGGTGCATGAGGTATCAAGGTTTGGGTGCGCAGACCACCGTAGTTCACTGGCAAGCTCGGGAGGGGGATGGAGAGTAAAAGAGACTGCAATCAGAAATATAACCAATCACCAAATATAACACACTGGACCTTCAAATGTCACACTGTGAAACACTGTGAAACACTGTGAAAGATCCCATCAAAAACATGGACGTCTTTCTGTGCCATTTTCTTTTCTTTTTTATTACCGTGTGGCATCTGGTGCTGGTTTACGGCGACCCAGCGTGCGACCCTCCCATATACTGTTCACCATGTGGTTGCCGATGGCACTGAGGACCAGCGTGAGCTCCCGAGGCAAATCGTCCAGGTCCAGTGAGCGAACGCGTGATAGATGGGTCCCCAGGTTCCTGTGGATCCCTGAACACTCGATGCATATGAGGGCACCAAGGTTCAGACTGGCCCACGTTGGATCTGGGGAACAACACAAAGGAGGGTTGGACTTCCGCAAATGGATAGTGGAATTATTGGATTGATTGGATGGCTCACTTAGGTTGCAGTTTATAACCCCGGCTGGGGATCAATTTGCAAAGTGAAAGGATCAAATAATGGGAGTTACAATTGGTAAATGACGACATAAACTTTGCTTGTTTGCCGATGACCCAATGCTTTAGTTTAAGCAACATCTATTCCATGTGTAATGGAAATTATGACACAAATTTCAGAATGATCCAGTTACAAAATCAACGAAGGGAAAACTGAATTGTTTGTAGTAAAAGTGTCATCGATTTTGAAATATTAAAACCCTTTAAAATGCAAAGTAGCCATATTAAATACCTTGGTGGTTTTAGGAGTACAAAGTAATTTACCACTGTACAAAGATAATAGCCTGCCCCTTATGAAAGGCCTCATGTGAAACGTAGAAAGGTGGTCTGAGTTGAAGATGAACTTAGAGATGAGATAGAGTAAACCTCTTTAAGACGATGCAGACGTACAGTTTCATTTTTTTTTGTTCAGTGTTTTGTGTACAGTTCATCTGTTGCAAAACTAGGGAAGAGTAATTCCCTACAAATCCTCTATTCCTTTCTAGAATGCAAGAAGTTACTAATACAACACTGGGAAAGAAAAGAAGCCGCCACCCTTCAAAACTGGATAAAGTATTATTTGAATATGGAAAGAACACTGGCAGAGGACTGCAATAAAAACCAACCAATTTAATAAACTGTGGAGCACAATTTACGAGTGTTGCGTCACCTCGCATTTAGAAGCTTTTGTTTCATCTGTTGTGGTGTTTTACTACTGTTTGGCTGTCGTGTGTGTGTGTGTGTGTGGGGGGGGGGGGGGGGACACACGTCAACCTGTACTGGATGGCTTTGTGATAAGATAAGATCATTACAAAAAAAACAAAAACAAGAAAAGAAAGGTTGGGATGCATCAAGTACAGCTCGGCAGCACAGGTGATCTTAACAATTATCCCCAGTTGATTGCAAAGGATCTTCGTCTTCCTAAGATTCAGAGTGGAATTTTACAAATTTCAAGCAATTTGAAGCTGTTGCGTGGAGTTGCGAAGCTTTGAATGCCATGGTGCTGGAGGACTCACGTGCAGGAAGAGACTGAGAGAAAAGCTTTGACGAGCCACTTACTTGGAGCGTTGCAGTCGACACAGAAGTTGTTCCCCTTTGCATTGCGGATGGCCTGCAGAACGACTGCTTCGCTCTGGCTGTTTTTGCGAGCCTGTGAAAAATAGAGTGCGATTGTGACTGGAAAGAGAAAATACATCCGTCGTGTCCGAGGCCATCAGCTTGACAACCCTCACGCCATCACTTACTTACAAATCTCAATCTTGCTCTGACAGAAGATTATCATCGTTATTGCAACCATTAGAGATGTGCAAATCGTTGTATCCATCGGCCAAAGCGTTAACGAATACATTTATAATGGGATTTAAATAAGTGCCGTATACAGGAACATTATATTTGAGGAAACACCCTTTTTTGAGCCAGTTTTAAAGTGAATCAGCACAAGGACGCATGAAGACAAACCGGCAAAGCCTATTAGTGGACAGAATCACGTACAGCCCAGGAGATGGCGCGGTTTTGGTAATGGCCAATGTGATTAGTGGACCTCATTCCTCTTAAAAGCTGCAGCAGTAACAGTTATCTTGTGAGCTAAGAGGAGACTCCAGGCCAGCATCTCAAGCGAGAAAACTATCTATAACCAGAGGTCCCAGTGTGCAGAGCGTGTAGAAGCAGGAAAAAAGAAAGAAAAAACAATAGTAGCTAATTTCCAGGTTCAAATGACATTCTTGAAATGAATTTAGATTACATTAAAAAGAGTGTGTTCCCATGTTTTGCCCTGTTTGTAAACAGGTGGCCTTATTTCTTATCTATCTATCTATCTATCTATCTATCTATCTGTCTGTCTGTCTGTCTGTCTGTCTGTCAGGAAGAAAACGAAGCAGATCTAAAGCGTGAACAGCATCACACATAAGTGTGTCCATGCCGTTGTTGAATCAGTGAGTGTGACACAGTATGTGCCTTGTGTACGTTCTTACCTTGTTTTTGCTGCTCTCACACAGCTGCAGGCTGGCTAGTATCTGACTCTCGATAGCCTGGACCCAAGAGTCCCTCTCCTCCACACTCTGGGCCTCAAAGTGCCAAGTCTGGCCTGTGCTCGACACGATGAGGAAGTCAAAATTGTCCTCGTCTAACACAAAACACGGGAACATGGGTTAAGGATTATTGTCCCTCTCAATGGCCCATGAAGAGGGTCAGTCTGCTGTAGGTGGCGCAGCAACATTACCTGTCTTGCTTACGTTTCTTAGGCTACCAAAACTCTTAAGTTTCCACATTTTGCGTTTGGCTGCAAAGACAGAGATTTTTCAAAGGAGAAGAAGAAGAAGACAAAGAGAGAAAGAAATGAAAAAATGTTGAAAAAAAATTGCTGTCAAATTGCAGAATGGGAAAGAAAATGTGCGTACATACATATATACATGTATGTATATATATAGACACACATATATATATATATATATATAGTATAGACACAGTATAAATAAATATGTATATAATATATGTAATAAATATATATAAATATATATATATGTGTATATGTATATATATTTATTCATATATAGAAAAAGTATTCACATTCTGCACTCAAGTAAAAGTATGGATACTTGTGTTAAAAAATACTCAAGTAAAGGTAAGAAAGTACAGATTCCAAAATGTACTGCCAACACACACACACACACACACACACACACACACACACACACACACACACACACACCAGGTGTTGTGCATTATTTTACCATCAGCTTGGCCAATGGTTGCATCTCCTTTCTGGTTCATGCTTTTCTTCCGGCGATGCTTCTTCCTGTCTGTCAGCGGGGAGGAGGAGCCGACGTCTTTGGTGGAGGAGGAGCTGGACACGCCCTCGACGGCAGAGTCTGCCCGGGAAACATGGACAAACGGCGTCAGGCAGAAACACGCTGAAAGCGCCGGGCGTTCAGAATCAGCCACGTTCTAAAAGCGCGCCAGGCGCGTGGCTCACCGACACCCTGGCCGTGGTTGGACAGCGTGGACGGGCACCGCTGCACCCCTCTGCTGCCTCGCAGGAAGAGCGCACCGCCCAGTCCCTCCATCTCCTCCACCTGCAGGAGGCTGCTGGCACTGACTGGGACTGCAGGGGGGGAAACAAGCCCTGCATCTTGTCATTGGTCAGTTGGACAAGATACTGTATCATGTGAAGCTGTAAGGTGAAACAATCCGCGCCTTCTTCTCATTTGAAGGGTTGTCTTTGATTTTCATGAATATTTACATTGTATGTTCTCACTGAAGGCATCAACACCCTGAATGAACACATATGGAATTATGTATTAACAAAAAAAGAAAATGCATATTCTTTCAAACAGCCACACTTCATATCAAACATATTCAGAGTTATTTAACTGTTTTAATAATTCCATATATCATCATCACATATTTGATGTCTTCAGTGTGTTTCAAAGATAAAGAAAAAACATTGCATCAAAAGGTGTGTCCAAACTTTTGACCGGTAGGTTATATTAATTTTATAAAGAATCAAAAAAATAAAGAAAAAAGGTTGTAATATTTTAGCTCATGACCTTCTGAGGAAGTCTTGAAATACGCAGAATTTATTTTTGAAATCAATCCTCCAACATGAAGAAAATACTCCCTGGCTTTAAAATACTATATAGTGCAAAGTGTATTGTCCTTTTTGTTTTTTGTTTGTTTTTTTCGCTTTAACAGAACAGCCACTTCTTAGGTCTTTCACCTGGGCTGACATTTTCGGTTCCCGGCACGTCTTTGACTCGCCCATTCAGGCCGGCGGGGAGGCCGCAGGCTGGGACAGCGCGGGGCGGCCGCTTCCCGGGCACCTTCACCGTCACTCTCAGCAGGTCCATCTCTTTGCCGGGGACGTTGAGCATGTAGTCCTGCCAAAGCACACGGCAGTCCGTTACATCGCCCTCTGCCAGCGGCCTTAATGCCTTCAGAGCGCCGTGTCGACACGCAGACTCACGTTGACGCTCGAGTGATAGGACAGGATGCCGTCGTTGGTCAGCGTCACGTACTTCTTCTTCCACTCTTTGTTGAGCGAGTTTCCACTGCGCTTCAGCAAGATACCCTGGCGGGGGAGACGGCAACCCGGGTGTCAGAATTTGTTGGAGGGTAAAAAAAAAAAAAAAAAAAAATCCCCTGGTGTTGCTTCACCGACACAATAACCGCTCTGCGCTGCTAACACCTACATTAGCCGCCTTCACGCTTCAGAGTTCGAATGGCTGCTGGTGCTTTTGCAGAAAGCAGTGGAGAACATCGCATTTCTTTGGTTACTTGCTGCTGGCCTACCTGTTTGATGGGAATGGAGCGTCCACTCCCTAGGTCTCCTTTACAGTCTGCACTCCGCCTGTTGGAGGCGCTGCCCCTACGGCCCTGGATAGACAGGGGCAGGCGCAGCAACACAGGACAGATCAGGATTTATTGACAAAAAAAATAATAATGAAATAAAAATATATATATATTATGACAGAATGCTTTAAAATTGCTAATATACATATATATATATATATATGTATGTATATATATATGTATGTTTTTCGAAGCCAAAGCTTTGTATCACACTTAGTTGTGTTTTGCTAAAAAACATAAAAGAGTCAACAAAGCGACATGGTTTATATTTCAGGCTCTTCAAACTTCAAACTTCAGCCGACTGTCAGTGTGTTCACACAGAATTTTGCACAGTTGGAATTCTCTCAGTCACTTTTAATGAGACATTGGAAATGGTTTCCCCTCAACTCTAATGATAGCAGAGCATTCAAGATCATTATTTCATAACAACTGGCTATAATGGAGTTCAAAGCAGAAATGAGTCGGTGAGTGACCCCAAACCTTTGAACAATGGTGTATATTATCAATCACTGGTACGAACCGCAAATCGTGAGGTCCGTCTCCGGACCGACCCGGGTGTGGCACTTTCATGTTTATCCCCTTTGCCAGTCCTGCTGATGTCTTTATGGCTGATCACAGGTGTGGAGGGAAGCGACGAGGAGTAATCACTGCTCTGACCACCGTTACTGGCCTGAAGAAAGCCGCAAGAGGAGGAGACCGGCATTAATCAAGTCATAAATAAGGTCTTGCGATGAAGTGAAAGTGATGTCTTGTGGGGAAACGAGAAAAGAGAAAGAAATTGGAAAAAGCAACGCAAAGGTTGTGAGAGGTTGCCTCACCTGTCCAGGAAAGACACCAGACACTGGGGTGGAGCCTCCAGAGTGACTGGGAGAGTTGGGGAGAGACCTGCAGGAGGCCAGGACAGCAGCTTGCTTCTTCGCTGTCATAATCTTCTGTGCAGCTATTTAAAAAAAGAAAAGATAAACCCAAGACATGAACATTTAGAAGATACAGGCAAGTCCAAAAATATTGGGACATCGACACAATTTTCATCTTTGGGCTCTAAACACCTCCACAAGATGTGCTTTAACTGCAGACTTTCAGCTTTAATTTGAGGGTATTTACATGCAAATCAGGTGGACGGTGTAGGTATGTATATGGGCCTCCCACTTTTTAAGGGACTAAAAGTAATGGGACAAATTATCAATCATAAATCAAACTTTATTTTTTTTCAGTTTTATCTTCAGCAAGTGGAATGCATGCTCAATCTGATTTAGGTCAGGTGATTAACTTGGCCATTGCATAACATTACACTTATTTTCCTTTAAAAAAAAAAAAAAAAAAAGTCTTTGGTTGCTTTCGGAGTATGCTTCGGGTCATTGTCCATCAGCACCGTGAACAGTTCCGTGAGTTCCGAAGCATTTGGCTGAATATGAGCAGATAATATTGGCCAAAACACTTCAGAATTCATCCTGCGGCCTGGAATAAAACCCACAAACTTCTTGCTGTGAGGAGACAGTACTAACCACTGCACCACCGTGTCGCCTATCACAAATCAATCCGTAAAAAAACAAAGCATGAATAAAGCTATTAAGAAAACAACGTAAGTTCCTCGATGCCTGCCAGTGAGATTATTTTCTTAAAGAAAATCGAGATGGACACCTGAGTGTCACTGGCCGTGTTTTTCATTTTACCTTGGGAAAAACTCCCACGTACCATCATTGAAGACTCTGTTTACATTGAGGCCGTAAGTGGCGCAGGTTTCGTAGTAGGTGCAGCGTCGGACGTCTGAGCAGAGCTGTCGGGCCCTGGCGTCATCGATGACTCGAGGGTTGCTGCTGCTGATCTTGTCTGCGATGGGAAGAGAAAAAAGCACAAAGCACGAAAAAATTGAGCTTCGCCTCTTCCCACACACACTGGGGACCGAGTCGGAGTCGTGGCGTCACTCACCCTGAGTGCCCACCACGACGAAGGCGATCTCCGACACGGGCCTGTGGGCGGCCAGCTGGTGGTAGATTTTGTAAACTTCCTGGAAGCTCGACTCGTTTTCCAAACTGAAGACCAGGATGACGGCGTCCACCCAACTGGCCAACTAAGTGGGCCGGCAAGAAGAGCAGCCGGTCGTGAGGATGGAAAAAAAGAATGCAGCAAACTGGAAGCTTCACGCCAGTCCAACTTCACTCACCTGAGCTCCTGGCAGTTCTGTCTCCTCTCTGATGATCAACAGGTGGCTCTGTCCATCCACCAGCACGTCCTTGATGTACTGACGCCCTTCACATACAAGGAGTTAGAAAAGACATGTTGTATTTTTTTTATTAATATTATTATTGTTATCATTGTTGTAATTATAATAAATATTTTAGAGTTTATTGTGTTGTTGTGGATTTTTTTTTATTTTAAGAGAAGCAGGAAAAAAACATCAACTGACAATTTTCAAGCTTAAATGAGATTCTTTTGCTGTATTTGCAGCAAAACATTTGTAACAGGTGGCCTTTTTTCCTATCTATCTATCTATCTATCTATCTATCTATCTATCGATCTATCTATCTATCTATCCATCCATCCATTTATCATTGTGTAAAGGATTATTCTTCTTTCTGCCCCCTTTTATTAAGGAGTTGGTAATATTTGTGTTTGCGTTTAATTTTTTGGATTTAATTCAACGAATACAATACAAATTACAATAAATAAATAAATAAACAAATGTTCTAAATCGGTGCATTCACAAGATGCAAGTGCCTTTTCTTTTTTCTTTTTGTCTTTTTTTACAGTGAACCGACTGTTTCGCGTGTACAAGAAAGCCCCTACTGAGGGTTAAGACGAGAACCAACCCTCCGTGTTCTCAAGCTGCAAGTAGCTCCCAGTCAAGTGTCTGTGGACCAGCGCAGACTTGCCGCTGCCCACGCCGCCCAGGACGCCCTGCAGGAGAACGCAGGTGCGGTGGATGTCAGGTTTGTTGTTCAAAAAACCATTCAGTGTTTTCTTAAACACGCTTCCTGTGTTTGATGCTTACCAGGTGGAGCTCTTGTATGGGCTGATTCATCGTCCATTCCTGGCTGCTGGTGCAAGCGGCTGAGATGGCGAGAAAAGGCGAGTTACAGTAGTTACAGTAGCCAATAAAAGGGAAAGTACACAACAATAACAAAGACAACAAAAAGCTGTATTATATGTCTCAGTCTTGGGTTTTGGTGGTGCCAAATTGACAGGCGAAGTCACGAGTACAGACCTTGTTTTGAGCATAAAACATATTTTAATAGAGGCCAAACGTGTTTTTATCTGAAAATTACACTCTTGTAAGAGGAGCATTGCGTTCAGACTGCCGGCTGAGTGCAGAAAGCCATTTGCCCTGAATTCTTATTTCTCTCAAAAAGTGACTGCTGATGTGTCTGACAGCGTCAGTGCAGGAGGAGAGTGCAGGTCTCCCGCCTCCCACTGGGTGCACCCATCACACTCACTCAAGTGTTTAAAAGTGCAAATCATGAATTGTTAGGCAGGACACATTTTGTTTTCTTACAAATGTAAATTCAGGCCAATTCAACCGGCCGTGGTGAAAGTACATTTCTCTTCAGTGCAGTTGTTCAGTATTTCATACTTGAAGACGTCAGTCATCCTCGGCCGAAACAAGACAGACTGGAGCTGTGTGTCATTGATGAAAATAGTGATCTGAAACCCATTAAATAAAGACGTATGTGCTTATGAAGAGCTCTTCACGTGCAAAATTTTCTCCGTTTTTTACTCTATTATTTAGTCAAAGAAAGCCTCTGTCCGGTCACACTGTATTGATAATGGTGACAATTCTTTAATCTCTTAATAATCCGTTACGATTCTGATCATCACATTAAGTGAAATTACTGGACTGACAATATTTTTTTTTCTCATCAATTAAAGAAAACATTTTTGCTACATGTGGGACCAAATTATTTTCCACACACACATTTTTAGAATGACTCCCAAACAAAGAAGGTTTGTGTTTAAAAGGGATTAAGCCAATCATAGATTTGTTATGACTGGACAATGTCTATTACGATTCAGAATGATAAAGAAGACAAATGAATTGACGGTAAAACCTCAGCATTAGCTTTAGCGTTAGCATTTCAGAGAAACAGTTTATGCGTATATAGTTAAATCTGAAATGCGCTATTAGCTTTGACACCTATACAGTAAATCTTGCCTTTTAAATTATGCGTCCAGCAAATAAAAGTGGAATAAATGAGACCGGTTTATGAGGATGTGTACTAACTGCCAAAAGAAGTCCACTGTTTCTAATTCACACCGCATTTGATTACATAATAAAAAAGATCCGGCCACTGGATTTCATGAACTAAGGTTGCACTTAACATTTAGGTTTATGTGCTGGGATTTAACCTCGGCGGAATTACAGCCAAAGTTGCTCTGCGAATGGAAATGGAAATTCAGCAGAGCGAGGGAACACACACACACACACACACACACACACACACACACACACACACACACACACACACACACACACACCTTTGAAGGACACCAGATATGAGGCTGAAAAGAGAAAGAGGACTGACAGGAGCAGCCTCCCTGAATACAACCCTGACCAGCGAATCACAGGCGACAACACAGAAGGGAGGTGGGAGGAGTGGGGGGTGTGTGGGGGTTGCGGACCCACGCTCGCAGACACACAAAACGTACATTGTTAAGGCCGTCAGGTCACGTCGCAGTCGGGCCCTTTGCGGCGCCATTTGTTGGCGACGACGCGGCACAACGCAGACTTCACAATCGCTCATCCCTCGTCTTTGGGCGAACCCCCCACCCCACCCACCCCGCTCTCTCCCTCCCAGCCTCCCCCGGTCTCCTGCACTCACTCCCCTCCGTCACACCACACACACCAAATAGCATCTCTCATGGCTTGCTGTTGCCATGGCAACTCCATTTTCCAGAAGCCTCCAAGCCCAGGTCTTTACACGATAAATAGTCTCTCATGGATACAGCAACGTATATGACAGTCAGCGGCGGGGACACAGTGTCCACTTCCTGGTAAGAAAACCCTCGGAGAAGGTCGGTGCGCTTTTGGTCTGGACACCGCTGACACTGGACTGGAGCAGTTTGGGTTTTTTTGTTTGTTTGTTTGTTTGTTTTATAACCAATCGATCAACACGTCAACGGAAATGACAAATCCAGCTGGGCCGCACATACAAATGAATTAGGAACGGCGCTGAATGAATGAACGAATGAATGGGCTCCATTTGGAGGGTGATTAACTCCACGCACAGAGCAGGAAGTGGCAGGTTCCCGCTCTGCTCGCCCCTCGGAAGAAGAACGCAGCTCTGTGTATCCCCAACCTTAATTATTCATGTCCCACTTATACTGACACGGTATGCAGAGCACAATCTGATAACGCATTCTCTGTCAGAGGTGTGACTTTATATTTACAGCGTGTCAATAATGGCCAAAGATCATGAGAGCTACATAAATTGGGATAAATCTGAATATATGATGTTGATGTTTTTGCTTCCAGCCCAAAATTTTTTTTCTTTTTTGTTGTTTGAATGACTGACTTGAATGAAAGACTTGGAAAATTCTTTATGCTACAAACAGAAACGTATTAAAGAAAACCTAATAAAGAGACGGACCGTCGAATAGCGTAGATAAGATGCAGACTGAATAAAGTCCCAGAAGTTAAAAATCCATTGTGTGGTATTTTCAAGGATCTAAATAGTAATAATGTAATAATGTAGTAATAATTGTTTGTTTCTTTGTCTTTTAAACAGAAAACTTGACTTGACTGCATTTGACTAACAATAAAGTGAAAAATACCATTAAAAAACCACTGGTCGCATTGAAAATCACATCGCTGCAAGCTGGAAAACAACAAGAATTAAAAAGAAATGGATGAAATCAGAATCAGAATAGGTTTGGTGCTGCCCAGTTGCTCGGTTGTCTCAAAATTGAACGACGGCTTTGATGGCGCCAACTGTGCCGCTGCTAACCAGGTTTCAATTTCAAACGAGGATCAAACAACTTCAAGTACGTACTGTCCATGTCCATTCCCTGTTTCCTTCTGCAGCCTCATGGAGCATGCGCAGCAGAGGGGGTCCTTTATCTTTGTCACCATTAGCACTATTTTTTTTTTTTAGTCAGATATATTTAGTAGTAATACTTTTGTAGTATTGTTTAGTCGTGCTGCCTTGAAACAATCTCTGCTACATCTATTGCACAAGTAAAATGTCATCATGCGACTTGAACATTCAGTCAAATCAGTTTCAGTTAAAAAGCAAAACAAGTGTCAGGAAGACATTGTTTTTTTCCACACTGAGCTTTTCCACAGTGAAGACACTGTCAGCATCCGTGGGGTTTTAAATGAAACACTTTGCATGAAAATAAGAAAAGCTTCTCTTTTTTTCCTGTATTCTTGAATACCGCATTAAAGTGAAGTTAATGCTAAAGCGGCATGGGACCTTGGGGCCGACACCACAGACGCTTGACAATGTGAGAACTATATGTTTAAGAAAAAGGAGTGTTCGTCTTTTATTCTTTCGTTCTGAAAGAATACAAAGCATAGAATCTCATCAGCAGCTCTATTGGCCCCGTACATGCATATGTCTATTTTCAACAGCAATGTATGTTTAGATGGAAGCAGAGGTTGGCTCACCTTCCTCCTCGCTGGAGCCCCGTTCCACCGCGGGGAAGGGCGCAGCGCTCATGTTGGGCGGCGGTGGCGGCCCGGCGGCCGCGCTCTTGTTGAAGATGCCGCTGATGAACTTCAGCATCTTGCGGTCGCGGGGGGGCGGTGGAGGAGCGGCCCGCTGGATGGTACCGTCCTGGCCCAGGCCCTGGTCCTTGGCCCTCCTCAGGTCCTCGGAGGCGTACAGCAGGTCGCTGTTGTCCAGGGTGCGGCTGACGCCTTTCCTCTGGGGTCGGCCGGCGTCACTCACGGGGGGTCCCGGGTAGGAGATGGAGACCATCCTCATCCTCTCGCCCTGGGGGCTGTCCCTGGTCATCACCCCTGAGAACCCGCCGCCGCCCATTGGGACGCCCATTGGGCGAATGAGCGTGCCCCTGCCATCGCTGTCGGCCCAGGACGCCCTGTAGGGACCGAGCGGGGCCTCGCGGCTTTCCCTCGCGTCCAACGTCTTGGCCGAGTGGTACTGGCTGGCGTTGGCCGCCGGCTCCCCCCTCAGCTCCCTCCAGCAGGTGGGGGGGTTCCCCACGCTGGCCGCCGCCGCGTGCGACCTCATCAGGACGTCGGGCCGCTGGCCGCTGACCTGCGGCGGGACGGAGAACGGGAGGCTGCAGCGGGAGCGGCTGTTCAGCTCGGCTCCGTTCTCGCCCTTGGGGTAGAGCGCCGGCGGCTCCCGGTAGAGCTCCGTCCGGGGCCGCGCTGCGTCCGAGCGGGGCCCCTCCCGCCGCACGGCGGTGCCCTCCGACGTCGGCCCTCCGTACACCTTGACCATCTGCCTCGCGGAGGAGGTGGCGGAGGTGGAGGAGGCGTCCTTGCTCTTCTGGTGGTCCCTCCTGTCGGGCCTCCGCCAGCTCTGGAGAGGGCTGCCCACCTTGACTTGGAACTTTTCATCCTCTTCCTTGGCCGGTGTGCTCGGAGTCACCGCCTCTTTCTTACATTCAGGCCCTTCGTCCACTTCGCGGGCTTCGCTCGCCACCTCCTCCTCCTTTGCCTCCTCCACCTCCTCCGCCTCCTCCTTCTTCTCCTCCTTCCTCTTCTTCTTCTTCCTCTTTTTTTCCTCCCTGTTGGGGCTGCCTTCCCCCTCTGGAAGAGCCTCCTTCTGGTCCCCTGCCTCGTCCTCCGGCAGAGCCTCAACCTTCACCAGGGTGAGGGATATGAGGTAAGTGGTGCGTCTCTGTGGGTTTCCTGCCATGCTGGTTGGGATAGCAGACTTCAGCACGGTACCGGTCCTCCCTAACCCTCCGACCCCTCTGCCCCTCTGCCGCTGTGACCTAACCAGCCCTGGACAACTCAGTCATGGCAACCCGGCAGGACGAGACTGAAGAAGAGGCGACAGAAAATCTGAGATCAAACACGGGCATCTGGTTCAAGCCGAGGCCTGATGTGGACTTAGACAGGATCCTCCGTTTCCTTTTAAAATAAAGACAGAGAGAATTATTTCTTTCCGATGTGATTAAAAATAAAAACCCACACGCCCAACAACAACTGGAATTTCAAATGTCCCAAAAATGTCTTGCCGACCAACCGAGCGGCGATACAACTCCAGACTCGATGCCTCCAATATTTCTTCACGTTGCTACAAGTGGATTTTGTCAGTCAGTCATTCATGATGCTCCCTCCACTCTCTGCCGTCTTATTTAAAATTGAAACATTTGCGATGGAGACACACAATGATTGACACAATGACTCAAAGAGACGTTTAACAAAATCAGTGTCTTAACCTCCATCCCTAGCCTATAGGATTATGCAACAGTCTGAATGCTCCAGTAGATCAAATGATTTTTTTTTTTTTTTGGACTCAGAATTAAAGATGAATCGTGCAGAGATGAAACGCATTTTTTTTTCAGCTTCTGCTCAACCATACCTTCATTTTCCAGGAATGTCCACTGCACGATCCTGTGCACATCTGCTTTTGACGTAGGATTTATATCCCCCTCAGACGACCATTCATACCAAGCAGTACATCAAGCGGTGCTGAGGGAGGGAAAGAAAAAGGAGCTCCGGCCGAAGATCAAAAAGCAGGGAGGAGGGGTGGTGGTGGGAAGGAGCACAGCACAGGTGAGGAATGGAAGAAGGTTGCAAAAGGCATCAAAAATGAAAATCATTCACTTGTCACGAAGCGTCTGGCAGCCTGAGGCTCCATTCGACAATGTCATGCATACGATTATGCATGCACAGTGTGGGGGTCACTGGGAGACGCTGGTGGTGGTTGGGGGGAGGAGGAAAAAAAAAACATCTGTTGTTATGTCTCCCGAATTTGAGGCATTAAAAAAAGGAGAAAAAAAAAAGAGAAGAGGACGTATCCAAATAAATGCAATCCGAGCCAACGTGTCCTGGTGCCTGGCGTCCCTCCGGAGAAACGGCTCCTCTCGTTCACCGCATCCTCTCCTCTGAGTGCCTCATCCAATTAGCAAGTCAATAATATGTGTCTGTGAGGCAGAGGAAGCCCACCACCTCTCCACGGCCCCTCCTCCTTTCCCCTCGTCTCCTCTGGCTGCCACAGCTCCCCCCCTGCTAGCCCACTGCTGCTAGCCTGCTGCTGCTGCTGCTGCTGCTGCTGCACATCCAGCTCCGGCTAAAGCTCCAGCTCCAGCTGCAGCTCCAGCAGCAAGGTGGTGGTGGTGGTAGTGGCGGCGGCGGTCCGTGACTGCGTTCATCAGATTTTTATCAATGCCGACACAACAAAAGAGGCAGGAGAGAGAGGGAGAGAGGGAGAGAGAGGAGGGAGAGGAAGGAGGAAGGGGGTTGGTGGCAGCGCGGTGGGGGGAGAAGCCCACAGCTCCTGCCAATGCATCAGCCCCTGTCTCCGGCTCTTTATCTTCCTTCTCTCCTTCCCTCAGTGCAATTTATGAGCTGCTCCCGCTCCCTCCCTCCGTCGACCGACCATCATCCCCTCCGAAGAGGAAGGTGATGCACATTTTGGATGCTGCTTGCTTGAATCGGTGCAGCAGCGGGCGCAAGAAGACGTCTACAACATAAGAATAAGAATAATGATGATGAAAATGCAATGCAAGGTGGACGCATGCAGCTGCAGAACTGGAGCAGCTTGGCAGAGACGCTCGCGAGGAAGTGTGTTTTACGGAGGTCGAAGACGCAGGATTCTGTTACCCCTCCTCATCCCCCCACCCCCTTTAAAATCCCCCATCTCATTACTGCCATGGCGATCTTTGTGTTTTTGGTTTGATTTAGCTTGAAAGGCTTATTTGGACACAGAGGGCATGTTCAGTTTTGAAGGGGGTCACGCCCGTCTTGCTCCATCTTAAATTATTTCTTCCAGGCGATTGACATTTCAGAGTTAAATGGGAGCACTGACGCATTTATAGGAACAAACTCCTGCTAAAAATTCTTCAGTACGAGACTGACTGACTGACTGACTGACTGACTGACTGACTGTTGACACCAGGTAAAATGTTAGGTGATCTCTTTTCTGGTCATGCAGTTGGTGAAATGAAATGTAATTGAATATATGATCACAGAAAATGTGACTTTGTAAAAAAACAAACAAAAAAAACAACAACATTTCAGTCCACTTTCAATATGATAAGATTTATTCATTTACACAGCCTGCCATCAGAACAATTAGCCAGCAAGAAACAAAAAACAGAAACAAAACGTGATTTCTGTGCAAGTTGATTTTTTTTATTAGGTGGTCTTATGGCGAACAAACATTTAGATGAAGCCACTCTTCAGCCCTCTGAAGACCCCCCCCACCCCCCAACCCCCCTTCTTCTTTCACTCTCTGACAGGCCAATCTCAGGCATTTCGATCGCACATAATTTCCTCGTGAGCTACATTAACATAATTTCTGTCGCGTGTTCGAGGCGTTTGTGTTCCTGGGATACAAAAAAAACAAAACAAAAACAAGTAAAAAAAAACAAGTGAAAAATAAAAATAAAAGCACTGACCATTGGCTGCTCTAACCCTGAGGTGTCACTCGGGTAACAAACGGACACCGTTTCTGCTTCTCCCTGTCAGAATAGAAATAACAACAGCAGGGTTCCAAAGGAGGAGACCGACAGCGTGAGTTCCTTCAGTCTTCCGCTGACCGGGCTGATGCAGGAAACTCAAAAACGCTGCTCCCTGTGCAGGGGAGTCGTGCTGCTTAGATTATGAACCGACGTGATGACGCTCCACTGATCCTTCAGGTCGCTCTTCTGCTTTTCAGAACGTCCCATTTTTTGGCCTTCCCTTCCCTTGTCTTGTCTTTTTTTTTTTTTTTTTTTTGAAGCGGGGTTAACGAGTCAATCCATGGAATGACACTGAAATCCTACATGGTCAAGCCAGGTCTAAACTTGAACAGTTACCTTGCTGCATGTTTCACCGCAATGTTTCAGCTTTTAGAGTTCTGAGTCAATATCTCTTCATCCTGGAAATAGGGATCTTCTAAGGCATTTAGGGCGGATATTCGCTTGGCGGGGTCAAAGGCTAACATTTTCTGTGGAGGGAGAGAAAAAAAAGACAAAGAGAGAGAGCAGAGCAACGTCATTCTCTTAAAATAGGCACAATCAAGGGAAAAAAAAAAAAACGTGTTACCATTCTTGGAGCGAGAGGAGGATTAAATTAAACAAGACGATGGACTATTTTTAGTTTTACGAGCACGGTGGCTATTAAAAAAAAATGTCACGCGATAAACTCTTCTGTGGTCGGACCTCCCGTCTGTGCAGCCTGCTAAGACAAACATCGGGTGATATGATTCACATACATTTATCTATAGGACGGAGACCCATCTGCCCCTTTATCTGGGACACCTGAGCACTCGGTCACTCTCTTCTTTTGCCTTCACAAAAGCCTTGACTTTTTTTTTTTTTCTTCTGTAGCATGGTTTCTACAAGGTGCTGGACATATTTCACAAAGGTGTGGGATTCGTACGACAACCAAACAGTAGGGGGAACTCGCTGAGGTGTTGCAGACACCAGTGATGAGGTGTTATAGCTTGGTCTTGGTGACAGGCTGCCATCAAAAGAAAAATATACACCGCAGTCCCAAAGGGATGGACGAGGTCAGTGACAATACGAAGGTAGTTCTGTGATGTCTAAATGATGCTCAGTTGGTTACTGAAAGGCCCGAAAGTGGGCCAAGAAAATATCACTGACAGCGCTGCAGCCTGAACAGTTGATATGAGGCAGGGACAGACTCACGTTTTCCATGCAAATCTGAGACGCAGTCACTCTGCTTCCCCGTGCTGATGCCGGCTATACGCTTAAAAACAGCAAGTTTACTGCAAAAAACTGTATTAATGTGCCATTAAACAGTTGTGCCAGATAAAGTGTCCCATGAGGGTATTGCACATGTCCATTTTGGGGGAAACAGCTGATGGACAATAGGCCAGGACCACAAGAAATGGAACGCGGCCGCAAACAGTATCCACAGAGGCTTTGGTCCTGATGACATGCTGGCACAAAAACACTCACAAGCTTTGGTACCAGAGTCACCGGTGCAAATTGTGATCAGAGGCTGATTGGTCTGGTCACACTTCAGGCAGGTGAAAGTGATTTAAAAGAGCCAAGATTTTACAGCAGAGCGACCAGGCCTTCTAATGCCTGCGGGCTCGGTCAGTTTTTCAGGTAGTTATTTCAATTCAGTTTATTCACATTTCAAACAAAGAGTCAATTCTGGTCGCAGCAGACGCAGTAGTTTGGTTTTCAACAACGCTAAAGTCAGAGCTCAGATCTTTGTGAGTGATAGTGAGAGTGATACGAGTCGCACATACTGGAACTGCCAGCCACTATTTGCTGCGTGCCGAGGTTCCAACAGAGGCACAGCATTGATAAAAAGCTTTGAACCTGAAAACCAAACAAAGACCTACCAGCAATAACTGAGCCCCCTTCTCATTTATTTCTGGAACAAAGTCAGTGATTGGACAAGGCGAGAGGGAGGGGAAGCTACTTCTCGAGAGCGTGACTTCGGTCGGCCATTCCTCTTCTGAAGGCAAGCCAGTAACTCTGAAATGAAAGATGGTTGATTTTTTTTATTTTTTTTTCAAGACAGGCACATGAATTAGAAGAACTATCAACAACTCCTATCTTCATAAAAGGGATTAAAAGGTACTGACTGGAGAATTTTTCCAAGTTGGTCCACTTCTGAGTCTCCACAGAACAAAGGTCTGACATACAAACAAGAGGTGGTCAAGTTCTTAGTGAATTGAAATACATTTATAAATGAGAGACAGTTTATACACGCTGCAGGAGTAACATGTTTGTCACAAATAGATTTTTTTTAAAGGGCAGTTTTACATTATGCTTTATTTAGCAATGTGTCACTTTTACAACTAGAGGGAGCTGCTGTGTAGGTGACGGAGCAGATTGTGGGGGAAACTTGACAAAATCATGACAGCAAGAAAGCATGTCGGTGGCTTTCAGAGTGCATTTTTTCCATGAAGCGTCACATGGAGAATGAGCCTTTCCCACAAGAACAGAAAGACTACGCAATGTTTCTGTCAATGTTTAACCAGAGCAATATTTCCCCATAACCTGATGCTTCAGTGTCCTTGTACCGAACGTGGCTGTGTGGTTTAAATGAGAAACTTGCCAACCAATGTGAGCTTCAAACAACAATTTAGAAAACAGCCGATTGCTCTGAAACAACATTTTGATGAATGAAGGCCCGGTCAGCATGTGAGTGCATGCAGGTGCACATCTGAATCCACTTCATCTGAAAATAGCCTGATGATGAGTAGCATTAAAAATAGAACTCACTTCACAATTATAAGGCTTCCACCTGTACTCAGTACGGTTACTGCGGCTGGATGATTAGCATTGAATTCATAGAGGCACATACTCCGCCTACTTAAATTAACAGACATATATATGTATATATACATATATATATACACATATATATGTATATATATATATACACATATATATATGTATATACATACATACATATACACGCATACATATATATATGTATATATACATAACACATACATACATAACATATATTACATACATACGTTACATTTACTCATTTCATTTTTTGTGACTCACTTGCGTCTGAACATTTCAGCAAAGATGCATCCAGTGCTCCATATGTCCACAGGTGTCGCATAACTGGAATGGAGCAGAACCTCAGGAGGTCTGTACCACAATGTCACCACCTGATTCAAAAGTGAAGAAGAAAAAGAAAGTCTGGTGAAGAGGCTAGCTTTTTTTTTCTTTAAAAAAAAAACCCAACAACATTATGGCAAAATGCATGACTGGATGTTTGATTTGATTGTTTGATCTATTTTTGTGTAAAGCTAATTGGCAAACATTGCACTGTAAAAACATGAAAGTTAAAAGGCAGCGGTGAAATCTGCAGCAGTGACACTGATTGGAATGGTGAGGACGCTGGAGTGGACACGCACAGAGCAGAGGATCAACTGCCGTCTGAATGAGCCCCTTGCTGGAAAATCTGACACATCAGCCCACTCACCACGGGCTCCCGGGGCAGATTTAATTAGGCAGCCTGCTGCTTTTTTAAAATGACTTTACCCATGTCATACCACGGCGAACGGCGGACGGACGCAGTGCAGCTACCTCCAGTTCGTTAGCCAGCTCAGCTTTACTGGAAGGATCCGAGTGCAATTTAATTGAAGCCTTGGGGTTATTAGGAAGGACGACATTAGGAAGGAAGATGGTGCGGGGACGCTTGACTTGCCTGCCTGGGCATCTGGAAATATATCAGGTACTTCAATTTGAATGCAAATACCTCCTAATTAAAAAAAAAAAAAAGAAGCTGATTAGAAATTCACTGAGATGCTATGCTAATGTCTCGTAAAAACACAGAGACGGAGTTGCTGGGAATCAGGACATTGATTCCAACCGAGCTTAAACACAGATGAGAATCTGGCCCAAAGACTTGACAGGGTATGTCTGTTTTTCTCCTGCACTCGGGGTCACAGAGGGCTGCTGGGAAAAAAATCTACAGTTGCAGATTGTACAAAAAAAAAATCTACAGTTGCCATTTCGCCTCATGTGCACGTCTTTGGACTGAGGAAGATGATGGAGAAGCTCATGCAGACGCAGGGACACCATGCAAACGCCACACCGGAAGGCCCTGCTGGGAATCTAACCTGCAGCCACTGTGCATCGTATCATCAGACATTCTCATGTAGTTTTCTAGGTGTAGGGGGAGTCCTATCAGGTTTAGGGGGCGGAGCTTACGACAGGAGTGAGGGTCATGTGACAGCTGAAGATGCGGGCCAGTCCGAAGTCGGCCAGCTTCACTTGGCCCTGACTGGTCACCAGAATGTTCTCGGGTTTCAGGTCGCGGTGCATCACACGATTGGAGTGAAGGAATGCAAGACCACACAGCAACTGCCTCATTAAGTCCTGCACAAAATATATATATATATTTATAAATACAAAAAAAAATGACAAGTCTATATTTTAGCAGAACATTTTCTTAATGAGCTCTGGCCACAACCGCAGATTACAGAGTCGGGATCAAAGCACTGCGAGTGAGTTCTTACTTTTACGCGTGCGGGGGATAATCCTGCAGCCGGGGCGTTCTCTAGGTAGGTCTTCAGGTCTTGGTCCACATGTTCAAACACCAGCGTGACTTTGGTCTCCTGCTCCGACCTCTGGGTGGCGCACACGTCCATCAGCCTGCCATGAAACAACAAAAGTTCGGCCTCGAAATCACAAGTCAAAGCATCTTTGTGCGTCTCCGCCGTGGTGGAAAATGTGTCTGGGACGGAGGGCATTTCACTCACAACCACACATTTCGCTACACAAAATGACACAATAAATAGAAATACTAAACGTGCATGAACAACTACATCATAAATAAGAATACTAAAACATTCAATGGTGCAGTTCAGCTGTGCAAATTCAGCATCATTTCCATCCATCTTGTACAATCTGCTCATTAGTGAGTCAGACCAAGAGTGCTTGTAGCTATTGTGCTTGCACAGGAGGGACCCTAGACCAGTGTTTCTCAACTGGTGGGTCGTGACCCTCGGCTTCGTGGGCAGTTTCCCTTTTTTTTTGAAGGGGATGTAAATGAAATAATTTCAATAATTTATTGTGTAGACATGATAGGAGGTAGGAGTGGGGGGGGGGGATGATTCTTAGATTAATCACGATTATGACATTGCCAATTAAGAATCGATTCACAAATTTAAAAAAAAATATATATATATATTTTTTTTTTAATGAGCGTGGAACTCATGTGCGACTGCACTGCAGCATCGTACCAAACCGTTTAAGGTGACGCACACTTGTCAAAGATGACTGAAGAACAAATTGGACCAGCTAGTTCGGGATTTAAAGCCACCCAGTGGCAGCATTTCGGGTTTTTTACGAGGTTGATGGGTAAAAGAAACTCGACAAGAGTCACATTGTTTGTAAATTGTGTCACGCTACAAACAAATATTGTGGCAAAACGACGAACATGAGGAACCATTTCGCCCGCTGGCACCCGCAGTTGGAAGAAAAGACAGAAACTCCTCCAGTTTCTCCAAACTAGACAACCATTCCCAACACCAGAACAAAGCTGCCAATACAGTCGCAAAGGGCGAGGCCAATTACGAAATCTATTGGGACTTTTCATTTCCGTGGTATGTTGCATGCTTTGGCGATTCTCGATTAATCGCGATTAATTGCATCGTAGCCCTCCGAATCGGAATCGAATCGTCAGGTACCTAGCGATTCCCACCCCTAACAGGAAGCGGGCTAGCATTTTTTTTATTTTGTGGGATAAATTTGCGTGCTGTGGAATAAACTTGGGTCGCAACTTCATGCGAAGGAAAAAAAAAAAAGAGGGTCCTGAGACTCCACCACCAGTTTAGAACCACTGATCTAGACCTCCTTCCTGGGTTCAGTGGGACTTGTTCGGAGAGTAGTAGGTGAGATATCACTGGGGAGTTTGGGGTGCTGCAGATTTTACCAGCAGGAAACCCCCCCTGACCCCAGAGATGAGTCGCGAACAACGCAGACAGTCTTACCGGACCACGTTGGGATGGTCAAATTGCTCCAGCCGCCTCAGCAGCGCCACCTCTCGGACCGTGGACACTGGGAGGCCGTTCTGGTCCGTCTGGACCCGCACACTCTTCAGGGCCACAAACCTCCCGCTCACTTTGTCCCGGGCCTTGTAGACGGTCCCATAGGCCCCGCCTCCAATTTCAGCCAGTTTCTCGTAGGGGATGCTGGTGCCCTGGGCCATGGCCACGACCAAACAGGCTGCAAGACAAGCAAGTGGTGGAAGGAGCGACTCGGTGAATGACTCAAATCACTTTAGGCCATGGCGAGAAAATCGGATCTTCCCGGGAAATAAAACGTACAAAGGAACACAACATGGGCCCAGAACAAATGCTGTAATGGACCTTATCATCACGTATAAGGTGTCAAACAACGAGTTGGTTGATACCAGCAGGAATATCAAAACCACACTTTAAGACAAATTACAATAGAAGGCACCGTTCCCAATAAACAGACGCCATGTCTTCCCCTCAACCTTTGTTCATAAGTTCATTCTAAGTTCAGCCAAAGTAACTGCGGAGAAGAATGGGCATCCAATACAAACGTGTGACAGCAAAACACTGCAGCAGGCAGCAACGGTCACGTATCACAATAGACTCATAAATTAACATCATTCCTATTGTTCCACATTAAATGGAGGACTTTACCCGTCTTTTCTTCTTCTACTACAACTACAACTACTAATAATGATAACAATAATAATAATAATATGTGTGTTGGTTTTGTACTTTATCTTTGTTTTCAAGATGAAGAAGCTTTTATCATATGCTTATCGTACTGCATTAACTACATATGATGTGTTCGCACATCAGCCTGGTTTTGGATGAGTCATAAGGGTTGTTGAAGCAGATAGCGAGAGAACTTTGAAGCTAGCGCTAGATAGCACAGACAAGACGTTGGCCAAGAAACGCAGCAAATCAGGACGTTGGAAGCTGTTTTATGTTGGATTTCACAACAATGGACTCTTGTGAATTTGTATAAACTGACGCCGCTGACGTCATTTCTCAGAACATTTCATATTTTAGGATGGCTACTTGTCCCCCATATGCTACATTCCTACTAAATAAGCTTCTTTTTTGATTCTCGCATTCTACATTGAATCAGAATGTAGCGCATTGTAACAAACACAACAGCTGGAGGACCACTTTGCGTTAAGGTCCCTAAATTTTCAACATGATTAATTGCTACTCGCATGATCGTATTATTACCGGCATTCATAGAAACGGTCGTTTGAAACGTTTTCCATCATAGGAAACCAAAATGGAAACGACATTCGCCTTATTCTACTTCACTTGCATTCAAATAATTACAAAAGACCAACGTCAGCACCAGAAAATGTGCAACCTGTGAATTTGTAGGGCGGAGCAGCTGAGAGACAAACAAGCCATAAGCGCTTGCAAACGGATATGCGAACGGAAACATATATATTCTTTTTTTTTTTTAAAAAAAGAGAGAGAAGGCCCAGCAAGTGAAGCGGCTGAGTCATCTGGCTCTCGGACAGCTTTCAGGCCTTGCAAGGCACCAAAACAACATCCTGTGTTTCAAATTAAACCATTTGTGAGCCAATCAGCGTGGCAGACCTGTTCAAAATGACTCGTCAGGCCTGGAGCGGGGAAAATGAACACACCCTACATCTAGTCAAGACAGGAAGCACTCAGGTTTTACATCCACTCTACATACATACATACATACATACATACATATATATATATTTATGTATATGCATATGCATATAGTATACAGATATATGCATATATATATATATAGATACATGTGTGTATGTATGTAAATACATACATATTATATACATACGTATTTCTCAGTGACATTACGATGGCAGGGTGCACAAGGGTGCGCAAACACACACACACACACACACACACACACACACACACACACACACACACACACACACACACACACACACACACTCCTGAAGCCATGTGGGCGGAGCGCAGACAGACAGACAGACAGACAGGCAGGCCGGCCAGCCCCGACAGAAAGCAGCTCTCAGTTCCGACACGTGGTGCTCCCTCCATTGCGACCCTTTGTTAATTCCGCTTCCTTCACAAGGGGGGTAAAAGGCTAAACTTCGCCAAACTTGTTCTCTGACGTGGCGTTGGGGTCGGGGTGAAGGGCGGATGGAGAGACAGCAAACACACACACACACACACACAAAAAAAGAATAGTAGCTGTGTAGCAGCGGAGGAGCAGAGAAAACACACCACCAACTTGCACGGACGTGTCACATTACGCAGATAAACAACAACAATAACAAACGAAGTGAATAGAATAAACCCAGGGCGAGGAGCGCACGGCAGCACATGAATCTCAGCCACCATTTCGCTCCCATTTACTTCTCGCACTCACCTCGTCCGCTCCGATGATAACTTGTGTAGCTCTATTGCGACGACATGCTCGTTCATGTGCCACGTAGAACCCGACAGAAACGGTTCACAGGTGGCAGCTCCGCTTCTGGGGCTCGTAGGAGGGGGGGTTTTCAACGGACGGACCGATCGAACTGTGTATTGTCCTCCTGCACTGTTATTCCTCTTCTTCGCCCTCTTCTTCTTCTTCTTCCTCTTCTTCTTCTTCTTCTTCTTCTTCTTCTTCCAGCGTGAACTCTTCTTTTTCGGGGCTGTCGCTTCCTGTTGCTCCTGGCTACTCTGACGGAGGCGGAGCTCGCGATGAAGGCCTATGAGATCTGAGGAAGGAGGCTTTGCCTGCAAGTAAAACCAAAATAAACCGAATAACAAGTCTTGTGTAAATTATTGGGGTGGCCAATCTATGAAAGGATGAAAACACACAGCATTTAAACAGTTTATTTCTGGCGTTTTAAAAGAACTACAAGCACAGCCATGCGTCTCAATTGACATACTTGAAGCGTTAAAGGTGTTCTATAAATTATTTTACATTGCTAAATGTGTTAGTGTACGTGTTAATAGTACGTGACTTGTTTTTTTGTTTGTTTTTTTGTTTGTTTTTCTTCTTTTAAGCTGTTCAAATTAATACAATTCATAAAAACAGTTTTGTTGTTAATCACGTCATCTTTTTCACTTACTATATATATTTTTTTTAAATGCAGTTGTGTTATTAACGACAGTCTGATGTCTTGGTATTGATGGAGCATGCAGCCTGTCTTGGCCAGTGGGGTATGCATCTTCGTCAAAATAAAAAGTAAACAATACTCCTTACAAGTGATATTGTGACCAAGTGCAAAAGCTAAATAAATGAGAAAAGAAAAGAAAAGAAAGCATTGGACAGGAGTTAGACCACTCACAGAGCATACAAAACTCACTGTCCAACCAGTTCCAGGTGTTGTTGGTCTCATTGGACAGGAATCCATGCGTCCAGGAGTCCAGGGGCCCCTGTGCTGCTGCCCTTCAGGGTGCTGGGACTTGTATTGGCTACGTGGTAGTCCAGTAGTATCACTATTGTCTCTGTCAGGAGTTGGATGTAAGGGAACCGAATGAAGCGGGTGGCAATGCTGTCACTGAAAACTAAGTGTAGTAAATAGTTTTATTGTTCACCTGGGGGCATACTTGGGCATTTTCACTAAAGCCTTATAGACCTTAATATTGAAACTGAGACTTGTCTTATTTGGCCTTTTTTTGTTGTTGTTGTTTTTAAGACTACAGGCTGTCTTGAAATGTGTCTGGAAAACCAGATATGCTGTTGTTGTTTGACCATTTTAGCAGATTGAGCACACACCCAGTACAGCGGTTTTATAAAGGCAGAGTTTGCTGCCTAAATGGACTGCAGACAGAACGGTGCTGAAAGGCTCCATTGTGCTGCACACTGCTGATTTACACCTCAGCTCACCTTCCCTGTTGGGAAAAGGAGTTATCTGACTTGATCAAACAAACAAAAGTGATTCACAGATGAATGTCTCTACCATCTCTTTCAGCAAGTGCACTTTTACTTTGGGGGATAGAATGTCAGTCAATTAATTTATAACAATGAAACCCGAGAGATCAGTGCCACTGCCAACACTCATTTCAAACTGTGTGATGCATTTCCTTTCCTTGATTCTCATCTGAAAAATAATAGACTGGATGCAATGTGGATGTGTTATTATCTATTTATTTATTGATTGATTTGTTTTCAGTTTAAAACACAGTCAAGGCAATTGGGTAACAAATGCAAAAAACAGTCACCAAACAACCAGAAATGCCTGTCTTGTGGTAAACTTTTGCTCGTCTATAAATAAATCCCTGGTTTTTCAGTTTGACTTTATGTGTGCTGCTCTCTTACACAACCAGCCCATTTGGGAACCAGCGCTCGTGCAATCTACTTCTCTCTGTGTGCTTGAGGCCCGAGTATTCTCAGACTTTGTGGGTAGTGACTTGTGGGAAGAAATGAGGATGTGGTGCAGCGACGCTGGCTTGCACAGGCCAAGGAATTCCTTTTCTAAAATTGCAAACATGGAAACTTTTGCTTTGAGATATTTACCTTGACAGACTAAATATCTCAAAGGCCAACAGAATTTATCATCGAATAGCCAACAAAGTCACATCAAAACAAGACAGGAGAAAAGGAGCAGAATGAACAATGAGAAGACCTGTTGTCCATCTGTTTGGCAGAGGACCAGCTAAACCAAAAGGATGTGGTGATGAAATTCTTGGTTACCATCCCCGACAACTAGTTGAGCTTCCCGAGGAGGTGCCACCAGGGGACAAACCTACTCAGGAAACTGAACTCTCTTCCTTCAGTCGAAACATTTGACAGACATTCGACTATACAGGTATAGAATGGTACACCTTCAGTATTGTGAAGGTCTGTTCCAAGGTTAACAGACTCACCAGGTCGCCCCTTGAGCACTGTGCCCTACCAACAGCTATTCAGCCTGCTCGGTTGTGTCCTCAACGACTTAGCTCACATCTTTGATGTTGGCATTTGTATTTCACATATGTAAACACAACTGCACCCTTACTACCTTTTCCCCCGCCTTGCTACTTTATTGTATCTGCTGACCCTTTGTATTTAGCACTTATGTACCTGCTCTTACCCCTCCTAAATACCCTCAGGAATCAATAAAGTTTTTCTGAATATGAGCTAAATAGTTGTGTTGTTAACCATTTCGTTAGAAGAATGAGGACAAACTGAGTGTAAAGGGGAAGAAAAACGTTCAAGCCTCAGATAAAAGCCCAATTAGACAATGTGTGCAGAATAGAAATCATTCTAGAAATCACAGAAATCATTCTGGACACATTTTTTGTTGTGTAAAAGTTTGAGGAGTTTGTTTTCATTCTCAGGACAATCCACTGATCTCAGCCTTTCTTCATTGCTGAAACTGATGCAAAGATATGCTTTCCAGACAAGGTGTTTTTCATTAAGAATTCACACTTCTTTCTAAAACATACAGATTTTTCAGCAACTAATGCACATTTATTCACCCTCATCTACATCATGGATGAGCATCGAAATGCCTGGACCTCCTCTTGTAACATTAGCCTCTTTTCAGTCAAACAGCTGTGCGCCTATGAAAGCATTGTGCGCGTGTGTGCGCGCGCATGGAATTGACGGCAATGTTTGTTTTTCTTTTGTCTTATATGAGCCGATGAATATCAGCACGTGGTTTCTACGTCACATGGATATCAGCACCTTGGACAGCAGCGTCTATCTGCGTTCAGCGGACGGATGGATGGATGGATGGGTGGCTGGCTGGATGGATGGAGTTCAGCTGTGTCCCACTCAGATGGATGGATTTTTCTATTCACTTGCCGCCGGTAAATAAACGGATGGAAGGACGTTTCGGGATTTCGGCGTGCTTGTGTCTCCACCAGCGGAGTCTTCGGGCGGCGCAGATCGCTAGTCTGCGTCCATCCGCTGCATCTGCCATGTGAAGGAGCGTCTCTTTGTCCCGGCTACACGCAGGCGGCCTTGATTGAATTCACCCGAGGTGTGATGGTGATGGTGATGGTGATGGTTTGCGGTTGTTTTTGACAAGCCGGAAGGACCGATTGTAGGAATTGCAACTGCAGTTTGTTGCAGGAATCCTGGTCTCCTCGTCCCGACGCTGCCAAATGTTTCGCAGAGATGGGTGGAAGAGGAAACACGGAACTCTCGTAAAATTGTGGACGTTTTTTTTTTTTCCCCCTTCATAATTATTGTTATCATTATTAATCAATCGTATGTTATTATTTGTCGCATGCACATTGCTTCACATAGCGTCGGTGCCGGGTCGGCACTGGGGAAATGGGTCGTTAAAGGGAGAGAAAAGTGCGCTCGATCGGCACAAACTGTGGCTGTATTTTTAATGTCACCGCCACAAAACAACGAAAAAGAGGCGCCCGATCCCTTCAGTTGTTTTTGCCAACCCGGTTTGGAAAATTAAATGCTGATCTGCCTTAAGTAAATTATTAAATTGATTAAATATCCCTCCCAACCCTGCGTGCAGGCGAACAGACGGTAGCGTTTTTATTGTCCTTATCATTACTATTTTATTTTATTATTTATTATTATTATTATTATTATTATTTTTGCAACGTCCCTGTTGGTTTTAAGGCGGCAGCATCCTTTAAGGACGTCGAGCTCTAACAACACAAAGGCAGACTGATAGAATCGTGGGCTGCAGCCGGAGAAGAACAGCCGCTCTTAGAGGTGCAGATTCTCCATCCGTGGCTCCCAGCCTCCATACAACCCCGAAAGAAGCCGCTTCCCTCCGTGGGAATGATCCCTCCCCATTGGCTGGATCGCAGTGCACATGCTATAACAACAGGATACACAAAGAACTATGGGCTGATCTAATAGCCTATCATGTTCCCTGTGTGCTTCTTTTGAGCAACGTCCCCATTCTATTGATTATTATGTGAACCGAATAATAATAATAATAATAACAATAATAATAATAATAATAATAATAATAATAATAATAATAATAATAATAATAATGGCATTCTAGTTGGTTCCACAAAGAAAGCAGTCTGGGGTGAAGCTGCTGAAGAATGTTCAAGTATCGGATCCGGACGTTTTTCAATGAACTCAAAGTGTTGCTTCTAATGCGCTCCGGATCAAACAGGAGGTCTGACTCAGGAACAGACCCTGACACCCAGACCAGGATGCGGGGGCTGGCCATAGGCGGCTGCGGTTGGCCAGCGTTCAACTGCTCCCAGAGGGATGACGAGGAGGAGTATTACGGCGCTGACCCCCGGCCTCGCAGCCTGGCTTTCGAGAGCAACGAGGACAGATCCAAAGACAAGGCGGGAGGCCTGGAGGCGGTTTCTCTCCCGAGTCTCTCGGAAAGCGGGATGCGTTCGCCGCAATGCCGAATCTGCTTCCAGGGGCCAGAGAAGGTACAGTCCATCGTATGTCGATGACCCTATTACTGCACTGGTCATTTGGACCCTGGTGGTCCCTTACACCAGACATGCATTTCACAAATTTAGTCACAGCACAAAAAAAACACATGCTTGCTGTTCTTCTGATTGTTACAAAATGAATGACCACAATATTATAGTGTTTTCTGAGGAGGGTCTTGGAGAAGTCTGGTTTTAGGATTTAAAAAATGGAACCATGGATGCTGTATTGAAACCTAATTGAGTCACTTTTAAATGCTACCCCACAATGGAAATACATTTGATTTTAAAATGAAATCCAACTATTGGGGTGATACACACAGCATCAGAAATATTCGATATTCTCTTAAATCTCTTCTGAAACTTGTAGCCAAAACAAAAATGCCAAGGAAACACCATTATGTGTTGTTACTATTGTTACTCCAGCTGGTTTTGTGTTTCAAACTTAACCCAAACCCTAAAAACACATTACAATATCAATATAATAATCCACTAAAGGTGGATTGCTTTAACCAAGTAGAAAATTAGAGTAGATAATTCATTCATGGTGATATATTCAGTTATTGAGGAAGCTACAGATCGACATCAAAGCAGTTTAACATATTTTTAAGGTGTCATCCCTTCTGGTGCCAAATTCTCAAGAAAGTCGCAGACGATGAAAAGGAATCAGTCGCTCAAAATCTTAAAATAGCTACGAGCCACTGAAGGGCACATATGAAGAAGTCAAAGAAAAATGCAATAATTTAATTTAATTTAAGTCAAATCCTTGTAATCGCATGTAGCACCTCATGAACAAAGGAGCATTTTTAAAAAGTCTTGCAGTCGATTTTGACCTGTTTTTTGTGTTGCACTAAGGTCACAAAAACACAACAGAACTCCAGATATCCAGCTAAATAAACACACAGCACATCACCAGGAATTAGACCAGAAACACTTCCCGGGGTATTGTCAATCCAACGCCATAGCAGCTCATCCAAATAGCCCCTGTGATTTATTTTTAGGCAACGGCAGAGTGAGATGAGTGAGCCACTATTGCATAAAAAAGGGAGCAAAACAAGGATACCGTCTGTGGTCATTAGATTTTGTCTTCTCTTATTTTGTTAAAGCTAATTTGGCATCCGCTTGTCTAGATCAATTTAATATCTTTCTGATAAAAAATATTACGTTTATTATCTAGATACCAATCTGTAACAAGATAACAAAGACATAACATGATGCCTGATGCTCCCAAGTGTTATTATTGCCTTCCATTCTTGATTGTCTCTCCAAAAATCCAATTCCCACTGCTCCCTTGAACTGAAGGGGCCAAGTGCAATCAGATGAAACTTCATGAAATGAGAGTGAAAACAGCCCCACCCACCCCCACCCCCGCACCCTACGCCCCAACCCCTCACCCCTAGGGCACAGCTGAAAGAGGGAGGAGATGCCGTGTGGGGGCACTTCAACACGGTGCTGTTTCTTGGAAGCGTTAGCAACAAAAACATTTTACTGCCCAAATATGTCTTTCAATTTGTGGAACACAGCAGGGCACAAGAAATGAGAGGACCGTTAAAGCGAGACAGACTCTTTTGAACATACTCTTCAAGAAATCTACCGCTCACATTCACAGATGGACAAACCGTTTGTATCAACTGAAATGGAATGAGTGTAAGTGTAGTGTTTAATATAGCACTGTTATATTAAAATGTTCCGGCAGATATAGAAATAGGTATCATATTGTGCTAAATTAATTTTTCTTTTCACTTTTTTTTTTTTCAAACAATAGCATGTCTGTCTAGCCTGTCCATCAATATTCATAAAATCTAAAAAGCCTCCATCCTATATTTGCTTGGCTTGCTCAAGTGGTACCGATACATCCTTCCCCTGCACCCTGACTGTGAATCCCTCCTTAGGCAGACATGTTTCTTCTTCATTCTGAGATCATAGGTAAAACTTTCATTGTTATTTACAGTTTATTATCACCTCAACATTAATCCTTATTATTACTGTTGTATTTACGTTTCGTTTCTCAGGACCGTTTGACAGCTATAGTGCGCAGGTTTGTTTATAGCCATGCACACAAATTCACACACTGGTGGCAGCTATTGCCTTGCTGGAAGTGAGCTTCAAACATGCACTCACACACTAAAGATCCAGAAAGTGGAGCGATTTGAGCTCTCAGCCTTGCTCAGCAGTTCAACACATGCAGCAGACAACTTAGATAGGTGTTTAAATGGCGGCATCAATAAAATGCAAATTCAATTATTACAGAGTTCTTTCAATGGTATCTGACTGAAACCTTTGTTGGGTCTTTGCTGTAACGTCTGTCTATGTTCTGCAGGGGGAGATGCTGAGCCCTTGTCGCTGTGCTGGCTCTGTGCGCTGTACACACCAGTCCTGCCTTATCCGCTGGATCAGTGAAAGAGGCTCATGGAGCTGTGAGATTTGCTACTTCAAGTACCAGGTCCTGGCCATCAGTACTAAAAACCCACTACAGGTACATCAGCGTAGGGGGTAAAGTGCTGTTTAAGCTAAATCTACTAGCATTAGACGAAAAAAGACAAGCAAAGGGTAGGAATGGATCAGTTATGATGCACAAATGACAAACTGTCAGAATTGAAATAAGTTCCCATGAGAGGAAAGTCAACACTTTCCTGTTAGTGTAAACAAATTAAAATCAAGTTGCCAGTCTCAGTTTCCACCAGAGCTATTTATATTGTCATCTACTAAAGAGGAAGAAAGCAAGGAGGCCTCACAGGAGGTTGCCAACAACTCATTTAAGAGATAGTGCACATTTGAAAGAGCTGCCATGTGAATAACTCAAAGTGTGGCATGGAAACAGTCATGGGAAAAAAGAATGGATCGCCAAACAGACGGAGCTGAACAGATGAAATGTTTCCCCCAGTTGTCCATTTCAAATTATCATCAATGGAATGTTTATAGCAAATTACTGAATTGATCTGTGAAACATGACGTGCGCTTGTCCGTAATTCCAGACGTGCTAAATTTGCTTGGAGAAAGTACTGTGATGCTTAGCAGAATGTGTCACTCATTAAGGAAAATCTAAAGACTGAAACAAGCATGTTTACAAGACTGAGTCTGTTCTGGATGAGCAAGAGATAACTTAATATTCGTAATTCTCTTTAAAAGGAACTGATTTAAATCACTAATTCCCTGTTAACACCGTTTGCGACACCAGAAATGAAAAGTGCTACTTAATTAACAACAAAAAAAACAAGTTGCTGACACAAGCCCTTCTTCCTTGCAGCATCTCAAGTAATCAAGGATCTCTGTGCAATTTGGTTTTGGTCTCTCAGTCCATTTCTGTCTCCATCTGTCTTCCCTGTAGTGGCAGGCCATCTCTCTCACTGTAATTGAGAGAGTGCAGATTGCAGCCATCATCCTGGGCTCTTTGTTTCTTGTCGCCAGTATCTCCTGGCTGGTGTGGTCGTCTCTCAGTCCCTCGGCAAAATGGCAGCGGCAGGACTTGCTCTTCCAGATATGCTACGGCATGTATGGCTTCATGGACATAGTTTGTATAGGTAAAATCTCACAGCCTTGCTGTGTTCTGTTTCCTCAAGAATCACACTGTTTGTCAGATTCACTCAGGAACACTTTGTTTTTCACCCCAATGTTATCTCCTGAAATAAAACTATTAGTTAATCAAGTATGACATTGGATATAGTATATGAATATGTACTTGTAGTATCCTGAGATTTCTGTTCCTCAAGAGGTCTCAGAATACTCTATTCTTATATCATATATGAATATATTTGATTTGATTTGATTTGATTTATTTCGAACATGTAAGAAAGGAAAGAGAATTAAAAAAGGATACAAAACCAAATACACACAAGAAAATTAAAAAGAATAATATATATATGTATATATATACATATATATGTATACATACATATATCATTTTAAAGATTGTTACATTTATTCAAACACATCATTATAAAACTAAAACAGATTATTAGAAAATAAATGGATTTTCAATTTAGACCAACTTAATTTGGCTACCACATTGTCCTGTTTATTAACTGGATTTAATTCTGCAACACTCTGTGAGAGTGGATATTACAGGCATAACAAAAACCAAATGCTAACCTCAGCATGGCTAGACCACAATAGCAAAATGCTGGTAAAAGGCAGCATTTTGTATATTGAAGACTATGTTCTGGCAGGACAGTTTTAGTAAACATGTGAAACATGCTGATAGAAATGTCACTAGTTTTGCACTAGTTTTGTCACTTGTTCTTGACCCCACAAGATTTTAATCAGCATGTTCATGTAAACACAGCGCAAACTGTCCAAAATCTCTCTTCAATTAAAGCACTTAAGAGCCTAAAGTTCTTATTAGCTCTGCACTTTTGTATACTTCCTGATTGAAAACACCTCGTTGTTTGTCCATATGTAATCACGCTTCTCTTTGCCCCTTATGCCCAGGCCTCATAATCCACGAAGGATCATCTGTTTACCGGATTTTTAAACGTTGGCAAGCTGTAAATCAGCAGTGGAAAGTGCTGAATTATGAGAAATTGAAGGACTTGGACGACCCTGTCAGCAGTAAATGTCGTGTCGAGAGGACCTCCACACACAATGGCACAGACAGTGGCCAGAGAGCGAGCCAGCATGTCAGGACTATCCTCAACCACCACTGTGGCTATACTATTTTGCACATCCTCAGCCAGTTAAGGCCCAACAACCTGCACCGAGTCAACCAAGAAGTGGTCATGAGAGTGACGACAGTATGAGGCTGGGAAACGCAGACAGGAACGTTATTCTGTGGAATCAGTGTGTGATTAGAATGAATAAAGGAAATCTTACTCTGCCACAGTTACACTGCCATTAACGTCTGGTTTATTAATTTTACAGATTTTCCAAGTAAATTTGAAAAGTGTATGCCAGGCGAAGAGCAAATACAACAGTCTGCAATCTTTAATTCTTATACAATTGAAAAAAAAAGGATTCTGTAAATGTACATTTTGCAAGCACAATGTTTGGATTCTAACACTTTTTTTATCGCTGTGACACATTATGCAAAAAGTCACTGGGCTGTTTTTGCTCTCTGAAAAAAAAAGTTCAATTATTGATAAGTAATAAAGTTTGATTTGAATTTGATGATTCTGTAATGAAAGATGTGTGGTGATAACAGTTGTACTTTCTATAATGAAGTGTTAGGATCTTGCAGGTTTTTACTCAAGAGACTGGACATGACAGACCTCTTGAAAACATACAATTGAAATACTACTCACATTTGTAATAAAGACTTGGATCATCTCAACATAAAGCTTTGTGTTTTGCTTAGTCATTACTGAAACCTTGATTGATTATTGGTTATGCCAACATATATAACATCCACATAGTAACACAATGTTTGTATATCTGGTAGATTCAAGAACATTTATTTTTCAAAGAATTATTTTTTCCCGTCAGCAATTTTAAGCCTAAATAATTTTTAATTTTACAGTTAGTGTTTCTTTTGTCCTTGAGTTAGTGATTTGCCATGAAGAGAGGAAGAAAGGAAGAATTATTTCAAATGGTTTAATAATGAACGCCACTATAAATATATGTTATACTGTTTCTGAAGATAAAACAAGCAAAAAAAAAAAAAAAACAACTTAGATGTAACACAGCAACGTGATCCTACAAATAATTCAATGCGCGCAGATGGAGACGAGGATGAGAGAGCGCAGCATTCCCAGTCCTAGCCAACTACTTTCCCAGAGGGCAGCCGCGCGGTCGCATGATGATGACGTCGCACCATCGCGACGCTCAAGCGTCTGTAAACTACGAACAAGCGTGACACACTGGGGAAGTCAGTAGTGGTGCTTTACTTACAAATAAGCGTGACTGTCGACTTACCTGTCCTTAAGAGCGTCATCATTCCGAAGCCAACATGAGTGTGTCGATGCCGCAGAAGCGTTACTACCGACAGCGAGCCCATTCTAACCCGATGGCTCACCACACGTTCGATTAGTGAGTCCATGTGACCTGTTTTGTTTTTTTTCCTTTACCGTGTTTGTTACTGTTTGTCACAACCTCTTTGTGTTAAAAAGGTTAAGTGCGTCTTTACTTGTTCGAGTGAACTTCCGTGTTTACATATTTTGTTTAAATAGGTTTTGTGAGCTCTGTCAGTGTCTCTACCAGGGGTGGGCAAACTTTTTGTGGTGGGCCACAATGGGTTCTAAAAATTTGTTAGACGGCCCTGAGCAGGACCAGATGGATGGAGTGTTCTCACTCATAGGAAAAAAAAATAAAGATTTATATGTATATATATAGATAGATAGATAGATATGAGGGATATGTAGGAAATGTTCTTTAGTGTCAGTTGAACAAAAGCTTTACAACAAATATCAGCCTCACAGTCTTTAGCTCTTTATTGAAATGACTCTTAAAACACTGAACAACTGGATGAAATGCAGCTATTTTATGACATACTTACTATTAATAGAAGTTGTTCAAATTCGGCGGGCCAGTTTCAAAAGCTTAATCGGCCACATATGGCCCCCGGGCCATAGTTTGCCAATGCCTGGTCTATACAGACTCAACTCTGAAAATGTTCCCTTCTGCCTTTAGCCCAGTTTGTCCCGAGGAGATGGACTGGTCAGAACTGTACCCGCACTTCTTTGCTGGTGACGCTGCCGAGAAAAACGGCTCCAGAGTTGAGTTTGCAGACATTGGATGTGGATACGGGGGGCTTCTAGGTACTTCACTGATTTCTCCGCACAGTCCTGCTCCTGAGCTCACACCACCTTCATTCATCTCCCCTGTCTGTTTATTTTGTCTTCACCCAGTGGAGTTGTCTCCACTTTTCCCAGATAAACTCGTGCTGGGCTTGGAGATCCGAGTCAAAGTGTCCGATTACGTCCGAGATCGCATCCAGTCACTGCGGGCCTCGGAACCAGGCAACTATCAGAACATTGCTTGCCTTCGCAGCAATGCCATGAAATACCTCCCCAACTTCTTTTCAAAAGGACAGGTGAACAATTGTATTTATTTCTTTGTATTTTCAGATCTTTATTTTCATTTTCCCAGGAGGGCGGGACATTACATTATTACATTATTTCCAGAACTGTGTTTTTGTGTCATACATTAATATCTGCAGGGGAAATAATCTTTCAGTTGAAGGACAATTTAACGAATGCACAAACCTCGTTGACTTCTTGTTTATGTTCTAAGTCTATTGTCTATTACGCTTTAAACAACCCGTATACCGCACGTTTGTTGAAAATGACGCGAGGCGCTTGTTAGCTAAGAGCAGTTAAACTCTATCAAAGGTTAAAAAATTGAGATAAGATAAAGTTTATAGCAAATATTGAATATAAACGCTAAAATAAATGTTTATCAGGAGAGCTCATGTGTATAATTCATGGTTACAAATTTAAAAAGCATGGCCGATCTTTTGTTGTGGTCCTTAACTAGAGCCAGAAATTGGTTAGCTTATGTTAGCATTAGCAGCAGTAGATATTTAGAGCGAGGGAAACAAGCAGCTTGTTTGTAGCCTGGTTTTTTGCTTCTGCTGTGTCTTCAGTGTGTGTAGGAGTATAAGAAAGTAAGAGGGAGGAACTGTGTTAAATGTCTTGACAAACACGAGTAATTACTGTTGTCATGAAAATAGACAATCTGATACCAGTCGATACCGAAGTTGGTATCAGCTTAGATTCATTTTATATCTATTCTGTTAAAGGTCCAATTGAAAGTATTTGTAAACGAGATTCCTCCTTCAAAACTACTGTTAACAAATGCATATTTTGAGATTCTAGTATTGTGGCGTATGTGTAAAAAATTCTACTAAATCCCAGTTAACTGAGAACATTCTTGTAGACCTTCTCATGGCTGGCACAAATGGAAGCTTGTTTTCCCTAAGTATGTAGACCAACCAAGCCGTAATTTATAACTCGTTTATTTGTGGCATTTATAGCTTCGTAATTGGGGCTCATAGTTGATACTGCAGCTGCAAGCTTCAAGAGACATGCAGCTGCAATATCTCATCTGAGTGGACCTGCCATGACATTAAACCAGGACTGACTGCTGGCTCCAGGCCAAAACTGTGCTGACTCGGATTAATTACATTCCCCACGTTCAACATATGGACTGTATTAATTTATATGGATCGCTCAATAAATCCAGGATTTGCCCACAATGGGGTGATTGACCGACACGCAAGGCATTTCACATCAGCTGATCAGGGACCAGCGCAACACACCATTTATCCGTTCCAATTAAGTGCACTAATCTGTGACTTGTTGAAACTGGCATTCATTTTTACAGTAGGTTTAGCGTACCAGGGTTAATTTAGGTAGCCGGGATTAAAAACTTCACCTCAAATGCCCAGAGCGAGTATAAACTGCTGAATGAACTCAGGAGAGCTGTTGCTGTAACACTGAGACATTCAGCCAAGTGAATTCTTTCCTTTGTGAAAAACCCACCCCATTGATATGTGTGTATGTATATACATATATATATTATGTGTATATGTACATATATATATATATATGATTGTTAATTTTCTATTTTAGGCTTCTTGGAATAGTAGGACTATTAGTAATAGTAGGACTAACCATGGACTAACGGCCTTGATTATACCTGCAGGCTTTTTGCAGCCTGTGGCCCTTTTTTGTGAGGCCATTTATTAGCCGCATCTATTGATTCACATCATTAAAATATGTTTTATGACCAAAAAAATAATTGACCGTGCAACAGTTTTCCGTCAGCGATGGACGTCACATCTCTTCACCCATTCGTGTTTTCTTTTTTCGCTTTCTCAGCAAGAAACGAAGCCTGCAGCCGTCTGACAGGCGCGGAAAGAAAAAGAAACTAAGGGAAATTCCACTTTTGCGTTCAGCGGCTCTTAAAAAAACAAAAAAAACACGACATGTCATGGGGAACACATTTTAGCCGGCCCACAAACCACGGCTCTGAAGCACGTAAAGTTCTTTAGTTTGAAGGTTATGATGGCAGTTTTAACTGTATAATGTCCCCCCCCCCCCCCCCCTTTCAGCTCAGTAAGATGTTCTTCCTATTCCCTGACCCTCATTTCAAGAAGACCAAGCACAAATGGAGGATTATCAGTCCCACGCTGCTGGCGGAGTACGCCTATACGTTGAGGCTGGAGGTATGTGTAAATCAATGAATTTCCTCAAAAAGCAGCGCACCTATTACAAGATGTCATTGTAAGCCTCTAATCAAATGAACGTTTCAGTGAGTTGATCTAATATAGTCGACATATTTATTATTTGCCTGTTTGTTTGCAACTTTTCTTCTCGTATCAGCAGATTAACACCACACTAGTTTGAGGACTTATCTGCTGCAGAAATGACAAGGATGTCGTGATTCAAAAAAAAAATTAAAAAAAATTGAACACATCGTTGCACCACAAACTGCCTTTGCCATTATATCACCACAAACTGCCTTTGCCATTATATCAACTGATTGCAGTGTGCAAAAAAAAAAAAAAAAATCAATGAATTCACTGAAATCCAATTGAGCAACCGCTGTGGCCTGCAGCTGTTTGACGTGTGCACGCACACACACTGCAGCGTGTCGTGTCGGGCCTGTTGCAGCTGCCAGAGGGAGAGAGACGAAACCCAGACGGAGCACGAAAGGCTGCCTCGGCGTTCGACACCTTTCGGTCCTTTCAATGCATTTTCCACTTTACAAAAAAAAAGAAGAAAAAAAACTTAAGCGATAACCGTCTCACTAGTTTTCTATTTACGTTTAAGGAATATACCAACATTTCTGATCCATTGAGCCAGTGGGGTCACTCTTATATTCCGTTACGCATTTTGAAACGATTACATGCGGACATTCGGGCTTATCAATTTAAATAAAGAGCAGAAAAAAAAGAATCCGTGTTTGCCCGCCAAATTTGCCAATTGCCCTTTTTCTAAGAAATCTTTGTTCTAGAAATGTTATCAGTCCATCCTCCCAAAGCAAACAGCAGGTGGTTAACCTCTATGCTGTCTGTCAGTTATTTTTGGTAATTTTAGGAACGAGCGTTGCTCTCCAGAGGTGGCGCCGCTTGACACTGGCTCTGGGCCGTCGGCTCCAACAGATACAGAAATGCTGTCGTTTCGTGATAACTTCTCGCCTCTCCCAGAACTGTTTTTTTGACCCCCTCCACTCCACCCTGTGTTTATCTGCTCACCTCAGGGGTTAGTGTATACCATGACAGACGTGGAGGAAGTGCACACTTGGATGGTCAAACACTTCACTGAACATCCACTGTTTGCACGTGTCACTGAGGAGGAACTGGTACGTTGACTTGCAGCATCTTGCCCCCGCACGGCAACATTTTTGCTCATGGGCACGTCGGAGGGGAACAGAGGTCAAACTCATGATCGACAAAATTCTTTCAAGGATTAGTTTTGAAAATTTGGAACACATCGTGAAAGTGTCTATTTTTTCTTCCTCTTCTTTCAGGTTATTCTCGCTCTCACCTACGTGAGGGGAAAATGTGATTTCGACGCAGCAGCAGCTCGTTAGCCGAGTTTATGCTACATTTACCCTAAATCCCTTACGAGGGAATAATAGGGAATTAATCCAAGTACCCTGACATGCATTGGAATTTTAACAAATCGTAACACATTTAACAACCTGTTACTTCTCTGAGAATATGAGTTTAATAGTAGTATGAAATGAAATACAAATACATAGCATCTACATTCCAAGTCTATTTCCCATGAACATATTAAAGGGTGAATCCAAACCAGCTGTGGTTGACAGACAGCAATGTAAAATATACACTTTAAAAGTATGAGAGGGAAAAAATTCCTGCCTGTTTAATTAATAAATTCACTCAAAGTAATAAAGGGAAAGTATTTTGCTAGTTAAAGATTTTGTCTGCATGCATGTTAAATTTTCTCTGTTTTTTTAAATCCTTATCGACATATGTATATATTGCATTTCCCTCCTCTGTATGTAGTGTAATGAATCATTGTTTATGATTGTTGTAGGATTTATTTGTACGTGCACTGAGTCATTGCCTTATGATTGGTGCATATATGCCTTTAGAGCAGAGTGTTGAGTGTAATGACTCAGCAATAAGAAGACTGAAGTGTTTTATTTTGTGCGTTATTTGGGTAGGTATGCTCCACTTCAGTCCACTGCTGCATGTAACCAGGCAGCGTTTTGATAATCTTTTAGCTTGCTTTACCTTTCACTGTTTGTCTGCAAACAAAACAGATGCCATGCTGATGCCAAGCGGATGTGACTGGGTGGCCTGCAAGGAAAATGTGTCACAAGGAAAAGCTTATGTAAGGTGGTTAATGTGTGTATGATCTTCTTTTGACAGGTGGATGATGTCATCGTAAGTCGTCTGGGCAGTTGCACAGAGGAAGGGAAGAAGGTGCAGAGAAATGGCGGCAAGAATTTCCTCGCAGTTTTCCGACGAATCGAGGATCCAAACAAGGACTGAGCTTTTTGGACGCGCGACGCCGCCGTGTTGCTTCCTTGCCAGGTTTTCTCCCAGAATAAGAGCTGACAAACAGGAATTTACATCCTGAACTGATGGATGGATTGGAATATTTTTTTTCTTCTTTCATTCCTCCACCTCTGCTCAGACTTAACCTGCAAGGTGTTTTTTGTATTTTTCGTTGTATTTTTATTTTTTATTTGATAGTTTTTACTATTTGCCAACAGTTGGTTTCTTTTAAAGACGTTAAATCAAAAGATGTTGGTCTCCAGTCTGTTTCATTATTGTTGTCCTGCTGTTTTGGGGGGGTGTTGTTATTATTTCAAATAATTCACTGTTTTGACTTTCTCCATTGATGGTCTCTTAGTTTCATTTGGTCTGGCTGTGGATTTCCCTCAGATGATATAACTGTTCTGGTTGCATAGGCATGAATTGAATAATCTGTGTCAGAATCTGGCAAAAGGATTAGCCTGAGATGTTTGGCAACAATCTGCATCCGGTGTGCAGGAAGTAATCGACCTAAAAATAAAACCCCTTGCAGTGGCACATCATAGAGTGATGACAGTCTTTGCTTCTTTGGTGAATTGTTCTCAGGAAGTTGGGGGGAGGGGGGGGGGATGAGTGTACTCTGGTAAGGATGTGCCAAACACATTATGGGATGCCTTGGCTCTCCAAATGTTTCATTTAATGGGATTTTAGAGAATGAATATCAAGTGTGAAATATTTGACCATCATTGCAGTAGTTGAACGCTTTAACATTGCTGGGGAAAAAATGACAATGAAAGAAAAGCAAACATTTCTAAAACAAAGGTTTGTATTAACGCATTATCTCAAACTCCTTTTAGCGGCACAAATTCTTTTTTAACGCGCGATTAACGCCCGGTTCACAGCGGAAGCGCCGCAGCACTCCTGTTCAGGCGGGGTTCACACCGGCCGCTCGAAACGGCACGCACTTCCGCGGCCGGCTCAAAGAAACACGAGAGAATCCGGTTAATACTCAAAATAAAATACCACGATTGACAAATGATCATGGCTTGAGAATACCTCGAGGTTTGAAGGTTTTTTTGTTTGGTTGGTTGTTTGTTTTTTGTTGTTTTTTTGTTGTTTTTTTGGAGAGTATCTGTACATTGTAAGTATACAGTATACAGCACAGTATACTGTAAGTATGTAATCGTTTTGGAATGTTCCAATGAAAATAGAACTGGGATATTTCCACAAAGGAATTATTATTATTCTCTCCAATTTTTCCTAGAGTATAAGAAACACAATAAACATCTTGTTAAGTTCACATATAGAGCAGGGTAAAAAGAAAACAAATCGCAAGTTAACTCACAACACTATGCGATTAATCGCGATTAAAAATGTTAATCGACTGACAGCCCTAGTATTGAATATTATGTATTTGTAGTGTATATATTATGTTTAGACACACTTAGTTGTGTTGTGAATAAACAAAGCAACATGGTTTATATTTCAGGCTCTTTAAAACAGCTGACTGTTGGTGTGTTCACACAGAATTTTGCACAGTTGGAATTATCTCAGTCACTTTTAATGAGACGTTGGAAATGGGTTTTCATTCAACACTAAAATGTTCCCAAACTTGTTGGGCCCATCTTCACTGATTTACGTACTCTTGTAATGATCACAGAGCATTCGAGATCATTATTTCATAAAACTGGTTATAATGGAGTTCAGTGTAGAAATGAGTCAGCAAGCCCAAAACATTTGAACAGGTGTGTGTGTGTGTGTGTGTGTGTGTGTGTGTGTGTGTGCGCGTGTGCGCGTGCGTGCGTGCGTGTGTAACCTAATGAAGTAGGATCAGTGAAAATCCATCCAGTTCAAGTTAGCTTGTGCACATCAGTCTTGCATGCCACCGAAGTCTTGAAAGTCACACTTAACCCTTGAGCAGCCAATCAGTGTCTTCAAAGTTGCGGCAAAGGTGAAGACCAGTGGTCAAAGGGTGGCCTTCCCATCAGAGCCGCACTGGATTTTCATGGTAAAAGAAAACATCAAAAATGGTACTGAAAGTGAAAATTCCCACAGCGGAAAAGAAGTTTTCTTTGTGTGAGACTTTGCCTGGAGTTTAGTATAAATTCTGTATTACGCAAGCACTGACCACTGGTCAGTGTTATCAGAAGCAGACATGGGGCTGATTCCAACTCACTCAGAGTGAAACATCTGATTGATCCCCATTGACTGATAAATGGATTGTCTTTCACTTCCTAAGATTTTTTTTTGTTTTATTTTTTTTCCGAAATGCCTCCCCTTTTTATGGGCTATTTCCAGATGGATGCATAAAATACCAAACTCGCACCTCATACCTAACAGCTTCTCACTAAATTATGACCACATGAAGAGTTAAGAAAGAGTGATCAGTATACTAATATTTTATACTATTACATAATGATCAGAGTCAGAATTTAAGGCATATCCCAAGGTACACCATATATATATATATATATATATATATATATATATATATATAAATACATGTACAATTTATATATAATATATACATACATATACACAACATTCAGGCCTCTTTTGTTCCATCAATCTAATTCTGCATTCGCTGCATTCAACTTGTGTGTATTGCATTCGTTATTAGGAGGGAGAAAAAAAGCTTCCCACACATCCAACACTCCCACTTTCTATTTAGCATGTTGCACTCAATGTCCATATTTACTATGTGCCTACAAGCTAAAGTCCATCTGTGAGCAAATGTGAGCAGGTAAAATACATGCCTGGTCTCTTGCGGCAGTATTTGCAGAGGCCTCTTACATTTTCTGTCCGAGCGCGACTGATTCCAGATTGCATGCAACGGTAGCATGCGGTAAAGAGTGTATTCACCATTTACTGAAAGCTGAAGATCACCACTCTCCCAGTCCCTGTCTCAAGGTCATCGCAAGGTCTACGAGCCGATCAGCCACATCTGCTGCGGGAGGCCATGTGACCGGGCTGAGGCGACCGCCCCGCGTTGAGCAACACTGCCTCAAATCTCAACATCCAGCGTCCACGCCAAAGCCACTTTGAAAGTCGCACTTTTTCACAGAACAGACAAAGTGGGAAAATAAATGTTTGAAACGAAGCAGTGTTTGGTCTGGTTTGTCTGGTGCCTTTGGATGTCAGCCAGCCGGGTCAAATGTTACCAGAGCCACTAAAGCCGTTTACTGAGGCAGCTGCCTGTAAATTGCAAGTCAGCCTTGAGCGGCTCAGTTGGAATATTCCCTCTGTTATTTGCACCCATGCACACTGTAGCAATGGTTGCAATATATTTTTTTTATATACCTCCATCAGCTCCAGCCATATTAAAACATGAGCTCATTGAATGTCATAGTGCAGAGGAACTTATTCTGACTTTAAACGGTGAGAGTGGATCATGGAATGTCAAAAGGAAAGATTTCATTTGAACTGAAACGGGTGATTGATAAATGAATTGATATTGAATTGTAGGGAATTGTACGTTTTTAAAAGTCAACTACAATGTCCTTCATACAATTCTATTAGGAAAGAAACAAACAGAAATGTTCTATATTTACTTCTATCTCTTATATCTTATATCTTATATCTCTTATATCTTCTCCAACAAGCGGTATAGATGGAAGGAGGCAGTAGATAAGCTGGCCCTGCCCTCGGGGCCCCTGGGCAGCTGCACTACTGCTCTTGTCTGTATTGTACGGCCCCTGATGCCAGACACAGAAACACTGCAGCTATTTTTATTGCGTCTTTGTCCCGGCCACCGCATAAATATTCAAAATTTGCTAAGCTTTGCACCACTGATGGCCGCCCAGTAATTATTCTAAAGAGGAAGAGCAGCTGCGGCTGTGTCAGACTCGGATTGTTCCCACCTGCTGCTCATAACATCACGACTGCTTCATTATTTACTGCGTCGGCCCGCGCAAGATGACCAAATGTGGCGTCAAGTGGTGGCCAGCCATGTCTAGACTGCTACAGATGGACCATAGGTTAGATTTACCCCTTTTGTTCTTGTGATAATGGGCAGAAATGAACCTGAAACAAGTCAGCCCATCTGTTGTTTTCTTTTTTTTTGTTCCTTTCAGCGCTAAACGCTACATGCTAAACGTGTTTTCACATTTAGCTGTGAGTTGCAGATTTTTTGCAGGTTCTCCGTTGAGGGTTTTGTGATATTTCCATAAGAATACGTCAGAATAATCAATAGCATATTCCCCCGCTCCTCGCTCCGCTGTTGCGCTCACGTATTACGTCATATATTTATATTCCATATTCTCCCGCCGGGTTGAAGCACAGCTAAGTGAAAAGGCTTTCGAATAACTGCGTTTGTGGTCAACCATCACTGATGCCAACCAGCTCTCAGAGACCATGTGATGATTGCATTTATAACAAGCAGAGGGAGGTACTCCTGTGGACTATTACACACACACAAACACACACACACACACACACACACACACACACACACATATGTACATATATATGTATATATATATATATATATATATATACATACATACATACACTCACACACATATATATATATATATATATATATATGTACAAACACATATATATACACACACACACACACACATTTGGGTTATTAAAGGTCATAACAGTCAGAGGGAGGTACTCCTATACATATATATATATATAATATATATATATATATTTACTACCAGTCAGAAGTTTGGACTTAACCTATAAATTTAATGTCTTTTCTTTCATTCTCATTACTATTGACATTGCAGTTTCTCACTGAAGGCATCAAAACTACGTATGAACACACATGGAATTATGTAGGAAACAATAAAAGTGTATATATACATATATATATATATATATATATATATACATACGTTTAGACAAAGCCTTCCTCGGTCTTCAGTAGTTATTTTATTTACCTTTATTTACTTTATTTCTAAAAGTTGAAATAGTTTCTATATCATTTTTAAAATAGTAACATATACGATTGAATAAATGAATGTCTATGTATAATCAGTGCATCAGTAAAATGTACACACAGGCGTACAGTCATTGTATCGTATAAATATCATAAATGGCACTGTGTTCTTACAAAACCTCACTGGTATCCAACTCGGGCAGTGGTATGTTCCCCAACACACATGTGCCTGTTCAGAACATTACACACACTACATGCGTATGAATTAAAGAGTCTTTCTCATGCAACAGAGAACATCTGGTGTCCATATGTGCCTTTAACTCATTAAGAGATGCACTTTACCACAATTTAAACAGCTTGGTTGTATTCACGGTACAGACTCGTTTTAAGTCGCTCTTTCTTAATGACAGTTTAAATCTGTTCTGCTTTATTTTATTTATTTATCTCTTACTTTTACTATTGCTGTAAAACAAATCATTTTGAAACTGACGTCTTCGACAAGGCAGGGGATGTTTGAATGACTGCTTATATGGTTTGTCGTAAAAAAAAACATTGTGTTTCTGAAGAACATGAAAGATGGAGATAAATACACAGTCGTCTGGAGCTTGTGGAGAAAAACAATGGGATACTCAACACATTCTAAAGCAGCCATGGGCAAACTACGGCCCAGGGGTCATATGCGGCCCGTTAAACTTTCTAATCCGGCCTGCTGAACTGGAAGAAATCATATTAATAGTAATTAACCTATGAATTAGCTGTATTTCAACCATTTTTCAGTGTTTTAAGAGTTATTTCAATAAAGAGCCAAATACCGTGGGGCTTCATTTCATTTTCAATTGACATTAAAGCACGTTTTGTACATATCCCATGTTGTATTTTTTCTCCTATGAGGTGGGTCACTAAAACAATCCATCTGCTCCCGCTCCGGCCCCTCTGTCACATTTCAGAACCCATTGTGGCCCACCAGTCAAAAAGTTTGCCCACCCCTGGTCTTGAGCACCACCCGGACCGGCAGCAGACAGTAGTGAACTTCCATCACACTGCACTGCGCTGCGCTGGACTGCGCTGGGCTGCGCTGGACTGGGCGTGCTGGGCCAGTGCAGTAAAAGGGAAATAACTGCGAGCTCTCATGCTATTCCCGCTGCGCTTCACGGAATGATCTGTGCCACATCAAGTTCACGCTCACATGACGGCACAAAGAAACCATTCTTTCACTGGGATTTCTTACATTTTTCATAGTCAATATTAATCCCCTGTTGCTGGGGCAAGGAGAGGAGAGATTAATTACAAATTTTTTCAGCTGGTTCAATTTACCGCCTTCTTGTGTGTTCTTGAGTTACTCGTTCGCTCAATGCGGGGGAAAGAGAGGGGATCACCATCTGAGTAACTCACTCACTGAGCTGGAATGAAAAAACAACAACTTTTTTTTTCTTTTTTTTTCTTATTATTTTTAAATGCAGCGACTTGAGGGGGAGTAAGAAAAGAGACATGAGACTTTGCTTAAAAGTGGTTTGTGTGACATGTGTGTATGATGTGTCGCCACGTTTGTCTTTAACCTCTGAAGAAACTTTCCACTGACGTTGTCTTGTGTTTGGGCCTTGTGTATAGATGTTTTCCGACGGACCCAGATCAATTTTTGCTCGCTCTTGCGTTCTTGTTCCTCACCCCATGGTGTATTTGATTTCTTCCTAAGCAGATGTGGGTCGAGCTTCGTCAATATTGAGGTCAGAATGTGTAACAAACAACAAAAAAAACATCTTTCAATATTGCCCTTTCAACAGCGTCTGACAGAGCAGCGCACTGTTGTCAAGTGGCCACATCAGTATTTTTTTCTTCAACTTGACTGTCAATAGTCGTTCAATATACTGTGCATGTGCAACACATATAAACATATTGTGGTGGGAAAAAAAGTTTTTGGACAAGTTTTTGTGCGTTTCAGATGTATTATACTGCGTTAAGTATCAGTCTTCAGTCTCCAAGTACAGTTTATTTCAGTGCAGTCAATAACATTTACCCACATGCTGCACGTGCAGCACTGATCCGTCCAGCTCACCACAGCAAGATGACGATGTCCCTTTGCAACACATCCAGAGTGCAAGAGTATGATAAAAAAAATAATAATCTTATTTTGTCTTATCAATGATGAATGATAAAAAAAAAAAATGTTTGTGTGCCTCTAATACAGTCAAACCTTTTGAAACACACACACAATCATCTGACAAATACTTAATGAGAATAATTGTGATTGATTAAAATTTTGAGGGTGTCGAAAAACATTTTTCAACTACAATATATATTTATTTGAAGCTAGACATCTTTATATTTTCTCTCCTTGTGTTCCTTTTACGCCTTTTTATTTTTACTTGTCCTTTAACTTGTTACTTTCAGTGTTACTACCACTGTCTTAGGTATGAAGTGCAAAACCTCTTCATATTTATCAGCAGGTCACATTACTCTAAGTACCTTTGTTTGTGTTTTAATTGTGTCTCTTGCTTTCTGACTTTCTTGCTGTCTCTTTATCTTTGCCTTCACATTGACACCATGTAAACCTTTGTCTTGTGCTTACAAATGTGACTTTGCTTCAGCGGCTCGTCCTGCTGCTTCAGCTTTTTTGGATCTGAGGTAGCTGTTATTGGGTGTGTCCAGGAAACAAATGCAATCATCTGGAGCACGGAAAAACGTGCAACCACGGTGTCCATAAAGCGGATCAAGTTCTCTCACAACCCGCAGAAATCGTCCCGCTACGTTGCACAATGGAGGGAGCAGGTCTGAGGAAGGGCAAGGGTGTGGCTCTACGTCACGGCAGGCGGTGGCCACGTGGGCTCAGTCCCGCAAACGCTGCTTGCAGCTTTAAGATGCCAGTTCCAGTGTGGAGGCCGTCTGAGATGTTGTGGGCCAGCGGATGAAGCGCTGGAGAGGCGTGGCCGCGTGAAGACGCTGCGAAGTTTTCCGAACACCAGGAGAAACACCAAAATGAGGATGGAACTGTGAGAAGTGTCCTTCAACCCAAACTGCAATTAAAGTTAAACCTTAGGATGCAGTGTAATGATGCATCCGAATAAATAAAAATAAATGACCCTTTTATAGCCATTTATGACATTAATCAAGTTGATGGTCATTAAAACTTGCTCATTAGTTCATATTCAGGGGGGAAAGTACTGTTACTGGTAACCATCCAGTTTATTGACTGAAGGTGTTCCGGCCTGTTGATATATGAATCACATAAAACGACATGCAATAAAACTCTCCTTTAATTACACTTAGTTTAACACTATACATTTTATACGTACTGGATATTTTTCACTTATGTCTTGACATAAATTCAAATCATTTTCACATTACTTATAGACACAACCGCTTGTGTCCATGTGGCTGTTCATTCTGGACCCGTGGACTACATTCGCCACACGCTTAAGGGGAAAACAACAAACACTTGTTCTGTAATCCATGTGAGTGAAGCTCTGATTCTTCAAGTGAACGACTGCCGAGAGGCTGCGTGGCAGTGGTGTGTCTCTCTCCAAGTTTGGCTGATCATTTCTAGGTATAAAGGAAATGTCAGAGCCGGTTCTGGGTATAGCCTCAGGGAGAGGGAGGTGTGTGAGTGTGTGTGTGTGAGTGTGTGTGTGTGTGTGTGTGTGTGTGTGTGTGTGTGTGTGTGTGTGTGTGTGTGTGCACGCACAGCAGGGCTTTGGACAAATTCCAGTTCAAATTCAGGTCACTCTCTCTCACCAGGAAAAAACCTACCGAGTCAGCAAAAGTGTTGATCATATCTGAGTAAATAAAGCACTGCTGAAATAGATACTGCTGCTACCTCCTCCTCCCCCCCCCCCCCCACACACACACACACAACACTGACTTCTATCTATCTGTCTGAGCTCCCGCAAAGATAATAGACGTACATTAAAGAAGCGTTTGATCATTAAAACTCAAAAAGCTTCTTTTTTATATATTTAAAGTTTCTGTGAGCGTTTTGTTTGTTTGTTTGTTTGTTTGTTTGTTTGTTTTGTTAATTGTAATTTCCGTGTAACGCTGCTCTGTGGGGAGAATTGATGAACCGGGGGGGGGGGGGGGGGGGGGGGTTGCGTCAGACCCGCACGTGTGCGGCATCTGGGATGGTTCTGAGCGCTGTCCTCCGATTGGACACACCTCTTCTCGCCTCGCTCTCCCCCGGGGATGGGATGCCGGGCCGGGGTAGGGGAGGGATAGGATGTGAGGGGGGTTGTTGGAGAGGGGTGAGTGGGGGGGGGCGGGGCCTGATTGGAATTTTTTTTCACCGGTGATTGGCCCGGGATGAGACATTTTTACAGCTTTAACGCCGCAGCTTTCCAAAGAGAGGGACCGGCGTTATAAATAGAGCCTCGAGGCGGGGACATGGAAATGAGCAGCAGGCAGCTGCCAGAGAGCCGCGTCCGGCCACCGCTTCATGCTCACGGTGAGGAGGATGCTGCAGCAGGCTCTCAGAGTGTCCGGCCGGAGCGCCTTCCCGCAAGCGCTCAAGTGGATGGAGAGGTGGACCGAGGGCGCGTCGGCGCGCGCCGAGGCGCCCCAGGGTGTCCGCGGCCTGGATGACATGCCCGGGCCGTCCGTCGCCAGCTTCGCCTGGGACCTGTTCGCCAAGCGCGGGCTGTCACGACTGCACGAGTTACAGGTGAGCATGCCTGCAGAGCGGATGCAAGAGAGACAGTTTAAACAGCACTGAGAACTACCAGGCCAGGCATAGGCAAACTACGACGAGGGGGCGCCATATGCGGCCAGTTAAACTTGCAATCCGGCCCGCAGAACTTGAAGAAATGATATCAATAGTAAGTTAGTCATGAAATAGCTGTATTTCCTCCATTTTTAGAGAGTCTGTCATGTTTTCTGTTCTGTTCATCTGTCAAATTCTAGAACCCATTGTGGTCCACCGGTCGAAAAGTTTGCCCACCCCTGGTCTAGACAGTGTTCAGCCTGCAGGCTTAAAACAGGACATTCCGACGCTTTGTTAGGTTTGAAACGGGTTTCTGGACATTTCTTAGTAATAATGCACCGTGCAGTATGTGTGCAGTGTGTGTGTGTGTGTGTGTGTGTGTGTGTGTGTGTGTGTGTGTGTGTGTGTGTGTGTGTGTGTAATGAAGTGGGTTATGGAATGAGTATGGAGGTAGGTAAGGAATGATGAAGGTGGTCTTGCTTATATGTTTCAATTCAAGCCAACTCTTCAAAATACGAAGTCATTTCTGAGGAACACAATCCAGCACCTCATTTAGTTTAGTCTATTCTCATTGGACACAGAGTGCAGACTGAAACGCTTTGCATTCTGGACTGTGATTGGTTTTCAAAAATAATTCAAGATTTGAAAAATAAAAAGAGGATTTTTTTTTTTCACTTCATATGGACAATATGCCTTTTTATCTGCCCATGCAGAGCATGTATGTCTAATACAGTGTTTGCTGTGTCTGCAATGAAAACAATGTCATTATTTATGAATTGAATTCTTGAAAATTTTCTTGAAAAAGTTGAAAATGCCAAATTTGGCCCACATCGTAGTTATATTTGGCCCACGAGGTATTATACAGCACATGTACTGCTAATACTACAAATCCCATAACGCTCTGCTGGTGTTTTGGCACTGCGATCAGGACAGGATGTTCATTGAAGGATATTATTAGTTCTTCATTGGTGTATTTTAGATTTTAGATTTTGGCCCATAGAAAAAAGGTTACTGTTGAAATTGAAATCAGAAGGCTGCAAATAAAAAAGAGGCATACGATTTTTATTTATATTTAATTTATTTTTGATGACTTGTTTAATTTGAAATTGGATTTTGCATGTGTACAATATTAAATTATCTATTGTATAGTAGTAAGCTTTTCTTGCTCCATATTCAGGTTGAAGCAAAACGTGTTTGGGTCCATATAAAAAGGTTCACTTTTCTATCTGAAAGAAGATTTTTCCAATAAACGTCAATGTTTTTTGGAAAAATAAACAGTGATATTGTTTATAGTGTAAAACTTTGTCCAAGTTTTATATTTTGGCCCCCGTATCTGAGTTTGACACGCCTGTTTTGTTGCCACTGTCAACATTGTCAGCAGCATTAACTGCAAAAATCTGTTTTACGGAGCGAGCGGCAACGCCAGCAGGCAACTACTCTGTCCACTGCAGGGTGGAGATTGTTCTGAAGGGTCAGTCTCTGTTGTGTCTTTCCTCCCGGTCGCAGGTGGAAGGCGTGCAGCGGTACGGGCCCATGTGGAAGGCCAGCTTCGGTCCCATCCTGACGGTTCACGTGGCCGACCCGGCGCTCATCGAGCAGGTGTTGAGACAGGAGGGCCAGCACCCCATGCGCTCAGACCTGTCGTCCTGGAAGGACTACAGGAAGCTGCGAGGGCACCACTATGGTCTGCTGACCTCGTGAGTGTTGAACCCGACTGCCTGTCTTCCGATTTGCAACATGGTGCAGACGACTAACTACAGACTGCACATGATCTTGAATAATCCCCAATGCCACGCTTGTGGTGTAGTTATTATTATGCAGGGTTATTTAAAAAAAACAAAAAACGAATTAACCGATTTCTTGACGCACTTTTTTAATAAGGAAAAGCAATAGAAACCTCCATCTGAGTCTCAAGTATTTTGCTTACAATCATCGTTTACTTGAATGTGTCCACCAGCACCTGCAGCACGGACAGCATCAGCAAATCACCATCCACTCAGTTGATCGCTGTTATTCCAAGTGTAAAGGTCCAGTGTGTGAAATTTTTAAGGAAGCCTGGTGTTTAAGCCCGCCTGACATTTAGAACACTGTCAGGTGGGCTCCCTTAGAACTGGGAGCGAGACCCTTATTGTTCTATGCACATTCTTATATATATTTGAGAACCATTCTAAGGGTAAGAAAACCAAATGACTTTTAATGTACTGCGATTATAAACTTTTATACATGTATTCATGGGCAGTATGTGAAGCTTCTACCAACATAAAAATCATAAATCAAGCCAAATTTTACACACTGGGCCTTTAAGGTCATGCAGGTCAGCTGGTAGCAGCGGAACATAACTGAGAAAACTCCTCTTTCAAACGCTCACTGACTCATTCCATGACGATGCTCGATAAACTGAAACAACGCATCCATGAAATCAGTTCATAGTTTTCAAATAATCCCGCATTTTCTATAAGACAACAGTGTTAAATTGCTGCCGCTCCACATCCACCTCCGGCTTGCACGTTGTTTCACTGGCACGTTGCTGCGTGTCCCCCAGGGAAGGCGAGGAGTGGCAGTCGGTGAGGAGTCTCCTGGGGAAGCACATGCTGCGACCCAAGGCCGTGGAGGCTTACGACGAGACCCTCAACGGCGTCGTCAGCGACCTCATCGCCAAGCTCCGCATCAGCAGAGGCCCCCGAGGCCTCGTCACTGACATCGCCAGCGAGTTCTACCGCTTCGGCCTCGAAGGTACAGCAGGGAGGGCCTGATGCCCGACCCAAGTCACTCAATCTAACTCTGGTCACCATGGGAATTCTCGCTGGCCACACAAAGCCTGATGTGGTTCTATGCTTTGCTGTGTGGGTCAGTTAACTGAAGGTCAATCAGTCAGTGCTTAGGTTCCCCTGCTCTTTCTCTAGTGATATAATTCAAGAAATTAGATGTAAAGACGCACTCTCAAATACAAATATGAATATTGAAGAGGTGAAATGAAAATACAGCCGACAAAACTCAATTGTCCATCTCGAAAATCTTTAATAGCACCACTGACAGGCATCTAAGTCCAATCCAAGTCTTCCTCAGTGATTCCTCACTCTTAATACTAACATGTAATATAATAAAAGCACAGGTCGTTCCTGTGTGATTCACACCCCCGGTCACAAGCTCTACCTGTGAGAATAATCACAACATTCAGAACCATTTCTGTTAGTCATGATGGGCCACACAGGACAAAGAAAAAAAATTTAATTACAAAAAAACTTTCAGCCAGTCAAGAGCAGCAGTGGTAAAACAGTGTGGACACATTTCGCTTTTACGTGCAGCTGTATGCACGTAAAGGCTCAGTCCCATTGGAGTGGGACACGAGATTCTCATCTGTTCTTTTACCTGGAAGAAGAAAGAGATGACGTTGCAACAGTGCTGTAGCAGTTTGCATTGCATTGCAAAGAAAAAAAACAAGACCTATGGAGACCAAGTAGCTTAAGACACACTTTTGGACGTACCAGGAATTGAATTGAATTGAATTGAATACATTTATTGTCATTGTTCATGAACAACGAAATTAAAAACAGTGCAATCCAAGCGGTACCTCCTCATTCACAATAAATAAATAAAATGCAATAAAAAGATGTTCGTAAAAGTATAACTACAAACATTTAATCATCGAGCAGCGTTAGGTGCTGTTCCTCAGCCTACTTGTTCGAGCCTTGATGCACCTGAACCTGACGGCAGCAGCTCGAACAGGCTGAAGTGTGAAACAACACTTCTGCTTCAACAGCCAAAGGAGCTTAACATTTTCCTTCATCTCTGCACTCTAGTTCAAAAAGAACACGGAGGCGGAGCCAAATGTACTTGGCCAGAAACTCTGCGTGTTTACACAGTCAAAAAAAAAACAAAGCCGCTTTCACCAAGATCTTACATTGTTTGCTTTCTTTCATTTCCTGCTAGGTATTTCCTCTGTGCTGTTCGAGTCCAGAATCGGTTGCCTGGATGAGGTCGTGCCCGAAGAAACCGAGTGTTTCATTCGCTGCATCAACACCATGTTTGTGATGACATTGCTCACCATGGCTATGCCCAAGTGGCTTCACCAGCTGTTTCCCAAACCCTGGAACATCTTCTGTCGGTGCTGGGACTCCATGTTTGACTTTGGTAAATTCAAACACGAGACTTTTGCCAAAACACAGTGCACTACACTGAACACGACCTATTTAACATAAATACACAGAAACAGGTCCAAAATATGACCACCGCAAGCTTCAAAGCAAAACCTTTTTGAGACTTTTTCGTTACTGTTATTTTTTCTACTCCTTTTACACACATTGACACCTCAGCGGTGGGTTAGCAGTTCATCACACTGCCACATTAGAAAGACAAACAAATAATACGTCTATTCTCTCTCACACACACACATACACACACACCTACGGACAATTGCTAACTACGGACAACGCACAAACTTCCACACAGAACTAACTCAGGGCCCGGTATCAAACCCACCACCTTCTTGCTGTGACCGTGCCGCCCCATTATCCCGATCTGAGATGTCAAAGAAATCTAACTTTAACTAAAGAACTTGAACCTCACGCACGACACGATCAACCGAGAGAAACATTTAGATTTGGGCACTGGTGGAAAATAATATGTTTGCTGCTTATAGTCAATCACTGCTTGCTTTAGGTCTGTTTTAAGGAAGCCTGCTGCTATTTTAACAAAAACATTTGTTATAATATGACATCATCATTCTGACGTTAAGCTGATAGCAGCCCTGCAACCTCTGTGCCTCCAGCAAAGGGTCACATTGACCAGCGAATGACAGCCGAGGCGGAGAAGATCTCTCGCGGAGAGAAGGTGCAGGGTCGCTACCTGACCTACTTCCTGTCCCAAACTGGCCTCCCCATGAAGACCGTCTACAGCAACGTCACCGAGCTGCTTCTTGCTGGAGTCGATACGGTAGGAACGGCTCCTTCGTCCCCCATCGCTCTTCACTGGGCACCGGCAAGTCAGTCAGATTTATTTGACCCCGAGCGCCTTTGTGTTTTCCCAGATCTCCAGCACCATGTCCTGGTCGCTGTACGAGCTGTCCCGTCACCCAGAGGTGCAAGCGTCGCTCCGAGCAGAGGTGCTGGGCGTGCTGGGTGGTGATAGGAGGGTACCGACGGCGGCGGATGTGTCCCGCATGCCTCTGCTGAAGGCCACGGTCAAGGAAGTGCTGAGGTATGAACTCAAAGCACCTGCTGAGAACCAACAAATCCCCAAAACTCTTCTTTCAAATGAATATACTGAATGATTTGGTTGACAAACTCAAAAGCATTCAAATTCATCCATTAAGTAAGATATCATCAGTTGCTGCATGGCATCCAGATAAGCAAAAATAAACACAATCTCAGGGGGATATGCATGTTCAACAAAATCAGCATGTAGGTACAAACACAGAATCACACTGCATATCAGTGAAAGGAGTCAATCTCAGGAGCAGCTGTAGGGAAAACATAAGAACATGAACTTCACTAGGAAGGTTCTAACAAATGTACACTGAAGAAGATTTTGGATGGATACAAGATGGATATTAACGGTAATTTGTCAAACCTGCCTTTTTCGGTGGTTGTGCTGTCTTTTCTTCTGTTTTTTTCCTTTTGCATGTTTTGATATATTGTTGGGCTTTTTTTTTTTTTTTTTTTTAAAAAAGGAAAAAAGGGTTGGGGCTTAGATAAGTTTTCATGAACTTCACCCTGCACCCTATGGAACATGGAGTGGTTACTTGCATTGTTATAGAGTTGTCCTTTCCCATTTGTTTTACTTTTTCACCTCAGCATGTTTACATATTGTATTTCTGTTAACCTGTTTGAATAAATAAAATAAATGAAAATGAACGAAAACATTTTTCCATTTACCCCCCCCCCCTCCCCCCTCCAGGTTGTACCCCGTTATTCCTGCCAACGCTCGGGTCATTACGGAGCAAGACATCCAGGTGGGAGGATACCTCATCCCCAAGAAGGTGAGTTTGTTGTTGTTTGTTTGCTGCGTTACGCTGCACATGCATGGACTTTGCAAAGCTTCATTGCAAATTGCTTGAACATGAGTCTCACATGTGATGGCAAAACTATTTCCATGCAGACACTGATTACCCTGTGCCACTACGCTACGTCACGGGATCCGGCAGTGTTTCCAAACCCAGATGAGTTTCAGCCCAGTCGGTGGTTTAACAAAGACCAGACCCACCATCCATACGCCTCGGTGCCCTTCGGGGTAGGGAAACGCAGCTGCATTGGACGGCGAATCGCTGAGCTGGAGCTCTACCTCGCTCTTTCCAGGGTAATTTTTTGTGCTTGATGTCATTGTTGTTTTATGATGTTTCTGGGATGATCTATGCTGCTCCATAAACATTGCAACATAAATCTGGCCTCAATCAATGTCTGACATAGATTGCAGTTAAAAAAAAAAAAAATGTACCGCAGCATGTCAAATTCAAGTGAACATATATTGTTAGAACTAGCATCAGTTCAAAGAAATACTTGTATGTAGGACTTCACATTGGCTTGTAATTGGGTCTCTAAATGAATTTAATTTCCTTTAGTTTACTGGACACTTTAACTCACATGATGATGATTTGTGACTTCCTGCCTTTCCTGCCATTCATCTAACTCTACATTGTTCGGTGTCACCAGATCCTCATGGAGTTTGACATTAAACCAGACCCTGAAGGGATTTCTGTGAAGCCCATGACGCGGACGCTCCTGGTCCCCGAGAGTGTCATTAACCTGCAGTTTGTTGAACGATGACCCACTCGCATCTTCTGTTTCATTGACTAGAACATGAGTCTCTTTGAAAGCTGAGTGTGCTGGTGGGCGGAGCCATCACAGAAGTCTGTACACGAGCACGCAGCGTATGGCGTTAGCGCCGGCCTTCAACCTTTAACATCCGACCAGCAGTCACTGTGTGGAAGGTGACGTGCGGAGAGGAACCCGTGATGAAGACCAGACAGTTTATCAATGCAATCGAGGCTCTCCAGTGTGGGCAGTGTAACTGTTTTCCTTTTCTTTTTTTTTCTTTTTTTTAAAAAAAAAAAAAGAAAGAAAAAAAAAGTAAAAACAAAGAACTCATTCTCACAGACGGTAGTAAAAGTCAGTGACCTTCACTTCTTCTGACAAAGAATCTTCCGACTGTTTGTAAAATACGTCAGACTGCGATTCTTATCATTTTTTTTGTGGTCCATTTTTCAACAATCCCCTGCATTTCAAGACGTCAGCAGTTCAGAGCACGTGTCTTTGGAGGGAATTATTGGCTTGAGGGTCGCTGTACGGTGCACCAATAAAATGAGTGGAAAATTACAGCCCTTGCCAAGACACACAGGCCTTAAATTTCAGAGTATCAGTGTGACCAATATGCTCAGCTCTTAATGAGAATTTCTTTTGGAAGATTCTCAAGGTGGAACTCTTTGAAACTGATACGTTTAATGAGAGAAGTGTTTTTTTCTGATTTTATCAGTGTATACAGTGCAGCACAGTGGAACAACCCCTCCCCCTCCCCACCGCCCCCAGTTTTGTACATTTAAAAGGTTTCAGTGTATGACTTTGTATTTATTCTAATTTAATACATTTTTAACATTTGTGACTGTAAATTGTATTAAAATGTCTCAAGTCTGACCTCTGTGTGGTCTTTATTTGGCAAAGCTCTGAGGGCTAATAGTATCAACCAGCTATTCATAAGGTGATACTTTTGACAAAATGTCCACAGTTCTTTAGAGTAGGGAGAAGCCTGCAGATTACCTCATTTAGTAATAGTTACTAATTGCTGCATTTTAAATGTTGTTGTTTTTTTTAAATGACAAGACATTTGTCACTTAAAATTGAATTGAGTGTAATTTGGAGAAACAGCAGTACTTGTATCTCTGCCTCTACCACAGTTTTCTACCAACTTTTTTTTTTCCTCCAATAGACTCTTGTGTACAGGGGATGAGTCCGATATGACAGCAAAACGTGTAAAAAACTAAGTAACGGAAGGCCTACTACATAGAAGGTCGGGAGGACACGTTCTAGCCAGAGGGGGGCAGTGTAATGTTTTAGCGTTATTACAACAGCAGGCGCATGCGCAGCCCACAAGAGAGTCTCGGGGCTTTAAGGAGAGAAACACGCCTTGTTGCGAATTTACCGCCTTTCTTGCTGCGTGTGTGTGTGTGTGTGTGTGTGTGTGTGTGTGTGTGTGTGTGTGTGTGTGTGTGTGTGTGTGTGTGTGTGTGTGTGTGTGATACATAGCCTCATCACATTGGAGCCTATTATATCTTTTTCTTTTCTTTTGTTATTTATTTTAATTTTAATTTTCTTTTCTAATAGTGAAATTCACGTGAAATTCATGTTTTGCTTGCCCACTGTTTTACCTGAATATATTGTTAATGTACAAGACCAGATATTTTTTGTAAATTTACAGTTTATTTATTTCAATAATGAATCTTTTTTTTAAACTTATTATTATTATTATTATTATTATTATTATTATTATTATTATTATTATTATTTCTAAAAATAAATAAATAAATAAAAATTAAGAAAGAAAAAAAAAGAAAGAAAGAAAGAAGAAAAAGAAGCTATAAATGCAATCATTTACCACCCAAACAGGGTGCAGTTGAAACTGACACCGTAATACAAAATCTCTTTTGGGTCACTTTTCTCGGTCCAAACCCAGAGAGGGCCAAATAGAAAGGTTGTAAATTAATTGCGACATTTAAAAAAGGAAAGGAAAGGAAAGGAAAAAACTGATACGATAACGATCATTAATTTGTTGTTATAAATATATATTGGTTGTTTTACCGCTTCGGCTTTTTTCACTTCTGTCTCTGGCGTCATTCGCGAATTTTACGACAGCCAATAGGTTCTTTTCTTACTCAGGCGTTGGCATCACGCACTGACGCGAGAGCGGCTAATGCTAACATGCGTAAACAATATCGTAAACTTGTAGCTAGTTAGCTATGCTGCTGACTAGCACCGACTCAACATAAAGTTAATAAAGGCCCTAAATATTCGAATTATTGAATCGTATCCCAGAAAGAAGCGCAAAGTGAGCTAAGGTGAGTAGAACGATTGCATAACTTTAGGTAAGTGTTAGCTAATGTTACTACCGACTAAGCTAATGCTAGTTTGCCGACGCACTACAAACGATGCTATTTAGTTAGAATTACGTGTAATAACCAAACATCAGTGTTTATGCAAGCTTGAATGACTTCATTACCCGTCACGAGAATCACCTTTCACGCCAAATGTTAACTATATTGAAATGTAAACTGTCACACAACCCTACACGCACAAGGGTTCATGTAAACAAAGGCCGAGCTAAATTAACTAGCCTGCTTATTAACACAAACACAACTAAATCCACTGTAGATAAACACATAAATAAACATAGGCTTGACGGTGGGTGTTAATACTTGCCATATTCTCCCATTGAGTAGATTATAACTGTCGGTTTTGCAGCACAAAATGCTGAAAACCGACGTTGCTAACTAGTGTTGGTCATCTCAAAGTTGTATTCCGTCACTGGTTTAATGGGATCCTCTATCAAAACAACAATCGAAATGCTTTAGAATGTTTGTCAACAATGAATGCAGTATCTCTGAAAGCGTCAGTAACCTTAAACTAAATACCTAGCTATTTATTCTTCATGCACTGGGGCAATATCACAACTGATGACTGTTTAGCATACGACATTTGACATTTTCTATGCCTTTCTTTATCCTTAAGAGAATATAACAGGCCCTGCTACCAAGTATGTTTCTGCATATTGTCAATACGGTGGAGTGCTTTGTTTAGAAAACTAAATCAGAAAAGTCATTTTCCATTTAGACGCTCTTAAATGAATATCTGGAGACACTGATCCACGTAAAATGTCTAATTGTGCCATATCTCGACTTCTTGTCCTTTTATCTGTGGTATTCTTAATTATTTCCTGTTCTGTTCTGTTCTTTTTTTTTTTTTTTTTTTTAATCATGTTGCTGCTGCATAGATGCAGGCTGGCGACTCTGTGGTTGGTGCACCGATGGGAGTAGCTGGTACCCAGAGTCGATCAGAGGACGAGGACACTCTTGTCATCAAAGATGTGAAAAGAACGGTTACGCAAGCTTTTGGCAGTGGGGTTCCCAAGCGCAGGAGTTCCAACAGGTCTGAGCTCAACTTTGGTTTTATGCTGTTCTTTCTTGTTCATACCAAAGTGATATGTTGACTGGAATAAAACTACAACATAGATTTCTTTTTTAAAAGGAACCCTCACTCCACATTGAAATTGCACCACATTTCTACTCAGCCTGATGTTGATGGAGCCTCTTGTGATATTTCTAATCCAAATGTTCTGGGGTGTAACAAAGGGAAAGATTCCACACAGTCTCAGTCTGCTGTGGCCAAGAACTGCACTGAAAAAACAAAACACTAGTTATCTCAGTACTGCTTGTGTGTCATCATTCAAGTGTCCTCGAGACTGGCAAGACCAGGCAGTCTAGAAATGTTAATACCTTGTTTTTAGTTGATAATGTCCACTGTATGCGTGTGGGTGATCTGTTGTGTACAGCTGATATTTTAACTAAGAACCTAGTGCTAACATGCAATAAGTGCTACGTTTTCTATTTTAACTGCAAGTACTGCATTGCTGTATTCACTACCTAGGTCAATTAAGAGGAAGAAATTTGACGATGAACTGGTGGAGAGTAGTCTCGTCAAGTCGTCCAGTAGAATGAAAGGCCCACCTGTCGTAGAGCCAGTCCGCTGTTCAGGGAGTGAACCCTCATCGAGTGAGAAAAAGAAGGTACTTGAAGACCACTGAAATCACACATCGTTGGATGGGTTCTTGGCAAATAACCAGAACTAACGGACTGTGTGCCTTTTAACGGCTTTGTGTGATTTATTGTTAGATGACGAAATCAGGGGCAGCTCTCACGCCGCCTCTCACCATGGTGATGAATCCTGCACCCATCGCAAAGAGAGTAAAGAAAAACAAACAGCCTCTGCATATGACAAAAGACCTGGGACGATGGAAACCCACTGATGACTTGCTGCTTATAAATGCTGTGCTACAGGTGAGCAAAGCGTCCTCAATTACTTTGTATGTCTTTGTCAGTGGCAACCTAACTGCTGTGTTTGTCTGCAGACCACAGACCTGACCTCCGTTCATTTGGGGGTCAAGTTCAGCTGTCGCTTCACCTTGCGAGAAATCAAGGAGCGGTGGTACGCTCTTCTGTACGACCCTGTCATTTCCAAGTAAGAGACATGGCCTGCAGCGACCTTTCTATTATTATTCATTATTCTAATTTAGTTTGATAGTTCACCAATTCGACAATAACTCAATCTGTTTTAATCTTTGTCCAGGCTTGCTTGGCAGGCCATGCGCCAGCTTCATCCAGAAGCCATCGCGGCAATCCAAAGCAAGGCCCTCTTCAGTCAGGCCGAGGAAGCGTTGCTCGCAAAGATCAGCTCAGTCAGTCAAACTCTCCTTTTGTCTAACACGGTTTTCTTATGATTCCGAGTGACTGCCGTCAAAGGAAAAATACTTTGCGTGTCTTCCTTGTGCTCGAGCAGACGAGTCAGCCCAAGCTGGACGTGTTCCAGGAGCTTCTGGGTAAATACCCTGGAGTCTTTCACCCAGCTCGCACACCCAAGAGCCTGCTGGTGCACTGGCAGCTGCTGAAGCAGTACTACCTGCTGGATGACCAGAGTGGTGGGTTCTGTTGACTTTTGGTTCGTTCTAACATCTTCAAAGTACGATTGCAGCACATGGTAAAATGGTTTGCACTAAATTTATATTACACCATGAAAGAAGAGCATGTAAGTAGAAGCACGCAGCGGTCATTTCCTCATCTCACCCGCAGGATGAAGAGGACTAAGTATTTATATACAAACACATTTCTTTTACATTTTGTCTAAGGGTATATTGACATATATTAATACACAGTCTTTCTATTTATTCATTTTACAGTTAATCACCTTGTGAGCGAGCGGTTTGTTTTCTAGTATGCACTGAAACATTGAACAACTGGACAAGTGTGTTTAAAAGCCTTGAGAAACTGAAGGAGGAAATGCTTGAATGTTGTCGAGGATGTTCAGCTGTCTCGATCACAGTATGTTGAAGGTTTTTCCAGATGGTTAATTTGTCTCTATTGTTGGTATCAATTGTTTTGCAGTCCAGCCTCTTCCCAAAGGTGACCAGGTCCTAAACTTCTCTGACGCTGAACAGATGGTTGACGACGTGAAGTTAAAGTAAGACTGCCTTCTGTTACAACCTTCTAGTGATGTGCAGAGCAGTACTACAACATTGATACTTCCGATACAAGATCTTTATGCTCTCCTTTTGATGCTTTTGTAGTTTGTGGTAATGTATAACCTTAATCGGAACATCATTAAAAGTATCTAAACTATCGAGATCTTGTCGAAATGACACACGGATGGGAACTACTTTCTCTTCCACCTGGGTAAATGTGTTAAGCGTAATAAGTGCTGCGGCATGCTGAGCACAGCTTGAGATGCTGCTGCTAGAGCAGTACAGATGTCTCTGGTGGAGTCCTTTGGTACTGCAGGCAGGAAAGAAAGAAAACGTGCCAACAACTCTTGCTGTTGGAGTGATTCAATTAAAAAAAATATATATTTTTTAAATAAAATGTATCCATTATTATTGACAATCTGTGTAATTATTATGGAATGTATTTATTTGATTAAATATTTTCTGGGTAATTTCAATTTGAGTCACCTCGTACTCTAAAAAAGCAAGTTATTGTGTCCCTTCATTGTAGGCTACAGTAAATAGAGAGACTATACATGGCTGAATCTAAATAAGATTAAGCATTCAGTGCCGAGTAGCCCCATCATATGTCTGTCCCTGTAATTTTATACACACACATACATAGGTATTTGCACAAAGTATTGGATAGACGTCGCCCATTACCAGCCCGAATTTTATCCAATATTCCAATGTTAGTTAAAAAAAAAAAAGTTGACTCATTTTAAAAATTCAAACCATTTTCTTGTCCATGTTTTTCCACACAGGGATGGTAAAGATGAGGTGTTGGAACACGGTAAGAGACTGCGTTCGTCACCATGTTGTAAAAATCCGGTTATTATCTTCATATCTGAACAAACACCCTCACCTCTGGTGCACCACCGTGTCGCCCTCTCAGAACTGATGATCTCCGATCGTCACCAGAAGAGGGAGATCAGACAGCTGGAGCAGGAGCTCCCCCGCTGGCAGGTCCTTGTTGACAACATCACAGGCACGTAAACACGCAGGTATACGTTGTATCTGACCATCCCGCCAGGAGATGATCTGTTTTGATGGAATTCTCTTCTGTGCGTGGGGTTCACCAGGAATGAGCATGCCCGACTTTGACAACCAGACTCTCGCAGCCTTAAGAGGACGGATGGTTCGATACCTCATGAGATCGCGAGAGGTAAATCTGTTTTTTCTTCAGCGTTGGATGGTTGAGTTACTTGTCATTGCGAATACATTCCCACCATGAGTTCTCCGTGCCCTGCAGATTACATTGGGAAGGGCAACGAAAGACAAACCCATAGACGTGGATCTCTCCCTGGAGGGACCTGCCTGGAAAATATCTAGAAAACAAGGTGAGTTCATGGTGTTTGGTTGGAGGATGATTAAGACGTCATCGTTGGTGCTTGACTGTTGCGCGAGCTGGTGCATAAAATGAAAAGCTTATTTTCGATCATCCAAGTAGGTTATGGAGTTTTACATGATTCCTTCAAACTGATTGGATGCACAAAAAACTGCATTCAAAAAAAGGATGATGGAAACCCGTCTTATATACACCTTCAGTTATGAATAACCAATCTGGTAGTTTGAGCAGAGACTGTACATAAAGCCTTTGTCTGAAACAGTGTTAGTGGCATTGCCGCATGGGCCCGCTCAGAAAAATGTTGACTGCCACATTTTCAAGAACCTTGTCAAATTTTTAAATTTTTGTATTTCTGTCAACAGGAATCATCAAATTGAAGAATAATGGAGACTTTTTCATTGCCAATGAGGGGAGACGACCCATCTACATCGATGGAAGACCAGTGCTGTCGGGAAACAAGTGGAAACTTAACAACAATTCCGTAGTGGAGGTCATCTCACGAGACCCAATTTCCTTTCATTCAAACTGAGCCGTTTCATTGCACTCTTGTACTGACGGACGGTATCTCTTTACAGATTGCTGGCCTCCGCTTCGTCTTTTTAATTAACCTGGAACTCATCTCACTAATAAAAGCTGAAGCAGCGAAGATGACGCAGCAGTGAATACAAACTGCCCAGACGAGCTTGAACTCACAGGACTTTACTGGAGCCGGGACAGATACAAGCCCTGCCACTGATCAGACTGCCATATTCTTATCAGAAATGTGAATCTACAACCGGTTGCAGCTACATGCTGACACAAGATAGAGACGGGACTAAGTTCTTGGATATTTGTCGTATTGTAGACACTCTGATGGTAGACATAATTTTTTTTCATATTTATATACTCTGTACTAATTTTGTTTTTTAAAAAAAACATTAAACGTGCATTGTGATCTGTAGGTCTGAGTCCAATCGTTCAACTTGTTACTCAGAGCTGCCATGAGAGACTCGCAGAAATTCTGGAATCTCTATCACTATAAGGAAGATTCTGAGTTGCTCTGTGGTCGTCTCTTCTCTTTATTCACTCAGAGCTTTTAGTAAACTGCCCAATCAAGCTCTCTTGTCTTTTGGTTTTGGTTCTGGAAGTTAATTGGAACAAGGCTCAGATGACATTGAAGTGAGGATATAGTTCTTGTCGATGACTGTCATATATTCAGGTTATGCTATATCCAAAAATGGGCATGGGTGGATCCTGTACGCCATGGAAACGGATGAAGCTCCTTGACACTAAATGGCAAATGTAATTAATGTTGATGACTGAAATACTGTTACTAAGTGGGTCTCAAACAGAAATGAAATAAGAGTTTAAAGGAAAAGTCCTTGTTGCTCGTTGACGCTACCTTAACTGCACAGCAGGTGGTGGAAGAGGCACCACCTGCAGTGGCACAAAAGTGCAGTCAAAGTTAAATGTCACTCCTGACTGCACACATGAAGTGTGATTTACCTGCAGTGGGGTTCCATCAGGGGTGGGCAAACTTTTTGACTGGTGGGGTCACTATGGTTTCTAAAATTTGACAGAGGGCCTGTAGCAGGAGCAGATGGAGGGTTTTGGTGACTCACCTCATAGGAGGAAAAAATACATTATGGGAAAAATTACTGTTACAGATTGCCAGGGTGCGGTTCCTTGTCTATTGTTTATACAGCAAACAGCAGGTCTTGGTCTGGTGACTCTTGCTGACTACGTCAGCGCAGGGAGGACATTACACAACCTTGTCACAAGAAAGACCACAATGAGCTGACATGGCCAGGCACTTCACATTCACATTCACTAAGGAATGTGTAAAACACACCAGTGGAGCCTGTGTGTGAAAACCCAGACACTGCTCAGTGCTAAATGTTGCCACAGTAACCAAGTGAGACAGAATCCTTGGCTTCCATTTGACTTGAATCATCAATGTAGCGTTGCTTTAAGCCTGGCCGACACCAAACAACACACCTTCATGTTTGACTTCTGGTGTGTGTGTGTGTGTGTGTGTGTGTTGTTTCAGGCCGCACATTTTTAAGTGCAGGTGCAGGTGCAGTAATCTTTTATCAATTTAGTTTATACTGGTGATCTCTGATATTTCATCTCTGAATTCACTCATTTTGAGGAAACTATGTTTTCAGGGGGGGAAATAAATAGAATTTGTTTTTATTGTAACAAAAAATCAATAAGAACAGTATGAATTAAGTCATTTGATCAATATCTAAATCTGACAAAAATCTATAGTAAGACAACAGTACATTTTGTCTGTAGAGGGTGCAATAGATTAACAAAGTAGGAACTGCAAGCTTTCTTATTCTTGTCTTTAGTCACTACGGGAGCAACTGCATTTATCTGTTCTGCTTTCTTACCCAGCAGATCGTGAAAAATATGTGGTTTCTCTTTTGGTTCGTTCAGCCAGTGTAACATAATTATTCAACATTTCTGACGACAACTTCAGGGACACTGTTTTACCTTTGCAGCTCTAACAAATGAAACATGCATAACAGTCCCACACGAAAACTCATTTTTGCTTCACTTCACTTTTACTCTGAACTCAGGTAGAACAAAGCCTGTCATAATTTGATCTATCCACAACATTGAAAGGCTACCAGGAGGGAATCCATTTAGCCCTCTGTTTCCAGCCTTCTGCAAAAGTGTTATTTGATTTGATGTTGGATTTCTGTTTGTCCGTTTTTCCAAGTTTTAACTTCTTTCAGATTTGGCTTTGTTAGTCGGACCTTTCACATTTAGTCCTGTTCAGACCCATATTGACCGTATACGGGAACATTATTTTCATCAAAACGATAATCAACATGCTAACAGCTCCTTTAAAAATAAATAAATAAATGAATAAACACATAGAAAGTGATTCTCAGATTACACTGCCCCTCTCCCTAGTCATTACGCTGCCTTTCGGTGCAGCATGCATGACCAACCTGCGTTTATCTCACCCGGCTGCGGCTCTGCCACATCACGGTGCCGGCCCCGCCGAGGTGACCCTGAACGCAACCCGCTTCGGCGTGTCGGTGTTCAGGAGCTCGAGTTTGCCACTGTCGGAAACCTGACGCCGTCAACCGGGACTGAGATTTGCAGTAAGTAGTTTGGTGATTGCATACAGACAAACAAGTAGCATGAGTGGTTTTTTGTTATATAGATTTTTATTTTTTTTAAACCCAGCCTAATCATGAGTGAAAAGCCCTCAATGAGGGGCTGTAGTCAGTGAACCGGCGGCTCGCTCGCTTGCTAACTTGCTAGCTCTGGAGGTGATGATGAGGAGGAGGATGATGTTGACTACTTCGATGCGACGTTGGCTAATTTAACTGTCTGGTCTCACCACGCGTTGAAACCATCGATTACAGTTTTAAGTTTGCCATCATTTGCCCTCGCGCTGATTCGCGTGATTCCGCGAGATCAATTTTGAAAATCATTTTACGTATGCATGGATGTGTTTGTGTATATGTCATCATCGTGCTTAAACGTCCCGTATTCCCAGGAAGTGTTCCTGTTTCTTCGTCCTCAGGTTTTTGATAAAGTGATTAAAAAAAACTAATAATAATGAGATTTCCCCCCTCCATACAGAGGAGATATACTTTAAACACTTTAAATAATACATTTTTTGAGTAAACTTCGAGTTCCGTTTGTGTATTTCAAGTGTCCAGGTTTTTGGTAATCGAAGTATTGGTCAATATACCTTTTTTTTTCCGTCGCATGCCTGTAATTGTCACATAACCGACGTCATCGCAAACATGCCATGAGACCGATAGTCTGTCGTTTGTTGTTAGTATAAATATTTTTGTCTGACTTTTTTTTTCTCTCTCCTCAAATGAAACTATTTTAGTTGAGCTTTATTCAAGGCAAAACAAACAAACAAACAAACAAACAAACAAAAAAAAACAGGATCCTGGTGTGTCTTCTGCTTTATTGGCTTCATAAAAAAACAACAACAACCAAAAAAAAAAAAAAAAAAAAAACAGCTGTAAAAAACAGCTGTCCTGATACACGGTGAGTTTCACTTATTTCTGTAGGTAAACTCTTGATAGCAGGGCTGCTGTGAGTAAAGGTCAGTATTGACATGTTGACACCGGGTCTGATGCGGCAGCTCAGTGCTAGCGGCTTTGCAGACTTTTTTTTTTTTCGAGCGAGGCTGGCAGTCATATGGACAATAGATAATCATTTCACCCTGTGACCCCTGAGGTTTTGCTGCCACTGACTTGGCTACTGGCGGCCGCTGTGATATCCAGCAGCCGATAACCCCTGGCTAATCTTAATGACGCCGGCTTCCAGTGATAAGGCTTCTCCCAAGTGTCTGTCGTTGTGTGAGATGAGCTCCTCCGGAACCCGCTGTCAGACGTTGCATGCCAGCTGCCTGGAAATGACAATGTTGAGGTGTACTTTGAACGAGCCCAGCTGTAAAATGATTTTATTTCACATAAAAATGTTGCTCTTGAGGTTGAGATGTGTGTGACCTTTACTCTTCCTCCCCCTGCTCCTCCTGTGGCAGTAAAAGGCTCAGTCCCACAGCCTCGCCTAAATGGTTGTCAAAGTGGATTTAATGTCTTCCTCCTGGAGAATCAGTCCTCATTTTTAAAATGCCAGACCCCCATTTGTGACTTCCCTTCCTTGTTTTCCCCTCTGTACACTCCCCCTGAGCTGGTTGGCTGCGTCCGCAGCCTTCTGTGGCTCCTGGTTGGTCAGTGCAGTGGAGTCGGAGAGTTTTGCCTGGTCACCTTTAAAACGGTGCTGGCTTGAAGAGGTACAGTCGTGGCTAGTGACTGGGACTCATTGACAGCTCGGAGATCCTTTTTTAGAAAAGCAGCGTTTGCACCGCCTGTTAGACGCTGTTTATTTAATACAAGCAAGGGCCGAACTTCAGCTTTAATGGTGTCTTGCGTCCTCGGTCAGATTTGTCCTGAAGTGTAACACATGGTTTGTTCTGTTTTGTTAAGGCTGATTTTGATTTACTAATCAGAAAAAGAGGATGAAGAATACTTTATTAATTCTGCACTGGGGAAATTTGCCTAATTCCAGCAGTATTTACAGTGCAGGAGAGGAAACAAGGATAATGGCAATAAAAGGGCATCACACAAAAAACAAATTTAACATTTCTGTAAATATGCGAGTCGAATAGAATATATTTGCAGAAGAGTAGAAAAAATATTGCACAAGAGGTATTGCCCAGTAGTGAACTGGTGGTTAAGTATTCACAGAGTGCAGTTGTACAGCCTTATGGCTGTAGGCAGAAATGACCTGCGGTCGTGCCTCTTCTTACACGGCTGTTTTATGTCCACCGCTGTTGTGAACTTGTTTGACGTGAAGAAATTGTGTTATACTTGTGTGTACTTGGATGCCCTGCTTTCATTATATTATATCACCGTTGCGTGAACATTTTCCAGATTGTGCTTTAATTTCACACAAAAGTTGAATATTCCCAACTCTTCTTTTTGTTTGTAACTCCAGCAGGCACAGCTAACCTTCATAGCACAATCTGGGTATACTGAGTAGTGCATACACAAGAGAGGATTGTTTGTGGTGTTTTTTCAGAAATGCATCCTTGTTTCCTATCATATCTCATTTAACTTTTACATCCCAGTCTGAAAGGACCGTCACACTTTGATAGGCGTGTCATCCCATTTACAAGTGTGTGATTCCACTTGCAAGCCTGCCATCACTCAAAGCCGTGCAAATGTACGTGCACAGTCTTTGTCTGTGATCAGATTTGAAAACATTAATGATGTGCAAGTGTTTTTTAGATTACTCAACATGCAGCATTATGAGCGATCCAACTAAAAGATTATATGAATGTCTTTCAGGAAGAATGTATTGTGTCGTCATGATCATATATATATATATATATATTTAGCCCTTTGTTTGCCACGTTTGGGGTTTCTAGGTTTTTAGATGTCGTTTAAAAAAACTTGTTGTTGCGACCGCTGATGTTTTCCCAGTACTTTTTTATCGTAAAATCCTACGGGATTTTGTTTCCTGTGATGTTTTCCTCAGTCTCTGCAAGTCGGTTAATTGCTAACGTACATTTGCAGTTTGTCATTCATCGATGTGTTAAAATCAGGGAGTGCTGTTCTAATGATGCCTGGTGGTAAGACGGCTGCACGGCCACACAACTGCAAGTAGTAAATCAGCAATTCACACTTGTGAATCAGGCCTGTCTGAGCTTAACAATGGTGCAGTCGGTCCACTTTAACCTGCATCTCTCTTTCTGTGCATCTGCCCTCCAGGACGCCAGTGAAATGCTGCTTGTCAGATGCTGCCTCGGCCTGACTCGACTCGGCCCTGTCCAAGCTCAGAGGTATGGCACGGGGGACAGAGCTGCGCCCCCAGTTGACTACATTGCTTTGCATTGCTGTGAATGCTACCAATGTGCTGACATTTAAGATGGAATAAAATAGAACAGAGTTTAATGCATACAGTACATCATGGTTTTTGTTGTCATGTATGTAACTGTTGACTGTTATTGTCTGCCGTTTTCACTGTCACTTTATTTCTCCTGTGTCTCTATTTTTATATAATATGACCCTTTTATTTTATTTTATTTTATTTTTTATATGGTGTTTAACATCAGGCCAGAGGACTGTGGTTGAAAATTAGCCTAATTGCCCTTTGTACAAGTTAAAAACAGGTTAAAACGGGTCCACTGGAATGTTTGTGCATGTCCCTGAGTCAGTAGTAACACAACTGACCAACAAACAGATAGACAGTGCATTCGAGACATAAGGAGCAAGGCGCATAAGAAAGACAAACTCACTTTATTGGTTAGCAATATACAGGCACTAATGAAACACACATAGGTAGTTAAGAGGTACTGCGGCCTATCGCACATAAATGAAAATGCCCAGCCGTCTATCTTCTGTGTACTGAAACCCATCAAGCTCACTAACATGTCTTAAGTCAATAGAGCTGAAACTAATACTGTATATTTCATAAACTAGAATGAGAAAAACATGTTTGTCTCCCCCCCCCCCCCCCCCCCCCCCCCCTCCAGGCATCGGGTGGCCCCGGCCCTGGCGTCGTGTGCAGTCCGACTGTGCAGCACCAGGGAGGAGCAGCGCTGGTCCCGGCGTGCCAGCTGGAAACATGCCCTGGCAGGGCTGCTGGCCGGGACGGGGGCTGTGCTGGTCTATGGCCTCCATCAGCACAAGGTGACAGGAGGCCACATTCGTTCATTGTCGCCTGTTGTGACAAAGACAGATTCAGTTAATTTATTTGATGTCGAAACAAACAAACAAACAAACAAACAACATATAGTGAGAAGATCCGAGTTAAAGATGAGAATCAACGTGCAACGGCGCTCTTTGGGGGCGGGACAAAAATATAACATCATAGATAAATCGCCACCGCAAAAACCTCCATCGGGTAATGCAGTGCATTTTCAGGACTCTAAAAATACGATGATGAAAACGATGATGTGGTGTTCTATTCTTCCGCTCTCTTTTATGTGGTGTTGTTTTACATTTCAGTAAAGGAAGTGACTGGTTGGCAGTCTTGGCACATTCTGCAATTTGAAATCCAGCTATTTCTGTATCTTCCTCACTCCAGAGAAAAAAAAGGAGGAAGTTGTCTGTTTTATTTTAGGTACCAGATTTTGTAATATCAACAATGACTGGAGTTTGGTGATGGACATATTCATTTGTGGAAAAACTATCTGAGCACCCCCCCACCCCCACCCCAAAACTCCCAACCCCGCCGGCCATGAAAACGTTTGAGTTTTTATAAAATGGTGAAGCTGAAAATGAAACAAAAAATCTCTGGCTTTGGCATTTATTAGAAATTAAAAGAGCAGTTCTCAGTCTAAATAGGAATTTGCTTGATCTGATGCCAGACAAAAACATGTTGGGGACTCAAAACGGTGATAATGGGTATAAATGGGTTTCCTTACTGACGTTAAGTGTTTTAGTGGATGTATGACATATTTAGTCTTGGCTGCAACCCAGTGCTGCAGCTTTAGTAGTTGGAGAGAAAAAAAAGTACAAATGTACACAATCTCAAATATTTAAAAAAAGAAATCTTTTTTTGTGTTTCGAAAGGTGTCGCTGCTTCAGAGAGACAAACAAATTATTTTTTTCGGTTTAGTGTTCACAAAAAAAAAATATCTATATTTAATTAAAAAAAAAAAAAGTGACAACTTGACAAGAGGGTTTTTTTTTTTTTATCATGTTGAAACATCCAGTTGGGACGAGGAAAGAACAGTGTGGGTTCGGAAGGCAGCGTGTGGCTGTGGGTGACTGGACTAAAATGTCTTGGAAACGAAGAAGAGTATCCATCTTCATCAGCACCTTCAACAGTCTTTAGATCAGTCTGTCCTGGAGTCCAGCTCTTTCTTCCTAAGAGCTCACTGGTCTGTTTTGTGTCTTTGTGTCCTGGTGCAGGCTGAGCAGGCCGAGCCCATCGCAGTACAGACCATCGGGAAGCCCCCAGCATTCCCAGTCTACACCCAGGACGAGGTCACCAGTCACCGCACGCTGGAGGACGGCGTCTGGGTCACCTACAAAGGTGGCGTCTATGACATCACAGAGTTTGTGGCCATGCATCCCGGTGGGGATAAGATCTTACTGGCTGCAGGCGGGGCCCTCGAACCCTTTTGGGCGCTCTACGCCGTGCACAACAGTGAGCACGTGCTGGAAATCCTCTCTGAGTACAAGGTGAGCTGAAGTCATGATTTGTACACGAATATCTGCGCTTTCTGCTGCTTACATTGGATAAAACACATTTTTAAAAACCTTTAAAGATAAAAAAAATAATGTCAAAATAGAAATTTGTTGTTGTTTGAAGTTGAGCCAATTGAACTCTGCTGTTGTGTAGTTCAATGTAAAAGTGGGTCATATTTTAGAGGGAGATGCAAAATTATCAATGAATGTATTGTTTCATTCAAAAAAATAGTTTTTACCTTTTGCTGAAGTCCATTTAGGAACTTGTACTTTCCAACTTTTACTTGAGTAAAGGAGTTGAATGAGTACTATTACTTTTACCAGAGTAGTTTTTAACACAAGTAATCATACTTTTACTGAAAGGTCAAGTGTGTAATATTTGGCATGATTTATGATTTTTATGTATCGGTAAAGGCTTAACATACTGCCCATATATACATGAAAAAAAGTGTATACTCACAGTACAATAAAAGCAATTTGGTTTTCCAACCCTTAGAACGGTTTTCATATACAAAAATATATATATAAAAAGATTGTTAAATCGTTAAATTCTTTCCCCTCCAGCTAGTGACACTTTGTCGCTTGCGATTCTTCTTTTGCTGCTACTGTAGTTCACTGGCAAGTTCGGGGGGGGGGATACGGAGTCCCTCTGAGGACAAAAGTGAAAGAGCGCTGCAATCTGAAATGCAACCACTTGATTTCACCGTTTCTTCTTCGAAATCTCCAACTATTTCACACTGGACCTTTAAGCACAGAATGTGAATACTTTTGCCTCCTCTGGTGTCACTGCGACTGACCGAGCCGCCTCTGCCTTGTGTGACTCCGTGTCAGGTGGGTGAGCTGAGCGCCGAGGACCTGAAGAAGCAGCAGCAGCAGTCGTCGCAGTCGTCGGACCCCTACGCCTCGGACCCCGAGCGTCACCCGGCGCTGCGCGTCAACAGCCTGAAGCCCTTCAACGCCGAGCCGCCGCCGGAGCTGCTGGCCGACAGCTACATCACGCCGTCCGCCATCTTCTTCAAGCGGAACCACCTGCCGGTGCCGCAGGTGGACGCCGCCTCCTACCGGCTGCAGGTGGACGGTCTCCCCGGCGGGACCCTCACGCTGTCGCTGGACGAGCTCAAGAGCCGCTTCCCCAAGCACACGGTGACGGCCACGCTGCAGTGCGCCGGCAACCGCCGCTCCGAGATGAACCGCGTCAAGCCGGTCAAGGGGCTCAACTGGAACGCTACCGCCATCAGCAACGCCACCTGGAGCGGCGCCCGCCTGCGGGACGTGCTGCTGGCCGCCGGCTACAGCCCCGACGCCGCCCGCTGGGCTCGCCACATCCAGTTCGAGGGCCTGGACCGGGACGCCAGCGGCACCACCTACGGCGCCTCCATCCCGCTGAGCAAGGCGGTGGCCGAGGACGGCGACGTGCTGCTGGCCTACGAGATGAACGGCGAGCCGCTGCCCGCCGACCACGGCTTCCCGCTGCGCGCCGTGGTGCCGGGGACGGTCGGCGCCCGCAACGTCAAGTGGCTGGGCCGCGTGGTGGTGAGCGGCCAGGAGAGCAGCAGCCACTGGCAGCAGAACGACTACAAGGGCTTCTCGCCCGCCACCGACTGGGACACGGTGGACTTCCGGTCGGCGCCGGCCATCCAGGAGCTGCCGGTGCAGTCGGCCGTCACCTGGCCACCGGAGGGCGCCGCGGTGGGCGACGACGGCCAGGTGACGGCCAGAGGCTACGCCTGGAGCGGCGGCGGCCGCGAGGTGGTGCGGGTGGACGTGTCGCTGGACGGCGGGCGCACGTGGCAGTTGGCCAGGCTGCGGGGGGGCGAGGAGGAGGTGGGAGAGGGGCGAGAGGCAGCGCCCCCGCCGGGCCGGGCCTGGGCCTGGAAGCTGTGGGAGGTGACGGCGCCGCTGCCGGCCGACGCCGGGGACGAACTGGAGATCGTGTGCAAGGCCGTGGACAGCAGCTACAACACGCAGCCCGACACGGTGGCGCCCATCTGGAACCTCAGGGGCGTCCTGAGCAACGCCTGGCACCGGGTTCGGGTGAAGGTCCAGCGGGACGAGGAGGAGGAGGAGGACCAGGACCGGGACGGTCAAGAGCAGTAGGCTTCAAGACGCGTTCGCCAGGCAGTAGGGCTGCACCATCCTGGGAAAAAAACATAAGAATCATTAAATTCATCAAATTATTTTTTTTGTTTGTTTAGAATTGAGATCAAATTAAAAAAAATAATAATAATTTATTACCCTTATTGCCCAAAACAAAAGAATAGCATAAAAATATATAATAGCGCTTCATGATTGGTACATCCACTCTGGTCATCAAAGGGAAGAGTCATAGCACAATAAACATCAGTGTCTTTGAACAAGATGATGAGACAATATATAACGTATAATGTATACAGTCAGCCAAAATAATGTGCACACACGTCAGGAAAATAAAAAAAAACTTGCATAAATGTTTCAATACCAAATGTATTCAGGCATCACGAGATTAATACAAGTGACCTTTGACCTCTGAAATGACCAGAGTTGTTCAAAACGGAGGCCATTGGCTTCCAGACATTGATGTGCATGGCAAACTACTGCTGAGGCAACGTTTGCTACCTCCACACATGTTGATGCTACATTCAGGATGGTAATAAGGCAACATGTTGGTGAAACATTGTACAACATTACATTGTGTTATTGTCATTTGATTAAAAAAAATCCATAGTTATCTTTATGTAGAGAAGTACTCACTGTTTGTGCAAAATGTTTTTTCCTGTACTGTAATCAGTGCAAGTGTGAATCAAGATCGCAATTTTTTTTTATTTTTCAATTTTTTCGTGCAGCCCTACCAGACAGACAACCAAGTTGTCTGAGGCCCGAGGGGGGTGGAGAGGTTTGCAAGTGGGAGTGTCGTTAATGCAGACACACAGCACAAGAGTTTAGAAGATAGCAAGAAACAGAGCTACGTTTCTATATATAGCCTTGAAGTTTTTCCTTTTTTCCTTTTTTTTTTTTGTGATGCCGGTGAGATTTGAGTGAGAATGATGCTCAAGGTTGAACGATGACCAAAATGTAGGAGGGTTAAGTTGAGGCAATTGGACTGGTTTTAGTTGTCTGGAAGACTTTTCACCTTCTGAAGAAGCCTTTTCGGATGAGAGGCTAAACATCTCTCCAGTGCAGTTGTCTCGACCCGGACGAATGAGAACCTTCGCAGACAAAATGACCAAAAACCAAAAGGCTCCAGTTCCACACTGTAAATAAATAAATGAATGAATAGTCACCGCCTACTTCAGGCTCGTGAAGATGAAGAAACCTATTTTTGTCATTGCGTAATCGCTGATGAGCTTAATGAAGAATATTTTTCTTAAAAAAAACAAAACATACTTAATATTACAAAAAGCTCATTTTATATTTTACCTGACAAAGTTATTACTATTCATCCAAAAAGATGACCCTGATTTTATTGGGATGTTTTTGCAGCTTTGTGTGTGTGTGTGTGTGTGCGTGCGTGCGTGTGGTCAGAGTCAGGGATGTTTATGCTCCAGCATATTTCTCAGTCTGGAGGTTTTTTGACTGGCTTTAAACATTTGGCCTCGCGCTGACGCCTCTGCACACGAGGATTGAAGAAAACATGTTTTTCCGTACAAGGAGAGAGACTGATACTGTGTGTCTTGGATCGTGTCATACTGGAGGGCTCGTGCAGCTTCCCCCAGCGGAGCCCCTCGTCAGTGTGAATTCTGCTCTGTGAGAAGAAGGGCAACGTCTTCTTATCAACGCTGTACTGTGATCACCAGTTTGCACACTGTGTTGTGTTGTTGTCTAATCATTGTTGTTAATGATGATAAAGAAAACATAAATAAAAATGTATTTTTAGTTGACACACCTGAGCTGATTTTATTACTGGGATTAAATATTAATAATGAATTTTGAAAGCCGTGGCAAGTGTATTTTTTTTATACTCAAGGTGGCGCCCACGAGCAAGGTGTCTGCACTTTAGAAGCACAAAGTGAGTCCGAGACCATAACTAGACATCTTCTCTTTTTTGTAACCTTTCGTTTTCCGATGATATCTTTATTTATTTTCAGTCATAGTAATACACAATATAAAACAAGAACTCGAAACTCTTGCCCCAAACCAAACCGAACTCACAACCAAGACATGGCTGCAAAAAGGACAAAATACCTCGTCTACCTTTTTCCTCGTTGGTTTATTTGAGGAGGCCAGCGTTCATCTTAAATACAAAACACTCTGTCAGGCGACCTGGATTGTCCACACCAGGCTTCCTTAGAAATATGGAGGTACAAGATGGCAGCTAACTGGGAGCAAGACCCTTGATCAATTGATTTTCTTATATATACGAGAACCATTCTAAGGGTAGGAAAACCAAATGAATTTTAGTTTACTGTGTGTGTACATGTTTATTCATATCTATACAGGCAGTATGTTAAGCTTTTACTAACATAAAAATCATTAATCAGGCCAACTATTACACACTGAACCATTAAAATGTTAGAAATAGAAAGTACGCTATGAAATGACTCAGACAAAATCCCGACATGCTGCAGCTGGCGAGGAAGTGGGGAGGTTTGTGAAGCATCATCCAGGTCGGGGTTAAGACAAACCTCAGTGCATCATCAAATAAGCATAGCGATAGATTGAACAAACAGTATTGAATGGCTTCCTCGGCTTTGGTACTCAGACGGCCTGCTTGTTGGGCAATCGTGTTTGTCAACTTTCTCAGAGTTCAAAGTGACTAAAACGCCTGTAAAACCGAATTGCGTCAAAGACGAAAAGTTGTTTGTGGTCCCTGAGTTTCTCCAGACCCTTGATGCTATGAGTCAGTGCACTACGGAGCCTCATAGCTCACGGGTAAGATGAGGAAAGACGACATTTCCCATCAAAACGTTTTATGTCCTTACAAAAAACATTTGTAAAAAAAACCAAAATGGAATTGCCAAATGACACACTGAGTAGAAAGGAAGTGGAAAGAGCTGAATTGTACTTTCTTTTTTTTACATTTATCATACAAACACTCATCACACAGTGGCAGGAAAAAGGCGATGCAGTCATCTCCTTGTTGAAGTCCCAGTATATAAACTTCAGTAGCATGTAATAGTTAATAAAAGAATGCAAAATTCATAATTTTTTTTATTGGTTGATTTTTTTGGGGGGATTTAAAAGACAAAAGAAACCCAAGATTTGGAACAAGTCATCCAGGATGACATAGACTAATGGTAAGCACTTGATTCCAACAAGGTCCTGGGTGTTTAAAACAAACGATAGATAATTAGTGATAATAAAAGAAAAACAAACCCTTTTCTCTATTGTTCCACTTGACTGCACACATTGTGGGCCTGGTGATCAAGTGCGCGAGCTGAAACATGCTCAGTTGAGTACAATTCACAGCAAATATGCAAGCAGGGACCTGACCTACATTATTAGGATGTCTAATTTGAAGATTAATAACGAAGTCTTGCTAAATATATAATAGAAACCTATTGGAACTAACATGCAGCCCATCGCGCTGTTGCCATCCAAAGACAAGGCTTCATTGCCAAAGCATTGTCGCAGCAGCTACATAGCAACGATGCCAATAATCCACCAGCACTCACATCTTGCTATGAGCTGTCTGGTCAGCTTCTTAAACATTCCCACTAGCGTGGATGAAGCCTGCAAGAGCGATTTCTTTAGTCTCAACAGTGAGGGCATTGCATGGTGCAGTATCATGTCTGTTTCCTCAATGCGGTCACTGGACGTAATCACACAGGAATTAGATTTAGCTGACATGACAAAGACAGGAATGACACAAAAAGTTTCTGGTAAAAATAAGATCATGCCGATTTCCATTTCTCCAGAAGCTCAAAGTCAAATATGTTTGAGTTGTATGAGACACACAAGTTTGGCCTCGCCAGCAATTTTTTAAAGTTCCTATTCTGCCCTGGACATCTTAATATCTTTTATTGTGATGTCATCACTCATTACAGTGTGTAAAATTTGGCCTGATTTATGGTTTTGAAAATGGCAAAAGCTTAACACACTGCCCATTAATACGTTAAGAGAAGTGTATAGACCCAGTGCAATGAAAGTCATTTGGTTCTCCTACCCTTAGAACGGTTCCCATATTTATAAGTAAGAATACTCATAGATCAAGAGTCTTGCTCCTAGTTAGCTGCCATCTTGCACTGCCATATTTCTAATGAAGCCTGGTGCAGACAGTACGGGTCGTCTGACAGCGTGTTTCATATTTAGCATGAACGCTGGCATCCACAAATAAACCAACAAAGAAGAAGGCGGATGAGGTATCCCAATTTGTGTGCACAGGCCAACGTAGTTCACTGGCAAGCTTGGGAGGGGGGGGGGGGTTAGCAAATGAGTGCTGCAATCTAAAATCTGGCCACTTGATGGCAGACTTTTACACACTTTACCCTCAAGAAAAAGTTCCAATGTAGTGCCTATATTCAGCCCTCTGTTCACGGGATCCTGTGAAAAACCAGGCAGAGTCAGAATGTGGGATGTTGCCACTATTTTGGGAGAGGTGCTACTGCTACAGGCTGAACACACTAGAAAGTGGAGCAAGCAAAAGACGTAAACAATGAATAGTTCATGTGAGGGTAAGATATGATCTTCAGAACAAGAATGCAAACAAAGAGTTTTTCTGGCTGTCCTCACACAAACGGTTACGTCACCGACAGTTTTACACAATTGTTCAAAAGTTTGGGGTCACTGACACATTTCTGCATTGAACATTGAACATCATTGCTGCAGCTTCATGAAATAATCTAGCAGAATGCTCTAAGAACATTACCAGCGCAGGAAAATCAGTCAGGATGTGCTGAGCACATAGTAGGTTGGCTTTGACAGCTGTTGCCTTGACTGTCTAATTACAGAATTAATATCAGTGTGCAATGTGTGGCCATCATTACAGAAGTTGGAAGCTTTAAAATTGCTAAAAGAAATTGTAAGCGTTTCTAAGACAAAGCTTTGTATTATAATCACACTTAGTTGTGTTGTGCTAAAACCATGAAAGAGTAAACAAAGTGTCTTGGTTCATATTTTCGGCTGTTTGAGTTGTGTACACTTGGAACTCTCTCAATTTACTTTTAATTAGACATTGGAAATGCTTTTCATTCAACACTGAAATGTTCCCAAACTTTTTAAGGATTCAAGATCATTATTTCAAAACAACTGGTTATAAATGAGTTCAATGCAGAAATGAGTCCGTGACCCCAAACCTTTGAGCATACCTACACTGTCTGGAAGGTCAGAGCGCCAAATGGCCAGTAGGTTTAATAGGCAGCTAATGCATTGTATGCCTTAATTGTAGGAAAAGCAAATGACCATTAAATCAAGTTGGGTATATTAGATTTGCACTTCTGTTCCGGATCACCTACAGCATTTCAAAGAGTTAAACAGTAGTTTGACCCTGAAACTCTAGTAATCGTTCTCTAGTAAGAAAAGACACCTCAGACTGTCCAGTTCATCTGTGAGCAGCTGTAACAGTTTAACAGCAGACGGGCTGGCCTGGTCTCAGCTGGCAACTCTTGCGTTGCTCATTCTTCGGGGATGGATCATCGCAGCCACAGGGCTGACTCATGCTCTGGGGCTGAGTTTAAAAGCGCGCGGAACCTGCACAGAGAACAAAAAGTCTGCTGTGGGATTCTGCTGAGGGCTCTGCCGCTCTTTGAGGACCAAATATATCCAGCGGCTGAAAGTGCTAAAGTGATTTGAATATGGATACCACTGGTCTGCTTCTGCGGCTGCTGCTGGCCCTCAGCGGAGCTCTTTGTGCGGTGGTGCCATGGCCAGAGTTGGATGAGGCTAAGGTGAGCTGAAGGCTACTTTTATTTTTTTGTTAGATTTTTTTTTTTTTTTGCTTTCATGAACCTTGTTTGTTTTACTTTTGTAAGGCTTTTAAAGTGTGTCTGAGGTCTTCATTGTACCTGTGTTTTCCAGGCATATTTGACCAGGTACGGCTACCTGACGGACCTCACTGACCCGCTGGACCCTCGCAACCTGGACGAGCTCATCCAGGCTCTCAAGTACGTACGCTCACTGCCCTTTCAAAGTAAAACCATGCATATGGCCAACAGGAGCATGTTTATACACCAGCCCATGGTGTATATAAGGGTCTGTTGACTGTTGGTGGGTAGGGAGCGGCCTGTGAACGTCACCGGATGAGTTTTGCAGGAGTCTGTTTTGTCTCCAGGTCTTTCCAGCAAGTGAACGATCTGCTGCCCAGCGGAGAACTGGACGAAGCCACTCTGGAGGCCATGAGAAGGCCTCGCTGTGGCCTGAAAGACCCCTTCAACAGCAAGCATCACAGATACAGAGTGATAGGTGAGTTCACAGAATGCCACCACGTGCACCATGTTCCTCACATGTCCACGCATCCAGGATGGTTCCTCTCAGCTCATCCAAATATTTGTGGACACGGAGGAGTAGCTATCACTGTTTTATACTGTATTGCATGTTAAGAAAACCAAAGCAAAATCAGCTTGGATGTTTCCAAGTAAAAACGACTCAAACACTTTCTATGGATTTCTCATAGAAAGGAGTTTCATCGGTCATTTTGGTAAATCCTTTCCCATCAGCTAGTGACACGTTGTCGCTTGCAATTGTTCTTTTGAAGGCTTGTGGAGGAAACGAAGTCTGACTTACCGCATCTACAACTACACCCCTGACATGAGGAAGGGGGACGTCACCAAGGCCATCCGCTCCGCCTTCCAGTACTGGAGCGATGTGGCCAATTTGTCTTTCCGAGAGATCTTCTACGGAAGGGCAGACATCAGAATGTCCTTTCACAGTCGCGGTGATGGCCAGTGCGCTTCACCTTTCGACGGCCGTGGTGAGTCTCACACACCTCACCACCGACAGCTGGAGAGTTAACCAGTGGGTTTTGGAAGACTGACTTCAATCAATCAATCAACTCCACTGTGGGAAGAAACCTAGAGCAGATCCAGACTCCTGAGGGCCGTCATCTGCTTATGACCAGTTGTATATAAATAGATGTTGTTGTGGTGTATATATACGCCAAATTATTAGATCCATGTTGAATGCGTTTGTCCGTGTTTGGGAGGGCAAGAGTACATGATGGCACATGATCCGCCGTTAAATCAAGTCCTTGGTCCTCTTGGTATTGAAGATGAAGTGATGGCTCGAGGCTCCCTGGACTGCGTTCTCCGGGTCCTGATGTCGCGGTCATTTCATTTCATTTCTTTTAGTTTTAATCACATACCTGATAAAAAAAAAAAAAAGCTTTTGAGCGGGGCCCATACCTGCCAAGGACACATAGAGACTGAGGCAGCATCGTGCATATAATGGGTAGTTCAGGTGGAGAGGAAAAATTGATAGAAGCTCCACCTGCACAGAGCGACAATCCCTTTAATGGGAGAAAAAGATCTTCCTCAGCGGTCTAGGCCTATAGCAGCTGAACTGACAGTAACTTGATTCTAATTGTAAGCTTGATGGAAGAGGAAGGTCTTAAGTCTACTCTCAAATAAACTGATGTCATGCTTTCTAATGATGTCACCAAGAGGAAACGTGAATGTTAAAGAGAAGTCGTCCAAGAACAGACCCTTGAGGGACTCTATGACTAACCCTCTTACGTTCTGATGAGTGATTATGAACATACACAAAGTGAAAGTGGTCAGAGAAACAAGATTGCAACAAATACAAGGGTTGTGCCACTAACATCCTGTAGTCTTCTCAGAAGAACGACGTGGTGGTGTATCAAATACAGCACTGAGATCTAGAAGAACTGAAAGAAGACCGCTGTCAGATGCCAGCAGGAGGTCATTACTCACCTCGAGCAGTGCAGTCTCAGTGCTGCGATTATTCCTAAAAACCTGACTGAAACACATCAAATAGATTGTTGTCATGGAAAAAGTCCTTGAGCTGCCTGGCAACTATTTTCTCTGAAATCGTGGACAGAAACGGAAGGTTTGAGATTGGCCTATAATTGGATAGGACACTTGTGTCCAGATTAGGTTTTTTTTTGATAAGGGGTTTAATTACAGCTACCTGAAGGATTGAGGGACAAATGCTGTGGTTAATGCCTGATGAATTATTGTAAGTATAAAACTATTATGTAATGGTGATACCTCCTTTATTTTGAGGAATATACTTGAGCTGTATATTCATCATGTACATTGTACTTCTATATGGATGGACACACACACATACATACAAATACGTCCGTGTGTGTGTGTATATATATATATATATATATATATATATATATATATATATATATATGTACATATACATATATAGTAAGTATATATGAAAATAATATATATACACATATTTACATGTAGATATATAGACAGATAGATAGATAGATAGATATATAGATACTTTATTGATCTCCAGGGCAGACGGTGTAATAAAAAAAACTAGCGTAATAAAAAATGTAATGCAATGTTCTAATCTATAGTATACATAGAGATAAAAGTACGGCATAAAATAAAAAATATAAATGAAAGAATAACATAAAATAATATGAAATGAAATCTGATGCTAGCTGGAAAAAAAAACATTCATTGCAGTTGTGTATAATGACTGTGTGTCATACTGTTGTGCAATGGGTTAGTTTGTACACACTTAAATCGAGAGGGAGAGATTGTTGTTGTTATATACATACATATATATATACTCCTGTATGTTCCTCCTACAGGTCACGTCCTTGCTCATGCCGAGGCACCAGATTCTGGCCTCGTCCATTTCGACGAGGATGAGTTCTGGACCGAGGGCTCCTATTATGGCACCAACCTGCGGATCGTGGCTGCACATGAGATCGGCCACGCCCTCGGCCTGGGCCACTCTCAGTACAGCAGCGCCCTGATGGCTCCAATCTACGGTGGCTACCGCGTCAACTTCAGGCTGCACTGGGACGACGTCCGAGGCGTTCAGGCGATGTACGGTGAGTCCACATTCGGGGAGTAGCGAGTTGCACGTAACGTTGTTACCTCATCTAATCACAAAACAGAGGGAATTCTAATGAGTTACATTTATGGACAAACATTTCTAATTAAAATATAGTAACTGTAATTTAATTACATCTGAGCAATTTTTTATTTTATTTTTTACAAATTTAGGCTGGGCTTTGTATTTAGTCATTTTATGTTTTTGTTGCTTTGCTTGGTTTTCTCCTGCACTGGCCTGGCACAAGCACAGTCAATTTCTGTTCCCTTCCACAGTCCAAAGTTTGACACGACACTGATGCTTCTGATTGGCTCTCCTGCCAAGTTCAGAATTGCAGCGCCCCCTGCCTCTCGTCTGTCAGTTGAATTGCCTCTCTCTGTTTTGAGTACTGCTGGAAGCTTAACACTGTCAGCTCTACACAGTTGAGAACATTTACTCAACATTTAGAAAAGTAACGGAAATGTAATCAAGTGGAAATAGTTGCGTTACTTTGATGAAGAGATTGGAATAGTTACGCTACGATTACATTTTCAATAGTAGGGTAACTTGTAATTGTAACCAATTATATTTGCAAAGTCATCTTCCCAACACAATAACAACAACAGCAACAGTCGTGTAAATCCTGTCTATTAGCAGCAACAGATGAAGTTGTTGGTTCACTTAATTATTAATTTGTCCCTGCCAGCACAACCTGCTTCTCAAAGGCATAACCACTGGCCGCGGCCATGTTGCAAAGCAGTTCGTAACAATGACTTACAGTCCATGTGGATATTGTGATCTCTGTATGGGTGTGTGTCTGTTTTGTTAAATTTGGTAGCATGTTTATCAACACAATGGGTATTTTACGGTGACATTATTTCATACTGAGAATCATTATCGGTTTTAAGTGGTATGAAACGCTTAAAACAGATTCTGTGTGACTATACGAGGGATGGCTTTTGAAACTTCTGATACTCGTGGCTGCAATTCATTGTTTTCATTACTGCACAGGTAAACGTGTCACCAGCACTTTAGCCAGTCCGACAGCCAACGACAACCCGGTTCCCACAGAGAGCGGCCACAGCACTGAGAGCATGCCTGACCCTTGCAACGCCACGCTGGACGCCATCATGTTGGGTGAGCCAGAGGTCAACTGTTTGGCAGCTGTGGTGGAGGTGGACACTGGAGGAAGACCTAACAACTACGGCCCATATGCGGCCCATTAAGTTTTTAATGATAATAGTAACACAAAATGAAGAATAAATTACTGTAAAACTTATTGAAATGAAATGTCAACAATGAGGTTTAAAACAGTCATACTTTAAAACCTGAAATTTGCATCACTGTGCATTGCAAATGATCATTGTGTGTTTGTTCAGGTCCCTGGAGGAAAACCTATGCTTTCAGCGGTGACTACGTGTGGACCATCTCTAATATGGGCTACAACACACCGATAAAGATCAGCCGGCTGTGGAGGGGACTCCCTGGAAACCTGAGCGCTGCCGTGCACTCTCCAAGAACCAATAAAACCTACTTCTTTAAAGGTAATTGCTCCAAAAACGCGTGTGTGTGTGTGTGTGTGTGTGTGTGTGTGTGTGTGTTTTGTTCCTCGTTCAAGGCTGGAAAAAAAATTTTTTTTTCCTGCTTCCTCTCATTTTGCCAGGCGGTAAAGTGTGGAGGTATTCCATGTTCTCGCTGAACTTTGGATACCCCAAGGAGGTCAAACGAATCCCCCACAACATCGACGCAGCGTTGTACCTGGAAAAGAACAAGAAGCTGATCTTCATCAAGGTATTGCAACTAAACACCTGAGCCAATGCGACAGGCAGCAGGCAGTGGTAGTGATTCCACTCTGTTGCTCTCTCTCTCTCTCTCTCTCTCTCTCTCTCTCTCTCTCTCTCCCTGTGCAGGGCTCAGACCACTGGCAGTGGGATGAACTGGCCTACACGGACCTCAGCCGCTACCCCAAACCGCTGTCTGAGCTCTTCACCGGGGTGCCGTCCAGCCCGGATGCCGCCCTCACGTGGACCAATGGCAAGATCTTCTTCTTCAACGGGGACGAATACTGGCGCGTGAACCAGCAGCTGACGACCGACGCTGGCTACCCCCTGAGCAAGAGGGAGCGCTGGATGCAGTGCTAGACAATGGCCAAAAGGGGGTGGCAGGCAAAAAAAAACAAAAAAACAAAGGTCTATAAAAGGCTCCGCCCAATGGAAGCGCACTGCTTCCTTACTAGGGAAAAAAAAACACGTCACGTTATAACGTGAAACTTTCACATTACCTTGGGATAGTTTCATGTCATAACATGAAAATGATCATGTTATTTCGTGATAAGTTTCATACTATAACGTCAAACTGTCACATTTCGTAAAACTTTCACGTTATAACCTGAAACTATCACGTTATTTCTTGAAACTATCACATTATTTTTGTAAAACTTTCATGTTATAACGTGACACCGTTGCGTCTTAACGTGAAACATTCACGTTTTAGTCATGAATTTGCCAGCGGGCTAAAGATATTAAAAGAGCCACTTTTTTAAATTCGCCATTACCCGTGGACACTGTGCATCAAAAGCCTGACAGTTACCATGAAATAACACGACAGTTTCATGTAAAACGTGAAACTTTCACAAAACGACATGATAGTTTTGCATTATAACGAGAAGGTTATCGCGTACAAACCTGATATTTCAACATTGTAACGTGATAGTTTATTGTTGTAACATGAAAGTTTTACGAAATAACGCGATAGTTTCACGTTTTAACATGAAAATGATCACGTAAAGTTTTACTTTATAACGTGATACTGACCTTTTATTTTCTAGTGTGGCAGCAATGTGCTTCTGTTCCACCCAAATGGGCATTAAGTCATAAGACAACCTCCACTGCAGGAACACGTTGGTTTTATTTCACTGGATTTTGAAAGCATGGCGCCAATCAATACATGCAGCGACTGTGAGCTTTTTGTTCGATCTCAGGGTTCCATGCGTCTAACATACTGTACGTGCTGGATTATGTGTCTTAAAATCTTCGAGATGATTATTGCATTTTTTTTTCTTTTTCTGCAAAAATGTTTATTTTCACCAGTCTTTTTTTTTTTTTTTTTTAACAATATGACCTGTGCTCAAATATCTTGTAAATCACTGCACTGGCCAATAAGGAATCAGACGACTCGGGGCTGCATTTGTATTATTTTTTTTAGTGGGGATGAGACACTTTGAGTAAATATCAGGGTCAGCAGTAAAAATCATTCTGCGCAAAGCTCAGAAACACTTTGATATTGTGTTTTATTTGAAATGCAAAAAAAAATATTTTTTTTTAAATGATGGGAAGTGATTTTCAGAGTCATTGTGCTGTCAACAAGAAAAATATGGGGCCTGATCATGGCAACTCCATGATTAAAGGTCTAAAACAAGCTTTCTGCCCAGTTTTTCAATGTTAGTCCTGAAGGAAAAGTTCAAAAGGAGCAATCACACAAAGTCCTTTACCTCTTTTCAATCCATGACTAATACAGCATTCCAACAGCCAAAAGCAGACAAATAGTGCAGTTTATTGACTCATTTGGGGGCAAAATAAACCTCTATATAAACCCTGCTTTTATACCCTAAATCTGCACGGCAACAAAGAAACTTTGTCTTGTAATCTTTAGTCATCCCATAAATTCAAGCCCACAACAGGGTCTGCTACTCGTCGTTTGTCGCTCACTGATCAACACAGAATACTGAAACTCTCCTCAGATAAAGATGAAGTGTGAAATCTTCGAGTCAACTGTGATTTCTTCCTCCTCACCATTTTGTGTGTAGCGGTTCCACGCCAAAAATCTCAGGCTACTATTCAGTGCATAGCTCCACACCAGGAATCACACACACTAAGCTGGTCTGTAGGTGTATAGAGCCCTCACTTCACTTCTCAAATACATTTTTATAGTAAATTTGATTTACTATAATGTGTTATGTTTACATATTCCATATAGTCAAAAACAAACGATTATTCCCTCATTGTCTTTGTTGTTTGGCGTTGTTTCTGAGGAGATTACTTAATATTAATGAAATCTGGCAATTCCCGCCACGTACAGTAGTCCTTATATTGCGGTTCTAGACGTTGGCCGCCAGGGGGAAGCAGACATCCTCTGTAGCAAGTGGAGGGCTCCACTATGTAAAACCATCTCTAAACTCCGAGGGACGGGGGAGTCCAGGGAGACTGCCTGTTTTCGTCTTAAAACATATGCGTTGGATTACGACGATGGGAGTGTGCACTTTCCCCTTCTGACATTCAAAGTCGCTTGTCCTGAAAAGTACGTTCTGTGCGCAGACATTCCCGCCATGTCATTAATGTATGTTATGAATCACACCAGCCCGTGTGAGAGTTGCATGTGAACAAATCATTTTCTTACACTGAAAGACAAAAAAAAAAGGCAGCAGTGAGCTGAACCGCAGGACGGATGGAAATATATAATTCCCTTGGTTTGTGTAATTCGTGGTCAAAAGCCATCCTGTTCTGGATTGTATTGCACAACAACAGACTGGGGGGAGAAAAATAAAAATAAAACTGCAAGCAGCATTCAAGGGAGTGCTGAGCCTTATGTGGCCCGCAGACACCCACCGACCCCTGCCGACGCCCACCGTCGATGCCATTGCTGTGTCACGAAACCCCTCAACATAAGCTTCCTGCGTCGTGACTCTACGTCGGAGACCCCGATAGCACAAACGAATGATTTATCTTTGCGTCGCTGGAAAACGGTCACACGTGATGTGTGTGACTGCTTTTGTTTTTTGTGGGCGGCGCTGCGGAGCCTCGCGTGTTTCGTTCCTCGTGTTTGTGAAATGTTTCTCCGATTTGTTTTGAAGCACATTCAGTGGGTGAAACATGTTCTGAAAGAGGTGTCGTTAATCACACGCGTAAGCAAATCATGGAAATTGTGCTCTTCCTGTTTGTTTTCAGTGAAGATTGTGTGTGAATTGAAGGTTCATGATGAGACAAAAGACATTTTGTGTTTTTTTTTTTGTTTTGTTTTTTTTTATGACTCAAGGACCTTTCAAATGGCAATGGGAGCCATTTATGTGAGTGTTTCAGGTAGGACCTGCAGCTGCTGGGCCATGTTTCCTCCCTGGATCAATAGCAGTTAGCTTAATTTTGAAACCTGGAAAACCAAAGCTTTAAACGGGACCTGGAATTTTGAAACATGGAAAACCAAAGCTTTAAAACGGGACCATTTCTAGGCCAAAATGAAACATGTTGTTGATAATGCTGTTTTTTTTGTTTTGTTTGTTTGTTTGTTTTTCAGGAAAGAAAAAATACTTCAACCAGCCCGAAACTCTCCAAAATGACCGTCCAATCATAGTTAAGCTTGAGACGGAGAGTGGTAGAATGCAAAATCTCAACATGTTTACTTTGAAAATTGAAAAAAAAACAACAACAACATACATATATATAGGATGTTGTTATTTTCATTTTGCCAACTCTTAATACACAGCGTTTGCCTATTCCCAACCTGTTTTTTGATGATGGTGGGAGGAAACCAGAGCACCAGGAGGAAAGCAATGCAAACACAGGGGCAAGAGTGGCCAAGTAGGTCAGTGCATAACACAAAAGAGCTTGGAATCTCAAGATTGGTGGTTCAAGACCTGTAACATCTGGAAGCATATTTTGATTTCAAAAGGTGCAACTCTGCTCATCCTAAGAGTTGAACCGTCTTCTTCAGTATTCGGAAACATTTTTCTTACATGTCAAGCTATGTGAAAACTCTTCTGCTTGATCTTTTTGGGCCATTGGGCTTTAAAGTGTAACTGCAACTGTTGTCGGACTCAAACCTCCATCCTCAGGATTCAAAGTCAGTACTGTTACATCCTGAGCTATCTGCCAACTCTTAGAGTACGCCTAATGGTACATTCATCTTTCATTTTTGGGCTGTTGAATTTCAAAATAAATAGCTACCGATCGTAAGAGTTGATCCACCAACCTTGGGGGTCAGTCAGCACTCACATGTTTTTTGTTTTTTTATCCATTTTTTTTTAGTAGGACAAAAAAAAAGGAAATCGTGAGGAAAATCATCATAATAAACATTACAAAATTTCAATTGGGTCTTTGGCCCTGGCGGGAGACCAGCTTTGTTCCAGAGCTGCTCTTACCGATTGGGATCAATCTTTTAAAAAAAAAAAGAAAAAAAAAAAAAGAAAAAACCCTCGGCAGCACCATGGCGACCATGACTGGTTCTCATATTAGGACTGTTCCTCATTACCTTTTATCCAAAGATCCAGCAAGAAATGTGATCTGTCCATGAAGGTCCTGGAAAGAACCCAGTATATTCATGCGGAAGTGAGCAAAACAGATGTTTTTTTATCAAACACATTTATTTATCCTTTTTTTCTATCAACAGTTATTTACAGATTCAAATTACAAGTGCATTTCCGCTCATACAAAATGGATAACTGCTTCAAAATCTACAAGCTAACAAAAACATGCAGGGTTTTTTTTTTGTCCATGTTGTCAGCACTATAGCGTGTACTCTTTGTATAAATTAAATTATAAAAGTTTACTCCCACAAAGGAGAGCCTAAAATTCCTTACTTATGGCTATGTTACACACGCACACACACACACACACATAACAAAAAAAAAAAAAAAAAAACAATTGTCACACGCCGAGAGCGACGTCACACTTGGCACATTCTACTCCAGGAAATCGACACGGTAATATAGATTCACAAAATCTAGCACCGCTCTCAGCAACGAGGATGAGCGGCTGTGACACAACACACAGCACTTCATGGCATCTATGGCCTTTTTAAGTACAGTACACGTCATGTCGGACAAAATGTTTTGCCGTGTTCATTACACAAAAACGGACAACACTTTACGTTACTTGAGGCTCAAACTTGCGTATGTATTTAATACATGGTTAGAGGAAATGAAGGACCTTAAGTTTGTTAGTGTTGCGTTCAAGCGTTTTCCGCTGAGAAGCTCAGTGAGCGCAGTGGTTATAGTTTGACTCCCATTGTTCTGCCAGAGGATTTGTGGGTTGAGAAGAAACCCTGAGCAGAGTTTAGCGACGGTGCTCTACATTAGGAAGGCACAGCTGAACAAAAAACAAAAAACAAACAGGAAGCCCAAATCAGTCCCTTGTATCTCATGCTTCCAATACATTTTGGGATTCCACACGTTCCAGACTTTTTTTTTTTTTTTTTCAGATCATATGACATCCGAGTCGACAAGATTTTGATTACTGTGACATTGCGGTAAACGCTGGTGGAGAAAAACACAAGAGCTTGACTTGCAGCATGTGACTCTGAGCTACCAGTGTGTCACATAAAGCAGGAGTGAAGCACCAGAGGCCTGGATGGTCCACTTGTCAGTCTCCCCAAACATGTTTTCTGCGTCCGACTCATTGAAAAAGAGATTTATTAAACAAAAAAACAACTTTTTTTATTATTATTATTTTTTTTAAATAAAATCTTTTCTATTTTAGAAAGCAGGACAGTTTTAACGGTTTGCAAACAAATATTTTCACATATTCCATTTGACAGTACTGGCTGACACGGTGGTGCAGTGGTCTCACGGTGAGGTTGTGGGTTCCATTCCGGGGGTCTCCTGGGGCCTTTGTGTGGATCTTGCATGTTCTCCCTGTGTGTGCGTGGGTTCCCTGTGGGTTGTTCAGCTTCGTCCCACACTCCAAAAACATGCATGTGAGCTGAATTGGAACTTGAATGAATGGTTTGTCTCTATGGGGCCCTGCAATGAAGTGGCGTCCAGGGTGTCACCCTGCCTTCACCCTATGACAGCTGGGAGAGGCTCCAGCAGACTCCCACAAGCCTGAGTGCAGGGCAAAGCGGGTATTAAAGATGGATGGATGGATGGATGGATTTCAATGCTTTTTCCCAGACGTCGCGACTTCTTTAAAAAAAAAAATCTAATTCAGCGCAACATTTCCGCTCTTTCTTCTGGGAATCCCTGCTCCTCTGACCGCGGTCAGACCCGGACGATGGGGGTCGTGGCTGTGAGGGGAGCGGTGGAGCCGGTGTCGAAGTCCAGGTCGATCATGGTGTGGTTGGCCGTGCCCAGGCTGCTAAGGGACGTGCCGGTGCCCATCTGTCTGTCCCGCAGACTTTGCAGGTAGCTCTGCGAACAACGACAAGAAAACACGGCGGGTGTGGAGTCAGTTGGGCTAAAACACAGGAGGTTTGCAACGGCACACTCCGGTGCGGGGGCGACACTGACCGGTGCCAGCAGATCCCCAGCGTAACGTTTGACTGGGGTGGCTTTACGGCGGTACGTGCCTTCCTGCCCACCTGCCTGCTGCCGCTTCTTGGCATCCTTCTCTCGAATTCTCATCAACTGGACTCGCTTCTGCCTCCGGCTGAGGACGACTGCAAGGGAGGAACAGATTGGAGATGTTTTTAATCGAAGGAACAGCAACATCAAGTGGTTACACTGTAGATTGCAGCCTTCTCTCACCCTCCCTCTCCCGAGTTTGCCAGCGAACTACGGCAGCCTGCGCACACAAACCTGGATACCTCGTACCAAAATGACTTTTATTGTACTACAATTACACACTGCTATTTAATATATTTATGGGCAGTATGTTAAGCCCAAAAATCAAGCCAAATTTTACACACTGGACCTTTATATGGAGTTATTTGTTCCCCAAATCCGTGTGCAGCAACTTCAATGAGATTTCAACATGGAGGCACTTGGGACAATGACTAGGTCGCAAAAATATGAATACAGCTTTTAAACTTAAAAAAAAACCAACCCAATCTGATAGTGATAAAAGGCAGCAGTTGGAAAAACTCAACATCTCTGCATGACTCAACTGTTCACTGGCACTGTGCCCTTTAAAATGGAACCATTGTCTTTCCAGTGGGGAGGGGAAAAAAAACTTTCCACTGACATCACCAAAAAAGAAGGATGTCATGTCAGAGGGGAGAGGTTCTAAAGTTATGAGTTAGGGTTTGTATTATTTTTGAACATGCATGTTGCTTGGTGACGTTTCCAACTTCCAACTTCACCTTTACAATTTCACAACCTACACATTCAAAAAGAAAAAACCAGGAAGAAGCAGAAGCTGAATCGGTTTCCCCTCCTCCCTTCCACAGCAGTTACTAATACATTTGTTCACTTCCTGTGTTTTTATTGTTCCACTGACTGATCACAGAAGCAACACACTCGAATGGGCTCATTCACTGTTTGTAGCTAAATCTCCGTGTAAGGTGTTTGCTCAAGTATATAAAAACCATGTTAAACTTATTAATAAAATAATATGCATAATAACATTAATAACATGATATGCAGCAAGACACAATGAACAGCTTATATGTAGGACATGTTCCATCACGCCTTGAGTAGAAGGCGTCATGCCTTGTTGTTATCAGTCACTATGCTTCAGAGTTGTTCTTCCTTACACTTTGCAAACTCTTAAAGCTTGTAGTGTTTCTTTAACTGACTCGCACTAGTACGGTGTCAAAGGTGTTTGTTCAATCCGTTCCGTAGTTTAGCTCCACACAGTGACACACTGAAGGCTGCAAGTGTTGTACGCAACATGCAAATGTTGGCAACACTTTACTTGAACGGGTGTGCATAGGGCTGTCATGACCTGTCACATCTCATGAATGCTTACGGCGGTTGGCATTAAGTGTCATCCGGTAAATCACCTCACTTCAAATGCATAGTTGACATTGTTTGGGATCATTTAGTGAATGACACTGTGACGGATGAACGCCTATGACAGTGTCATAGACGTTCACAAAGTGTCAAGACAGGTCAGTCTTGTTCACACCCATTCAAGTAATCTAAGTCACCCAAATGTTTTAAATTGAATGTATCCTCTTTTCTGAGAAGGAATGTTTGACATTCGGGTAGCAAGTTAGTATTAAAGTTAAAGGTTGCTGCTGCAGACGCGTGGAGCGGGACGCAAATCATCGTGTATGTCTGAGCTGGATGAATGGAACCAGGACAGTGAGGCAGTGAGGAACTAACACGTTATGTTCTGAGCTGCTGCAGAACTAATACATCAGCCACTTATTACTTTTTGTGCCTTTGTAACTTCACACATGCATTCATGGCATGGTTCTGATAAAACCCTGCATGAACCAATCTGTTCTTGTTGTTTTTTTATTTTTAATCTGCCTCCTTGTTTGATTATTGTAAAAGCCTTCATCCTGGTATTATTTAAAGAACAAATAATTGCTATGTGTGTGGAAGTTTGCATGTTCTCCCTGTGTCTGCGTGGCTTCTCTCTGGGTTCTCCAGCTTCCTCCCGAAACACATGCATGTGAGGTGAATTGGAACCTCTAAATTGACCGTAGGTGTGTATGTGAGTTTGAATGGTTGTTTGTCGCTATGTAGCCCTGCGCTGTCATAAACTGGCGACTTGTCCTGGGTGTCACCCTGCCTTCACCCTATGACAGCTGGGAGAGGCTCCAGCAAACCCCCATGACTCTGAGTGCAGCAGGAAGTATTGACCACTTATTCTAATATAAAAAACATGTTTCTTTGGCTTCTACAGCTGCAAAGGTGAAATAAAGGTGGAAAACGGTGGTTACCCTCGGTGTGCGAGAAGCTGCCGTCCGTCAGTTTCCACTGCACCAGCACCCCCACCAGGCTGAGCGAGGGCCAGATGCCCAGGATGACCCAGCTGTACCAGCAGAGCGGCGCCGGGGCCGGGGCCAGGCGCAGGCACTCGTAGACGTGCGTGGCCAGCGCCAGCATCTCCACAAAGTAGTCGGCGCACACCGTCATGATGGCGGCGCCGAACACGGCCGTGGACAGCACGGTGAAGAGGCGCTGCCACTGCAGCGTCAGCACGGCGAACAGCATGCCCGAGCCCAGCAGGGTGCCCAGCGGCACCCAGACGGTGGTGGGCGTGTAGAAGTGGTGGGCCAGCAGCAGGGCGGCCAGGGCCAGCAGCAGGCCCAGCAGCAAGCCCGTCATGAACAGGCCCACGCTGCGCACCAGCATGGTGACCAGGCCGCACAGCAGCCCGATGGCCAGGCCGATGCCGGCGCTGGCCTCCACGCTCAGCTGCGTGTCCATCACGTGCTCCTTGTGGCACAGCAGGAAGATGATGACGGAGCCGAACATCAGGCCCGACAGGAACATGACGGCCTTGAAGCAGCGGTAGCCTGGGAGAGACGGAACCAAGCAGCCACGCTTTAGGAATAATATGATCTACATATATACACTGTACACACACTATACACACACACACACACACACATATGAATACATAAAACATATATAATGTAATATACATATATGTGTATGTGTGTGTGTGTGTGTGTGTGTGTGTGTGTGTGTGTGTGTGTCTGTTTATATATATATACACATATATATATATATATATATATATATATACATATATATATATATATATATATATATATATATATATATATATATATATATATACATATATATATATATATATATATATATATACATATATATGTACATATAGGTAGTAGGTAGTGGGTAGTAGGGAATGGGTTAGGGTTAACAAAGCCATAGCTTTATTTTTCACTCTATTTTACAGTTCTCACTTATTGTTATTTTTTTTTTTATTATTCTGAGTGTTTTAATCCTGCATTTTACCTTATAAATCTTTTTTTAAACCTTTATACCGCTGTCTCTTCTGATATTGATCTGTCACCATTTCAACTAAACCCTTTCCTGATGATATATACAATGCACATTTTTCTTTGTACACTTTTTCTATGTATATGCGTCAATCAAAATGTGCCACTTTGAATGGCATTCATTCGTTTTGAAAGGTGCTACATAAAAACAATTTGACTGACTGATACAAATGGGCTATTTCACCTCATCACACTATAGACGTCTTAAGAACATCTCGCCTGATTTTCCAATGTGTGTGTGCCTTCACTGTGCTGTGCTGTGTGTGTGCCTTGTGTGCGTCGCTGTGCGGGCCTCCTCACCAAAGAAGCAGTAGATGATTCCAAACAGGCAACACATGGAGCAGATGACGGCAGGGATGACATCATATTTCCTCTCTATCTCCAGAGTGCAGGCATCGACCTCGGCCACGCCTGCCCCGGCAGCCCCGGCGCTCGGCCCCGTGGGATCTGCCATCCTGGATCAATGCTGGAGGCCCAACTTGAGGGTGTTCAGTGGCTTGCGGTGGCGGCGGCGGCGGAGTTACATTGAGTCCAACTCATCCGGCTCGTCCGGCTGCTTGGAGGAGATGAGCACACCGACACGTTCAGTTTAACATGTGGTATTAAGCATGTAGAGGGAGGAAGAAGGGTGGACGTCGAGCACGAGGGGTTTACACAGATTTTCCATTTATTGGCATTGGCAAATATGCTGGTTAATTGTATGTGAGTATGTGGGGGGGCGGGGGGGGAGAGACAGGTTATAGAGGAAATAAACAGATGATAAGAAGATCATTATGAGAAAAATTAAATAAGAAAATGCTTCTTCTCACTGCTTTTCAAACATATTAATCATTTTTCCATTGTTCCTGACTGATTTAAGTGTTTCCCTTTGTTGTTCTGTTTTTGTCATTTATTTATTTATATTTGTATTACTCACACGTTTGAAATAAAGTCTTCATTTCATTTCAAGCAAAAAACCTATCGTTATACACACACTGTCACAGATGAACACATTCCAATGAAACACATTTTTTTTCTTCAAAAACATATCAAGAAAAATCAATCATTTACGTTTTTGCCCCGCCTAAATGTTCCGTAACAGACGAGAAGCAGTGGCCCAGTTTGAGTTCCAGAGGCCCTGCTTTGACCTCCACCTACTGTGTGATATCTAGGAAGGCCGCTGGTAGCCCGGGAGCTTTACACAGTTAAGCTGGCAGACCTGTAGAGAGCCACAGAGGGCCTCCTGTATGATCTCACCACCGCCGAGATCCCATTACAGCTAACTCACGTTTTCTACTTCAGACAAACAGTCGGGACCAGAGGCCCCGGCCTGCTTCTCTCCCTCTGCTCTGTTTATCCTCCCTCCGCCTCTCCTTTCGCCCGGAGCGTTCCTCTAGTCAGGGCGGAGAGGAGCCGCTTCCATCTTTTATAAACACACGGGCGCAAAATTTTGTATGTGCAGAATGACCTGGCATGGACAAAAATCATTTGCTGTAAAGTTTTCTCTTTTTTGACACACTTGCATTTAGTGCCCTTGTCTCTCTTGTCACTCTAAATCACAGCTGCAACATGCCATGCAATACATTTAGCTTTTGTTTAATATAAAGGGGTAAGGCAGCATTTGGTGTACTGTGGCTTGTTGTTGTTTACTGTTTTCATACTGTTGTTTCGAAAGACGTCTTACGAAGGAAGGTAGGAGCAAAAGAAAGAGTGAAATGCCAGTAGGATCACATGTACAGTAAAGTGTACTCAACCGAATCTAACATTGTTACCAGAATTGACTGACAGATCACAAACACACTGTGAAAACATTAAACTGGAATCTCTCAACTTCAATCAACGTCTGGCGATGCAAAAAGTCCCTCTTGGCTCTGAGCAGTACAACGGCTCCTTGAGGGAATAAAGGCGTCACAGCCAGTTTCACTTCTAGGAACTGGCTGTGTGTGTTGGCGTGTTTGCCTTTGACTGGGTTGTTTCTGACGACCCAACTGGACCCCAGAACAGAGCAGGATCAGAGTTTAAAACATCAGTTGACAGAAACAGGAAGCTCATTGTTCCAGGGGCTGGGTTTTGTACTTTGATCTGCCTCTTCACTCACCGAGGGGTTTATGTTACTGGGTCTCGCAATACTGAGCTTCTCCAAGGTTAAAATCGATATTGCTTGAGGTCGGAGATAGGTAGTTAAAGTCGGCCTTTGTGATGGTACTCACTCAGGGTGAAGCTGTCTTTTCCATGTGGATAAAGCCCTGAGCGGTTATTCCAACATCTGAGCATGACTACCTTCACTTAAAAGAGTTCTTCTTCTTCCCAGAACTGACCAAAGCTCGGCTCCTCTCCTTCCCCCCCTCCCCCATCCCCCTTTAATGTGATGACAGTATTTTTTTCCATTATTCCTCCAGAAAATTACCCTAGAAATATTTAAGAGTTTTCCTACTTAGTTGAGGGCAGACCAGGACACACATATTGACAACACTGTCTCCAAACACAGGTGCATTTGTTGAGTTTTTGTTTCATTCAGTGCCATAGAGCCTTTTTGGGGAGCCACTAGTTGCCTGAATGGAGCAGAGACTTGGCTTGTACCATGAAAAACAGCCCGAGCGTAGCAGCCAAAATGGCTGATGTGGAAAATGTGTATTGTATCTAATCTTTTTACAGTTTTATCTTTGGAGGGGGGGGGAAACAAGGAGATTCTGTGTCTCTTGCGGAAACAAATCAAAGTCTGTGGCTGCCTGGGGAAAAAAATGAATAATCACACTACGCTAAACTGATTTTAGCACAGTCTATTCAGTCTTTCTACAACTTCTACATTGCCAGATGTTTATCGCCATTGCCCTTCCCACCACTCAACATGTCCGGATCCAGATCCTTTTTTCCATTCCGATTTCAAAAAAGCATTTTGCACTTTTTTGTCTGCGCCGACTTGCCTACACCAACAACAACTTAGAAGTAGGAATATGCAAACTCTCCGTATCCGTTCACGAGACTCATGTTACAACTTCTGTGAGTCACAATGGTGTCCAGTGTTTGTCAGGTTTGGAAGTCCTCGCTGCAGCGGGAGAATAGAGCCATTATGGGGCAAAACAAAGACTTGGGAGGCCCATGCTGTGACATCTAGTGGCACTTTGGAGGAAATCATGCGGACAAAAGAGCAGAGCGCATAAAGATGGCTGAAAGGCACCAAGGAAACTAGTGAAGCCTGTGTGCTCGCTCAGAGGTGGCTGCCAAGTATTCGACTTCATAGAACCAAGTGAGAGACGGGAGTGGCTCCAAGCTGAAATCAGCATAATTAATCTTAATGATCTTAATAAAGCAATGGACAATTACATCTTTGTATGTTACTGAGAGCTCGAACAAATCCATTAAAAATGCCATTCTAAGTTCTTGGAGACAACAACAACAACTGAACAGAACCGCGGCTCCTAAACAGAACCATGAACTATAAAGATTATGCTGGGTTCTTAAAGGTCCAGTATGTAAAATTTGGTTTGATTATGTTTTTTTTTATGTCGGTAAAAGCTCAACATACTGCCCATAAACACATTAACAAAAGTGTGTACTCGCAGTTCAATAAAAGTCATTTGGTCTTCCTTCCCTCAGAGCAGTTCTCATATCAATAAGATGTAAATAGCTCCTCCTGGTTAGCTGCCGTCTTGTGCCACCATTTTTTTAAGGAAGCCCACAAATACCAGGCTTCCTTAAAAATTGTACACACTGGACCATTAAAAAGTGTATTCTAGTTTGAGTTTGGAACGTTTTTAATCATTATCCTTCGTATTATTTTAGTGGTCACTTGGTGTGCGAGACGATGGTGCACACGAGTCTGTTTGCTGGAGGCAGATGATTGGCTGTGGTCAACCCACAAGGGAACACAGCCCAACAGAAAAGAACATGACGGTGGTGGCTGCAATTCTTTTTTTTTTGTAGGAGAGCGGCATTCAAGTTCTCACGATACAAAACAAGTAAAACAAACAAATAAATAAATAAACAGATAAACATCTGGTGTTGGATTTCACTCGTAAGCCAGTTTTGCTCCTGACGACCCCGGACTACAGAAGTTGCTTTGTGGTGTTTGCTTCATGAGCGGCCGTAATGGATTAGATTAAGCAGCATCTACATACTGCAGATAATTTGCTGAACGGGAGAGACGGTGTGAGGGCTGTTACGCCGCGGCACGCTCCGACATCCGACTACTCCCTCGGGAGCCGAGGATAACTCTTGAGTGTCGCTGTGTAATTTGTGCTCTAATCACAAGGCAAGAGAAGCCCAGAGTATCACTGCAGTTGGGCCGGGTGACATACGACACAGGCGATTAGCTTTGCTGGAATTAACACTAGCGGCAACATATTTCTCAGTTTTCACGTCTCCAATTTCCAGCTCCTGAAATATAAACGAGTGAAAGCAGTGTTATGTGCGCGGCGAGAGTGACGCAGAAAGTGAAAACAACAATTGGAACCTAGTGGCAACGTCATATTTCTAAAACTAATAGTCACCATCAACCTTTAGCTGCCTTTCACTGACATATTTCGGTAAAAAAAAATATCGGCCATACGTTAAAAACGACAAACCAAAACGCAGACAGGCTCAAGAAATACTAGCCTCCCATGCAAAGGAGCATACACCCTCAAAGTAAATACTGCTGGAGGGGGGTTGAGTTGTGCAAATTTGAATGTTCAGCTGCTGAGGAGCAGGCAGGGAGGGCTGCAAAGGGCCTACAAGTTCCCCACATAGCTAATTTGGGTGTGTTTAATGAAAGGATGGGTGGGTGGGTGGGGGTGTGGGTGGGGGTGAGCCCCGCCAAGGATACTACGGCGAGTGCTCCTCCGAACCTGATGGCCGGGGCCAGCTGAGAACATCGAGCTGAGACTGTCTGGCAACGTCACTGCGACTCCACTCCGGGAAGAATTTGAGGATTCACCAAGGTCTGCTTGTTCTGCAGCTGCCGCCATCAGACGCCGACACACTGAGCTCGACATCCAAACTATGTTGGAAGGTCACATCTGGTCAACAGAGACACGCGCGTGACAATAAACACTGGACGTTAGTAGAATCGTTAGCGTGGAAAAGAACGCAATATGGCGGAATTAACACTGATTTAGGAATAGTTTTCGTCGCAGCACCACGTGTTGCCAGCGTGGATCACATAGGGAGAGACAACCACAGTGCACGACGCTATTAAGCTTCCTGTCCTTCCCATGCAGGAAGCTCAGAGCCAGAGGAGGAAACAGAGCTTTTTTCTTTTGTCTTTTTTTTTTTTTTTTTTTTTTGCAGGAACTGACCCTTGTGTTTGTGACGGGGAGAAAAGACAGGAACTGAGCTCAATCGTAGAGCGAGAACATCGAGAACACCACAGCCGAGCCTTGATTTGAAAAGAGTCTGTGGCTAAATGGTACATGGAACGGCAGCGGCAGAATGACGCGACGTCACACTCTGATCGAAACAAGCTCGCTAGGTGTCGGACCTACAGCCACGTCTTTCACACTTTTGTCACCGTGTGGCAGCAACATGAAACAACAACACAATCCTCACTCAACTTTTCTTTGCTGTTGTTAACTTGCGTCGCTCCAGTTTTAAGTTTGTGTGGTAGTAAAAAAAGAAAAGAAAAAGAAGCAATATGCTAATCATTAAAAAGGTGCATCATTTATCTCAAGATTTACCTCAGCGTCTCTCTTGGCATTTAGACTGGTCGTTTGTGTGCTCTGACTGACAGGAATCCCAGAGGGCGTGAGCGATACTCTCATTAACTGTAAAGAGACTTAAAAGAAAAGGTTGTGCAACAAAACATTGCACAATGATCCCGCTACACAAACAAAAGCCAAGAGTGACAATTCCCAGCTACAACTGAAACATCAAAACGTTGTTACTTTTTCTTTTCGCCGTAATATCTAACTACTTTAATCCCCCCCCCCCCCCACCCCACCCATAATCCCTCAATCGCATGCCTGCCTGACTTTAATCTAAACAATAGAGTCCTTTCAACTCCAGACCATGGAAGGCCATTTACACAGGCCAGGAGGAGTGCTGAGGAAAAACAGTGAGGAGCATTTTGACACCAGTCACATGTCGACAGAACAAGCATGCATGCAATGTAGGTACATAGATAGATAGATAGATAGATAGATAGATAGATAGATAGATAGATAATAGATAATAGATCATAAAAAGCGCATAGAAAGTACGAGAAAAATTAACAGAATTAACTAAAAGTAAAAAAATAATCAAAAGAGTTTGAGGTAATAACTAGAAGAAGAAGAAGAAGAAGCAGAAGAAGAAGAAGAAGAAGAAGAAGATGATGACAGTGTGGTCTTTGAGATGGTGAATTGCACGGCAGTTACAAATAATCCAGCAAAGTGGCCGTGCTGCAGCGACAGTTGCTGTGCGCGGCCAGGAGGGGCCGGCCCACTGCTCCATAATAGCCGGGGTCTGTGGTGCGGAGCAGCATTTAGTGCGTGGCGCACCACAGAGTCTGATGCCCATATGTCGGCGAGGGCACGGCTAGTATGACATTACACAACATACAGTACGCCGCTGACTAAGAGCAGCTAAACAATGCAGCCTCCCGTCATGCAGATTGTGTGTCTCCCTGCAGTGTGAGACAGCGGCACCGACACTCCCTGTCCCCCCACTCCCAGGCTCTCATCCATTAAAACCGCGTTAGGGTTTGTCCAATTGGTATCCAAGAGACGGCTGGCAGAGGCTGACAGTGACTAACAACCAGCCGCGTGACACAATAGGGCAAATGACGACAACTGCGTTCATTTCGGGACTCGAAATTCGGGGTTCGTGGTTGTTGAACCAATAGCAGCGGGGGGGGGGCAGCTGGAGAAACAGCGGTTCAGACCACCATGGAGTTGGTTCCTATATATATGTCTGCGATGCCTCAGCTCATGCTCTATCATTTAGAGAGACGTTTCAGGGCCTCTTAGCCAAATTCCACTCGACAATAATTGCACCTCCTACAGCGATCGCCGCGCCGAAAATATCACGTGTCCTCCAGTTTCCAAGGCAAATCAAGCCCCAACTTTAACCAAAGACTAAACCTCTACATGTGGCCTACATGCCTGGATGTTTTTTTTTTTTATGGTCATTATTATTTTTAGAAAAGCCTAGTTCCTGCCACCGATGTCACGTTTTGTGGCGTCTGTGTGACAGCAAAAGTTCTTCTTGTGTCCAAGTGTTGCTCAATCTCTCCCTCTCTGAGTCTCCGTCCTGGAAAAGTGCCCATCCGTGTCAGTGTTTGTTTCATCTGAGCCTCTCTCGTATCGTCGTCCTAAGTGGTGATCAACTGATTGCAAAAGTGTAACACCCACACACGCGGGCGGGGGATTTAAAAATGAAATCATTGTGTTACATTTATCGCGTTGAAAAAACGAAAAAACAAAAAACAAAAACAAACAAGTGATGTGATTCACATCTGGAACAGTTTACATGTTCCTTTTTATTTCCAGAGAAACGACACTGTTCTACAATCAATAACATAAGAAAACGTCATCAAGGACTTTGTGGGTACAATCCCGTCTTCAGCCCGAGTGAATAGTTTACTGTCCATGTGCAGCACATATGGATGGACGGATGGACGGATGGATGAGGGCGCCTGGAACATTTGGGCTGACGTAGGTGGAACTCCGACCCAACAAACTAATAACTGCTATAGTAAAACTCATCTTGTGTACGTAGTTATTACTCAACGGTGCCATGACCAAACGCTGAGTTTGTCCAATACTCCAAAAGGATCCCGAGACATGTCATGACTAAGAAAAGAATGAGACCTGTTGGTTTGATGGTCATACATTTCACACTGTGACTGAAACAGTTCAAAACTACGCCACGTCGATCGTTTTACGGGCAAAGGCAAAGTTTACAGCCCTAAATTGCCTCCAGCTGATCAGTTTTAAGTTAGTGTGAGATTTACTCAGTGCTAAAGTTGCATAAATAATTGACTGATGACACAAAGACTTTAGAACTGCGGATAAATTGCAAATGTTAAGTCCACGTAACTCCTAATTAGAATCAATTACTTGGAACTGTGGCGCTGTTGTTTTAGGAGGAAAAAGAAGTGCCTGTGCTTGGAGAAGAAAGAGGATTGTTACGCAGTAATTACCCCAGCCTCAAATAATGCTTGTTCTGACAAAATGGAAATACTTTGCAGTGCTTTGCAGGTCAGCTGCTCTTACTGGAACATATTCTCTTCCCTAAATCTCCTTCTGGAAATCCCTTTAGTGGCAAAAAAAAAAAAAAAAAAAAAAAAACACAAACCAAAAACTACAGGCAGCCCCTCATCTTGTCTTTTCCCAAAGAGCAGGGACGGGACTTCCTCTCTGCTGTTCGAAACCACGGGCAAAACCATCTAGTGCAGGCTGAAAGAGTAGGTCAAGTCCATGAGGGGGGGGCTCACTGAGGGGGTACGACTTGCACACTGCTCTCCCCAATATGAAAAAGACCTGAGGGGCCAAGCCTGGATCAGTGAGGGGAGCAGCAGAGTGATGCTGTTTTACAAGCAACAACAGAGAGTCTTGTCACAGAGTGAGCAAAAAGTGGAAAAATACAAATAAAAACGCTGATATATATATATATACACACACACACACACACACAAAAAAAACAACAACAACCCCAAAACAATCTATTTCCCTGCAGTGCAACACAAAGTTGGGGTGGGAGTGTGTGCAGGGTGGGTTGGGGGGTCTGGATGCTCCGCTCAGCGCAATTAGAATTAAGGTCTGTTCGCAAACTCTTTCTGGGGGAACAAGTTGCTTATTGTTGGCTTATTAAGGGCTTTAGAAGAGGGGCGAGGGGGTGGCAGACAGAAATGGAAGCGGCCTGGTGTGCTACGTGTTCTTCCAAAGATTTCCAGCTGGAGACTTTGGCACAACCGAGTCCAGAGCTGGAACATTGGACTGGAACTCAACAGCCTGAGCCGCCGCCAGTGAGTGAGTTGAGTTGAGTTGAGTTGAGTTGAGTGAGTGAGCTCTCCGGTGACAGCGCCCCTGGCGGTGGAAAACTCCACGTTTGACACGAAGCGCAGAGAGCGAGAGAGGAGCTGGAGCTGCTTGTGGTTCATCTCCAAACACACCGACACACTCACACAACTTAGTCAGGTTGAAAGCAGGTTGTTAACTTACCAGGAAGTTTGCGCAGCGCCGTTGTAAGTCGTCGCAACTCGGTGGCTGTGGACCCTGTCAGACCGGAAAAACACGGCGGCGTTCAGTGGCACAAGGCGGGGGTAGGGTACCAGGGAGAAGCGATTTAGCTCCCAGCTCAGCTCTCCTCGGCCTCCTTAAAAAAAAAAAAAAAAAAAAACTCCTCGGTTCCGACTGAATAGATGACACAAACAGCGTCGTTTATTTCTCAAATTGTATCTCACGCACACGCTAAAGTTTAAAAAAAAAAAAAGAAAAGAAAAGAAAGAAAGAAGAAGAAGCTAAATAATAAAGCAGAGGCGACGCAGAGGAGGTTCAGCTCCCATTCTCCGCGAGCGCCTCGACTCCGTCACATTGAACTTCGAAAAATTCACCGTTCCGAGTTCCGTCGGCGAACTTTCAGCGAACTTCACCGCGGTCCATCTTCGGTCGTGGGGGAGATGAATCTTCAGGAACCCTGTAGCCTGTAGCTCCCGCCTCCCTTCTTGCCCTCCTCCGCCTCCGAAGTTGGGGCCGAAACAAAAGACGAGAGACGAGAGAAGTCCCCCCCTCCTCTCTCTCTCTCTCTCTCTCCCTCTCTCTCTCTCTCTCTCCCTCTCTCTCTCTCTCTCTCTCCGCCTCAGAGACGGTTCCTCCTCTGTGTCTCCATCCAGGGAACTCCGGTCCGTTGGCCCGCCGGCGGGCAAGGCGGGGGGGGGAGGGGGGGGGGGGGGGGGCAACAGATGAGTTTGGAGGAACTGCAGCTTGTTGCTTGTCAGTTCTACAAAGAGGTGGCAAAAGTATTCACATTGTAAAATAAATAAATAATAATACTCTGGTAAAAGTACCAATACTGATTCAATTCCTTTACTCAAGTAAAAGTAAGAGAGTACAAGTTCTAAAATGTAAAAAAAAAAAAAAAGTAAACAATTTTTTATTTATTTTTTTTTTTTTTTTACTATTTATGAGACAATCCATTCGTTGTTAAAAAAGTAAAAAGTTGTGAGAGAAAAATCTGGACTGAAGTGACCAGAGGTCTTTGCATAAGTATCTGGATCATTTTTTAACAGCTTTGGTACTCTATACTATATAATTTTTTTCTCTTTCAACTGCATCACAGCCAAACTGTGTTATATTTTTAAACACTTTCAAACGCAAAAGTAACAAGCATTTTATTCAAACGGAAGATGTAGAAAGTGCAGATATTTGTGTTCAAATGTAGGGCGTAAAAGTTGTCAGAAAAACAAATACTCAAGTAAAGTACAGATACCTGAAAATTATACTTCAAGTACAGTAACAAAGTATTTGCATTTTGTTACTTGCCATTAACGAGGATACAAATATCTACATCCACATCTAGCTTGTTCTCCACTTGTGTTGTGTCTGTTACAGTCACACCAAAGTTGTTTCGTGATCATCATTAGGCCTTTATTCTTTGTCTTAACCCTGTTTATGACCAAACTTGGTGTCCAGTTATGTTACTTTCCCATCTCGCCAGCAAGCCTTATGTGCAAAGTAGAATTTTCCAAAGGAAAAAAGAAAATCTCTACCGTGGCAAAAGCTCCTCAAAGCCAAGGCCAGGTGACGCCGTTGTCTTGCGCACATTGCTATTGTTTAGTGACAAGAGCATCAGCAAAAAGCAAGTTGCAAAATAGCAGGAGCATCGACCTGCTGGAATCAGTGCTGTTATAACATGTTTCAGTTGAAGATTGCAGATTTTGTAACGAGGCTAAAAAAAAAAATTAAAAAAAAGTGAGGTTGAATTTACTCTATTAGTCCCAGGTTCCTTTGAAATGTAAGATATTTCTAGTTATGTTGCAGCTATATATCTGCATGCCAAATCAAAGTTAGGCTTCTGTTTCTGGGAGCAGCCTCTTTGCAGATAGTGATTGTTTTGCGTCTTGTGCGCAGTACATTTTGATCATTCCTCCCATTTTTCCTATTTATAATTTATGCACACTACAGACAGAGAACCAGGAACGTGTGGTGTCACAAGAGTACCAACTGGTGACACAAGAGCCCGTGGACTGTGTTGGTACATGTAGAGGGAGTGAGCTACAGCTGTGAGTGCTCAGGCTGTGGGGAGCACTCCACTCTCACCAGAGGGTGTCCCAGAGGGTGGGGGTGGCTCTGTGAGAAGTGCCTTACATGCCCCTACCCTCCACCCAAATGCCTTTCATCATTGCCTAAACATCATCTAGCAAGCTAGAACTTCAGCACTGTTTGCCATTTTGAATCTCATCTTTGCATATGGAAATGACCCGCTCAGTCAGAGTGAAAGGGACCTACATGTCATAACTCTGCGGCAGCCTTTTATGTCCAGAGTTGTATTGTTTGAAGTAGCTCGGTATATAAAGTTGCATGAATCATTGTTGAAAAGACCATTAAAAGACAATCAAATTGTAAGATACAGCTCACTAAACATGCTCTCATAAAACATCCCCAGTGTTCAGTCAATGAGGCTTAGTTTGGATTGATGCAAGATCTCCTAAATCTCATCAGAGACAAATTAAGATTTTTTTTTTCCTTCAACCTCACAAAAACAAAACAAACAACTTTGACTAAAGATATTTTCCTGAAAGCAAACGACCAACAGACATCAGGTTTATGCTCAGCTGCAGTGGGACCATCGGCAGCCCGTGCAAGAAAAATTGAAGAGTTGGTATTCAATTAATCATATGTAGGTTTTTTTTTCTTTTTTTTACACAAACAAAACTTTCATGTTAAGATTTCCTTCATGACTTTAAAATGGATTTCTCAGTCATGTTTTCGTGCGACGACTACCAAGAATTTCACTATGGCCAACGCCAAACGTTGCATAAACCTGGCACGTGCAAGTTGTACTGGATATTTCTCTGCGCTGATGAAGCCTGTATCAGCTTCTCTTCACCGTTATGCTCACACACACAGACACAGAGTCTATAGACTGTCAGCGCTGCCTCTGGTGGGGCTGGAGCAGATGATGTGACAGGAAGTCACTAACATGGTCCAGATGTAAAGACACGAGACCACCCCCCGACACAGCTGCAAACGCACTACAGGCCCTGACTGGATCCCTGCATGCAGAGGCAAAAACCACCTCTGTGGTTCGAGGTGATTATGTTCAAGATGGACATGGACATACGCAAAGTTTGACGTCCATAACGCTCACTTACAACACAATCAGATCTCATAAGATCAAATGAAACGTCTCTGATCCGATGCGCCATCTGGTGTTTGAAATGATGTATTGCAACTAATAAAAAATTGTCCTTAAAGTTCTTTTTTTTTATTTTTATTTATTAACAGTTTTTTTTTATTTTTTATTAACTATTAATAATGACGAAGACTGATTTTCGGTTTTGAAAACTAAACAGTGAGCACGAGAAAATTGGACACCACATTTGTTCCGACCAGGTAGACAAAGCACAGAAACAAATGAAAACAAAGTGAAGTGAAGAACAGTTGTGCTGCAAACATTTCTCATAACAATACGTTTATAAAGTTCACGTCAGATTATGACAACAGCCACACAAAACTATTTTGCCTGAACGACAAAGGAAAAAAGTTGATCAAAGAATGGGCAACGTTCAAATAATATATTTTTTTCGACATGAGAGCAGATTTCCAACATCCAAGAAATTTGGGGTTGCTGTTTTCTGTTTCCAGGAGACTGCAGTCTTTTTTAGGCAGCTCTGTGTTATGTCTGAGCAAAGCGCTTCCGTCTCTGATGTTCTTTCAAGCCATTACAGGAAGGTCCTAGTCCTAGTCCTCATCCTCGTCTTCATCAATTAGGACCATTTTCCTTCTGCGCTTCACCGGAGCGGAGACATCTTCCCCGTCTGAATCAGCATCATTGTTGCCGTCCAAATGTCCTGCAGTGGTGTCTTGGCCTGCAGGGACGATGTTATGGGCATAAAAACATTACAGTTAACGCACCAGCAAATCTATTGACGTCCATGTATACTGATACTAAATGCTTGAGTACATAAACCATTTTATTACCATTTTTCTCCTCCTCCGCCTCCTCCTCCTCATCATCATCATCATCCAGAACTCTGCTTCTTTTAGCTGACGTCTTCTTGTGGGATCTACCACAAACAGGGCATCAATAAGTATGTTAAAATATGCTAATAACCACAATAACCATGGATTTGGGCTGGAATGAATAAATAAATGAATAAATAAATAAAAGGAACCAAAAATGGCAATACTTGGCTCATTGGTCCTTTTTTTGGAGTTATACAAGGCAGACCAGAATGCCTTGTATTCTGGTCTGCCTTGGAGATGAATCTGAATGCCAGAATGTCTATCACGTTGTGGACCAGATTTCTTATTATTTGGACTCTTATGTTCCATTTTTCATTGTATAATCTTATTTTTATGATATGTCATGGACGTACACACAAAAAACAAAACATCTCACGTATTATGAACCTGCACTTTTACTGTTTCTTTTCTACGTTCCTTAAAAATCAATAAAACATTTAAATAATAAGAATAAAATGCCAATACTTCCCATACCTCTCAGTTGTATCATCTCCATCTTCTGTCGTCATAGGAGATGAATCTGAAAGAGGATTAAAAAAAAAAAAAAAAAAAAAAAAAAACGTTCATGAAAATTTAAACAGTTCTGTGAATATATATAATAGATCTAACTCTGCCCTTTCTGACCAACTGATCCGAGAACACTGTATGTGAACATGTGTTACCAACAATGGAAAAAAAAAAAGAAAAAGCTTGCGTGGGACCGGGCTGCCGTCAGACGATATCTGTAATTAGAAGCTATTCTATTACCCGTCGCTCAGAACATGAGAACCCGACGCACCTGTGTGCTTTGCCGCGCGTTGCTTCTTCTTGCGCGTGAGTGCCAGATCTCTCAGGGCTTGGGCCCTCTGCTCCCCAGGATCCTCCTCTTCCTCCTCCTCCTGTTCCACCTCCTGGGACTCTTTGTTTGGTCCCCTGGATAAGACCTGCTCCTCATCCAATCTAGGTTGCTCCTGACTTGAACCGAGAGCTGCAGCTATGTTTAGCAGTTGGGATGGACGAATCTTAGCTGGGATCCTCCAAAACATCTCCTGAAAACAAACACAAACATATGGCCCCAAATTAATGCACACAATACAGATGAATTGTTAAAGGTCCAGAGTGTAAAATTTGACTTGAGTTATGATTTTTATATTGGTAAAACCAAATAAAAAACAAATACATTAATAATAGTGTATACTCGCAGTACAATAAAAGTCATTTGGTTTTCCTACTCTTAGAACAGTTTTCATACATATCAGAATATACATAGAGCAGAGCGTCTTGCTCCTAGTTAGCTGCTGTTTTCCACCGCCATTTTTTTTTTTTTAAGGAGGCCCAGCTGACAGTGAACTAAATACCAAACACTCTGACAGGCGGGCTCCCTAAAGAAATTTACACACTGGACCTTTTAGGTGAGGTGAAACAGTTTTGATAGTTAAATGTTCCAAAAACAACCCACCTGCTCATCGGCAGGCGCTCGCAGTCCGAGCTTGCGCAACAGCTTGAGGAAGCGCCTGTTCTCCATGGCGTCCTCGTTGGCCTCAGCCAGAGGAACCAGAGGCACAGCCTGGGAGAAATCTTGGAGAAGAGACCACAACCTTCTCAACAAGAGATCCAGACAGCGGCGATAATATTGTTTTATTGTATTTTTTTTCCTACATCCTAGAAGAGCTGGAGTGATGAACGGGACGAGGGAGGAAATGTAACTTTTGGTTCTCACCGTCTTCTTCTCGATCTTTCGCCGTCTTGAGTAGAGAATTTTGAAGCCACGATATGGGGCCAGACAAACCTGTGATGGAATTAAAAAAAAGATTAAAAGGAAGAAAAGATTAAAAAAAAAAAAGGAAAATAAACCTTTATAGAGTTGTTTAAAACATACTTTACTTTATCCGTATGTATAGATACACATATATGTACATATATATGTGTATGTATATATACACACACACATAAATGTTTTAATTTCTTTATTCTCGTCTTACCCTCCTGCTGCAGCGCAAACACCATGGGAGCAATATCAGCTCTGCTCCCCAATGGGGAGGACAGACTTTGACTGCTCCCATTTAGGGAATTTTCCTTTTCTTGCTCTTCATATTCCTCGTCTTCGTCCTCATCGTCTTCCTCCGCCTCATCATCTTCATCCTCTCCGTCAACTGGATCCTCTGCGAAACCCTGTGTTAGATTCTCTAGGAACTCCTCTTCAGTCTGTGGTAGAAAAACATGTAGATTTTTAGGAAAACAGCACTTCTTGAAAAATAAAAAATATATATAAAATATATATATATATATACACACACCATCACGATCCTACAAAGCACTTACTTACATTCTCCCACTCACACCTCAAAGTGCAAACAGTTGAACCGCACAGATTTGAACCACCTTCCCTTCGCTCCTTAAATTATTTTATTTTTTTTACTGAAGTTCTTATTTTGTCTTATGAACAATAAACAACAAAACAATTTCCATTTACTTGGGTACCTCTGATGCAACCAAACCTTTTTAACACAAAAAATCTGGCTAATATTTAATGACAATAATTGAGATCAAGTACAATTTAAAAAAAGTTTTTCTCCACTACTGTATATAATAATAGATGCCCTGGAGACTGAAGACAGAAGCTGTTGTTTGCTAGCTAGCTAGCTCTATAATTTAAGACAAGAAATACTATTACCGATTATGATGATGCCCTTCTCAAATACTCATTGAAAATCATTATTTATTTGATTATGATTTATGTCATTATAGGCTTTATCTTGGGCCTCATCATTATACTTTGTTCAGCCACAATGAAGGGACTCATACAGGAACAGGAAGCCTTTGATTACACTTCAACCTCCCAAAATAATGTCGTATTTCAAACGTACGCATATGCATTTTAGTAAAGAATTATCATTTACTTTTACTGTTCCAACCACACACACACTAATCTAGTCGTGACCCAGTTCAACTGCACCTCCACAATAACAAAGGAACATCTGGAGCCTCACCATTCCTTTCCCAGAGCTCTTCCTGTGAGCGCCGCTGCTCCTCTTTTTGTAAAGCTGCCGTCTGTCAGACACCAGGCCGATGCTGAGCAGCTTGTCCACCACGCGGGCGCGCGAGCGCTTGGCTGTGAGCTTCTTCAGGATGTTTCCGAGCACATCTGAAGAACGAGCAGTTTGTTTTGTCACCGACAGAAGAGTTGCAGATCGGGAAGCATCGTGCACTCTCAACAGGAGGATCGTGTCATCCATTACCGTCAGAGTCCTTGTACTCTTCAAAGAGCATCTCCAGCTCCTGCTCCTGCTCCTCAGTCCACAGGACGATTCTGGTGCCCTTCCTATGGCAAGACGGAACAAGAACAGTTTAAGGTCCAGTGTGTGTAAAACTGGCTTGATTTCTGATTTTTATATTTGGTAAAAGCTTAAAATACTGCCCATAAATAGATTAATAAAAGTGTATACTCGCAGTACAATAAAAGTCATTTGGTTTTCCGACCCTACAAAGAGCAATCAGGGTCTCACTCCCACTATACTGCCATCTGATGTACAAATAGTTAAAGGTACAGTGTGTAATATTTGGAGATTTTGAAGAAGAAACAGCAACATCAAGTGCATCATTTTAGACTGCAGCGTCTTTCACTCTCTCTCCCTCTCCTGAGTTTGCCAGTGAACTACGGTGGCCTGCGCACACAAACCTGGATACCTCGTCCACCTTCTTCTTCCTTGGTTTATTTGAAAAAGTGAGTGTTCACCCTATACACGAAACGCACTGTCAGGCGACCTGGATTGTCCACACCAGGCTTCCTTAGAAATATGGCCGTGCAAGATAGCAGCTAACTGGGAGCAAGACCCTTGATCTATGGATATTCCTATATGTTTCATGAGAACCGTTCTAAGAGTAGAAAACAAATGACTTTTATTGTACTGCGATTATACACTTTTATTAATGTATTTATGAACAGCATGAACAGCATGAACAGCTGAAACACTGTCAGGCGGGTTTCCTTTAAAATTTTACACACTGGACCTTTAAACCATTTTAACAAACATTTTTCAGCACTGCTTTTCAAACACTGTCTCATTGGCAGCATCATCATTATCTCTACTGCTATTATCAATACATCACGGGACACCTACTTTGGCTTCTTGAGTTCCTTGGCGCTGTCCACCAGACCCAAGTGCACCAGCTGTGTCACAACCTGGCGCCGGGTGCGGTTGCTGTTGCTCAGTAATGGCAACAGAGTCTCCACAATATCAGGTACTGACAGCAAAACAAAAGAAAAAGACAAAACGATCATGACAGGATGGCTGCGTGTGTGTGTGTGTGTGTGTGTGTGTGTGTGTGTGTGTGTGTGTGTGTGTGTGTGTGTGTCAACTGTGCAACAAAACAAGATGGAAACCTTCAGAGTGACGGTGCTCCTCGTAGAGGCGCCGCAGCTCCTCTTCCTCCTCTTCGGTCCACGCCGGGCTCTTTGTCACTCTGACACATTTTAACACAACTCAGTTAAAACATTATTTATGTAGCACGTTTCCATATATTTTACATTGAACATCCAGGTGAGGAAACAGCCTCCGAGGAGGGGCCGTCCACATCAGGGGTTCACTGCAGCAGGTGACCACATGGGGGCGTGCCGCCACAATCAGACCCAGACAGAAGGGAGCCGTGATGTGGGACAAGACTTGGCGTTATTATTTATTTCCCACAAGAGTACTGTGGAGTGGGGAAGGTTGTTTTTATTGGCAGGCTAGCAGAATCAATTGACTTACACTAGCCTAGCACCAGTGAACTCTGCTTAACTAGAGGACTAGAAACCGTCCGTCTCCACTGATAAATAGCACACTGGCTAACTTAGAAATCAGGTCCTATGTACAAAATTCTAAACCAGCTCTTTAAGATCATTGAGACACTTAAAAAATACCAAAAAAAAAACAACACTTAAAATCAATCCTAAATCACATAGGGAGCCAAAACAGGGACTGTGAGACAGCGTTTAGCTTGTTCTTGCCTCCTGGTCCTCATTAGCACTTGACAATAAGCAATAACACGCCACCCTATCATGAAACAGCAAAGGCACCGACCCTTCACTGACGTAGCCTTCAGTCATCTCGTGCGCCGCCGTCACATTTTTCCAGAACAGCAGCTCAACATAAGCCTTGTTGTTTTTGGCTGCGACTGCAAAGAAGCGGTTTATCACAAACTTGGCAAAGGTCACCAGCTCCTGTGAAGATGAGAAAATGAGGTTGGGCTTCTCTGTCACATCTGTTGCGGAACTTTCCATCGAAGCAGGCTGCACGAGTGACCACAAAGGATTTTACCCCATAAGCAGCGGCGGCCGGGTCGTTCAGGATCTTGTTGAAAAGTTGGAAGACGGACAGCTGGAACAGCAAGGCGTCCATCTTCAGGCCGAAAGCCAAACGGTGGAGCATCCGGGCGATGCAGTGGTTGGTGTGGGCCGTGTTCTTGGAGTAGGATTTCAATAGGAGGAGGTAGGGAAGCACAATGGCAGGGTTGGCAAACCTGCGAGGAGGGAAGACAAAGAACCAGCAACATTAGCTTGGCTCCTGTGTAAGGCTCAGGGACAAACATCCATACATTTGCAGCTCCGGACAAAATGATCCGATCCCGTCAAATATCCCAGAGAATTATCATCTTTTGGTCCCAAATATTGATATCAATGAAAGTAAATCTTAGCAAATAATGGCGCATGATTGATCTAAAATCACTGGCGACTGGCTTTCAACTTAACAGCCGCGTGCCGATTCCAAAGCAGCTAAACTTTATTAAGGTGGATCAAAATTAATCAGAATGCAGCATTTGTGCCAAGGACGTAGTGGCAGAGGACAGGAATCCAGCAAACTTGATTTGAAGGGAATCCTGAGCTGGATCACCAGAGAAATGCAAAAGAAAAGTTTTGTGCTGTAATCGCAAAGTGTATTTCTTGATGTTCAAATCAGTTTTGAAACATCCGGTATCGTTCCCAACCCGGTATCGAAACCAAAGTATTGAAAAATGAGCCTCACCTTTTGATGAAGTCAAGATAGTTGAACTCTCTCTCAGACACTTGGACGGACGCCAACTCCTCCTCTTCCAGCTCCGCTATTTCGTCCTCATCGTCTGCCGGCAGCTCAGGAGGAGAAGAGCCTGAAAGACCAAAAAGGCACAATTTAAAACGCTGCACCGGTGTTAAAACAACAGAGACGAGAGCGAGTCGACTGACGTGGCAGGTTGGCGTGGAGGATCTGCTTCAAGAGCTCCAGTTCTTCATCAGGCTCCACATCAGCTGAACCAAACGCATCTCCTTCTGGCCACACCTCCCTGAGTGCCGCAGGAAGTGTTGAAGTATTTCAGTAGCTGAACATGAAACAGAGGCCCAGCCCTACATCGCCTCCTACTGTCACTCGGAGCTACGTAAATTAGCCGTGGTGTCCGAATCTTGGGTGAACATCGGTATTCACTATGTTGTCTACTCAGTGTTTCCCACAAAAAGTAAAAGTGTCCAACCGATGGTGACTAACCAAGCGATATATCCCATCATGCATTGCGCTCGCGCTGACCCATCAAGTAGAAAAGCGAAGTGTTATTATTTTTTTTTAATGTGGGAAGAAACTTAGTATAATATGTAATTGTCACAAAAATGCATATACATGTGTAAATTAATTTAGATGTTTAATCATTAATACATTTATCACCACCTGCTGGACAGGACGTTTTAACAATGTGACCACAATGACATCATTAACGGTGCGAAGAGTGGAGTCTGAAATATATTTTTCAATTTGGCTAATGAGTAGCTCTGTACAGTTGGCTACATAGAACTCCATATATAGTGAGTAGAGGGAAGGAGTGGGTGGTCTGGGACACAGTCGGAGAGTGGTGGTGCGTCTTGCTGACCTGGCGGCCCGCAGAAGGCCCAGCGCCATTGGTCCCTGGCGAGCCAGCAGGGCGTCCTGCACCCTGACCATGGCTTCGGTTCGCTGCTCCTCCAGAGGGGTTTCAGACGCCGCGTCGAACGGCACCAGGCCTTCGGTCAACGACTCCGACAGCTGAAGTCGTCGCAAAAGTCGACGTTAGAGCAAACGCAGCCTCCGTGACGATTGAAACAGCTTTTTAGTGGTGAAGTAATATTGAATAACTGACCTGGAAGCCGCTACCCCTCACTTCCTCCTCCACGACCTTCCAGATTTCCTCCAGGGCCTCTGGACTGGTCTCCACAGCCGCGGGCTTTTTAGGACCTCGAGACTTTTTCTGCCTCACTCTCTTCCTCTGTGCAGGGTAATGTTGATATATATATAGTTAAAGGTCCAGTGTATAATATTTTGAGACTTTGAAGAAGAAGAAAGAGCAACAAGTGCCAACGGTTTATATTGCAGGTTCTTTCACTCTCCCTCCCTCTCCCGAGTTTGCCTGTGAGCTACGGTGGCCTGTGCACACAACACAAACCTCGATAACTCGTCAACCTTCCTCTTCATTTGTTTATTTCAGGACGCAAGCGTTCACCATAATAGCAAGACGTCCTTTAGGTGACCTGGATTGTCCACACCAGGCTTCTTTAGAAATACGGTGGTGCATCTATGGATATTCTTATATATTAATGGGAATCATTTTAAGGGCAGGAAAACCAAATGAGGTTTAAAAGTAAGGGCCCCATTTGAAGATGATCTGCTTCAAACTCTGCCAGAAGTGTGACAGTGAGTGAGTTTAAGGGGCTGCTTGGCATCATTTACCTGAACCATGAGATTTCTGCGGCCTTTGGAAAAGCGCTCCAGCATGCGCAGGAAGAGATGCGTCGACTCCACCAGGTCTTTGAGGTAGGACTGAGGCTGTTTGGTTTCATCATACTTCCTCAGCAAGGTCAGGAAAATCTCCCTGTATTCCATCAGGTAAAATATGTTGCCTGGGAAACGAGGCGAAAGGGAGAACAAACGCAGCTTAGCACATGACTCGGCAGGCAGGGGGGTTCGAACGGTGCGACTGAGGCACAACCGTCAGCGTCTCACTTTTGATGACGTTGGAACTCTGACGGATGTTTTCGTCCGGTGAGCAGTCCATCTCATTCACGGTCAGCAGCAGTTCCTGGTACGCCTTCAGAGCCAGGTGCATCCTGCAAGAGACCAGACCCTCAGTCCAAGATCCCAGCGTTCTGACTCAATCCAAGCCTCTCCCCTCCTGCCCCAACCTGCGTGACCAGGAGGTGGCCTCTTTGCGGTCCGTAAGGATCATCTCGTAGTAGTTGGTGATGTTGCGCTCGATGAAGTGGAACGCACGGATCGTCATCGTCTCGGAAACCAAGTCGGCACGGAAACCGTTGCCGCGGTTAAAGGCCATGAAGAAGCTGAGCGCCCAAAGGTAGTACGTCTCGTCGTGTTGCTCCGTCTGCTCTCTCACTAGACGTTCCTGCAGAGGGTGATAAAGTGCTGAGACTCTAAGCTTGAGTTGAGTTGTTCACTTAAAAGGTCCAGTGTGTAAAATTTGGCCTGATTTATGATTTTTGTATTGGTAAAAGCTTAATATACTTCCCATAAATACTTTAATAAAAGTGTTTACTTGCAGTACAATAAAAGTAATTTGGTTTTCCTACCTAGTATACAGAGAGAAAAGAGTCTTGCTCCTAGTTAGCTGCCATCTTGCGCCATCATTTTTTTAGGAAGCCAACCTGACAGTGGCCTAAATATGAGATGCCCTGTCAGGCGGCCTTCCTTAAGAAATGTACACACTGGAGCTTTAAATAGAGTCCTATCATGAAAAGCACCCAAGCATGCAATCTCCCACTTTTTTGCTTGCAAGAAATATGAAGATTGTTTACGTAAAATTGTCCATTTGCATAAATACTCTTTGGAAACGTGTTATTGTCACTGCAGCTCACCTTGACGAGATACATGAGGTGATTGTAGCAGTTCTCCAGGAAATCGACACAAAAGTCTCGCAGGAAGAGTCGGACGTTCAGGGCTGAGCGTCGCTGATCTTTGCACTCCTGGGCCTGACGATGCCTTTTGGGGACACGTCTCACTGCTTTCCCAGTGTCGTGAGTATAATTTTTGAACTAAAACAAGAGAGGAGGGAAAGAAAAGAGTTTGTTTTTTTACTTCTGCAAAACCACCAACAACGTAATGAGTCTCACAAGGGTTACTATGACTTACACTGTGCACATGCTTGTGATAAATCACATTGTTGTCTCCAATTGACTTGAGGCCTTGAACAACAAAAGACCCTCCAAATCGAGAGTGCCTAGGGAGAGGAGATCAAACACAACAACATCTGTTATTTCAAACCAGCCTTGTTTTGGATAAGTTGCACTTCTATATAAAGTTGATATTAAGAAATACAAAAAAATGTTAACTAGAATTAATTGGGTAGAGTAAGTAGGTTACAATATTAAAACTGTAGTTACAGTATTAGGATAGTGATTTAAGTTCAAAAATAATTTTTAATTCTGATTATATAAGACCGCTGAACTTTAATAATGTCCAGGTCAATATATTTTCAACAGTTGCAATTGTAATTTAATTGATTAAATTTGAAACAAAATTTTGTATTGGACAATTTTGTTAACATTCCTAACATGCTTGTGTTTTGTCAGTGTGCATGTGTTTCCTTCAGCTGCACTGCGCAGACCGTTCATGTGACTGCACCTTGTCCCTCTCTGGAATGTGCGAGAGCGTTTCTCCGCCTGCTCCTTCTGCCTCAGTGACTCCAGTTCCCGAGAGTCCCTCAGCTTCTCCTCTGCTGAGCGGGACTGGCCCGCACTCACCAAGGTGTCCGGAGTCTGCAAGGAAGGAAACAAAGGGTTCAAAACGCAGACGAGCTGAGAATCTACCTCCTTCTAATAAGCTCAGTCTCACCTGGTCTCTGAACATAAGGGTGATTATTTCCAAGATGTGCAAACTCCACTGCTGCTCACTCTGGGCCGACGCCAGGAATTGGACCAGGTCATCAAAGCCGCTCATGTGAATTGCCCACAACAGTCTATCGTGGATGCTGGCATCATCATCCACTTTCTTAAGAGGAAGATTATAAACAAAGCAAAAAAAAAAAGTAAATTACATGCTTTCCCTGATAAAACTGTCTCTGCCTTTTTACGTCGACATAATTGACTTTAAAACACACCTTCTCTTCACAGGGGTCAGTGGGTACATGGAGCACATTTCTAACCAGCACTAGGATCCTCTCAATCAGGAGGTTATCCTCTTCCTGTCTCTGCTCCCAGTCCTGAAAGACATAATGGTGGGAAATAAAATACCCAAATTGTTGTGATAGAACTTTTGAAAAACTAGACAGATGAGATCTAGGACCACCAACCAGTTGTAGAAGGTTGTATAATGTCTCACTCAAGACGCCAAATACTCTCTCGCTGGCAAAAGCCTGGGGGGAAAAAAACAACACAGTGCCTTTGAGTGACTGCAAATGTTATTATGTTAAAATGCCACATGGCAGTCTCACTGCATGATAAAAACAAAGAAAATATCTTCAAAAGAGATATTAAGGGCACTCGATACCTCTTTGTAGGCCTGCAGATGAGATGTCACTTCCAAAAAGTGATGTCTAAACACCGGATCATCAGGGACTTTACCAAAGCAAATCATGGCAGGCTGAGTAAGGTTGACCATGAGTCTAAATGAGAGGGAAAACATTCATCATTAAATACAGAGAAGCTATTCGGGGGGAAGGATAGGAGCATATTTTGATCCCACCATGACATGCAATATTTGTGATATGAAACTTTGAAATCCAGATTGAACTTTCATACCTGATACAGGCATCAAACAAGGTCTTATCGTGGCCATGTTGAGTGATAATAGGCAGAAGATCATTCTGTATGATCTGGCCTGCACCCAGCTGCTGCCGCACATCCCGGGTGTCGTCTTCATGGCGTAAATACCTAATCAAGTCCTTTATACTCTCTGCAGTACAGGTGGAGAGGTGTCCCGAGGGATGGGTAAGAGACTGTTTTCAGTACATACACAGTTAAAAGCCATTGTCATGTCTTGCATTCACCGGAAATCCAAGCGTGCACTGACCTAAACAGTCTGACTCCTTGTGGTAGGTGTCTCCTTCCAAATAGCCAAGAGCGCTGCACGTTGCCAGAAGTTCACAATTCATTGTCGATCACAACATGCACCACCAGCCAGCCTAAAAACAATAAGTTCAAGTTACTCACGAAGCATGACGTCAAAAGTTCGACGCGTTGACGTCACAGGGAAATAGAAACAAATCTTTTAACTGTGGACTTAACAGGTTACTTTAATAGCATAAACGTTGGGGCAGAAGTGCTCTCAAACTTATGTTAATATGACATCATGTTACTGAGTATGGCTGACTGATGCCAACAGCCTGAACACTAGGTCCGATATTCAGATACAACGAAACACTGTGGGAATAAATTAGACTAATACAGTGATAATAGTTTTTAATCCCTATTACTAACAACTTATTCACAAACGATGCTACGACTGGCTCCTGCTAACGTTAAGGTGCCAGAGATGTTAGCTTGTGTTTAAATCGGCGGGGCTCGTTACGACTTAACCGCATCTTCGGCAAAGTAAAAGCAACACAGAGCTTTCGACCCTTTCAACAAAAATGATGGCACTCATCATGCGAGTTTGTTTTTACCCTCGTTGAAATAAGACGGGAGGATTTGTGTCAAAGTCGAGCGGCTCTTGCTGCGGTCTTCAAACTTCCCTCGCGCCAAGATTGCGAGCGAAAAACTCACGAAACCGGAAATGGTGAGCGGGGAATTCTGCCCTCCCCCAAGTACTGCAGGCAGAACAACGACCTTTCCCGAAAACCTGTCACGAAATCACAAATATTTTTGATTGATATATTGATATAAATATTAACGGCCACCCTCTGGTTAATATTGTCGGTTCACTGCCGATGTGCCTGACAAGTTTTTAGAAGCTTGAGCTGAAGTGTTGCTGCCTGGCAGTCAGTAATGAGGACGACATTCACGACTTTCAGCTGCAACACACTTTGACTGTCAGAGGGTTGGGGTTGACGCTATGTAAATAAATAAATAAATAAATAAATAAATAAAAGAAAAGAAAAACACGTTGGAACTGTTAAAACGCAATTTATCTAAACGAAAACAGCAAAAATCATCAAGAACAGCCCAATCAATAACTGAGAAAAGCAAACTATGCTCAGTTTACTAAATCAACTGGCATACATTTGTCACAGAAAGGTTGGCTTCATTTCAAGAAATACGCAAAAACAACAATAACTTAAAGTGCTCTTCTGAGACTTACAGGTGCATTGTGTAGATTGTGTCATCTAGTGGTCAGATTGTAGATTGCAGCGCTCTTCCCACGTCAAAAAGGATGTCGTTGACAGCGAGGTTCCCAACCAACCATTTGTTTGACTAGTTAGCAAAACTTTATGTCAGTGTCACACAAGTCAGCCAGTCTAAAATGTCTGTTTTTCTTACAACGACAAATGTTGCTGCCAAGAGCACCACGGCCATCTTCTAGTAGCACTGCGGCCAGCCAGCCACCTGTACACGCACTGTGCCCGACCGGGTGGCAGGCGGACGTCTTTGTTCACTTTACTCTCACTTATTTGGTCTAAAAAATCATAACAATCCATTGTGGGGAGACTGTTCTTTGAAAGGAATGTAAGCCTATTTTCCTATCTCAATTCCTCCCCGGACATGAGATTTGTGTGCATTTAAGCAGGCCCAGGTTTCACACTGAGTGAGTATAAATCAATCAAGAGAATATTTAGTTATTATTAGGTTTAAAAGGTAATTTATAGTATTTTTCGTTGGTGGTGTGCCATGTCTTTTTTTTTTTTTTAAATATAAATAATGTGCCATGAAAAGGTTGAAAAACACAGCTGTATTCAACCACTTAAATGCATATTGCAGTCCTTTCTGTCTTGTTTTCAATGCTTTTTCAAACCAAAATGGATATGACTTCCTTTGGAAATCCAGGTCGATGCGCCAGTGTGAATGAAGTCGATTTGAAAGCTTGCACAGCAACAGTAACCACAGGGGACAGAACTTGTAAATATAGGTTATACAATTTGGCTCAGTACAGTTTTTTGGCTGACACTCACAGAAAATTCCTTTGCATTTCAGTGATTGTAGAGAACCATTTGCTCTCAGCATATGGTTTATTAGATTTCAAGCATCCAATTGTTTAAACAATACAATCACAAATTTTACAATGCCACTTACCTTTAAACCTCAACATCCAACACAAGAAAAGCACACATTGCACGTTTGCTCCAATTAATTTTTATTTGTTCCTAATATTCATTGATCTGTAGCATTGCAAAGCACATTGAACATTTTTTTTTAGATTTTGTCATCTGTCAGTCGTTTCTGTGGGTTTATGAACAGTGGTTATTGTTATTTGCAGGTTTTAACAGTAAGAGGACAGCAAAGCGTTAAGAGTGTAGGCAATTAGGTACATTATTTCTATGTATTTCACCCAAAGGTGATGTGGGTGAAACATCAGATGTTACTAACTGATGTTCGCAAAACAAACAATTTAAATCTCACAACAATATGATGTTTAGCATTCTACCAATGTGTAGATCACCAATTGCACTGTAAATAAAGGCCTCAGTGGTATGTTAATAAAGTGACTTTTGCTGATAAGTTAGGTTGCATTCAGACCAAATCCAGTGAACCAGAGACAGGTTGTGGCGGGGTGGAAGTGTCATTAAGAAGAGGTCGAGTTCAATGTGTCTATGTATTTGTAAGATGTCTGGCAAATGCTGCTTTCACACAACTGGCTGCTGCTGCTGCTGCTGCTGCTGCTGCTGCTGCTGCACGATGTTGACACATCTCTTCACCACAGGTGGCTGCTTTTCTGTTTGTGGAGTTGGTTTGGTTTGAATGCAGCCTTACAGCAGACACAAGTGTCTAGCAAAAGTGGGTTGCTTAAATAGCACCAGAGCTACACTGCCTAAAGGGATTTGTTTAACATTGCACCTACTAGAGACTTTCCCAAACATGGAGAACTGTATGGATCAGAGGGTTTCTTTGTCTTTTCTAGCTTTAGTTTCCCCTCAGTTCTGACCTCACTTTTCTCTCATATTTTTATTTTCTTATTTGTCCTTGGTGTCCTTGTCATCCTTGTCGGTCCTATCGTCTCTCTCCGCCTCCCTCTTGGATTCCTTCACAACCTGATGACAAAAATATATTTTAGCAAACTGAAAAAGCAATCACAACACAGCTGTTATGTTCCTCAATATGATGCCAACACATGCATGCAGTTCAGCTTTAAGACGGGATTGTACCTCTCCATCTCGAGTCTCCACGGTCTTTATCACTACAGTCCTCTTGCTGTGGCTGCTTGGAGTTTGATCGTAGTCTGGAAAAATCATGTTAAAAGTCTGAATGAGAATAATCATCCAGTCAATAAAAATTTAAAGAAATAAGAAAACTATTTTTAACCAGAGACTAAACTACACTAAGATGAGACAAAGTAAGATTATAAGTGCTGCTAAATAGAAAGCAAGATTGAACAGAAACAAAGGGACATTAACATTAATTTTTTTTTTTTTTTTGACAGATTAATGTATAAGGTGAAATGTTATTGAAGGACTAAGCAGGAGTTATCCACCCCACTTAATATACCTCTTCACATACAAAGAGGCAATACAATACAGCTCCAAAGCACCTATATGTAGCTTTGGACCAGAAAATCTTACCTCGTTCCCCAAAGTGGTTGCTCATTCCAAGATTGATGATGGGAACAGAAATTCTAAAAAAAAAAAAAGAAAACACCAAGTCAGGTTCCAACGAACAACGCTGCCACTTAAATCATTTGCTTGATTCTGTATTAACAGAAGAACCGTCCGCAATGTCGATATTAACCAGATAATACACATTCACTGTATTTGTCAGAACCTGTTGAGAGTTATTTACAGACACTTGACTCACGTGTATTTGTCAGAGGGGGCCTTTTTATTTGGTACGGCCATTTGGCCTCTGAACACTTGAATCAAAAAGTAAACGTGTTCTATCTGATAAAAATTTCTCATTGCTCACCTGCTCTCCTCTCCCTCAAGGAGTTTACGGTAAGTAGCGATCTCAATATCCAGGGCCATCTTGACATTCAGGAGGTCTTGGTACTCCCGAAGGTGGCGAGCCATCTCCTCCTTCAGATGACGGATCTGCTCCTCCAGTTGTCCTACGTTGTCCTGGTAGTTGGCAACCTCACTTCCAAACTGGTCTTCCATGTCACGCATCTGCCTCAGCAGTGCGTCATTCTGAAAAGGCAGAATGGGCAGAATTAAAACGTGCAGCCCAGTGGTGCAGCTTGCTGTCGGAAGACAAAAACAAAGGAGTTTGGACTCGCCGTATTCTTCAGCGCCTCGATTTCACAGTTGAGAGACTGAATCTGCCTCCTGGACTCGTTGGCCTCCTGCTTGGCCTGCCTCAGGGAGTCGGTGTTGCGCTTTGCAGACTCGGTAAGATCAGCAAACTGCCAGAACAAACAGGAAGAAGGGCACATGCATTATATTGTCTTTGTATGCTTTTATTTATATCGTTATTCTTTTCTTTTTACAGTGAATTAAGTGTGTTTTTGCCTGCCCACCTTGGACTTGTACCAATCCTCAGACTCCTGCATGTTCTTAAGGGCAATTGTTTCATACTGGGCCCTGATGTCCCTCAGAGCTCCGGTGAGGTCTGGTCTGACAGTGTGGTCCACTTCCATCTTCAGCTGCTGGGTCTGGACACTGACTTGGACTTCAGTAATTTCCTGGAAGTGAGATGGCCAAATGGTAAAAGAAAAAACTGCACTCATGGTGAAACACCACTACGTCCAACACCAGTTTAAACCTTTGCACAGATGATACTTGAGTTATGATTTAATGAACATGTTCTAGAATTCTACATGCTCTTGTAGGCGACATAAGACAATGCAAAATGTGGGTTGATTTTCAGATTTTCACTTAAATCTTGCTTAGAATGAAAAACAAAAATGCTTTATATAGCATTCAATACATGTTTGGTTATTCAATTCATTCTTCTAGAGGAAAGACGTTTGGGTCAGAATGCAAATTTGACCACATCCCCATGAGAGTATATTTTTATACACGGTTCAACAGTCCAAAGAGAAGATAGCTTCCCTTACTTCATCGTGGAGCTTTTTGAGGAACTCAATCTCATCCATCAGAGACTCAATCTTCCGCTCCAGTTCCAAGCGAGCCAGCGTGGCGTCATCCACATCCTGATTTGAATGTGAGATGAAAATTGATCACCATAATTATGTAGCTTGGTAACAAAATCTCATCAACAAATCTCATCAACAGCTGATGCATTGACAAAAGCAAGTCATCGTCAAATTTATTTTTAGAAATTATACATTATTGTTATACATATTATATACATAATACATAATATATTTTATTCTGATTCAATTAGCTGTATAATGAGTTATCACATGCAACAAAATGCTGCGAGGACACATTAAAAACTGTAAAGTGATGTAAATAAATTAAATAAATCAGAGATTGATTTCACTTGAAAACTTTAAACCGGCGCAATATTCCAGTGGGTGTTTACCTTGCGAAAGGAAACCAGGTTATTCTCAGCATCAGCCCTCTTCTGGCCTTCTTCCTCCAACCTTGTGGAAAAAAGGGCACAACCTTTAAAACCATCAACTCATTTCATCCACACACACAATTCATTTTCCTAAAAAGGACCTATCTAGAACTTTCTTTGAGAAAACTCATCGTTTTTGAAGGTTGGTGGCATCAGCTGCCAAATTGCTTTCTTGATCGATTTTCTTTAAAGCACCATCATATTGAAGGGAATGTCTCTTATTGGCTGCGCATCTGCTGATTCAACAAATGGACGCTGTCCACAGTTCAGTGAGGACACTTGATTTGGGTCTTTAAAAGTTGTTCGGCAGTCGTTGGAGCCAATGCGATGATGGGTCATGTCAAAAATACAATGTTTGTATAGATTTAACATGTTCTGCTCCCATTTTCAGCAAACCTTTTCACTGGTTATTTATTCGTACATTTGTGCATATTTGACGTCACCTCCAGACATCCTGCAGGAGAAAGGACTTCTGCCCAGACTGGACATTAAGTAGATTAGTAGGGGGAAGAATCACATAGTGGCCCTGCCTCCTCATCTTTAATTCATGCTGCGTTACCGGGGTCTTTTGTCCTAATGGGGTCTCTGGCACCGTCCCATCAGCACGGGGGGACAGTGAAAACACAGACCTAATGGAGTCATCGAGTCACATTGATTTTTCCTGGCGCTATTCTTACCCTGGCAGATATCTAACCTCTTCATTTCCTCTCATGCTGCCTCTTTTTCTCGTCCTGCCAGTCCAGAGGCCGCACCCTGAGTCTCTGCACCATCCACCCTCTGCTTCTTCTGTCCTCAACTTAATGTGAATGCATGGCTGTCGGCGTTTCTGAGTCAGTGATTACAGTGTTGGTTATTACTGTGTTAATTAAGGGAATCGCTCATCACCAAACAGGGATGGGAAAGAGAGAGGTTTTTTTTTTTTTTTGCAGTCAGTCACTGATTCTAAAATACATTGCAGTGGTCATAATAAGATAAATTACACTGAGATGTCAGTGTATAAGATATATAAGATACGTGCGAACTCCAAACCCTGCTGAATGATGTTTTCATAATTTTAAAATGTGGTATTCTGTCAACACGAGAAGAACATTTTAAAGCTTTTAAACTGCAAAATTGCAAAGTTGAAGACTAATGGAAAGATGCTCAATATAATTATCATATTTCATCATTTTGCATATATATCACAAGTTTTGAATTATTTCTGTATTTTTTTCTTTTCTTTCTTTTAAAGTCAGCTTAAACCACCTGTGCCCCTCTTTTCTGTCTTGGATTCTGAGGATTTGTCACTCTTCTGCCGATCCCTTTTGCTCTTATCGATGTCATTTTGCTGCTGATCTAGTGGTCGGTATCACGCCATCGCTCTATGATGTCATGTCAGTGCGTGCCACGCCCTACACCCGCACCACCACTTGATGCAAACATCGTGCCTTCTCTGTGCACGCATTTTAAAAAGAGTGTGACTGCGAGTTAGTGAGTGGAGGCCATCCTTGCGGCCCAGTGTGTATTGCAAAAAGGGGGGATGCTGCTGGAGTGATATTGGAAGGCATGTTGTCTGTTAGTTAGATAGATAGATAGATAGATAGATAGATAGATAGATGAGTACTTCATTTATCCCAAAAGAAATTCAGTCATTCAGTCAAATTCAATCATTAAAAATAAATATCTCAAGGTGATAAATGGAACAACACCACTGGCCGTGACTAAGGCTGCACATCTGGATCAAGGTACAAGACTGTGGCTGTGGCCAGAGTTGTGACAGACCTCTGCTTGAGCAGGCCCAGGTCCTCGGCCAGGTTGTCCCTCTCCAGCAGGTACTGGTCGCGCTCCTTCCCGATGGCGTCCATCTGGTGGCGCAGCTCCCGCAGTTCCTCCTGGAAGAGGTCGGAGGCCCGGCTGGGCTGGCCCTGCTGCTGCTGGCCCTTGTACTGGTTGAGCTCCTGCTGCAGGGCGCCGTTCTGCTGCTCCAGGTAGCGCACCTTTTCGATGAAGCTGGCGAAGCGGTCGTTGAGCTCCTGCAGCTCGGCCTTCTCGTTGCTGCGGGTGGCCAGGAACTCCTGGTTGACGGCCTCGGCCAGGGTGAAGTCCACCTTGTCGTAGGAGAGGCGGGGGGGCTGCGGGCCGGCGCGGGAGCGGGAGCGAGACGGCTGCTGCTGCTGCTGCTGGTAGGTCAGGCCGCGGGACACCACCGCCGGGGACACCGAGCGCATGTAGCGTCCTCCCCCGGCCGAGGAGGACATGCGGGAGGACACGGGGGAGTAGGAGCTCATGGAGATGGCGTGGGGGCTCCCGAAGGTGCGCCTGTAGGAGGTGGAGGTGAACATTGGGTGGCTCATTGCTGTCGTCGGCGGGTGGCGGGTGGCGGCGGCGGCGGTGGTCGGGGTTCTTTGTCGCTAAGTCCAAAGGTGAGAAGCACTGCAGGCTCAGAGATGATCGGGAGGCAACAGGACATCAGGCTGAGGGATGCTGGGGATTTTTATAGGCACGGGCTGGCCGGCCTCACTCACTCCTCCCCCGCCTACCCCGGCATCGACTTACCACACCCACATGAACTCTCAATCAATCACACACACACACACGCACACGGGCTCAGGCCACTCCCTGAGCCTGGAGAGATGGACGCTGCCTCCCTCTGCGCTGCTGCTCAGTCATACTGGGGCTGCTGCAACAGGAGCAGTTGGCACCTGGCCAGACTGGCTTCCACATTAGTGCTTCAATTATTAAAGATGCCCCCCCCCCCCCCCACCCCTCACCCACCGACTACCCTACTGCCCCGCCCTCTTTGGCCGCGTTGACCCAGAGTCTTGGCGCCTTTTGGTCAGTTTCCTTTCGGTGTAATGATGTTAAGAGACGATTTGTCTCTGACAGGGATTTGGTGTGTTTACAATCTGCTCTTGACTGTGTGTGTGTGTGTGTGTGTGTGTGTGTGTGTGTGTGTGGGTGGGTGGGTGGGGATTCTGCTCCTCAACTCCAAACTATAAAAGTGTGAAAAATGAATCTTTTGTAATTTGTAATTTGATTATTTTCTTCTCCATCTGTCCTCTTTTCCTCTCACCCCTTTGTCCGCAACTGCCCCCCCCCCCCGCCCCCCGCCCCCCACACACACACACACCCTCATCTCTCCCCTTTTAGCGTAATGGAATACTTTATTGATATTCTGGGTGTCTGGAGCTGAGACATGACTCTGCAGTTGTGCTGTTAACCGTGCACCAAATTGAGTAATCCCTCCTCTGCTACAGGATGAGTTGTGGAACTGGTGTCGGTGCTTCCTGAAGGAAATGTCCGAAAGGTGAATGACTCACTTCACATTCATTGTGATGTATCAATCGTGCCGCTCTAACTCAATTTAAAGTCATTTCCTGTTTGCACATTGTTTTTGTGCTTTCCTTATAACCCAGGAGACAACACTTTTTTGTAAGAAGACGCCCAATGTTTATTAATAACTCTCTTCTAGGCAAAGACAGTTTATTGCACTGTTGTACAAGGAAAAGCAATAGATTTTAAGAACTTGCATACATGTGTCTGTGTTGCGCTGTGTGTGCGTGTGTGATGTGTGTGTGTGATGTGTGTGTGTGTGTGTGTGTGCAGCCATTTTAATTGAGGTTTGCAGTCAGGCTGCAAATCTCTCAATAGCCTTGACATCATTCTGAGCATGCTCAGTGGGGACTAGGTGTGGCGCGTTGCTTCCTTTTGTCCCCAGTGATGCTGCTCACCTCCAACTCCTCCATGCAGGATGTTCACAATGATTCAGATGCAATGTCAAACCGCAGTGTGATCATGGTAGCGTGTTAAATTTCGGTCGCCAGGTCATTCCTGTTCTTTTGCACTCTGTTTGGTTAAACAGTCTGCAGAGTTTGCTGGAGCCCACTGCTGTAACTGGGACGTCTGCTCACCGACTTTCACTCAAAAAGAAACAACTGCGCGTTCAGTTTTCTTTCCTTTCTGCACTGGTCAGAGCGGCTGCACTGTGGTTCTCTGTGAAGAAACCACGCTGGTCCTCGCTCTGTAATGTAATCAACCTGCTTTATGATCAGTTACCATCTCCTTCCCCACCCTTCCCCCGTCTCCCTTCCTGCTCCCCTCTGCTCATCCCACGCTCCACTGTCTCACTACTTCCTCCCTCTTCCTGCCCGCTCCCCTACACGCTTTAAGACCATTTCATTCTGCTACATGTGTGACAGGCAAACGCATGCAAAAAAACAAAACACAAACAAAAATAAAAGCCACCTACAACAAAAAACAGACATTGCACTTATTACGAACTGGACAGTGTCAGTAATTCTAGCCATCAGTCAGATGTTACCGCTGGTTATTGATCTTCTCTGGTTCCCGGAGAATTCCCGAGGGGTTCACAAATTCAATAATGCCTCCTCATCAGTATCAGGCCTGAAGATCTGGTCCTGCGGGCACACATGAACTCACATGTGCACTATGTTTCAGACCTCTACAGGCTTTTAAGTATCTGCCAGTCTTTTGGGAGATAAACGCGGTTGGTCCAGCATTTAAAATGAGCCACGTCAGACCCAAAGAAATACATTTTCCAGATATATGTGAGCTTTGAAGATTATAATGTCATTGACTGCCAAATGCAAAGGATCCTCAAAAATAATAGGCGCATACAAACACTGCTTATCTCCTAATACTGAACACATAAATATTATTATTAACTGACCTTTATTATATTTTTGCATGGCTTTTTAAAAATACATCTGCCTCAAAATAGATGATGTGTTGCATATAGTTTTACAAGATATATGCGTTACACGTATAGTTTTATGAAAAATAAATCAATTGAGCAGTACTCAAGGCTGCGTTAGTGAATGATTTCTGCTGAAAGTAAACTTGTATTTCAGCTGCTGCGTTAGGTGGAGACAGTGGAGAGGACAAATGAAGGAGAGTGCATCCGTCTTTTGATTCGTCAGTGAGGCGCGGTGGGCAATAAAGAATCGTTCACATTTAACGACAGTCCACTCATCTCGCAGACCGACTGTCGGGAGTTGAGCATAAAAGTCGCTCGGCAGGCACATTCGGAAAAGACAGAGACGCCATTTCCCAGAAGCCCGGTGAGTGCCAGTCATCCCGGAGGAGGTGCAGAGATGAGGAGGTGAGGGCTGAAGTGAGGAGGTGCTCAGCTCTTCAAACGCAGCAGATCTCATTGGGATAAGCGCCGGGGTGCGAGATACAGATCATGTGTGAGAAACCAGTGGATGGGAGGGTGGGAGCGGCGCAGTAGCAACACAGCACAGCACAGCCGACCCACTGGATGGCACATATGGCAGAGAGACATGTCCACAGTGGTGAAGATTTATGACCCTGTTTAGGTAATTACTGTAATGGAGCTCTGCAGTGTTATACAAGCAAGCACACATGTTTGGAATATTTATGAATGTAGATGCGCCGTGTACATAGAGGGATAGTAAAAGGACATCAGGGAGTGGTGCAGACTTAAGTAAAACCCCGGCTGTACATTACAACTTACTCACCGCTGCATTTAACTGATATTTTATTTATTTAGAGAGCTCCGTTGAAACAAAGACTTGATTTTCAGATTTTGCTGCAGTGACATAGGCCGTTTATTCCCAGCATTGTATTCCATCATGCGGTTTACATGTTGTATCGGCCGCAGCATGTCAGCCCAGTGCATTAAGGCAAGCCTTCAACATCGTGATAAATCAATTTAACTGCAAAGAGAGCAGAGTGTTCAATGCTTATTCTTGCAGGGATTTCGTGGCTGGAGCACTGTCGTCATGGCGCCTGTGTGCCTGCTAAGAAAATGTACATTTTACGCCAGCTGGGAACAGCCACACATTTATAATTTTTCTAAATACTTTCTCATAATGATGACTTAATTTATTATCATGATGTAGGAAAGATTGTTTTGTCACGACAACAGTTTAATCTAATACAGTGGTTCTGTTCTGGAAGTCGCGACCAGAATTCAGTCCATAGCACTCAAATTTATTTATGTCTATTATGTGAATAAATTATTGAAATCATACAATTTATTTGGGTGTCCTGCAAAGTAAATGGCCAGTAATGTAAGTAAGTAATGCATTTCATTGTCTCAATATACCAGAAGACTTTTGCTTTGCCTATGTGGGACAATTTTGCAGAACCATGTGCAGAACTGATGATATTTGTTATATGGAGATACAAGCATAAGTGGTTCATATGAGAAAACATCAGAAATATAAGAGAACAAAAACATCACTGTTCTCGGCTTCAGGAGAAACGTCAACGGTTCTCCCTTCATGTTTGTGCAATGCCTTATTTTCTGGCCACATGAGAGCAATGTAAAAACACTGGCCAAATATATAAAACGCGTTATGACACTGAGAGGACAATATTGACTTGAAGCACCCGAGAAGAGAAAAACCAGAGAATGTGTCGGTGTTCCATTTAATTCATTTGAGAACAGCACACATAATAAGTGTGACATAAGAGATTAAGATTACATTCTACAAGCCATAAACAGAGAGGTCATTTCCAAATAGTTTAAACACGGCCGCCAATACGAGGATAAGTAATGTCCATTAACTATCGGCTGCAACTGTTAAAGGCACAGTTCACCCAGAGCTGATATCCCAAGGCCTTGTGAGTCAAGACCATGCAGCCATTTTGGGAGTTTCACAAACGTAAAGAACTAAAACTACATCTCCAAGTGCATCAGCAAGTTTTGAGCCAAAATCCCTGCTGTAGTGTCTTAGCCAGGAATGTGGATGCTCACAAGAATGGGATTCAGCTGCCTTTACTTCAGTATTTCTGTTATATTAATACACAGGCCACTTCAGACAGAAGTTTTATTTCTAATTAAAGGGTTAAAAACATGCTGTTCATTTTTGTTAATCTAGTCACACGTCTTCTGGGCACTTAGATGACACCATATGAGCAGTATGGAGGCACATTTTCTGATCATTTTTAACTTTATTTATTATGATTACCATAAAAGTAAGTGGTAAGTAGCAAAACGGTGAAATATCAATTTCAATGCAAGTCATAATAAATATTACTTTATTCTACAAATGTTTCAACATTTATATCACTTTTTTTCAATTAGGCACTTGACTCCTTTCTATCTGAACTGATCCCAGCACACATATACCAAGTGGGATTTGCAGTGACGCTAACGTTCAACTGGTATGGGTATAAAACTGATATTTCTTAGCAGCTGTCTCCTTGATGAGTGAGCTAATGATATCTACACAATCCTCCCCTGAAGCAGCGGCCGGCTCTCTCCTGGCGACTGCCGACTCAACAGATTCCACAGCAGCAGAGGCACCGACGTGATGGTCGACCTGCCGCCGTTGTCCATGCTGTCCTCTCTCAGCGGCCGGTACTGTTTCAACCGCCTGTTGGGAAGCACGAGAGGAAACGTGACAGAGTGTATTGACAAAACTGTTTGCTATAACTGTACTCATTTGTCAAAAAACGTAAAAGTTCAATTTATAGTAGTTTTTGAAATGTTTTTTTTTTTTTTTTAGCTCATTGAAAATTGTATTGCAGAATGACATGTTAATCATGTGACGAGCCTGAGCAGCTCCTTCAGCTCAAGGCTGCTGCACCCTCAGTGCAAGAAGGAGCTGCTCCCGCAGGTTATTTCTGTTTGCAGCCATCAGGCTGTACAGCTGCACCCAATGCAATCATCTTCTGAACCACTTTACATTTCACAAGGTGCACTGAAACACTTATTTATATGTCAGCATGATGCAGATAACTTGTTAATAGTCCAACTGTTCATAACGTGTATAGTAAATATCATGTTTTCCCTTTCTTACTCTATAAGTATTTCATTTTTATTTCTTTATTGCTTTCTAATTATTCGAATTTTCCTTCTCTTTTGCACTACATTTTGTTGCTGTAATTATGCAAATTTCCCCCAATGTGGGATTAATAAAGGCGCTCTATTCTAAACAGATCAAAATGAGGTCTATAAACTGTGAATGGGAAGTCAAAATCTATCTTAAGTTTTAAGTACTAGTATTGTAGTTATAATGTCCATTGACCAGAAAAACGTACATGAATTGCAAGCAAGGAAAACAAACAAACTCAAATGGTTTGCAAAAGAAAAGAAAAAAAATGGACCAGAGCAGATCTTTGTTGTGTGAAGTCAACTGAGGTCATAGGTCAAGACTTCAAGACATGATTGAACTGGGTGCTCACCTGTACATCAGCCCGATGCAACAGGCAACACAGGCCAGAAACATGACACCCAGGACTGTGGCTGCAGTTCCAGCTGGGCTGCCACCAGAGGCTGCAAGAAAAGCACAGGAGAGCAGTGAGAGACCACTCTCAAGACCAGGCCTGTCAAACTCTGATACACAGTGGGGTCAAAATGTAAAACTTGGACAAAATCCTCCCCCAGATAGTGAACTTTTTTATGTGGACCCAAACAAGTTTTGCTTCAACATGAATAGGGATCAAGAAAAGCTCAATACTATACAATAAATAATGTTATATTGCACACATGCAAAATTAAATTTCAAATTTTAAAAACTCATTAAAATAAATAAATAAATAATAATAATATCCTTCAATAAACGTTCTGTCCTGATTGACGTACCAAAATACCAGCAGAGCAATCTGGGCTTTGTAGTTGCAGTAGTTAGGTAGTAGTTAGGTGCTGTATAATAGTGGTGGGCTAGTTCTGTGAGTGATTTTGTTTGGCCAAATATAATTACACTACGAGCCAAATTAGTCCCCAACGGGCCAGAGATTGACACCTATGCCTCGAGACGAAGGTAATTTTTTTTGTGTGCGTGTTATCTGATAGTCCTCCACTGGTCCACCTACCGACAGTCACGCTGACTCTGGCGCTGGCCACAGCCAGGCTGACGTCGTTGGTCAGGGAGACATTGATGCAGAAGACTCCCGAGTCGTTGAAGAACTGACGGAGGATCATCTGGCAGTCGGGAGAGGGCGTAGCCTCGTTACAGACCGTTTCCAGCGGCGTGATGCAGTCGGCGTCCGAGATGACGGTGCACACCTCTCTTGGCAAACTGCAGGAGGAGTGAGAAGTTATTCTTTCCTTGAGAAACATTGTTTCTAAAAAGAAAAGGACCGACAAAAAAGTTGAAGACAAATCTGTCTGTCTTTTTTTTTACAATGAGTTCTGTGGTCACCTGAATGAAGGTGGTTTTGCCCTTTTCGTTTTGGAAATAGAATGGGACAAAAATCATTTCACTCACATTTTTTTTTTTTTTTTTTTTTGCTCACCTGCCCTGACAGGAGACGGTGACGTCCACGGCGTTCTGATCCAACTCAGTCTCCAGCGATATAACGTTGGACATCTGCACAATCTCTACACTTTCAATACCCTCTGCAGAATGGAAAAAAGGGAACCAAGATATTTAAAACATTGGGGGGGGGGGGGGGGACAACCCACTGGTATTGAAAACACTGTGGCGTGACCCTGAGCCTAAAGATCGAGTGTGTAATATTTGGAGAATTTGAGAAGAAACGCAACATCTAGTGGTCAGATTTATATTGCGGCACTCATTCGCTCGACCTCCCTCTCCGGAGCTTGCCAGTGACCTACGGTGGCTTACGCACACAAACCTCGATACCTCGTCCACTTTTTTCTTGGTTTACTTGAGGATGCAAATGTTCACCCTGAATACAGAACGTGCTGTCAGGCGACCTGCACTGTCTACACTAGGCTTGCTTAAAAATATGGTGGGCGCAAGATGGCAGCTGACTGGGAGCAAGACCCTTGATCTATGTATAATCTTATGTATAAATAAGAACCGTTTTATGGGCAGGAAAACCAAATTACTTTTATTGTCGAATATGAATTTTTATTGAGGTATTTATGGACAGTAAGTTAAGCTTTTGCCAATATAAAAAATAATAAATCAGGCCAAATTTTACACACTGGTCTTCTAAACTTCTATAAGAAACAAAAACTGCATCCTTCCACTTACGAACGACCTGGACGGTGGTGGCCAGCGAGCCGTAGCGGTAGATGGTGCAGTCGGCGGTCAGCTGCGGCGCCTGCCTCTTGGCCACGATGAGGACTTGCTCTGCGTCGCCCTCTGCTGGAGCCTCCTCCTCCTCACCCGCTGGTTGCTCTTCACAATAATATTACGATGAGAATTTTGTGGGAAAAGCATTTTTTTGTTTTTTATGTAATCAACTGTTGACGTAAACTTTAGTTCACCTTCGACAGCTGCAACTTCGTTCTCAGTGGCCTGAACTTCAGCCTCATCAACCACGGTGGCATCTGCGACTGTTGCTGCTGCGTCCTCCACAGCTGTGGTTTCTGAGGCGGCGGGGACGACGACGTCATCAAGAGGAGCCACTGTGACTGTTTGGACGACTTCTGCAGCGGCATCGATGGCAGTGTCAGCAGCAGCGGCGGCGTCATCCTCCACAGCAACAGCAGCAGCAGCAGCATCAGCAGCATCTTCAGCAACTGCAGCATCTTCAGCAGCAACTCCAGCATCTTCAGCCACAGCAGCAGCATCGTCAGCAGCAACTCCAGCATCTTCAGCAACTGCAGCATCTTCAGCCACAGCAGCAGCATCTTCAGCAGTTGCAGCATCCTCAGCCACAGCAGCAGCATCTTCAGTAGCTGCAGCATCTTCAGCAGCTGCAGCATCTTCAGCCACAGCAGCCGCATCTTCAGCAGCTGCAGCATCTTCAGCCACAGCAGCAGCATCTTCAGCAGCTGCAGCATCTTCAGCCACAGCAGCAGCATCTTCAGCAGCTGCAGCATCTTCAGCCACAGCAGCAGCATCTTCAACCACAACAGCAGCATCTTCAGTAGCTGCAGCATCTTCAGTAGCTGCAGCATCTTCAGCCACAGCAGCAGCATCTTCAGTAGCTGCAGCATCTTCAGTAGCTGCAGCTGCAGCATCTTCAGCCACAGCAGCATCTTCAGCAGCAACTCCAGCATCTTCAGCCACAGCAGCAGTAGCATCTTCAGTAGCTGCAGCAGCAGCATCTTCAGCCACAGCAGTATCAGCAGCATCTCCAGCATCTTCAGCCGCAGCAGCAGCAGCAGCGGCGTCGATTGCAGGCACATTTTCTTCGGCTGCATCTACGACAACGGCAGCGTCACCTTCTGCTGCTGCTTCTGCTCCTGCAGCTGCTGCGTCGTCGGCCAACTGGGGGACCTCAGAGGCCGGGACGTCCAGAGCGACGGTGTCTCCTCCTGCAGCGGTTGGGTCTATGACCACCACGGCGGGGGCCACCGAGGGGTCGACAGGAACAACTGAAAGGAAAGGTTCGACCAGACGTTTGATTTGTTACATCACATTTAAAAGACAATTCTTTCATGATAGAGACACAGCAGCGGGGGACGACGTCTCATCCTGGTTCTGCCCCCTCGGCCAAATTCTACCTCTTCTAATCACAGACTAAAGTTTTCTATATGGACAGTAGCAGCAGCAGTAGCAGCAGCATTATTTATACTTTATACATTTAAGTCTACTTAATTACATACCTTTTTTTAAAATAATAATTTGTGATGTAATTATACAACATTTATTTATATTCATAAACATGTTTATTGTTAAATTTGTCATATACTTATGTGTGTCTTTCTGTATTTCTACATTTAAGTATTTATTTAAATATATCTATGGTTATATCTGTATAAGCTATGTATGTATTTGGTTGTTCACCCTGCAACTCTGCCACTCTGACTACTTTCTCTATCTCACTCTCTTCATTTTTTTGCATTTCCTTTTCACCACAACCTAAAGGTCAAAGCAGATGAGCGCCCTCTGGAGTCCAGATCCGATCCAGGTTACTTCCTACAGGGGACTTTTTCCTTGCAATTGTCACCCCCTGCTGATCTGGAGGGTTCAGTTGGTTTTCTCGCTTTGATCGTACAAAGCACTTTGGATGTGATTTACATCAGTGTACAGTTGATTGTTGATTGATTGACAGTAAAAGATTCGCACCAGCTGTCGGGGCTCCGCAGCCGTTAGGGATGCTGGCCATGAGGACCACCTGAGGCTTGAAGGTTCCAGCCGTCAGGTAGGTGTGAGTGACCATCAGCTCCCTGGAAATCAGAGTGCCACTGCTGTCACCGAAGTCCCAGCTGAAGGTCATGTCGGCGCTGCCCAAATACTGGCTGGGGTCGTGGAGCCCGACGGTGAAGGCAATGGCCTGGTTCTGGATGAAGTTCTGGTCCTCGCGGTTGACGTCGTTGACTTGGGCGAGGGAAATGGTGAAGGGAATCTGGTCTGGAGACGGAGGAGAGAAGAGGAGGAGAGAGGGGCATTTATTGTTTTTAAGAAACGTTTTTTTTTTGCTCCCAGGAATCAATTTATGCAACATTATGAGCAAAGAAACCAAAAAGAACAATAAAAGCCAGTACGAAGAAGAAATATGCATATTTGTCATGATTGTCATGGAAAATCAATCATCATGTCTGGTTTTCTATTTTGTTTGAAGTATTAAAGGGAACTGAATCTAAAACAGAATGTGACTTTCAGCTTTGGAGGACATTTTATTTTATCATTATTGTTCTGATTATTGTTCTTATTATGAATATTTTGATATTTATTGTGTTGTTGTGGATGTTTATTAATTGAAGTAGCTTGAAGTTGTCAAGTAGTTTCATTTTGTAAATGTATTTCTTTGGGTAGAGCGGCAGCTGATATAAGATATAAAATATATAAAAATATAAAAATATATATAAAATTATCATTCTTTCTGCTCCCTTGTATGCAGGAGTTGTGAATGTTTGTGTTAATGTTTAATCGTATTGTTTTAACTCAATGACTGATCATTTAAAAATCTAAATAACATAAAAGTAAAATTCCACGGGACGTGGACCCTACGACATTTGGACGTTTTCCCCGAGTGCGGGTGCCAAACCTGTGACGGTGAAGACGGAGGAGGCGTAGCCCAGGGGGATGAACTTGTCTTTGCCACGGCAGTGGTAGATGACCAGCTCCATGTTGTAGGAACCCAGAGCCACATCATCCGTCCCGATGGAGAGGGAGGAGGACGGACCGTCCGCCACCTGCCAGTAGCGGCCTTCCACAAACACACAAACACAACTTAGTGAAGGGCAATAGAGCAACGCCAGATTCACACAGTTTTCAGAAACTGTAACCCGCTGACGTTTCTTTCCAATAGTGACAACTGATACTAACACCAGGCAGGAGAGGAAGAAAGAAAGAAAGAAAGAAAGAAAGAAAGAAAGAAAGAAAGAAAGAAAGAAAATCCAGCTATGATGTGAACAGAAGAAAAGTAAATGACATCTATTTTTTTATTTTCCAATAAGACAATGTTTGATGGATGAACAAAAACCAAAAAGGCTTAAATGTTTCCACTCCCATTTTGCTCACACTGCTATCATGACAATATGTGTTTAAAGGGGGAAAACTAATGTAGGTTTTTAATATTTGATGTCATTGAATGGCCCCGGCCCTTAGGGACTCGTGTGTCAATACAGTGTCTCAAAAAAGAAGAAGAGAAAAAGAAAAAGAAATAAAAAAGAAGAAAAAAACAGTGTCTCATCATGTCACTTTGTTGACCTTCTGTGCCGCTTTGTTTTCTTTTCTTATGAAATTTGAAAAATGCAATAAAGAAACTGCACGCACTCTTCTCTGATCAGTGCTTTTCTGTTATATTACAATGAGGTTTATTTTTTGGTGTTAAAGACTGAGAGGTTAGCCTGACAACCAAAGGAAATGATGGCAAGGAAATAATACACCGTACGGCACAACAACTCAGAATTGGTTTATCCATCGCTCAATATTAAGACGCTAAACATGAACTGAAAACTCTTTACCCATTGCCTTCCACACAAACACGTAGCGGTTTCTCCTGCCCTGACCCCTGGACATTGGCGTGCCGTCGGGGAAAACTCCAGTCTGTTGGCTGCCCTGGTCAGGATACACCGCCTGACCCTCCTGGTACTGTCGACCTGGAGGGAGCAGCATTGAGTCGCCGTCAGCCACAATATGACAACCCGTCACCAAACAAAGCAGCATCTCAGAAAGGAAGATTATTGCTAAAAATCAATGTTGTAAATTGCTTATCAACTGTCCAAAATTCAATGTTTAGAACAAAAAAAAATCACTTTAAAATTTACATTTTGAAAGTAAAATAAGTATATATTAAAATCACATTGATTCACCATTTACAATTAAGTGTTATGAAAAGAACCCGAGTACTTTGCCCATAAACTTATTCTTAAGCAGACAACGTTCATGAATAATTTTAATGAGACTTTTATGTGAAATGCATAAATCCCATTTAGTTTAAATATTCTTGAGGTTTAGGATAAAAAAAACAAAAATAACAATGCACCTTGTAGCTTGTAAATTGAAGAACGTACCGTTGACGGTGCAGTTTTGTGCCCAGACCACCTGGCCGTCTGGCAGCACAGTCTGGTTGGGCGGGAAATTCAGATTAATGGAGAAGGACGCTCTTGCTCCAGTCAGGGTGGGGCCGTCATTCTTCAAATCAAACGTCACTTGACCACCTTCAAATAGAGACAACACACAATTTCACTCTTTTCAAACTGACAAAGTTTCAATGTTTGTTTGTTTTTTATTTTATTGCCATTGGAAGAGGAGTGATGAGGAAGCAGGCTGACGGAAAAAAAAAAAAAAAAGAACCTCACCGGACCAACAGTTTCGGAATCTTGGGTCTCCATCTTTCCACACTGGATACAGCCGTGTATTCCATGAGCGGTACCTTGTGAACTGACTTTTGGAATCTGTAAAAATGAATCATCATAATTATAAAACTCCTGTAGCGTAAACTCTCATTTTTTTACGTCTGTCTGTCAAATATCAAAACTTTTCTCTCAGGCAAAGTAAATGAGTTTCAGTTCAGTTTGCTTACAGTTGGAGCTGATAAACCTCCAGTACAATAAGGCAGGTTTTGCAACAAAAAAAAATTAAAACAAAATAAAAAAAATCCTATGGAGTGATGTTTTAGATGACAAAGGGGAGTGGGGTATTACTTTAAAAGTGGAGGAGTGTTGGGGGCTCTTGGCACTGAGAGTCACGCGACCCACAATCCCCCTCAATCTCTTTCATGTGACCATCAGCTGAGCAGCTCAGTAATCTGAGAGGAACCCAGACAACTGGCTCTCTGGGGTTTCTACCAATCTCTCCCCGTGAGTGTGTGTGCGTGTGCGTGTGCGTGTGCGTGCACGCGTGCATGCATGTGCGCATATTTGTACCTGCCTGTGTAAATGTGAAGTATTTCACTCCACACACAATAAAATTCCAGTTTTGAAAGAGCATAAAATTGCCGTTTTATGGTTTGTCGGGTCTCTCTTGCAAGGAGTGTTTTTTTTTTTCACTTTCATTGCAAGTTAAAACCATTACTAATCAAATGGTTGTCAGTGTTATTTCACAGATTTAATGGTTGGCTGGAAGGCAAAGCATTGTTTGTATACATTAATCACAGAGATTACAGATAATCACTGGCATGCAGCGCTTGTGGTAAAGATTTCACATCTTGGATTTATACTTTTTCACTGACTTAACTAGCAATTCCCGCACTTGTATATAGTGTGAATGCCTCATCAGTTAGGAGATTGTTTTGCTTTGTGTTTTCTTCTTTTTGCAGTGAATGGGATCGCCCACAGTTTTGTTACTCGTTTGTGTAATGACAATAAAGATTCTGATTCTGATTCAATATAATTGAAGGACCCAGTCTACACATGGAGGACAATCTTGTGCCTTAACAAATATATTATATAGTTTTGCTCTTTTAGATCTTTTGCTTAAATGTGTAAATTAAAGTGTAAATTAAAATAGATTTTTTTTTTTTTTTTTTGCTTATCCTGAGGTTTTTTTGTTTTGATGAATTATGATTGCCATTAATTGCAAATATGCTACAATTAAAAAAAATAGAAAGACAAATTAATACATTTATCAACTGTTGAATAAAATTGTTGAGAAATCTTTTTTGTTTCAGGTACTCACCCTTTGCATTGGTGGTGGTAAAGGCCAAAAGCAGCAGGACCAGAGCCAGACTCGTCATCCTGTGTCAGTTCTCGTCTCTTCTCTCTGAGCCCTCAACCCTCAACCTGGCGGTCCTGAACCCCGACAAAACTCCCAGAGAGACTTGGCCCAGGCCTCCTCAGTCTCTTTAAGAGGGACGGAATTACCATAAGTTTCTTCTCACCTCTGACATCACAGTGAGTCTTAAAGCTGGCTCCACCTCTCAGAGCATGTTGTTCACTTTTTCACTTTTGTTGTTGTATTAATTATCACCCTTCATATATATATGTACATATATATATATATATATATGTATATATATATACATATATATATATGTATATATATATACATATATATATATGTATATATATATATATGTATATACACGAAGGATCAAAATGAATTTGACTTTGAAAACATAAAGTCAAATCTCAAACACGGTTATGAGATTATTATGCTGGATGTCTAATGTAAAATAAAATAAAAATTCAAACACATTTGCAGGAAACACATAACTTCATGAAGGAATAAAGCCTCTAAAAGACATACAATGATTTTGGAACATAAAATGGATATGTATAAAACCATACAAGGAATGCAAAACCTTTTGTGGGAAAATAAATTGTTTCCTTTATCCGATGTCAAAGGATTTTTTTTTATGGCTTTTGCCTGCATCATGAGCAAAGCACAAGTCTTGCTAGACTTGTCGTTTGACCTCAGAACTATGCGGGCATGGATATCACAAGACCAATGTGTGGATGATAAGTCAATAGCATCTTTTTACTTTCTCAACCTTCCCTCTGTGTCTTGCTCTTCACCTCAGGCTGCTGCAGCTTCTCCCAGATCCCGGGGGAGGTTGGAGACATTGAGTCTGAATGGACCATGTTCTCCACCCCTGTTGTCAACGCAGCTTCTCGTAGCTGTGGTAGTATAGGTCTCTGGTGCCACGTTCGGGCAACCCCCGAACGTGGTGGTGGGCACCGGAAGTAAGGGATGCCATCAAGCTGAAGAAGAAGGAGGCCTCTCGAGCCATGTTGGCTCGTGGAACCCCTGAAATAGCTGATGTGTACCGGCAGGCCAACTGCACTGCAGCGGGTGGTAGTGGAGGCAAAAACTGGGGCCTGGGAGGAGTTGAGGGAGGCCATGGAGGAGGACTATTGGTCGGCCTCGAATAAGTTCTGGCAAACTGTCCAGCGCCTCAGGAGGGGAAAGCAGCGCTCCGCCAACACTGTTCATAGTACGGGTGGGTAGCTGTTGACTTCGACTGGGGATGTTGTCCGAGGATCGAGGATCTCCTTAATCCCGCCATCATGTCTTCCGCTGAGGGAGCAGAAGGCAGGGAATTGGGGGAGGACTAGGCCATTACCCAAGCTGAAGTCACCAAGGTGGTCAGAAAGCTCCTCTGTGATAAAGTGCCGGGGGTGGATGAGATCAGCCCCGAGTACCTTAAGTCTCTCATGTGCAGGGACTGTCATGGCTGACACGTCTCTGTAGCATCGCTTGGCTGTCGGGGACAGTGCCCCTGGACTGGCAGACTGGGGTGGTGGTTCCCCTTTTCAAGAAGGCGGACCGGGGGGTGTGCTCTAATTATAGGGGATCACACTCCTCAGCCTCCCCAGTAAAGTCTACTTCAGGGTGGAGGTTCTGAGACAGTTTGTGTTGACATTTATGCAAACGGAGTCAGAGACTTCCTCAGTGCAGATGCTTATCCACCACCATACAGTACAATCAGGTCAAGCGCCTTGTTTGAGCTATTATTTATTCTGTGGTTGAGCAAAGCAAAACATACAACCATTAATAACTGTATCTCAGAACATGAGGCCCTGATTTTGTGATCCCTCACCTCTCATCTCAACATCATTGAGTCTGTCTGGGACGAGATCAGGAGTAGAAGAGCTCATGTTTTGAGGAAGCCATATGTCCATAGCAGATCTGTGGTCACTTCTGCAACATGTTTGGAAGAAGCCGGCAGTTCTTTCTAAAACTGCGCAGGTGAACCTAAGAAGTGATGCAGTTTTGAAGGCCCAACAAATACTGATAATTAGATTTCTCTTCTTTGGCACAGTGAGTGGTTTGGCAAGTGGTAATGACAAAGTCAGCTGAGTAAATAGTATTTTATCTGTTGCAGTTTGTTATTGTTAATCAAAAATAAATGTGTACACACCACAAATCTCAGCAGTCAAAGTGCATCAGTAATTATTTATTCAAACATTACAGTGAGGCAATGAGCCGTGTTACCACAGTGATTAGGGATTTGTCTCAGCAGTGTTGTCTCATGCCTGTTCAGGCTGCACTGCATGTGACCCCTCATGTGCTAACAGCACAGTTCAGGAAGAAATTAATCCTCCCCACAGAACACCTGACTGAACATACCACAAACAGGCCCCTATTAGCTTATCTCCTCGTTAGCCTCCACTGGTATCTCCATAACCAGTTCTTTCATTACGGTGAATTAACTCAGCCAAACTACTACAACACTACTACAGCAACAATTTGTAGAGTGTGGGAAAGTTTTGGGGGGGTGAAAAAAAATTCAGCTTTCTAGGAAAATTCTGAGGAATAACATCTTGTGTCACAACTTTTGTGTGTCACAAATTCACTTTTACAACATAAAAATATCCAAATGAAGTGGCATTCCTCACATTTCCTGACAGTAATACATCTGTCCAGCCCTCGATCACACGTGAGACTTCATTTCTAAGGAACTAAGACGTGTGGCGTCATGTAACTGGCCAGATGAAGCCTGTGGGTGTGATCATGTGAACCGCTGTTACGAACACACACACACACACACACACACACACACACACACACACACACACATACACAATGCCTTATGACCAACATTTCCGACATTTCCGATAAGTACAGGCGGCTTTAAAGAAATTAAAGAAATTAAGTTTATTATTTCAAGCTTGCCATACATACATACATACATACATACATACATACATACATACATACATACATTTACTCTTACTTTTGTTGTTCTTGTCATTCATTTTATTCCTAATATTTCAAATAACACAAAGATCCACTAGAAATGCGGCACTCATTAAAGTAGCACAGACCACTCAAATCTACCATTCAAATTGAGTTTCATTGACTGTCAAGCCAAACAAGTTTCAGCATGTGGTTTTAGATAAGAAATATCAGAAGAAGCGTTACTTATTGGTTGGTTTAATTGGTCTCCATATATGGTGTGGCAAGTGCTGCGTTGTGACTTGCAGCTGATGCAGTGCGCATTTTTATTTGTTTATTTATTTTTTATTATTAATAGATGGTTTGCTAAAATATAGAACATCACAACATAAAATATCTTTTTAGGATTTTACTGGGACACAAACATACACAAAAAAAGGCTCGCGTAAAGGTTTAAAAATAAACATGCGTATAGTGAACTACATTTTACTTTATTGGCATAATTGCAGTTACAATTATAACCACTAGATGGGGGCATTGTTCAAGTTCATGGCTCTGATTTCAACTTTGGAATGGAAACTTTTAAAAAAGAAAGAAAAAAAATGTCGTCCTAGTTATCGTATCAACACTGGATCCTTGCAAACAAGAATCTTTGTTCGTTTTTATCGTTTTTGTTTGCTCGAATGGCGACTTTTTTTTTTTTTTTTTTTTTAATCCAGTGAATTCCGTAATACCTTAATCAAAATCACCAAAATCTAATGCGCACACATACACGCATGTTTTCCCATGCCCTTCGTCATCTTCAGTCAAATATTACGTCACTGCGTTTATTGTGCGTTTATTTGTGCAAATCCCAACTGGACTGTACACGTTGAATCCACTCAAAACAATCAACGTAGTCTTCTCTGAAAAACGAATCGCCTCCCACTTCCGCCAGCAACGTCATCGACGGAAAAACGTCACTAGCGACGTATGGCGGTGTCTGTGAGATGCGCTCGTTCTGCTCACGCCGACGTCCCGGTCATACGCGAACCCATCCGTCAGGCATTTACTGGCGGGGAAAGGTTAAGCAGTTAAATGTACTTTAATTGGATGGTTTGTATTGTGTATGTGTACATTTTTAACAAAGCGTCAGCAAGAATCGCTGCTCTTTTGAGATGTATCACACAGCCCCCGGTGGAACCTGGAGCCGTCGGTGCATCGGGAGTAAATATCGAACGCGACCCGGCTAGCGCGGGAAACGCTGTTGTATTGGGTCAGAAGAAGCACCGGGAATCAACGGCCACGCTAAGTTTCCCCACAGATATCAAACTTATCGAGGAAAAAAAGCAACAAGTGCCTGCTGTTGCCATCTGAGAAGGGTTGTGAACCGCTTCATCCTTGGGGGAGCCGAACCACTGCCCTCTGGCTTTGATGTATCCGCAACAGCTGAAGTGGCCCGGAGTTGTTGTAGGCTAACGGCGGTTGTTGTCGTTAGTCGCCTTAGCCGCCGAGCACTAATTGACTCACACAAAGAGTGGAGCCCTGCTAGCTTAACCCTGCTAGCCAAACAAACTCTTACAAACCCTCCACTTACTCTAGAACATGGATTCTTTTCAAAAAGTGGAAAAGATAGGAGAGGGGACTTACGGAGTTGTGTACAAAGCCAAGAACAAAGTCACCGGCGAAACGGTCGCCCTCAAGAAAATCAGGCTCGAGACGTGAGTTCATAATAGTGCCTCCTTTTTTTCTTTTTCTTTTTCTTTTTGTACGCGTGCCCGTGTGTTTGGTTGTTTACGTCTCGGGATTCCAAGGAAAGGCCAAGCAAACGTTTGCTTTAATTAGCGTTATAACGCAGAGCCCCACTCGAGTGTTGTAATTTGTTAATGTTAAGCAAACTAAGCAATGCAACATTTTTTATTTATTTTTTTACGACCATCAGTCTCAAAAGTTTTTGTTGTTATAATACTGTGTTATATATTGTTTGGAACATATTTTTGAGGGGATAACTGCACTTATTTGGTGGTAGCATGAGATGTTGATATTTAAAATAACGTTTTTTTTTTTGTGGGTGGGGGGGTAAAACTTTCACTGACAGCGTTGATAAATGCGAACAAATTATTTTTGGTAGATTTTGTGTTTGTTGATGATGATGATGTATTATTAACATAACTTTATATGTATAATGTAAAAAAATAAGTGCCATAATTACAGCCCCAATGAAACCAGAATGTGTTTGTTTACCACAGGGAAACGGAGGGTGTGCCGAGCACTGCTATCCGTGAGATTTCACTTCTAAAAGAGCTCAGTCATCCAAATATTGTCAAGTGAGTACTCCATGCTACAGTTTTGTTTTTGTTTTTTTGTTTGACCATCGAATTGTAAATACCTCAACTTTGACTGCCTTTTCAGGTTGCGGGACGTCATCCACACCGAGAACAAGCTCTATCTCGTTTTTGAATTCCTCCACCAGGATCTAAAGAAATTCATGGACTCGTCATCAGTGACCGGGATCCCGCTGCCACTGGTTAAGGTGAGCGCGCGAGTCAGGAGGACAATTCTCCCTCCTCTGAAACCAAAGTTGAATGGACTCCATGGATGGATTTTTTCCGAGAACACTCGCCTTCAAATGATTTATTAATGCCTGCGTTCCCAGAGTTACCTCTTCCAGCTGCTGCAGGGCCTGGCCTTCTGCCACTCGCACAGGGTTCTTCACCGGGACCTGAAGCCCCAGAACCTCCTCATCAATGCCCAGGGCGATATCAAGCTCGCGGACTTTGGCCTGGCAAGAGCCTTTGGGGTTCCCGTTCGCACCTACACGCATGAAGTAAGCTGCACGGCAGTCGCCTGAATCCGTGTTGGGAGTCAGACACTCGTGCTTCAGAGGGTTTTCGTCATCATGCTTCTGCGCTCAGTAGACAGCACTTGTTGCTCAGACATACATTTTTTTTTCGTGGCGGTGGCCTCCAAAGCCATCAGGGCTGATCAAACACTTAGCGTTTCAAGTCCTTGCGATGGCCCTGTGATTATTGTCAGTTTTCCGCGTTGTCCCGCTTCCCACGTGGGAAGGAAACTGAAAGAAAACGCTGCAGGAGAGCAAAGATCTCATTGCCCTCCCACCGCACTCGCTTGCAGTGCTAGAGTGCTGTAGTGCATCGGACAGCGTTGATCATTTACCTTCATACCGAGGCCTAAAAGGCCGGTCAAGTCGCAATTTGTCAATCCGTTTCCACCAGGGGTGGAAGGAAAAGTTAATTCACATAAGTAGCGCGATTTTTTTTTTGTTTTACGATTTTTAAATAGATTTTTTTTTGTACAATTTCAAATGCTTCATTTTAGTCTGTTGAGTCGAGTTGGAAAAAGTTATCACTTTTCTCCAGCAGAGGGCAAAATGTTTTTATTCAGCTCTGCTTCGCAAACATTCCTTTCATAATCATGATCATTCAACTGCTTCACTGGTGTTAAAAAAAAAAAAAGCAGACTAAAAATCTGCAGTATCGTAGAATTGCAATATTTATTTTATTGAATCGGGAGAAGCCCTGGTTTCCACGCTATTGGCTCCTGTGTCTTGTGGTCTCCGTCGTGTTCTGATTGGAGACGTGTGTCTGTGATGGTTTCCAGGTGGTCACTCTTTGGTACAGGGCGCCTGAAATCCTTCTGGGTTGTAAGTACTACTCGACAGCTGTCGACATCTGGAGTCTGGGATGCATCTTTGCCGAAATGGTAACGCACTGAAACTTCATCACCTACGTGTACTATGATTATACCAGGGGCGGGCAAACTTCTGGACTTGTGGGCCGCAATGGGTTCTAAAATTTCGGGCCGGAGCAGCAACAGATGAATGAAGTGTTTTGGTGGAGGAAAAAATATATAATGGGATATGTAGAAAACACATGCTTTAATGTCTATTGAAAATGAACCAAAGCAAAGTTACAACAAGAATCTGTGTCTTTGCAGCCCAACGATATTTCAGCTCTTTATTGAAATGACTTTTAGAACACTGAAAAAATAGATGCAGCTATTTTATAACTTACTATTAGTATAATTTCTTCAAGTTCAGCGGGCCAGATTAAAAAGTTTAACGAGCCACTTGTGGCCCCCGGGCCGCAGTTTGCCCACGCCTGGAATACACAGTGTTGAGCGCACATGAGTTGTCTGAGCAGCAGATCTGTGCCTGTTTTTGCAAAGATCACGAGGAGGGCCTTATTCCCCGGCGACTCTGAGATCGACCAGCTGTTCCGAATCTTCCGGACCCTGGGGACGCCCGATGAGAACGTGTGGCCGGGAGTCACCTCCATGCCCGACTACAAGCCGTCCTTCCCAAAGTGGGCCCGGCAGGATTTAGCCAAAGTGGTTCCTCTTCTTGATGACGACGGGAGAGAACTGCTCGGGGTAAGACCTTCAACTTTTTTGTTGTGATTGTGATTCTACTCCCATAATCATTGTATGAAATGTGTGGACCATCCAACAAGTGTTTCAGGATTTGTTTTTAACAAACAAGGGACATTTCCACTATTTTCTTCGTCCAGTTGCTTTCCGTTTTTGTCCTTTGTTATATTTGTCTGAGTCAGTCTGCATCTTGTATGTTGACTAAGATTATATTAGGTTAGATTAGATTCAACTTTAACTTTTTATTTTCATTGTAAATGTCACAAGTACAGAGCAATGAAATGCAGTTAGCATCAAACCAGAAGTGCTTAGCAGTGAATTTTGCCGAACCTTTCGTAGCGTCCTGTCCGCCCTGGTACACAACGGCAAATGAGGGTATTATTTCGGTACATTTCGGCCAGGCACGTGTCGTGCAAATAGATGCACTCAGGAGCCGAGACTAGTGGCGCGTCACTTTTGACGACCCGAGGGGCCCTGCAGTTATCAGTAGTTTGACTCGTTCCAGCCGACCCCGCACAGCCGCATCAATTATCACAACCCTCCTCAGCCCGCAAGCCACCGTCATTGAATAGACCAGTATGTCTTTGAACACAGCTTTTTATTCCGTCAAAAAGGTGGTTGCAAACAGTCTTAGTAGGCTAATGTCACTTACCTGCCAAGTGCAACAAACAGAATGCAATAACACAATACATTGACTACATTAACCCGAGCGTCTCTGTTGGAAAACCTATGTAGAATATAGCAGCCGAAGATCCTAACTATCGTCCTAAAACTGGCTAGTCTCGTCAGCCTGCACATGTGTGAATGCTGTTGTGAAATGTCTTTCAGTCAACCGCTTGTTTGCCCTCTCTTGCAGGAAATGCTAAATTACGATCCGGACAAACGACTGTCTGCCAAAAACGCCCTGGTGCATCGATTCTTTCGTGATGTCACCTTGGCTGTTCCCAATTTGAGGCTCTGAGTCAAAACATCCCATGTCGTTTCAGTGCCAGCAGTTGGAAAAAAAAAAAAAAAGACATTGTTCTCATGTCCAAAGCTGCGTTCAACTGCTCGGACAACAACATGCGGACACTACCTTTTTCAATGGATGTTTTTTTTTTTTTTTTTTTCAAGTTTGAATCCAACTGTCAGTTGGTCCCAACAGTTTGAGGCCCGAGTGTTGCGTGTCAAGTGGTGATGTTAAATAATAACAAATGTTTAACTGTCAGTTTCAGCATTGTTGTCTTTGTATATTTATGTTCCATTTGCCACGTTTGTGACTGAGGGAATCGCCTGATTGGTGGAGAAATAGGACAAACAAATTTCTGCCGTGGAGTTTCTGATGGGAGCAGTGCGCTGGGTTCGGTGGTATCCTGATTGAAGTAGTTCAGCAGCTAGGTTTATAATTATTGTTGTTGTTGTTGTTTTTGGGACAGTGCAAATCACAGTTGCGCTTTTTGGGGCTGCGCAGCAGCTGAACGACAGAAGTGGTCACAGCTCCGGGCACAAAGTGTAGCACAAGGAAAATGGTAAGCTGCTGTGGAAAAAAACAGGAAGCGAGAATTGATTTTATTTCTGTTGATTGCATTCTCTCAAATTTCCAAATTGCTTTGAAATGTTGATGAAAAATTTCGCATTTTGGCTCAAAAGTGAATTTTGTAATTGATGTTTGTTGGCAGGGGTACGCACCAAAATATTTTCTGCTCTGTACATCCAGATGTGCAAATACTCGTTATTGCAGTTGAGGTTTTTAAGAATTCACTGTGCATATGTGTCTTTCTTACTCTTGTTTTTATTCCAAACCCACTGGTTTTATGGAAATTGTTCATTTACAGTTAGAGAAAAAATAAATTCATTTGAATAACCGGCATCTTCTTTGTCTGTGGACCCTAAATCACAATAATGCAGTTCACCACTGGCAACTGTGAATTAAGTTACAGTTAGACGAGTACCTCCTATTACTCTCTCAACACCGGACACTGTTGTAGACCTTTATGTTGGCTACTGCCTAACTGTAAGCATTTGTTGTTCCATGTAGTTATTGACAGCAATACAATACAGTGGTGGAGAAAACGTTTTGAGACACCCTCAATTTTTACTCAATCCTAATTATTCTCATTCAATACTTGCCAAAGGTTTTTTTTTGTGTGTCTTTCATAAGGTTTGACTGCATCAGAAGCACGCAAACACATGGAGTTTATTTAGAAATCCAGTAGTGAGCTGGAATCCAGTGCGGCACAGTGCAGCATGTGGGAAAATGTTGGTGACTACACAAAAATGATCTGCAACTCGAAGACCTAAGGCTGATTCTTAGTCCAATCACTAATGCATGAGGTGTCCAAAAACTTTTTTCTACCACAGTATGCACATCATGTACATTTGTTGAAAGGCCACCCGCACAGAGAAAGACAATGATGTGTTTAGTACACATTCATTTTAAAATCTGCAGCATTTCTCCTGAAGTTAAACTGCACTTCCTATGACTGATGACACCAGGATTTCAGAAGGTATTTATGGTCAATAAACTAAGTTTCAAACAAACTGTCATTGGATAAGATCAGTTGCTTCGCCTCCAAGCAATGGGTACACTAGAAAGAATGTTAGAACTATAGACTAAAAGCATTGCTCAATTCTGCCAGTGGAGACGGCAAAGTCTGTTATGACGTCGGAAAAACAAACGGACAAACTCTCAGTGTTCACGTGTTTACTTTATTTTGATGGTGAATAAAGAGAGGCAGAGATGGAAGGAAAAGCCGTCCATTAAGTGGAATAAGGGTTCTTAGATACTGCATGGAAAGAAAAAAAACAAAACACATTAGCAGGAAGTTATGTCATCAGTACAGTACAGTAAATTGATGCAGCAGGAGGCACCATAATGTGAAAAGGAAGTGCAGTGCGATGCGAGTGGAAGTCTCATTCGGAAATTGCTTTTGTGATGTACTGTATTGCGGTAGAAATCTGTCCTAAGTCTTTATTTGCAGTTTATTTCAGTGCAGTCACCAACATTTACCCACGTACTGCATTGTGCACCGTTCCGTCCGGCTCAGAACTACAGTAGATGTTTCAGGAAGATGACGCCACTTGCAATACATCCAGACTACAAGAACTACAAAAAAAAAAAATTCTTTTTTTTTTTCTCATGATCAATGAAAAACAATATCATTTCTGTTTGTTTGTTTGCCTCTGATGCAGCCAAACATTTTTAAAGTACACAAAAAGAAGAAATTAGTAAAATTTTAAGGGTGTCCGAAAACATTATTCTACTACTGTACATATGGGAACAACAAGATCTTGAAAGGTTCATAACTACAAACATTAACATTAGCTGTGTGAAACAGATGCAGCACTACAACCCTACATGTGGAACCCACACTAATGAAGGTTCGTCAATTTATCAGTGTTGGGAGGGACTTGAATGCTTTTTCTCTGTCCTCCGTTGTCATTTGAAAAAAAAGAAATGTCGACAAGATGTTGTTTTATTTACTTTATGTTATCACGCCGTTGGTTGAACGTTGTTACGACTGTCTCAGTGGGTCTAGAATGGCCGTGGGCAAACTGCGGCCCGTTAAGCTATGGAAACCCGGATCGGCGAACTTGAAGAAATCATAATAATAGTCAGTAAGTCAGAAAACAGCTGTATTTCATCCATTTGTTCAGTGTGTTAAGTCATTTCAATAGAGCTAAAAACCGGGGGGGGCTTCAAAGACTCAGATTTTGTTGTAATGCTTTTGTTAAATTTCAATAGACATTAAAGCACGTTTCCTCCTCATCCCATGATATGTATTTTTTTCTCCAATGAGGTGGCTCACCAAAACACTCCAAACAGTTTAGCCGCCCTTGGTCTAGACTCATCCGACGAACACGTCGGTGCGAAACCTTTTGGTTAAGGGTAAAGTGTATAATATTTTGAGATTTTAAGAAGAAGCAGTGACATCGAGTGGTTACATTTTAGATTGCAGTGCTCTTTCGCTCAACCCCTTCTCCCTCTCCTGAGCTTGCTAGTGAACTACGGTGGGCTGCGCTCACAAACCTAGATAACTTGTCCACCTTCTTCTTCGCTGGTTTGTTTGAAGACGCGAGTGCTCACCATAAATACGAAAGGCAGCTGGATTGTCCACATCAGGCTTCCTTAGAAATATAGTGCTGCAAGATGGCAGCTAAGACCGATGATTAATGTATATTCTAAAAATGAAAAAAAAGTTCTAAGGTTAGGAAAACCAGATGACTTTAATTGTAGTATACACTTTTATTAGTGTATTTATGGGTAGTATGTCAAGCTTTTACCAATATAAAAATCATAAATCAAGCCAAATTTTACACACTGCACCTTTAAGAATGCCAGCAGTTCAAACTGCTATAGTTTTGAATTAGGTTTAGGTGTGTGTGTGTGTGTGTGTGTGTGTGTGTGTGTGTGTGTGTGTGTGTGTGTGTGTGTGTTAAGAAATGGACGCCTGGTCAACCCTCACACCTCCAGTTTCTTCTTCATGGCCAGCCTGTAGAGGATCTGGTAGCCGTCGTCCCAGGCGTACAGCAGCTGCTCCTTGGGGTTGTACTTCAAACTGGCGTGGGCGCCGTAGCGCTTGGGGAAGTAGACGAGCGGCGCCTCCTCGTCGGCCACCACGCCGTTGGCATCGAACACGCACTGGATGCGGGAGCGGCCGGGCTGCTGCGTGTTGTACACCACGTACAGCGTGCCGCAGATGACGAAGGCGGCCTCGGCGTTTTCCCTCGCGCACGGCGTGTCCCACGTGTGCTCCACGTCCAGCGTGTCGGCGTCCATCTTGGCGAGCGAGACGTGGCGCTGGTCGTGGCGCGAGGCGTAGACGGCCCACAGGCCCTCCTCGTCCACTGCCAGGTCCACCACTGTGTCGGGGCTGAGGCCGTACACGGGCACGTGGTCTCGCGCTGGGAACACGGCGCTGTCGACCACCGTGCCGTTCCTCATGTCGTACTTGATCACCCTCGGCTCCCCCTCCTCGGCGGACCGGCTGACGTAGTAGACGTGGCCGCGGTGGACGACGTGGCCCGTCCCCCTCCAGCGGGACGGCAGCCGCAGCTCCGTGGACGGGGACAAGCCGCCCTGCGAGCGGGCAAAGTCTTGGACGGAGGGGAACTCGTTGACGGTGTCGCCGTCCGTCCCGTTGAAGACGTAGACCTTCCCGGAGCCCAGGCCGCTGTCTTTGGCCCACGTGCCCTTCGGCCCTCCGACGTGCTTCAGTATCTTCATGGCCTTGATGCTGGAGATCATGTCACTGCAGTCTGGGGGGCGGGGGGGGGGCGAACGGAAGAAACCAGGAGCAGTTTTCACTTGGCAGTTTGGCAGTCAGATAGTGACTGGAATCAAACACATTTTGGCCTCCGTGAAGTGGGAGCCAAAATTTGAACGCAGGCCACGCCATGTCTGACCCTTTGCTGAGCCGAAATGCAAAGTACACGACTCAGCATATCAAGGTTGGCTAGTTATGTCATGTTTAACAATAGCCACGTCTTGAACACAGAATATGAACTGTCAACATCAAGATGCTGATTCAGAGTTTAATAAGATTAAAACTTAAAAACGATTTTGTGCATCAATCAACCCACATGCTGAACGCCAAAGCAACTTCTAGATCAAAGTTAGGAGGTGAAGGGATGTTTATGTTGTGTGGTGTGTGATGTAATGCACTACATTGTACACTATGGACAATTAATGTTGGATTTACGTGTTAAGTCTCAATGGAGCAACTGAATGGGCGCAAAACAAATTTCAACCAGTCTGGCAAATAAAGTATTATCAATCTATCAATCTATCCATCTATCCATCCATCTATCTATCTATCTATCTATCTATCTATCTATCCATCTATCCATCTATCTATCTTTCTATCAATCTATCCATCTATCTATCTATCTATCTATCTATCTATCTATCTATCTATCTATCTATCTATCTATCTATCTATCCATCCATCCATCCATCTGACAACAATTCAACAATTGCAGTTCTTATGATGGCGCTTGTATCTTCAAAAATGTCCTTCGCTCACCGTTTAATGCCATGAACAAGAGAAGCGGACCTGTTTATGACGACTATCTGCAACACCACTCTGAATCCCACCAGCGTAAGATGACAGCGGTCAAACCTGGAGTCATTTCTATCGTCATTACTCTTTGAGGGGACAAAGAGACCCTCATCCATCGTTATTTATGACACCTTGTCAACACGCCAAGCCCTTCTCATCATTGGCTGGTTTCAGATCTTCAGGAAGCTGAACTGTCGACGTTCCAGCAGGCGTGCATGACCAGATCAGGACGGTGCTCCGGCCTTGTTCTGTGGGTTTGTTTTTAGTGACACATCCTACACGCCAAGTAGAAACTCAGTTGTGAGTTAAAAACTCGCAACTACCTAGTTTCACCTAGCAATGTCATTTATGACTGTCTGATCATTTTGTCATCGCTTTGTCGGGAGGAGACAACTGAACAACATTTATCAAAAATAATGTTCAAAATGTTCCCATTTTCTCTCAGCAATATGGTTCCAAATAAAACAACCCATTTTCTTTGCCAGTGACTGTTTCACATATTTATTTTTGCCTTGTTACGGTTGTGATTCATGTGTTTGGATGTTCCGGGATTAATTCTGAAGTTTCCACAATAAAACCACACATTTATTTCTGTGAGTATTTTTCTTTTTCGAGAGAAACTATGAAAAGCACACCAACTTGAAGTCGTTTTTTTGTCTCTTTTGTATGATTTATCATCACTGTGAATGTAAGTTGTGCATTAGTTTGTGGTCAATTCAAACTAACCGTAAGTGTTTTCATGTCAATCATGAATTATGACTGTGTTTTTGTGTTGTTGTTGGGTTGTTGTTTATTTTTTAACCAATTGACTATGAAGGAATGTGACCTCACCCGATTGTTTCAAGTACTTGGCCTTCTGCTTCTCCTTCACCAGGGTCACCTGCTGCTCAATCAGCTTGTCGTCCACGTCCACACACGGCTGCGCTCCGTTCTGCGTCTCCAGGTAGTCCAGCTCACGCTCCACCCGGTCCACCCGCGTCCCCACGCTGTCCAGGCTGCCTCTCAGCACCTCCTTCTCCTTGTCCAGGTTCTCCAGCTGCGCCACCATCTGCTGCTTCAGCTCCCGCAGCTCCGAGGCGTAGCGGGCCGTCTGCTCGTGCCACAAGGAGATCCGATCCTGTTTAATAACGGGGAGAGATAAGATTTTTTTTTTTTTACGCGTGTGTGCGTTGAAGTTAGGCAAAGCTGAAGTTTGCAGGTTCTCACCTGCATCGCTTGGATTTGACTCGCAGGAACCGCGAGTAACAGTCACAGAGCAAAGCCCATAATTTGAGGTTCTTCCTTATTCAGTAAATAGGCCGAGGCGGAAAGGAATAATAAGCAGGTAGCGCGGCGAGTAGTCACTTTGCTAAAAATGTCATTCAGCAAAAGAATTAATCCTCCCGCCTGTGTTCCGTGTGTTAATATGACCTCTGACCCCTCTGTAGAGGGAAGGCTACAGGGGGGATTTTGCCTCTTAATGATCTATAAAGTCTTAAATGGCAACAAAAAAAAAATGCACATCTAAGGATTTGAAGCGAAATAACATGAATTATAGATTAATTGTGCAGCATCTATGAATCTCTCAGAGATCTAAAAAGCTATTTTTTTTTCACCGTGACAGATTCCACATTCTTCCTGTGGGGTATGCCATTTATTTTCTTTTAAATACAGCGGCTTCTCCGAGCATTTCGGTCACATCTGCATTCCATTGCCTTTGCCCTTTTCATGGAAGTTTCCTCTCCGAGGGATTTTGGAGCCCAGGGCTCGGCAGGGAGCAAGAGTGAGTCTTACCTCAATAGCAAGCAGCCGCCGCTCCAAGTAGTCAATCAGCGCTTGATGCTGCGCAGTCGCAAGGCAGGCCAACATAACCAGAACAACAAGTCCTTTCATTTTAGTGTCAACTAAGTCTCTTAAGCTCCTGTTAAAAAGTTTGACTGGACCTCAGTGAGAAAGTGTGGAGGAGCCAGCAGAGTCCCAGAGGTGGGCTGGAATGTTTCACTGAGCTCTGAGGGAGGAGCCAAACACATCTGGTGCAGAAATAAGCAGTCAAGGGAAGACAGGAGATTATATTTAGGCCTGACCTCTCAGCGGACTGACAAATTGGATACGTACATATTTGAAAATTGGAAAATTGCTATTGTTGAATTTTTAAGTCATTCAATGTTTTGTTTTTATTTTTTTTCAAATGGCTGCCAATGACAGTCCGATGTCAATAAACTCTAAATTTCATCATTAAGTTTTTATATGCTTAAAAATGCGGGGGGGATACACAATCTACTTTGCCGATACCTCAAAAGAATGAAATGAATTAGCATCACATTGCCAAAGTCTTAAATTGTTAATAGAAGTAAACACAAATCAGAAAAGCAGGCATGTGAGAGGAGGATTTGTCAGGGAAGTTTTACAACTCTGGGTAAAAAACAAATCCCATACAGATCATTGTTATGTGCCATTGTTATGAGCGGCCTAAGGGATCAATAGAAATGAAAATGTAACGAATAACTAAACTAAAACAAACTAAGAAAGTCTGGCCTTGTTGTTTTTTAGAAGTAGGTTTCTGCTGCAGGTAAATTAGTGACCAAACAGGAAATGGTTGAGACAGTTTCCTGTCTTGCCTGTAGTCATAAGCGCCACTCTGTACAAAAAAAAGTGATGACATCACCTCTCACCTCTTTTAGAACAGAGCCTGTTAAGCTGTGCTTTTATGCCTTCCGTGTGTCCTTCGGACTTTTACAGGCCTGTGAGTCACTTGATTTAGCTGTTTGAGACGCTCAGTACGTCTGCGTCTGTCCCAGCCGCATTTCTGCAGGGTGGAAATGTACCTGCTGCTTTTGCATGAATGTGCCAGATAGGAAGATTTCTTGATGTAAAGTGTTGCTTCCTGCAGTGCAGTTCTGCCTGCCTACTGGCCTGCACATCTCACACACATCATGACTTGAATGGTTCCCTACTGGCCAACATGTGTGCTGCTGCTGCTGCTGACGGTTGTCGGTTGTTCTCTTGTGAGTTTTGTTACTCTAGAAAATCAACAACATTGTAACTGATTTGCATTTAACAAAATTTTGACACCAGAAAAAAACCTGTCAGCATGGTGGAAATAACTCTCACTGTCTTGACTGCACGCGCTGTATTTTTCCTCATGCAAAAAAATAATGGAACATAAAATTCAGTATTTAAAATATAAAATTAAATACATAAAAAAAAGAATATATATATATATATACATATACATACAGTTTGCTGTATATGTATATATTATATTAGTCAACTCTCTAACTGCTTCTGACTGCAGACTGGGGCATTAAAAAAAAGCGTGCATGTGGTTGCACATCTGTGGAAAATGTCATAACGTCTTCCAAACCTTTGCTGCATGTTGGGCTGCGTTTATTTAACTCTTCTTCCACTGGAAAAGTGGTCAGAAAAGTGGTTATATCATCATCACAGCGTCTTTATTTCAAAAAGGACTTTCTTTCAAAAAACGGCATTTACAGTATGTGGTCCTGGACAGATTTTGTTTTTATTTTTCAAAGAAAGAGGTCATAGCATGGTAGCTTTGAGGTTTTTCAAATGACACGGCGGTCTGTGGCCACCAGGATGTCCAACACTTGTCGAAGTTTAGCAAACATAATGGCTTGTTTGTGTTCGGAGTACACAAACATACGCCATTTGTTTTGCAGCGCACAAACCTGTGGGTACGTTTGGCAGAGTGACAACTGGGCTCAAAATTCAAACTGCTGATCAGGTATCACAACGTTTAATATGGGTTGCCATAACTTCTTCCTGTGTGAGCAGAAGAGAACTGTGCTGCTGTGCACGCAGCTCCGGTCCAGCCACCACAGGACTGGACGTTTTATTTTTTATTTTCAATCTTAATCGGTCATTTGAACTGACAGATGGTCGACATTTCAGGCTGTTACTTCAGAACTGCGAAGTTTCTTTTGGTGGGAGCCATCGGTGGGGCATTTATGATATTTGATTCGGTCCAACAGGTTTTGTCATATTGTGGATTCTGTGTTTCCTGTATTTGTTGTTTCAAGCATCTAGATGGGAAAAAGCCAATTATTTTGTTAAAGGGGAAGCCCATCCAGAAAACTCCATCTCCATGTGGTTGTCTTCAAAGCCAACCAATCACAGTTTTCTTCTGCCAGTTGGACTTGTACGAAACTAATTGAAGCTGTTGAGTCCAAATCTAGTTGCATGTCAAGACTCTGTGGCCATCGGCGGTCTGTCACAACGAGCATGTCGTTTCTGGTGTAAAAATACCACCCAGTTCAGTTAAAGCTGCTGCTTTTACCGCATCCACTCTTGTCTCTTCAGAAGTACAAAGAGGTGCTTCTTCTTGTCTTCTTCTGTGTTTTTTAAGGGCACCTTATAGCTGCTTCCTGGGTATTTTCCCCCATCCAAAGGTCTTCAAGAGCTGAGCTGTAAATGGCAGGACTTCTCTCTTTCTTGGTCCAGTCCGGTTGCCCCATAAACTCAAACTCAAGCAGCATGGCCACCTTGGACAGCTGAGAGCCTGAACAGACATGAACATGGACTGGTTCTTTAACACTAAGACCAGCTGAAAGCTATTGTGACTGGAGCTTCTAGACTTGTAATTTGAAGTCAGGTCACCATATTATTTCGTTTTAGGTGTAAACTATTGGTGTTTGCGCAAGGCTTTCATCCGCTGCTCTAATGATGCCTTATGACATCAGCTGCTATTGCCTTTCTTTTATGACTATGATAGATGGATGTTTACATTCTGTAGCCCCCTTGTGTGTCAAGCAGTGGATCCTGCACATGCAGGTGTGGTGGGTAAGTGACGGAGCGTTGCCTGTACCCTTCAAAATGGACCAATGTCCACATTTGAATATGAGTCAATCCTTTTTTTTCTTGCAGTATAATTTGCATGAAGGACCGAGTGTCTCTCTGAGCCAATTGGCTGAAAGCTTTGAAAGACCCTGAAACATGCAAACGCAGGCAAATGTTTTCGGGAACCATACAAGGAAAAGGAGTGAGGTCCTGATGATCAGGTGCTGGCTAATCTTTGCATTGTGTGCAATTCTCAAAAAGCAACCAAAAAACAAGCAGCGACTTTTTCCAGATTCATTGTTGGAAACTGAGAGCAACATGGAATACACGTTCAGAGCAGTCACTCACCGCACTGGGATCATCATCTGGAGAGTTGAGGTAATTTTATTTCACAGCGGCTTATACAAAATCACAAATGTAAAACTGTGTGTGTGGACTGACATTTTTCAGAAAGGCAACACTCAGCTGTGCACTCAGTGGGGGAGGGGGGGGACTCTATAGCTCCAAGTGGAAATTAATAGGCATGATTTTTGTGATCATTTCATGAGGCTCTTGTTCCCACTGTGCAACAGAAAATGGAGCTGGTCCAAATCCCAGAGAAGTCTTATGGGAGCTTTTATGAGGGTGACTGCTACGTTCTTCTGTCTGTAAGTGTGAGAGGAATACTGAATCATCATGAGTGAACAGTCTCCACTGCTGTGCGAAAATAAAGATAGATATTTCAGCTTGTCTTATGTTATATAAGGAAAATGAGCAAAGTCTCCATATGGTGGCTCCACTCTGTTGTTGGCATCACAATGTCTTTGTCGATATATCCTTTGTTCTGTCAGTATTTAATGGCCAGTCTAAGACCTATATGAAGGTTGTTTTAATAATGTCTTTGGCAACCACTGTCAATAGAAAGATAGATAGGCAGACAGACAGACACGGACACAGCAAAAGAGAGTTAATGAAGACAACGTGCTGTTTCCACTAATGTGTCATGCATTCCTCCAGACTCAGAAGGTGAGCAGCGCTCTGTCTTACGATATCCACTACTGGATCGGCTCTCAGTCCTCCCAGGATGAACAGGGCGCAGCTGCTGTGTACACCATTCAGCTGGATGAGTTTCTAGGCTGCACCCCTGTCCAGCACCGCGAGGTTCAGAACCATGAATCTGACACATTTAGGGGTTACTTCAAACAAGGGATAATGTGAGTGGAAAGCAAACATTCTGACGGCAGGTCGAGCGTTTTACAGGAAGCATTAAGATCCTGTCCACCATCCTGTCTCCCTCAGCTTTAAGAAAGGAGGGGTCGCGTCCGGCATGAAGCACACTGAAACCAACAGCTACGATGTGAAGAGACTGCTTCATGTCAAGGGAAAGAAAAGAGTGGCCGCTAAAGAGGTGAGCACAGTGACTGCCGGCCGTGTTCCAGGTCAGGGCAGGGGGCGTGGTGTGGGTTGGACCCTTCATTTTGAAACATCTTTCAGGTGGAGATGAGTTGGAAGAGCTTCAACCTTGGAGATGTGTTTCTGCTGGACATTGGGAAGACCATTGTTCAATGGAACGGACCCAAAAGTAACAGACAGGAAAAGCTTAAGGTAAGATTTGTGTGTCGGCATCAAGGCTTGAGTGTATGAACCATTGACTGCATAGAAAGATTGACAGAACTTCATAAACAGACAGAACACCAAAAACCTGCATTCTATCGGCTGGCCTGCAGAAACCGGCAAAGTTGGTTGCAAAAAGGCAGAAAAATCACTGGCTATCAATACAGACATGAGCTCTATATTCAATTGTTATAAACTAGTTCGAAAAGGGTTTCCTGAGTCATTAGTGGAAAAACAACAACAAATAGACTTAAAAGTCAATTTTTTCCAACTTGGTGTAATTTTGAGTAAAAATCACCATGAAGTTGCGACTGACGCTAAAGTTTTGTAGCCAGCTGTAGTCCTGGGATACTCATTCAATCCAGTTTTATAGCATGTGTAAAATTGGTGGTTTTATAGAATTGCTTGTATCTGCAATGATACGAGCTTTTTCTGACTCATTTGAAACTGAACACTTTTTTTTTTTAAATCTTCCCTTTAGTTCTTTTTTTTTTTTTCAATGTTTACATTGTACCTTTGATTCCCAGGGCATGTTGCTGGCCAAAGACATCCGAGATAGAGAGAGGGGAGGTCGGGCGGAGATCAGAATCATCGAGGGTGAAGCAGAGAGCGACTCCCCTCAGAACATGGAGATCCTGACGGAAGTTCTTGGACAAAGATCTTCTGAGCTGACAGAGGGAGCTCCTGATGCAACCGCAGACCAGGAACAGAAGTCCAAACTCACACTTTACCAGTGAGGTCCTCGCTCAACATTGTCGATGACGACTCCTCCTCGTCCATGCTGAGTGCTGCATGTTGCCCTCATGATTTGTCCTCTCTTATGTGTCAGTGTGTCCGATGCTGAAGGTCAAATGAGGGTCACGGAAGTTGCTACCAGACCGCTGAGTCAGGACCTCCTCAAACATGATGTGAGTTGTTTTTTTTTTCCTGCTCTGGCCTTTGTTTGACTCGTTTAGTTCCAAGATTTTAACTCCATATCAATCTTAAGTGACGCTTCAAGCTGTCGAAAATCTTAATCATCAGATCATAAGAGATAGAGCCGGAATGTCTTGTGTCTAGTTTTTCTTTTGCCTTGTTGTCTTCTGCAGTACTCTAAACAGATGTATGAGCTGATTTGATTCTAAGCTAATGCACCTATGGGCTCGTAAATCATGTAACACCTCTTGTACAAGGTTAAGTAGCTCTTTTGTTTTTTGCTCTGAATACTACAAGTAGATGGAAAAAGGGGACAGGACGAGAAAAGTTACTCACAACTTCTTCCTATCCATTTTAAACATGAGGTTTAAGTGAAATTTGTTTTTTTGTTTTTTGTTTTTTGTTCTTTTTTTGCTGAAGTTGTTGTTTTGTTTGTGTGTGTAGGGTGGTGATTCCTAATTGTACCTCGATTATATTTTATTTTCTCAAAATGTCCATTAAAAAAAAACAAAAAAAACATCTAATTCCAATTTCAATAATCCAACAGGACTGCTACATCTTGGATCAGGGAGGCGCAAAGGTATTTGTGTGGAAAGGAAAGAAAGCGAACAGGGCTGAGAGACAGGCCGTCATGGCCCGAGCTTTGGTGAGTGCATCAGTTCCTTTGGGAATGACATATTTACATTCGATGGAATGGAATTTGGGTGAAAGTGGTCAAAAATTAAGTTTTCTAATGTTATAATTTAACTTGCTGGACTTTGCAGGAGTTTATCAAAGCCAAAAACTACCCAATCACAACGAACGTGGAGACGGTGAATGACGGAGCCGAGTCGACGCTTTTCAAACAGCTGTTTCAGAGGTGGACAGTGAAGGAGCAAACACAAGGGCTGGGCAAAGTGCACACAAGAGGGAAAGTGGGTATGTGTGATTTTGAGGTTCACAAAATAAGGACAAAGACCAACAACAGTCGCAGTTTATTTATTTTCACTATTTATCTTAATCAACATTTTTCTTTTTCTTTTCTTTACGACTCAGCCCATATCGTACAGGAGAAGTTTGACGCCTCTCTGATGCACGTGATGCCGGAAGTCGCTGCCCAAGAGCGACTGGTGGACAACGGCACTGGCCAAGTGGAGGTAACCGACAATTAGGGTTTCTTTTACTGTGAAGAGCATTTATGGATATTTTTTTAAGGTTCAAAGATGGAACCAGTGTGCTTCGGTTTGCTGACGTCATGTTAACACACGGAGATTGAAAAGTAACCCTGACAAAAAAAATATCATCAGTCACTGATATTAATGCCACTAGAAATCAATGAATTGAAAATAATACAGTTCCAGATAGATTTAAAAGCATGACATCTTTGCCATTTCCCAATTTGGGATTAACAAAGTACATCTATCTATCTATCTATCTATCTATCTATCTATCTATCTATCTATCTATCCATCTATCTATCTATCCCTCCATCTATCTATCTATCTATCTATCTATCTATCTATCTATCTATCTATAATCCATCCCTCCATCTATCTATCTATACATCTATCTATCTATCTATCTATCCCTCCATCTATCTATCTATCTATCTATAATCCATCCCTCCATCTATCTATCTATACATCTATCTATCTATCTATCTATCCCTCCATCTATCTATCTATCTATCTATAATCCATACCTCCATCTATCTATCTATCTATCTATAATCCATACCTCCATCTATCTATCTATACATCTATCTATCTATCTATCTATCTATCTATCTATCTATCCCTCCATCTATCTATCTATCTATCTATCTATCTATCTATAATACATCCCTCCATCTATCTATCTATCTATCTATCTATCTATCTATCTATCTATCTATCTATAATCCATCCCTCCATCTATCTATTTATCTATCTGTCTATCTATCTATCTATCCATCCATCCATAATCCATCCCTCCATCTATCTATTTATCTATCTGTCTATCTATTTATCTATCTGTCTATCTATCTATCTATCCATCCATAATCCATCCCTCCATCTATCTGTCTATCTATCTGTCTATCTGTCGCCACCAAACTGGAACTCTAAGCATCCCATGTTTTTTTCAGGAACCACATTGGAATGAAGCTGAAAAGAGAATTGCTTATTTTAGAAGAGTGCTATTGCTGACATACTAGAAAATTGCATTTTAAACTGATGCAATGGACATGTTAAGATGCCTGCAAGGTCAGACTCTGTATGTGTGTGTTCAGGTGTGGAGGGTCGAAGATCTGGAGCTCGTCCCTGTGGATCCTGAATGGTTTGGATATTTCTACGGAGGAGACTGTTACCTAATCTTGTACACCTACTTGGTTCACAGCAGGAAGTGTTACTTACTCTACATATGGCAGGTGAGTCACTACCTTGAGTGGCCATCGTCTTTTCCGCCCCCTGGTTTAGCCCCTCCCATTGTTCCTCCGAGTCATTGCACCTGCGTGAATTTGAGCACTTGACTGTTTTAAGGGACGCCACGCGACTCAAGATGAAGTGGCAGCCTCAGCGTTCCAGGCTGTGCATTTGGACCAGCAGCACGGTGGTGAGCCAGTGCAAGTCAGACTAACGATGGGTAAAGAGCCAAGACACTTCATGTCGATTTTCAAGGGGAAAATGGTCATTTTTGAGGTACTACACAACAAATATATTCTTGAACAATCTCCTCAGAAACATTTGACTTTATCCACAATGTTGTCAATACATGTAGATTTCATACAAGTCTTTTAATCTTGTAATTAGGGCGGCACATCTAGAAAAGGGTCGACTGATCCAGAACCACCAATCAGGTTGTTCCAGATCCACGGTTCTGACCCGTCCAATACCAAAGCTATTGAAGTTCCAGCCCTGGCTACCTCGCTCAACTCCAATGATGTCTTCTTACTGAAGAACCAGTCTGGAATATATCTGTGGTGTGGAAAGGTAGAAACAATGATCTTACTATCAGAACCTGCAAAAAGTGATAAATGAATGCACCATGTAAAAACTAGATCCAGATCTTCATCGCCATTTTTAAAAAAATATATTGAGAACAATTTTAAGAAAAAAACAAACATATTCAAATCTTTTAGAAACGTCCAGAATGAGAGTCTTTTTTTTTCTTGTTAAACAATAAGAATGGTAAAACAGTTATGTAACAACATGTATTGGGTCCAAACATTAATAATACTGTATTTACATTTGAGGAAGTTGGCTGACAGACTGTTTAAGCTCTCTGAGCCAACAACATAACTACGCTGATATCAGGCCTCAGAAATTTGGGTGTTGCCAGGATTTGGGTGAATTGGAGAATTTGTCAGGTACATTGGACTATCGAAGTATCGAAATACCGTTAAACCTACTAAGGAGCAAGACAAGGGTTTATACCAATTCATCATTTCCACAGCAGTCCTAAAGGTTAAGTGTGTAATATTTGGAGAATTTGAAGAAGAAAGAGCGACATCAGGTGCTTACATTTTGGGCTTGCCAGTGAACTACAGTGGCCTGCACACCCAAATCTGCATACCTTGTCCACCTTCCTCTTCGTTGGTTTATTCGAATACGCGAGCATTCACCCTGAATATGAATATATGAAGATGGCAGCTAACTGGGAGCAAGACCCTTGAAATATATATATATACATATATATATATACATATATATATGTGTGTGTGTGTGTGTGTACAGCCAGCCTAATTGCTGAAAATAGGTAAGTTAATAGTTAATGTTTCCTAACTGAAGGCACAAGTTGGCACAAGTGCAATGGCACAAGTTGCAAATGTTTGCCTCTTACTAGTTCATGTGGTTATTGTTAGTGTTTGGTAGTCATAAAACAGATCACAGCAAGATAGACCACATTTATTGAGTGACGCAAGAGTGAGTGCGACACCTGCTGACCAGGAGGCAGAAATTCTTCCCCTGTACAATAACTTTTAATTATGTTATAAAGTCTCATCAAAACCATATATTTATATCCAAAAGTATGATCCACTTAAAGGTCCAGTGTGTAACATTTGGCCTAAATTGTAACCAGTTGATGTTGCAGGTTCAAAATTTCAAAATATTACACACTGGACCTTTGAAGTGGGTGTCACTGTTTCCAGGGTTCAAGTGGGGATGAGAGAGCCATGGCAAAGGAGCTCAGCTCCGTCATTGCTAAGAGAGGCTCGGAGGAGATCGTAGCAGAGGGTCAGGAGCCCATTGAATTCTGGGAGCTGCTCGGAGGGAAAGCTCCCTATGCCAATTCCAAAAGGTGACGTTAAAAAAGTGTTACACAACGACCTTTGAAGCGAGGTAATCGTGCTACGCTGACGCTGGTTCGACTCCCTGGCGGCAGACTACAGCTGGCAGTTTTGGATCATCAGCCACGACTGTTTGAATGCTCCAATAAGACGGGCCATTTCATCGTCACCGAGGTGACACACTTCACTCAGGATGACCTCAGCGAGGATGACATAATGCTGCTGGATACATGGGACCAGGTAGTGTGAACGTCCTCCAGTGCTAAGAAGCAGTTTGCTCAGACGGATTTTATCTGACAGGTGACTGACCTGATTCTCTCAGAGCCAGGCATCATTTGGAAACTGCACTCCTCCTTCCAGGTGTTCCTCTGGATCGGCAAAGAGGCCAATGAGGTTGAGCACAGGGAAGCAGTGGTCACAAGCAGAGAGTATCTACACACCCACCCCGGTGACCGAGACCCAGACACCCCCATCATCCTGATAAAACAGGGGTTTGAGCCGCCGACCTTCACTGGATGGTTCACAGCCTGGGACAGCACCAAATGGAGTGTAAGTCCTTCCACTCTCAAGAAAACGCACCAGCAACATTGGAAAATGTGCTGACAAAAGTGGGTGTGGTGTTCTTAAAGGAAGGGAAGAGCTACGAGGAGCTGAAAAGGCAGCTGGGAGATGTTGCCTCACCTGTCAGTGTTACTGCTCTAGTAAGTTTACACACTATAGATTTCAGAAATATAACAATTGTTATATTTATAATATATTTGTTATAATATAACAAACCAAGGAAAAAGTGCTATTTCAAAGAAAACAACAATTAATGACTTTAAACCCCAATGTTGTGAATGTACAGCAGCTGGACTGTGCTCAAGGAGAGAAAAAAACATTTCCTCCAGATGAACTGCTCAACAAGCTCGCGGGGGAGCTGCCTGAAGGTGTTGACCCAGCTGAGAAAGAGGTGAGTGTGCCTCGCACCAAGAATAGCTGCTGTTTCTTTTGTTATGGCCTGTACGAAGCCCAAGTGTTTCAAATTAAATTAACTTTAGATATATATATATTTTTTAATGTATTTATTACATGTTTAAAGATGTCTTCTAAATACATTTGTTTTGTTTTTTTTATGTCTCCTTTTATGACTATATAATATCGCAAAAAAAAGAAGAAAAAAAAATAATTCTTGGTAATAATGGATCTATAAACAAAACATCTTTATTTTCAGAAACATCTTTCTGACCAGGACTTCACCGGCATCTTTGGAATGACCAAAGACGACTTTGCAAATCTGCCGCACTGGAAAAAACTGAGCATGAAAAAAGAAAAGGGAATGTTTTAATGAGTTTTTTTTTTTTTTTATTAATGCCATATTTGCTACTACAATCAATGTCTAATCACTTTCCCTGACATATCTGTTAACTAGTTAGACGCGTTGAATTGTCACTGTTAAACTTATCTTTATTATTTAAACTTGATTGTCTTGATTATTTATGAAAAATAAACAGTTTATTCTGCTGTGTTTGTCTCTGATTTTGACAAACAACTAACATTTCACCTCTTCAGGTCCAGCCAAAGAAAAGGAAATTGAACATAATTAAAAATTAAAATTGACAGGTGTTTAACATTCATTTGAAAATGAATAATAATTCAAATAAAACAAACAAACAAAAAAAAAACATCAGAACCAATTTATGGTGTGAACAGAAAACAATGCCAATACTGCCGTCTGTTGGAGAAACAACGTAACACTCAAAACCACACCCCTCACCTTTTACAGCCAGGAATAGTAGATGCGTAGTGAGTCACGATAGCAACAGAGATGAGTAGTGCATTCAATGTAAGTACATGGTGTAGGCAATGCAAGTATAACGTGTATGTCCAAAGCCATGTACAGCATGCATGAGTCTAAAGGGGCATAAATTCAGCTGTTCATTCTATCTTAAAAATAACCTTTCATCGTATGAAAATGATTATTAATATGACATTAACATAGGTAATATAAGGAGAAATGTGACAATGTGAAGAAATGCTGCCTTTAAACAGATGACAGTCATTGTCTTCCTCATCCTGCACTGGTTAAAGGTTTTTAAAGGTGCATAGAAGTGTCTTGCAGGAAAGTCAATATTCCAAAACAACACATAATAACACAGAGACATCAAGGATTATTCCCTCCATTTATTTTGATATGTCTATAATGTCATTTCAGAGAATATAAATGTATTTCTTTAGCTGCTGAACATTTCTTTTTACAAAGTTCAGTAAAAGCATCGTAAAATAAGTAAAATATCACACACACCAACTGACACTGAGAAGACCAGGTTTAGATTAGAAAAAACATCTGATTGCCTGATTAGTTGTCATTTTCACTGCCGACTGAACAGAAGGTAACAGAACTTGACAGCTTTAATCATCACAAACGTAAGACTTGAGTGAAGTTAAAGCAACAAAAACAACCAATGATTGTGTCGCTAAGATGTGGCTAACAGCGGTGCTGCCAGTCATACAGTAACATGGTGGCAGGAACATACCAGCAACTTGTGGAACCAGCAGGCACAACAGAGAGTCAAGTTTTGACATGTCTAACAGTACCATGTAAAAATGAAAGACTAGATGACCATGTGCCAAAGACTGACTGGGCACCATGTTCGCTTTCAACTTATAAAACGTACATCAACGTAAAAAAAAGTTGAAAAAATCCTCTTCTTCTTAACGGCATCTCTAGAGTAAATACGTTTAAACAAAGCACTGAATAACATCAGTGTGAACATACTTATAAATAGCAGATACGGGCAGTCTGGATATAGATTTACATTCTTAGGTGCTCATGCAAAATGTTGCTCAACGTGAAAGGGGCTGTTACAAGCATAAAAAAAGCTGGAACATTGTAAAAGATAAACATTTCTTTAAAATAAAAAAAGATCAAATACAAAGTGTCTACAGCAATACAAGACTTTTAAAGAGACTCACGTTTCAGCAACTTTCACAGCAGATGCGAAAACGTACAGTACCAGCATGCACAGCGGTGCCTGCAAGTCTGCCCATGACTTATCTGTAATGTGTTGTAAAGGGAATGTTGTCTTTATTATGTAGTCTGGCACATCAATATAACGCCATATAAAACCGTTTCAAAGTGCAAATGCAGCTAAAGGAATTTCACCCAAATGTATAGAAAAACGGAAAGAGTTCTAGAAAAAAATAGGGACGGTCGTACAAAAATGTAAAAGGTCAGCAAAGGCAGTAAACAGGTGGTGTTTCCCCAACAGTATCAGTACCTTCAAATCTTAACGTGTCCTAAAAATACCTGCATGCATTCTACTAGAGACCTACGTGAGACGCAGAGCAAAGAGCAATCTCATAGTAAAAATAAATACATAATTAAAAAAAAAAAAAGACAAAAATCTGAAACCTTCAGATTGTCTCCCGTTTCCCACGTGCAATGATGTCAATGTCAAAACAACAGGGAAGAAAATACCCTTTGAGCCAACTGTGTTTTGTCCACACGTTAATCTGCTGTCCTGGCAGCTAAAATTCTAAACGGTGTCTAAAAGAGGTAACTGGTCAAAGCAGCGTGGAGCATATTTTTTTTTTTAAAGTCAAAATGTTCAAAAGGAATAATTGGACGTTAATATAAAGTGGTTGGAACGGTTGGACCTCCAGCCAGTGACCCGCCTGGTTTCCTGAGTTCATTTGTCTCCCATTTACAAGTGAAACGCTTCTACGTTGCTTAAGAACTGCACTCAACTCAACTGCTGTTGTCAAATATCGTACCAGTGGGAAAAAAACAAAGAATTTCTATTCTTTACTGCTGTAATTTCTTTCTTATCAAAATGATTAGAGCCTCAAAGTGACGCCTTGTTTTGCTATCTGTACCTGGAAGGTACGAAAGATAAAATGACTAAATCCACTCAAAAGCTGCAACATGCACGTTTTGGTTTGTTTTTTTGTTGGTGTTTTCTCAACAAATAAATCCAACACTACTAGTCTGCTAACTCCTCTTACCTTTCACTGCAACCACTTTTACCGTTTGCTGGAAAAAAAAAAAACATACATCGCAATAATGTGTAAAACCTCAACTTAGATAGCTTTTCACCCCTGATGCTCAATAAATATCTTGTATCTGTTTTTACCCTCTAGTGGAAGATTTAGAAAGTAGTTACAGCCACAAGCAGGCCAACAACGGTGGTGCTAATTAGGACACGACACAGTTTTCAGGGGATTTCGGCTGCTGGGCATCGTCGTGGTGGTCCGAGTCATGTGGCAGCTCCAGGCTCTCTGATTGGCCCGGGTACAGCCTCTCGTGCTCGGGGGTCTCGGCAGACGCGTCTTCGTAGGCGCTGAGGCTGTCCGTGTCATTCTGCTCGGCTGAAGAGAGGTCTCGCTCGCCCGCCGCCGTGCTGCCGCTGTCGTAGGGCCTCTGCAGGACCCCGTCGGCAGCGGCCGGGACGTCCAGGGCCAGAGAGGGGACGTGGCTCAGCGACTGGCTCACCACCTGCTTCAGCTTCGCCAACACGCTGCCTTCGTCCGCTGCTTCGTCGCTCTGCCCCGGCCCGGTCTTGCAAAGCGGCGGCTCTTCGGTTTCTGCACCTCTTCCTCGTCTTGTGGCTTCGGCGTCTCCTGGTGCGTCGACAGGCGCAGGTGGACTGTTGTTGCTTTCCTATGGACAGACATGACGTTAAGGAAAGAAAAAAGAAAAATAATCAAAATAAAATATCAGAATATCACAAAAGGTTAACATTCAAATGTGGGATTTCACAGTTTTCTCTCATGTTAAGTTCCAGTGTGTAATATTTGGCCTGATATATGATTTATATTGGTAAAAGCTTAATATACAGTCCATAAATACATGAAAAAAAGTGTACACTCTTACTTACTTACTCCTATCTATAGAACGGTTTTCTTATATATATATATATATATATATATATATATATATATATATATATATATATATATACATATATATATATACATATATACATATATATATACACACATATATATACATACATATATATATACATATATATATACACATCAATCTCAAAATATTACACACCTTTAAGATAGAGACTATACAGTATTAAGTTAACAAGAAAGATTAATTAATCATTATCACTGAATTCCACTGAAACTCTTAATTTGCCAAACATGAGGAGAGGAAGTGAAGGCACCACTGCTAAGATGCTGATTAACACAACGTGGCAAGAAAAACCATTCCCAATAACTCATGATCTCAGTGACGTGACAATGCTACCGTTGCATAACCTCTTTCATAAGATTTCACATCTTCATACATAAATTCAAAAAAAAAAAAAAAATTCTGTGTGGTGCTCTGTGGTTATGTAAGGTTCTCTGAATTGTCACATTACCTCTTTTAATCTCTCCACCTCCTGCATTAGAGAACAGACCTTGCGCTCCAGTTTCCTCTTGGCCTGCCTCTCCTGCTCCAGCGCCTAAAACCAGCGAACACACAGTCAGAATGGGTGGGAAGCAGCAGCAGCAGCAGCAGCAGCAGCAGCGTGTCAGTGTCTTAATTTACATCAGAAAACAATATGCTGAACATACAGTTGGTAGTTGGTTGTTTTGATATGAGTTAATAATTTCTTTCTCTATCATTCTGCTCATTGTGATTTTTACAGTGAAAGCAGCATTTTATTCATAGACTTTCCTTTCACCAAACACTGTTTAAGAGGCCAAACGTCGACTTAATATGGAGAAATCCATTCTTTGAGAGGGAGTAAACTACATACGGCCTGCATCTCATGAGAAGACGCATGCTTTTATCTGTGCCATAAGACGATACAAAACAAAACAAAAAAAATCATAAATAAAATTTAAAAAAAAGAAACTAACAGCAAGGTCTTGCGTAATCAAATTTGAATTGAAATGTAAGCCTGTGCAATTATAGAAATAGAAAGATTATAGAAATAGTGTATTACAAATAATTTAACTGAGTGAAGCACCAAATCCATCAATACATCACTCCAGCCCTAATAACTGCATACTGATTTCTAGAAATACATTGACGAGTATCATTTTGTATTTAGTTGATCCAAACAATTCAACTGCAAACAGATCCAGTTCCGACAAAACTGAAAAGCTTAGACTGAAGCGAAAATCTGCCAAGCTAATAATTATTTTGTACAGATAACTAAGTATTAATTAGTAACTGTTAACCAAACAGGGCTCAGTGAGGAAGGGAAGCATTGTATTTTACGACTTGACGTGGACCACGTCGGTTTAGCGTGACCGTCAGGGCCTAGCGTACATGTCCAAAAGTATCTTTGACATACCGAACCAGCCTGGCCAGCTTCTCTTTGCGCCTCAGCCAGCAGCTCCTCCACCCCCTCCAGAGTGTCCTGCAGGACATCCACCTGGAACAACAGAGCCTCTCGCTCGACCTCCAGCCCACGCAGCTCCTGCACCACCTCGTCATAGCTGGCCTGCAGCTCCAGCTACAGTCATGCCATAAGGAAAAACAAAAGCTTCAGTGTGGGCAGGGTAACAATGCGTGGCAGTAAGTGGGTGGGCACGTGTCACGTCAGGCTTCACTGCAATTACACCATTGGTGAGAGAAAATGAGCTCTAGCGATTGTGACAATGGATGGATGGATAATGTTAATCGCTAATCATAATTACTGACGTGACAACAATTACAAAAACTCACCATTTCTGGTACTCCCATGAAAAGATCCTGCTCAGAGTGCTGAAAAGGAACAAACATCCATTTACTGTGAATAACACTAGAAGTGATGTAATTAGGTCAAAGCGGGGCCAACTTGAGATTCTGAACATTTTGTTTAGAACCAAGGCAGTGCCCTGTGTTAACACGTAGTCACAGAAAACACATTTTAAAGTCAAAATTTCAAAGCTTTCTCGTCATCCTCTCTCTCTTTCTCCCAAAAGAAGCTGATCTGCCAACTTCACACAATCTGGTGAGTCACACACTGAGGTCACAGCTATCAGCATGTGACATTGTCGACAACAATAACAGAGGATCGTGTTTGATAATGTCACTCAAAGGACAGTATGTCTGATAAGAACAGCAGACCGTGTGCTTAGTCTTTGATAATGCCACCGAAAACATTGCTAAATATAAAAACATTGCTAAATATCAATCAATCTCCAACTCTCTGCAACACTGCTTCACTGCAGTCCTTATAACATTCACTGTTCTTTTTTATTCTAAGACAAAAAATGTGCTCTTTATTAATTCAAATATTTCGACTTCAGTACTGCTTTGCTAACGTGTATTTAAAACACAGTACTCACATTACATGATACTAGTACTAGAGACTATTTTAAAAACACATGCGGTCCAGCAGTAACCAATGACACTGCTTCAATAACTGTCGACTTTTCGTACTTTTTGAGTGGTTCATGAATGATGCATTATGAAGATTTATTTTTATGACTTCTGCAGACGAGCAGAATCTGAGTGCATCCCACGTCCTGCTGACTCACACACGCCTGATCCTGCATGACTGCGGTTGACAAGTCACGGTTGCCAAATACCAACAGACAATACAAATATGCTCACACCTCTGCAATTAAGAGTGGCCGTTCCCATGTTGTCTTTTTCCATCTTATCACACTGAGTCTGATCAAGACCCCTCATTCAAAACGAGTCATAGTGAGCAAAGTCCAGTAAAATTCTTGTCTTTCTTTTGTTATTTAAGGAAAACGACAAAAAAGCTCCTTACGGTGGCTCCAATCTGTTGCTAGCATCATGATTTTGTTTTGTCTGTATTTAATGGCCAGTCTAACAAAAACAAATGAAACCTATGTGCCAGATGTTAATAATGTTTTTCGGCCACCACGATGGATCAATCAATCGACTGATAGATAGATTGATCGGGTGGAGCTGCTGTTTACACCAATCGGCTAGAGGACAGAGGAGTTTCTCGGCTACACTCCCGTCCAGCACCGTGACTTTCAGAAACAATGAGGTAAATTTAAAACAAGGAATAATGTGAGTGCAAACATTCTAAGAGCAGGCCAAGCAGATACTGCTGAAGATTCACAGAAGGTTGGAGCCGAGTGACAAAACAGGAGTAATTGGAGGCAAATCAATGCAAAAACAAGCATGCAAATTATTTTGCGCAGATCACTTATTCTTTAGTTTTATCTATCAGCATACTAGTTTTATCCAGGTTCAGGATAATATTGAGAAGTCATCTTTAATCTCTAAAATCAGGTTTATTTTTTGGGGAATTCAATCACGCATTTGAGAAAGAAAAATCCCTATTTGCTGTTACTGTCAGTCAACGACAGACATTTTGTAAACACTCGATCGGAAATTGAGAAATTGTACAGAAATCTTTTCCCACAGAAAAAAGAGGAAGGAAAAACTAAACTAATCAGTGTTTAGTTTAAAACGTCAAGCACACTTACCGTATAAGCAGTCCTTCAGCACTATTTGTTTTGAAATTAATGTAATAAGTCTGACTGAATTGACATCACAAAATATCACTGCGATCACAACACTGTATCTGCGCATCTGCCTGGGACTCAAGTCTAATGTTGATAGGAGAAATCTCAGTGTGATCAGCTGACTTGCCCCTACCTGACTGCCACTCCTCCTCTTCAGGGTGCCTGCTCGGCTCTCACTCCGTGTTGGACGCCTGCTGGAGGAACTCTCAGTCTGGTGAAAAACCAAAGTGGACGTCAGGTGGAGGAGCCCCGGCATCACAACAAGCCAAGAGCAGCTAGCCAGCTTAGCTACAATTCAGGAAGTTACCGATGCTGTGAGCATTGTGAGCCAAAGTCGACAACTGTTGTTCTATCCCAGTTTCAGAAGGTTACACATGTCCACTGCTCATGCTCGTAGCATTCAATGTATTTATATTCTCATTGTAACATGTAAAATGTGGTTGCTAAAGAAGACGAGACATTAAAAAAAAAAAAAAAAAAAAGACGGTGTGATTTCTTCGCTCACCTCTTTTATAATGCTGCGAAGAGACTCGTCCTCGCTTAATCCCCGAGAAAATGTCCGTTTCTTGGGCGAGCCGTTGCTCTCCAGAGCCACTGAAAGCATGTTTGTTGTGTTTGTGTTTGTGAAGTTGTTATTTAGAGAAAGAAACACCCCCGTGTATCCGAGGTGAGTGTCGCTGTTGTGCGATTTGTTTCCTACGCAGCTGTGTTAGACGCCGACGCCCAGGCCTGACACTACGGCAAGCCAGGGCAGCCAAAAAGTGCTTAAAGCCCGCCCTCGCTCCGCCCACTCGCAGGGTGAGGGCGATGGTATGGCATTTGTTTTTTAGTGTTTGGCTTTTCAAAAGTCAGGCAAACACAAGGCGCGCCACAGGTTGCAAGATTATTTATGCCTCATGATTATATTAAGTAATATATTGAAATGGTTTTTATTGCATAAAACACCCGTAGGAGCCAAAGTAGCCCTTTATTTTTGTTCCCCAACACCTGTATTCCATAAATTGCTTAATTAGCCTCAGCAGCGTTTACGAGGCTTGACATTTTCCGTTGACTGTTTCTTTTCCATTAGGCGTTTCTTTATGTTCTGGACCTTTTTGGAACACGTCAGACAGCCAAGGAAAAGCTCTACAGCGCTAATTTTAAAACAGAATGGACTTAAAGACGATATAGTCGCGACAGTATAGTCTTCTTTTCCTTGTGTATTGTCTGATACATCCTGAGACGAACGCTAGGAGAGATTGTATAAGGAAACAGAGAAAACATGTAGTCAATTTAGATGAAGCAGTTTGTACTGGAGGGTCACCCCCCTGTTAGAAAGCGAACGGTTACTCTGAAGAAAGGTTTGTGTGCAGCCCCATACAACACACAATATATTTTAACATATTCTTTGTGATCATCCCCATACAAACATTTCCCATGTGACCATTAACCCTATTTATTCTGACACAGTCGTGTACATTCTCTCAAAACAACGACCATCTATTAATTAAATCTGTACATATACCTGTGGTGTTGGAGCTGTATCTTTGGAGCTGTCCACAATGGCTGTGAGACCTCCCTAAGGTGGACCGGGGCCTGGTTATTCCAATGGAATAAACTTACTTCTGTAATCAAGTCGGTATCAACGAGGACTCCTTCATTATCTACACATAACTGCTGCGTGACAAACCACTCATGAGACTCCGGACGTGCTGTAGCCTGCTTCATCGCTGACGGCTTCATCGCACCTACTCCCGCACCAAGCTGGGTGAAAAGGTGAGCATTTTCTCACATTAAGGGGCGCTGGTTCGTTTGTTTAAGCTATTGTGTGCTTGTGGAGTGGCCACACCGTAAAGATAATTTGTGTGGGTGTGCATGGTTGTGTTGGTGTTTGGGGTGACGCCTCGTCTAAATTTGGGTTTATTGCATTGTAGGCAATGCAATGGGGCGAGGTACAATAGAGAAACACAATGAAATTCAGAGAAATAACTTCTGGGAAAGAAGAGGGGGTAAAAATGAGTATAGCTGAGTTAGTAATGTTTAAGTAAGCTAAATAACGGTGCAAGATAAACGAAAAGGGGGCCCATATCTTCTTAACGGCAAGACGTGTGAATTAGACACTGCATGAAAATTTGCTTTAAGAAGTAGTGATGGGCTTTTAAAGACATGACATGTGAAATGAAGGAATGAGGAAATGAAGATATGAAGACATGAAGAAATGAAAACATATGTTACAGGAAGCTGCAAATTCAGTTTAAAGCCCTCTGGGAGGCGGTATTAGACGGGCCTAAGATCCTAAACATTCACGAGGAGAGTTCAGGTCGGTTATCAATCAATGAACAACAGGAAGTGTAGGGAAAGTATCTGACGCTGGCTGATGAGCTACGTCTGATGCTGTTTTGTCAAATATTCTACATTTCAAGCATACATTTAGTTTTAATAAAGAAAGGGAGGCTTCAAAAGCATGCTTAATTAGGACAGTATGAATGTGTTGATTTTAGACTAGTTGTTGATTGTGTTTTGATTGTGTTGTTGGTTTGACTGTGCATGTGTGAGTTAATTAGTGGGATGAAGCGCTTTTCTTTTTTGGTTTTCTTGGGATTATTGCGTAGTGCCTTTGTCTGTTGACTGCTCATATTGTTCATGCGTGTGGATTTTGTTGAAGTGTATTGGTTGAGGAAAGATCTTACATCACACATGATTGAAGTGATAATAACATATTAGTGATGTATAAGTGGAGACATGCTGTTTTGTTTCTTCAGTGCTAAAAATACATCAGCCTAATGGGGACTTAATATGTAGACATAAATTTGCTTAAACCTCTGAAAGGACGAAGGAGAGTGATCCAGTGGCATGGGGACTCAAGACGACCAACACTCACCAACAGTTGCAGGAGGCTGCCGGAGCTCCAGTTTGCCAGAGTACCGCCTACCGTGTACTGCTGACACACTGCTTTTCTGTCAGGGTGTGCTTCCTTAGCCTTTTGTCCTCCCAGACTCACCCACAAGCCAGCGCAGCAGTGGATGACAGGTGCCAGGGCATGTCCACCAGGGTGGGCCTGCACACCATGTCCCTGGGGCCCACTGCTGCCGCAAGGCCCCAGTATCCATGTGTGCCACAAGGAGGCCTGGCAGGAGTCTCTGTGGTGGAGAGACAGTGTACTGGCAGGAAAAGACTTATGGAATATGGAATATGATGCAGTTCTGAAAGCGAGAGGTAACAGGCTGACGGGAAGCTGGCATGCACCTTCCCTCTAACTACTGCACTGACGCATCACAACACCCTGTGGACTAGACCACGACACACCACACACACACATACGCACACAGGGGAGAGAGTGAGGGAGACCTCTTTCTCCCAGCATACTTGCATGTGTGTGTGGTCTTTGAGGAGAACTTCTGAACTTGACTCGTGCAGAATAGTTTTGTGTTTTGGAGGCTAGGGAGATTTTTTTTTTTTTTTTTGCTTTTTTTGGAGAGTTGAGTAAGATGTTCAATGTGTGATGATTACAGTAGACTGGAAGCCCTTATCAATTTTAATAGGCAGAGCAAGTTTGCTTCTCCTAGTAGGAGGAGTGACAAAAGCCCCTCTTCTCCCAACCATTCTTGTGATACGGAGAGGAAAACGCGGAGTGGTGAAAGTAGAGTGAAAATATCCTTTTCTTTTTGAACTGCCGTTCTCCTGCAAGAAGGATAATTATTTTTGGCCTAAATGAAACTTTCTAAGACACTTGAGTTAATTTCAGTTCATAGTTTAATAATAATAACAATAAATTAAAAAATTAAAAAAAAAACTTTGCATTTGCCTTTAAGGACCTCAAGAGTCCATAAGTCATTGAACTCTTTGTTTCTTTCATTTTCTTCTTTTTACATTTTTGTTGCGTTTGAACTTGGGTCCTCGAATTTGACTCACAAGCTGTTTTGAATAATTTTCATAGTTCATTTTTAGCAGATTCAGGATCAAATAAAATTCATCTGGTGTATTTGTGGAGGATAGAAACTTTTTTTGAACATACTTTGCATATCTTAATCAGCGCATGTAACTTTTAATTTGTTTTTATATTGGCTGGATGAAGATTCTCATATTGATATTGACCAACCTTGGCCATTAGAAGGGACTCTTAAACCTGGATGTGATTAATACGGTGTGAGTACTTGTGGTTAAGCTGAGCAGAAGAAAGGTAAGAACAGACAGAAACATAGGGTAAAAAGACAGACCGAGCTTGCCATGCTGCAATTGTTTTAACATGAGGGACAGAAGATGCTAGCGGCGGCGAAAGAGAAGAAGAAGAGATCTGAAGAAGTGATTGCGGAGAATATTAGGAAAACAAAAGAATTGATGGCAAAGGCTAACATTCCTAATTCACACACTACTTCTCTGAAGAGTTCCCCACCCTATGAGAAGGAGGTGGAGTACAATGGGGATGCATGTCTTTTGAGGGTTATTAGAAGACTTGGATGGGTTTAAGTGATAGTGCCAGGTGATCGGGTCCAGATGATACTATTGACCAGGACGGATGCATATTTAAAAGTATCCATTCGGAGGCTCATTGCAATGTCAACGTACAATACAATACACAGTGTGCATTCAGTATATCAAGCATGATAGTATCTCAGGTAATGTTTTGACATGACAGCTGATGTGTTTAGTTGTGAACGTCACTGCTGAGTCACCAGGTTTACAACTTCCGTCTTGTTCTGAATAACCGCGGATGAGGATTATGAAGTATAGAACCAAAACCATGGGGTGCTGAATGACTCACAGTGCCTTGGATTTGTTTCCAGATGCTGTACTAATGAAATCTAACTTCTTTTTTTTATTATTTTTCTTATAACATTATCATGTTCAGAATGAGATTGACGCTCCTTACTATGTTTTTATGACTGGGCTGTGAGCCAGCTCTGCGCTTCAAAGAAACAAACAAATAATTTGGGAGTGACATGGACGCATGGTTTTGTAATGTAGACCGGTTGCGCAGCGCTGTTTGGCCCATTAGTGCGCCAAAACGCAGCCTCGAGTAAATACAGCTGCGCCATTATTTTCCTCCAGGAGGTGACGCTAGTAGGTCACTGATGAGCTTGAGCGAGTGCACGAGTGCAGCCAAGTCATTTTTAAAGTGGAATAAATACAAGTCCACAGCAGTAATATAAATTGTTGACCGCCATCCATTGAGTTAAAAGACATTTAGCTTTAAGATGAGTGTGACTGACCATGATTTAGAGCAAATGTCGAAAAAATATATATTTACCAAACAAATGTGCATATAAATGAAATAAGCTACTATGCACAAAGTTTTACAAAAAAAAAAGAGGGGTAAAGCAGGACGGTGTTTTTTGTATTTTTTATTTTTGTAAATCACTTTTGATTCGATATGGATGAAGGATGCAACATCCCTGAAAACCTCATTCAAAGTTTTGTCTTTCTGTCTGTAGAACTCGACACGCCAAAATGAGATGGGCGTGTACTTAAGTGTTAAAGTGTTAAAATAAAAAGTAGGGCTATAAAGGTTCACTGTTGTTTTAATTTATCATCTGCTTTGGCCAGAGGCAGCACATCTTTTTTCAGTCAATCGGTGTGGATTTGAGTTAGACAAACTTGTGCAACTTTTTTTTTTTTTTTTTTTTAAAAAGAGCATCATCATCAAACCAAGATCCCTCATGCTTGACTGTGTCGCCTCTTTTGGTGAAGATCTAAGAGGGATTTATGATGTTATCATTCTGTGTAATAAATCATTCACTGAGCAAAGTGAGACTTATTATTATTATTATTATTATTATTATTATTATTATTATTATTATTATTATTATTATTATTATTATTATTCACAATAACGCAACTGATCCATATGCGATGTAGTAAGACGTTGTGAACTGTAAAAACATTTATATACTCATGACAGTGCGCGCACCCTCCCTCTGCTCTGTCTCTCTTGACTTGGTGACAGACCTAAAAGCCTTTTGTTGCAATCTTAGCCAATGGAGACGGATTACGACACCGGGCAGCTGAGATATATAAAGAGCCCCGTTTTTGACCGCTCTTGCACATTTTTCAGTGACACTTCTGAACATTTATACATCTCCATGGACTAAATTGTACAGAAGACCCCCCAACCTCCCCCCCCAAAAAAACAGCCATTAAACTACATGTGGACGCGCTATGCATTCATCAGACCAGATCATTTAACTTCCAATGAAAACAGCCTGCAAGGAGACCTTCCGGAACTTTCTTTCCTTCTTTCTTTCTTTAATTTTTTTTTTGTTTCATTTTATTTGCAACAACATCCTTCTGCCGCAACAAAAAAAAAAAAAAAACAACTTCGGGGTGATCGCACTGGATTAAAACGCTTGTCCTCGAGTCTCTCTGCCCTTTTTGTAGGATAAGACAAGGATCGACGCACATCCTGAAGAAGGGATTTACCGCAGTGAAGCAAGTTTTTTTTTTTTGTGGGGGGAAAACAGATAAAAGGCAAGAGAAGGGGGGGGGAAAGTTACATCTCCTGGTGCCCACGTATCGTCATGCCGAGGTACAACTTCTTACTGTGCTTGATGGTGCTCGTCTCACTGGGACTGTCGGGCAGCGATGAGCCCAATCTGCTGCTGCCCTCCGCCAGTGAGACACCCGCGGACGCCGGCTTGTCCCTGCTGGACGAGGACGCCGGCTCCCACGAGTGCTCCGCCTGCGTGTGGAGGGAGCAGAGCAAAGTGTTGCGACTGGAGACCATCAAGTCGCAGATTCTGAGCAAGCTGCGCCTGAAGCAGGCGCCCAACATCAGCCGGGAGGTGGTGAACCAGCTGCTGCCCAAGGCGCCTCCGCTCCAGCAGCTCCTGGACCACCACGACTTCCAGGGGGACGCGTCGTCCCAGGACGAGTTCATGGAGGAGGACGAGTACCACGCCACCACCGAGTCCGTCATCACCATGGCCTCTGAGCGTGAGTAATGCACTTTTACAACCCCTCGCAACAATATTGTCTTCCCAAATGCGTCATGCGCGTAATCGCGTGGCAGGAGACACGTACAGGCCCGCTGCCGCCGCCGCCGCCGCTGCCGCTGCTGCTGCTGCAGGGATCATTAAAGTCGCTCACCTCAACTACTTTCTCGAGGGCTCACTCTGTCTCTGCGCGATCAGCTGTTGTCAAAAGTGATTACACAACGATCGGATAAATCAATAATGAGCGGCAGTGAGGGAGGACAGCTCCAATATCGCCAGATGAACTTTTGTTTGGATGGTGATGATGGTGATGATGATGATGATGATGATCGTGATGATGGTGGTGATGATGGTGATGGTGATGGTGGTAATTATGATGACGGTGCGCTCGCTGCTGTTCGCACAACGTCTTAACGTTGTGCTGACTCAGTGCCCCCTTCTTCTTTGAAATTACCCCGCGTTTCACACACACACACACACACACACACACACACACACACACACGGCAGGTCTGTGTGAATGTCAAGTGCATCGTTCGTGATAGCCGGCTATCGCATCACTCTCGCTCGTGGGCTTCGCTCGCGTCCCTAAACCCATCCGGGCTGTGAGATCTGTGAGAGTCATGATCACATCGCGAGGCCCACTGATCATTTGCACCCCAACCCCCAAACAATTTGCTCGCCCCTCTTCGTGCTTTCCCATAAATCCAAATAAACTGCAGCCGGGGCCCTCTGAGACGTTTTATAAAATTACTGTTGAACCCTGGCAGCTGTGCTCTATCGCTCTTTTATAGGCGGCGCTACCGGTTCCCCCGCTGTTCATCGCAGTGAGAAAAAGTGTGTCCAAAAAGCTGCTATTGTTCCCCTCGTGCGGCGCCCCCCCCCCCCTCCGCTCTCCCCTCCCTCCCCCCCTCCTCCACCCTCGGACGCACTTGCCTTTTAAATGCGAAGTTTATGGGCGCAGCTCGTTTTTTTTTTTTTTTCCTTCTTTTTTTTTCCACCACGAGTACACAAAGACAGAGAATCACTTAGGGTCGAGGGGAGTGTGTGACCTTTTCCCTGGCGAATCGACGGGTTCAACTGCATTTACACACGTAATATATTCTGCACACACGAGGCAGATGAAACAAAGTGCAAATGAGCGGTTTTTTTTTAATTTATCTATTTATTTATTTTGCAACCGCACTGAACCATTCACCTACATATTTTCATCATGTTTTAATGTTCACACGAACCCATTGTGATTATTTCTCGCTATGACCTGCAGCTACAGCGCTACAGCTGTTTGCATAAATCAAGGGTGTTTTCTTTTTTTCCCCCCAGCTCGTGGCACGTGATGATGCATTTCTCATACATGCAGTCCACTGCCTGTTTGGATAATTTCCTGTTCGGTAACATCCAAATGTTGATGACAATAAGCAGCATCAACTAAAGCGAATTTCTTTTTATTATTATTTTTTTTTTTTGAATGCCTGCTTGTTGTTTTCAGCATTGTAGAACACACACACACACACACACACACACACACACACACACACCCACACACACACACACACACACACACACACAAGGTATAACGAGTTATGATGCCTTATAATCCTCTATGCAGAGGAGTCTACAACTGGCAACAGCACCGTCTTTGTCACGTTTGTTAGAGCACTTTTTCTTTCTCCGTGTTTGCTTCTCCTCTGTTGACGTCAGCTGCTCTTTTTTTTATTTGCTTCTCTCTCTTTTTTTCCCTCTCCGCCCCCCCCCCCCACTCCCCTTCTCCACCCCCGCCTCCTCCCTGTTAGCCTCCCCTCTTCTTCTCATCTTTTCTTTTCCTCTGCACTCCTGGAAGAGTTGCGAGAGTGCGTGCATCTCTTTTGCCTGTGGCACCTTCGCGATCCCACGGGATTAAAAGTGCCTTTCCCCCGTTTCTCTGATCGACTTCAAACGCCCCTCCCCGATCACCTCGAACCCAGTCACCCTTTCGCACTCGTGCACAGCGCCTTTGATGGGCCATGTGGGTTCACACGGTACATAGTGAACTGGACCCATGCCAGAGTTGCTTCTTAGTATTCACTTAAGGTACGTGGGTGCCACAGTGGGTGTTGATAGGACATGCTTCCGGGTCTGTAATTACTATGTAATTTCATGGAAAAGTACATCTATTTATATCGTAGCGCAGCACGGGAACATCTCCCTGCGTGCCGTTTGCTACATAGGTGCGCGCTCCTCTGGCTGCTCCCACATGGAAAACAACACGGTTATCAAGGTCACTTTCTTGTGCGGCATTTGTGTGCCTGCAGCGTGTTCAGTTGAGCCATTTATTTGCGTTCGCCTACGAGTCAAGTTGGTTGTGTGCTAATTGATTAATGTTGTTTCTAATGGTGCGTCACTGCCCACACCGAGTTGCACCCAGTTTGTTTTGCCTGAGGCGTGCGGGAGAAGAAGTGACCCCTCCAACTCTCCCATTTATCACCTGTGCAAAAAAAAAAAAAAAAAAAATTAGAACAGGCCATATCTTATTTGTGACCTTCTCCCCAGTCTGCCTCTCTTGTCTTTTTGGAGCTGTTTTAATTGCAGACTATTCATCATTGTTTTTTGCACACACACATACACACACACACACACAAACACACACACACAATAAATATTCAGCTGCGGCACATCAGGACAGAGTTTTCATGAAAACTGGAAACTAAATATTGAAAACTCTCGAAACAAATTCTGTTCATAGCTTTGTCTTCTTTCCACAATGTTTTTTTTCTTTTGTGAAAATCTATGTTTCTTGTCAAATGTCTCAACATTTGAACCAAGAAACAATGCTGAGGTCATCAGGAAGGAAGAGATATTATGAACAAGCAAAAAAAAAAAAAAGTTGGGTGTAGAGTAACTACTGCAGTGCCACACTGGTGTCATTGCGTAATCCCAGTGAGATAAAGCACATAAAGCTTACACAACTCTCAAGTATGCAAAAAAAAAAAAAAAGGCCATCTACCTGGAATCATTTGCAACCATGCACATTTTCCCACTTGTGAAGGCCGACACACTGGGGGTGATGGAACACACACACCCTCACACAGTCACACACACACTCCAGAGAAAAGTTCTCCTATTGACAAAAAGGGTCACAGAGTTCACAGCTATGTGATATATTGGAAGAGGAGACTATTAACCTCATCGGCTCTCTTTCTTTGGCAGAAAAGACGAACCGGTAGTAACTTGAACAGTTATCCCCCACAACACACACACACACACACACACACACACACATACACCACACTCCCACAAAAAAACAAGTCTTTTATAGTGTTGACCCTATAAAAGGGTCATTTCCTGAAGGTGCAGGAACCATAAAAATTAAGAGGGAGAGCGCTAAAAGGACAGAGCTGCAGAAGTCGGACCGTCTTCCACTGACTGGCCTGTGTTTGCTAGAAGTTGATGACTATGTGAGGTTTTTATAGATTTATTTATTCCACTGAGGTCTCAGTTTGACGATGACACCTGTTCTCCTTGTAGTCGCTTGCATCAGTCAGAGAGAAAGATAAACTTTAGTGATGAATTGTTTGGACACTGGCTGGGTGGGTGGTTGCTGAGGGGGTGGCGGGAGGAGAGGGGGGGGGCTCGGCCACTCAGTTTTAAAAAAAAAAGGCAAAACTCAAAGGAAAGAAAGGTCTGCGCGACTGTAGAAATTGCACAACGTACTGTCAACTTTATGGCTAATAAAATTTCAAAGGGGCCAAAGTCTATTAATACGGAGGCAAAATTTCCCCAGGACCTCCGGAATCTCACTCCTTCCACCCTCCTTCCCCTATTCCCACGCTCCCGCCCACCAGTTCTTGCAGCCACTCTTTCTCTCTTTGCATTTGGGGAAATGTTGCTTTGAGAATTGAGGGTTACCAAAAAAAACACAGCGCGGCGAGGGGCGGGTGTGTCGCTGTCACTGACGGCATATGGCAGTGCGAGAATAAACCTGTCCTCTCAGAGAAGGAAAGGAACAAAAATCCTCCACTTTATGGACTAGCAGGCAGCAGCAGCGCTGCTCCTGCCTCTTTACAGGATGTGATCGAGTTCGTTGCATCTCGGCTCACGCTGGGCGTATGAAGGAGGGCGGTGGGGGGAGGGAGGGGGAGAGGCGGGGGGGGAGACGGAGGGAAGAAAGGAGTGAGTCCGCAGGGAGCAACAAGCAGCCCCGTCCTATCCTAAAGGGACAGAAATCATGGAAGGGTTTTATAGGTACAATTAAAAAAGACCTGGAACAGATGTTACGTTTCACTAATAAAGGAAATAATTACTTCACACCAGTAATTAAGCCCTGTGTGGGGGACACGAGTGAGGAGGAGGAGGAGGAGGAGGAGGAGGAGGTGAAAGGGAGTGAGAAGATAAAATGGAGATCATTGAGGGGATTATTGTCGGCGGACGTGTTCAACCTCTGTGTGGTCATGTGCGAGGAGCTGCAGTTTTTATGGTGGAGTCCATTAAATCTAAGAGGCATTTAAGCTACAGAAGTGCTGCGCGGGCATAATGCTGAGATCCCAAGAGGGAGCCACTGTGTCGAAAGGAAGCACAATTAACAATGGATTAGCTCACAATTATCTACATTAAAATTTAATTAGCCTCCTTGCAGGCTGGCGAGGGGCAGAGAGCCGCTCTCAATGTGTTTATCACCTGTGGTTGAGCTGCTGCCTGCCTGCCTGCCTGCCTGCCTGCCTGCCTGCCTGCCGCATCACCCCCAGGAAGTTCATTATGAAAGGTATGGAAATGCTCCGCTGGAGCCGTTTCTTCAGGGACGAGAGAGAGAGAGAGGGAGAGGAAGAGGGAGAGAGGGAGAGAGGGCGAGCCACATTTATATAACGCGCGGCGCGTCTCATTGGACCAATGTCGACGTGGCATTCGATTTTTCCAGGAAAAGTATATGCAGAGCAATGCAGCCTCGAGGGAGGGTTGGCACAATCTGGTCACACTTTGTCTTTAAAGAAAGCTCTTGGCTGAGACTCTGACAGATTTGGGAGGCTTCGGGGAGACTGAGTGTGCTCAAAGTGAAAGACTCGCAGGAAGAAATATGCTGCATCTTTCATGAGTTTTAAGATAATGAAACTAATTGTTTCCCCGCTCGCGCTCCGTGTGTGTGTGTGTGTGTGTGTGTGTGTGTGTGTGTGTGTGTGTGTGTGCGCGCATGCGTGCGTGCACATGTGTTTGCAGTGACTTGAAAGGGAGAAGGCAAAAAAGAAATTGCAACGTTTCAACATGAATCAAACTATAGAATTTTATGTCAATGGTAGACATAAAAAGAGCCTTAATGATATATATATGTATATATATATATACATACATACATACATACATATATATGTCTTCAACTATGGCAACGACCAAAGCCTCGTCTGCAGTTATTGATGTGTTGAATCCGAAAGTTGGACCAATCCTTCAGTCAGAAGACAAATGTGGATGGTGCATGCGGTAATCATCACAGCCATCATTGCACTGAGAACCAAGCAGCAAAATTATAAAATAAAAAAATGCATTTTAAGGATTGTTAATCTCTGAACATGACGAGGGGAGAATGTCTGATGACGCCCTCACAGACAGCAGTAGAATCAGATGCTTGTGTTCCAATCAACTGGATGGTCTGTTGCGAAGGGATTGTGGTTCGATTGCCATTGTCGTTATATATTTTGTTGTAGTTGTTGTTTTCCAGTGACAAGAGACCACAAACTCATTTGAAAACGTTTAAGAATTATTACTTATAAAGTAATTTTAGTTTTTTTTTTTTTTTATCAATCAATATCCCTCAATTAACATCCTATTGCTTTCCTCAAGCAGGGAGGCCGAGCTCATGATTGCTAAAGTCAGAGCACGCTTCTGAATTTACTGTTTTTGTCATATTTGATTTGTTTTGTTGTTGTTGTTGTTGTGTAGCTGGTGCGAAGCATGTAAAATGCACAACATGCACAGTCAACCTCCTCTCTTTTCTCATGTTGCTGTTGTCATAAAGTCTTGATGCAGACTGACTTGTAGCTGTTACTGGTCCTCACAAGCCAGTGGCGACTCTCTGGCCTGGAGGACGTTGCTTCACCGCTCAGTCATTCTTTCTGTTATGGCCACAAACAAACATACGTGTCCAAAATTTGGGCATCTCATCCACACGGGCACAATAACAATGTAGCTGCTGATGTGAGAAATCCTCTGACTGCCAAAATCACCACAATGATGAACAGAGAGGTTTTTTGTTTTTTGTTGTTGTTTTTTTTTTGGTGCTGTGTTATTTCAGTTTATCTGACAGATTTTCCTTCACAGCTAAACAGTTTATATGTACACATGGCAACTAAGTCTATATGAAATTCTTCTTCTTTCTTTTTTTTTTTAGGATTTAAGGATTGATACTAAAATAAAATCTTGTCAAGATGATCATTAGAGATAATTAAAAAAAAAATAATCTATTAACCTTTTGTGTCCTCACTTTATCTCACAGTGACCAAGGCTGCATTTGTACTTAAAGCATTTTAAGTTGAACGCCAACGTTCACTTTAGGATGGCGAAGGCTCCGTATGAACATTCTTCGAATAATACGAAAACGCTAGTGAGTTGATTTCTTTCACGGCCAATCCAGGAGCATTAGAGTCAAGGGCGAGAGAGACTCAGCTGCCCCTCAAGTGTTTACGCTCTGCCTTCTGTTTTTCATCAGTCACCACAGTGCTACATCTCTGTTGAAAGTGTTGCCTCAGGGCTTCGTCCACTTCTGAACCCAGCAGAGTGTCACTGCCAAACTGAGTGCTGGAGACGCACCAGCATGTCGCAGCACATCACAGGGCACCAGCAAAAAAAACAAAAAAAAAAACTACTATCAAGCTTGTGGGTTGCACTTTTGTTTACTCCACAGTTGTTGTCATAGCAGAAAAAAAGGAAGTTTCTGCTCGTGGTTGTTGCCCTTTTTCTTTCCTTTTTCCTCTTTCAAGAGTGCAATTTCTGTTTCTCTTTTTTTTCTCTTTCTTTTTCCATCTGTCATATTTAATAGCAAATGATAATGAGAGGACGATCATTTGCAATTAATGATGACGTATATAATTTGCAAGGCAGTTTTCAAAGTGCTCCGTTGTTCAGACCGAGTGTGAAGAAACAGCTGAAGATTGAATCAGGAAGGAAAATATCAACACTTCAGTCTCGCGTCTCTTTGTTTGACACTCTGTATTTTTAACTTTGGCAGAACAGGAGATTGTCGTCTGACATTAACATATGCATGTGTGGATGCGCACACACGTGCACGCATGCGCGCACGAACACACACACACACACACACACACACACACACACACAGGCGGTGAGATCCCAGCATGCTTCCTGCTGTCCAGCTGTCCATCTTATTGCACTTCACTGCACGCTCTCTCTGTATTCCTGCTGCCCTATACTGCGAAATGTCCCGCTGTCTCATCGCACACACACACACACACACACACACGCACGCACGGGTTCACACACACACACATACACACACACACACACACACACACACAAGCGTACATCCCTCAGCGCATGCCAAACAATGAGCTGTTTAGAGGAGACGGTCAGTATGGACCTCGTATATGTTGTGTGTTTAAGACTGATTGTATGTTTCCTCATGTGTGTGTGTCTATATGCGTGCGTGCGTGTGTGTGTGTGTGTGTATGTTAAGGCAGAACAGGCAGCTTTAGGGGGGTGTCTTTTGTTGCTCCTGGGGGGCTACTGTGCTCAGTCCTAATAGGAGTCTTGTGCCTGCCGTTGTCCCAAGGGAGGAGTTCTGAATGAGGGGGTCTAACTTCACACACACACACACACACACACGCGCGCGCGCGCACTCGCACTCGCACATACACACACACACACACACACACACACACACACCGCAGCAGCAGACCCCTCCCTCTCCATTCCCAGTGCAGGCCGGCCTCCCCCACCACCCTCTCCGGTCCCTTGGGACCGGCCAAGAGACAAAGAGGGTGGGATGGGATGTTTGAGGGGGTGCACTGTGGCCCCTGTCTTATTAGAAGGGTCGTGAACGTGTCACGATGATTAATATGCTGAGGTGCGTGGGGATACCCCGGAGTCACATTTATTCAACGCCAAGGCTCCTAAACACACACTGACCACAAAATGGTACATTTGCATTTCCCATTAAGAAAAGAAAATATAGATATATATGCAAATGAAACTTCTATCTGGATTTAAAACCATGATGCATAATACATTTTGTACATTAATTAACAATAAGTGATTGTTTCTCTCCTGGCGCTGTTTGGACCACTGGCAGGCAAGTTTTTTTTGGTACTTGCGCGCAACATGGACACGACTGCTTTTACAGAGTTGGACGAAAATCTTTAAACTTTTTTCTTTTTTATTACTTTTTCTAAATTTCAAATCTTTCAAAATATTTGAATTGAGTGTGAAGGCATGTTTGAATCCGGGCCAAAGTTTGATTGGCTTTCCTGTTGTGCTTCTGGACGGAAAACCTAAAATGATTTTAACACTTTGTTGGTTTTGCCCATTGGTTCCACAATCATGTGACCCTTGAACAGGGTCATTGTGGGTTTGTTTGGGGTTTTTTTTTAAGCACAAAAGAGTTACTCTGCAGTGCGGTAACAGCATCAGTCGATCTTCATGGAAAAAATGCAGAATGGAAAAATAAATTCTACAAATACATCAAGACAATAAGAATTCTCAGCTGTGTTTTCATTACACTCCCAGCACTGAAGCCCCCTTAGCGGGGACATGTGCTAACTATTCATCTGCACCTTAACCCAACACCCCCCATCTGTTTTCATCGGTTAACTGGCTTCTGCACCCCTCAGTAACATTACAGGTATTTGGTTATTAAAACCATTTAACTTCCAAAGTGGGCTGCAGTTTTATCAAAGCAGACAGATGGTGCGGGGAATAAACCCTTATATTCTATATGTCTCCCCATAGGGAGCTGCGGACTAACTATGAGGAACAGGTATCCAGGGAGTCCACCAGATGTTTGATTGGCCCACCTGCGGGCCTGCTTGCGTGCTGCTGGCTGTAAAATTCATGCACTGCATATGTTGCAATTATACCACAGGGAAATAAGCTGCTGTAATAATGAAGTAGGCTGGAAAGGCGAGGATGAAAAGCAAACAGGCCGGTTTCCTTTGGAAAAACACAGCCTCTGTTTCAGGCCCCCAAAAAACTCCCGTCCATCTCCAGCTTCGACGGCGAGGAAGAAATCCAGTAGGTGGCGCTGGCTGGGCACTAAAACCTGCAAGAGCATTAAAATACTAAACTCCCAACGGAGGCCGAGCGTTTGGTAAACCGAGCCCTGAAAACATCTGCACGCTCGCTGTAAAATCCAGGGCCCTTTCATCAAAAAATTAGCCGAAGCAGCAGAAGCGGGAAGAAAGAAAAAAGTAAGCGCAGGTTGGAATATTAAAACGTCCTGCAGTCCCTTTCTGATCTTTACAGGCTGAGCGCCGAGGCATGAGCACAATGTTGTGCCAAGATGTTGTGTAGGTTGTAATTAAGCTGCAGCCGCTCGTCCTTTGTACCTCGGCCCGTTTTACTCCTGCTCTTATAGCGTCCAATAAAGGCACCAATTGATTTAATCCATCAATGCAGTCATTGTGTAAGGTGACACCGCTCAGATGTTGTCCATGTGTGCTTAATAAACCAGGTCCCTAACTGGATCAAGGTGTACAGCAGGCTGGGCTTCTCACGTTTCTCCAGGCTCAAGAAATCCTCTGTATTGTTTCAGGGCTGCAACTCTTTGCTGCTCTGTTATTTATTTTTTTTTTTTACTGTTTTCCCCCCAGTCACTGCTTTTCTTTAGAAAATAACATTGTTTTTGGTCCTAAGCAAAAAGGAGGATTTGCTTGACTGTGTCAACCACCATCTGCGGAAACAAGCAAATGTAGTAATCACAATACACACGGAACAAAGTGCAGAATCATTCATTCCCAGTTTTGTGCTGATGAGCAAACACAACACCAGCCACGTTAATTGCTGTGACCTCAGCAACCCACCAGAAGGAACATTGACATATTGTTTGTCCAGCGTGAGACACTGTATAATTTACACTCACTAATGACTTCCATGGAAATACAGGCTGAAGGACCACGTCTGTCCCTGACTTGGCCCTAATTCAATTTTTCGCTCCGGACTGGTCTAATGGACAGTCCATCTGTACGTCACCGAATTCATATCTCTCAATGCATGACCGTAATTCAATTATAACACGTTTTTTAGTGAAGGGAAAAAAAGAAAACAAAAACAAATGGAGCGCGCCGGTGCAGTGTTCTGTCCTGGTCATTTGGGCTCTGGTAAACAAATCACTATTGGCTGCTTCGTCTCCACCCTGATCAAAACAAAAACAAACTGTGGCTGTTTTGTGTCTCGGAGATTTTGTTTAATAAAAACAACTTTCTGGTTTACCAAAAAAGAAAAACTCATGTTGCAAAGAAAGACATATTACCAATGCCACAGGCTCGACCTTGACCTTCAAACTCAATCTGGCTATTAGGACAGCAACACCCCCCACCCAGCATCCCCGAGATGTAAAGAGGCTGACGGTTTTGACCCCTGATCCCATTTCTTAACTAGAGTGAGGTGCCAAATAACCTTTTGACCCAGGAAGCATTTTCAGGTCGCCTGAGCAACCTCAGATTTAGCAGTGATTGACAGGTCCATACAGTTTTTAATCTGTTTTTTTTCTCCTTTTTTTGACCGAGAAACAACAATTGTCCTCGGCTAAAACAAACAAGGGAAAATGATGGTTTGTTTGCTAAAATATATATATATATATATTTAAAGAAGCATGAAGTTAGCAGGAAAAAGGCCCTGGCGGATTAGATATTCTATTGTACTCACTTGGCACATTGATATGCTAGATAGATGCAGAATAAATTTCCCTTTATAAATGAATGCTTTACATGGAAATGAATGTATGAATGCAATGGATGGATGTCATTATCAGATGGAACTCTATGTAAATGAACCGTGTGCAGATTCGGCATGTGGCGCAAATCACAGAAACAGCCGAGCTGAAGGATCATGACAGGAATAAATCTGCCTATTTTAGGAGGTGCCTGGTCCTTTCTGACATAACCCTGCATTAATCCACTCCCCAAATATATATTTGGGGTGAACCACGATATAAAAGAGAGAGTGAGAGAGAGAGAGAGAGAGAGAGAGAGAGAGAAACTTGGGACGCTTTAATTTTGCTGGTTGTTATGAAGGGGTAGACCATTTCATTATGATTGACCCTGGGGAATCTGAGGTTACCATCTGGCCACTGGCCACCATTACTGATCCTTGTTTTAATATGCAAATGTCTCTGTTTGTCCAACCTTGATGTAATCACAAATGTAACCTGAGTGAATGGTCCAAAAGCACGGCACCCGGAGCACATGTGCTTATTACACAGCCCAGAAGAGCAGATTTGAAAGACTGATTGTGATTCTTTAAGAAAAAGATGGAGAGAAGTCATTTCAGGTGTTGCTGTTTTATATTGTTGTTGTTGTTGTTGTTGTTTTAGGACGTTTATTTAATAAAGAACACAATATAATTTCCCCCATTGTCATACTTACACATAAATTGCTGTTTATAATCACAATGCAAGGAATATCACAAGTCCTTACACCAGTGTGACTTGAGCACCAAACCCTTTGATAATTTTTGGCCTTGCCAGGATGTCTCAGAATGTGTGACTGACTCGAAGTGAAGCGAAGTCAGCATTGTATGAAGCATTAAACTGCTTTCTACTGCAAACTACTTCCAGTAAAGAAAAAACAATGTTGACAGACATAGAAGGCTGCCTTGCCTGCCTTGACTTTACAGTTAAAACGGAAGAAACTAACAAGAAGACAGTTTTTATTTTTTGTAGGAAACAGTTATGTGCCATGTGAATTTTTGAGAGTGACTTAATCTAATGTTTTGGCTTCATCCAGGGACGATCCTACTGAAGTTCAAATGTGACGGTCACATAAACTTGCTCTTCACATCACAAGTGAAGTTTTTTGAAGCTGATAAACTGTCTCAATGTTTTAAGGAAGGAGTCAGCTTGAATATAATATACTTTATATAGTGTATGCTAATATAATACACTCATATAATATATACACTTCATAATTGAATTGTACTAATATAATTTACTTTCACATCTTTCTAAAGGTCCCATCATAATAATGATATTCAGATCCTTATTTTTTTCTCATCCGCACTTGAGTGGACGCCTCATATGTTTATTTTTTTCATAGATTCTGGAGAACAGCCTTTTTAGCCCTCTGTTTACTGTCTCCCTCAAGACACTCATTCTGTTGCAACCGATGCTTTGTTGCACCTTTCACACGTGTGGGAACAAAAACATGGCTGCCTCGAGGGAAGTGAACACCTGCCTGTCAGTATCACCACTAATCTGACTCACTAACCTGACTGATTTCCACAACCCTGTGTGTGTGTGTGTGTGTGTGTGTGTGTGTGTGTGTGTGTGTGTGTGTGTGTGTGTGAGTGTGTGTGAGTGTGTGTGAGTGTGTGTGTGTGTGTGTGTTTTGCCTGCACTTCCCAAAAAGTGGCGCACACAGCAGAAGGGAAGGGTGAACTTTTCTCACATCTGGGACATTCAGCAACATTCCGGAGGCGCCGCAGCGTCGTCACTGCCCGGCACTCAGTCAGTTTCTGTTTAATCACAGCTAAATACCAAAACAAAACACCAAAAAAGGGAAGACAAGGAATCCTTCCAGAGCATGAAAACATTGGCCAAGTTAATTCTGTATAATACGGAATGTACGGATTTAAAATGCAAACTAATGAATAGGTTATTTACCGCCTGGTCTTAACTTTAGCTTAAGTTACATTTGCAGAATCTGTCATCCATCACAATATCAGCAATATGGATTCTTTTTTTTAAACTCGTACTCTCCTCTGATGCAGTGCATGTTTGAAATGCAGTATTAATTTAGAATTGGAGATGTGAAGCAGTATGATCTTCTGCTGACTCACATTTGCGGGTTACTACTACTACTACTACTAATAATAATAATAATAATAATAATAATAATAATGATAATGTATAATAATGTATAACTACTACTACTACTACTACTATTATTATACATTATCATTATTATTATTAGTAGTAGTAGTAGTAGTAGTAGTAGTAGTATCATCATTATTACTATTATTATACATTATTATTATTCATATTTTGCATTTATTTATTACAATTGATTATATAATGATTACTTGTAATATAATTACATTATATTATATTATATTATATTGTCTTAACACTTCAAACACCCTTATCTGTACTTGCCACTTTTTAAATCTTTTTTAACTTTTTCCTTTAGTAGAACTTATATTAAACTTGCCACTTTTTAAAGTCTCTTAGTGACACTTTCTTTCGTCCGCATGATGCACGATCGCTTTCTGCCACAAACCACCATTTCACTACCATGCAACATGACCTGTGACAATAAAAAATCTTTGACTCTTTGGCAACTGTTGTGCACAATAACATGTTCTTGTCCTCCTTCCCACAGCGGAGCCCCTGGTGCAGGTGAACGGCAAGCCAAGCTGCTGCTTCTTCAAGTTCAGCCCGAAGCTCATGTTCACCAAGGTGCTGAAGGCCCAGCTGTGGGTGTACCTGCGGCCGCTGCAGCAGACCTCTACCGTCTACCTGCAGATCCTCCGACTCAAGCCCGTCACCGAGCAGGGCAGCCGCCACATCCGCATCCGCTCGCTGAAGATAGAGCTCAACTCTCGGGTCGGCCACTGGCAGAGCATTGACTTTAAGCACGTGCTGCAGAACTGGTTCAAGCAGCCGCACACCAACTGGGGCATCAACATCAACGCCTTCGACGAGAGCGGCAACGACCTGGCGGTGACTTCACTGAGACCCGGGGAGGAGGGACTGGTAAGGACCCTCTGACCTGTCCACTGTGGCTGGCTGGCTGGCTGGCTGGCTGGGATCCGATGATGTTTGATTTTATGCCAAAACAAGTTTCTAGTGTTCTCAGTTATTGTCCACCTATGTCATTTGTTACCGAAACACCATACCCTACTTGTTAAGGCGCTAAACTCGTATTAAAATAGATTCTACACCAGAGGTGAGCAAACTCACAATGAACTAAAATAAAATAAAATTTGACAATGAGGCCGGAGCAGATGGATGGAGTGTTTTGGTGACCCAACTCATAGGAGGAAAAATATGTGTGAGTGATATGTACAAAGCATGGGCTTTGTTGTCAATTCAAAAAATTAACAAAAGCAAAGTTAGAACAAAGCCCCGTGGTATTTAGCTCTTTATTGAAATGACTCTAAAAACACTGAAAGAATGGATGAAATCCAGCTATTTTATGTCTTACTTAATATTAATATAATTTCTTCAGCTGGCAACATTAAAAAACTTAACGGGCCGCATATGGCCCCCTGGCCGTAGTTTGCCCATGCCTGTTCTTCACAGTTCTACATTTCAGAGTACATTTTTGCACTGTTAACATCTTTTAATGTCTAATAATATGAATGGCTTCATCATTATCCATATGGGCTTTTTTATACCATTTTACTGACTTTATTTAACTTTATTGTAATGCAGTTCAATACAAGTTTGGCAATCCCAGTGAAATATTATTTCAAAGTACAAAAGTAACTGAAGAACAAATAGAATGAAAAAATAAATCGAATTTGTCACAAAATAGATTTGCTGCACTTGATGGAAGATGTCCATACATGTTCCTACAGATGGAAAGAACGAAAATAAGTCACCATCACAAAACCCACATGCATCATTCAACAAATGTTTAAGTAAAAAAAAAGAAATTCAGTTAAGGTTGGAGATATTTTTGGGGTCATTTACAAACACAGTCCGTGAAAGTGGAAATACTGAGTTTTGTTCAATCCTGTTTTACACATCTGATAAAACAGTGGTCAGTTTTGAATGGAGACTTTAATGTGCATCTTCTCCACTGTGGACAACATTTGAACCAATTTAACCTTACTAGACTTTTAAGACATGCAGCACTGGTAGTCAAACTGCCTTACAAGACTAAATTTTCATTAATTCTGTCATTAAAAAAAAAAAAAGAAAGGAAACTCACACAAAAAAGAAGAAATTTGAATTGAGTTGATCCCACACTTTTCTGAGCAGTCTCTGTGTTTTCTTAATTCTTGTTTGGATGTGGACCATTGAGCCTAACGTTGAAAAGACTCAACTGACCATCACCCATATGCAGGGACATGTTTTAAATGTACTTGGATTTATTCTAAAGTAAAGAAGGGTGTTTGCACGGTCGACTTCCCCCTTCATTGTCGAAGCAAAACCACCCGTGAAACATTAATCTGGTGAGAAATCCCAGAGTTACTGCGACTGTCAGCTATGTACAACAATCTATGTTGAATAATGTGGTCTCACTCATCCCAGTTAAGCAACACCAAATATTTACCAAGTGGTCATTTGGGTCAGATCCACACCACACATATCAGAGGTCAGCTCTGGTGTCTTGGCCAATAAATCGCTGCCCCCTGAGCACACAGCAGTGTGCAGTATTATTCTTTGACGGAAAAGGGAAAAGTTCAAAAACACAGGCAAGTGGAGCACAACAAAACATAACACAACAAGCAAAAAAAAAAAAGTATCTGTCACTAGGCTTTTTTTTAATAACAACAAAAGCCTATGTTTACTCCTCAAACAGTATTTCAGTTGAATTCCCTCTTTGAGAACCTGTGACCCAGCTGGAACCACTGTGGCGAGAAGAGGGCTTTCATAAAACAAACACGATGGGGTGAAATATTAGATACGCTTGCCTCTCCAAAGGTCAAGGTTATTGGAGCCTGCAGATGACCTTTTGGGTCAGAGGTCAAAAGAAGCATACAGAAGTTGGCCATTAATGTTTGAGAAGTGTAGACTCAGTCGGGGCACACATGGGCCATTGCAGTGAATGCAAACATCATGTTTTTATTTCTGTTTTCGTTACCCTGCAGATGATTAGGTTGGAAATGTTTAAATTCGGTTAAAAGGTTCATTTTGGTGTAAAGGTAAAAACAAACAGAGATTTATCTATTTACGATTTTACTATTACTAATACTCAATACTTCAGTACTTATTGCTAATTGTGATATTTCTGTCATGGAATAAATATTACCCTAAGCTCAAAATTACTTCAAAATTACTCTAATAGGCGCATAGTTGCTTTATGAATCGCTCAGTGAGGAAACTAGCTGGAATTCAACACCTAAAATAGACATTGAAAGTCAATAGGTTACACATTAGTTTTGTGTCAATAGAATATGATTAGCTATCTAGGGTTAGGGTTAGGGTTAGTTCATTTTGGAGATTGTTTGAAATTTGAATTGTGTAATTTCAAAATGCGGAAATATCATAGATGATAGACTTGTAATAAAAATCATAACCATTGTATATAGTAACACATGCTTTTGTGAGCCATGGCACACTTTAAATTGCAGTCAACCTCCAATGTTTACCTAAAAATTCAGGTCAGTTATATTGTATTTACTTTAAACACGCTGAAAAACAGGGCGACACGGTGGCGCAGTGGTGGCGCTGCTGCCTCACAGCAAGAAGGTCGTGGGTTTGATTCCGGGCATGGGACCTTTCTGTGTGGAGTTTGCATGTTCTCCCTGTGTCTGGGTGGGTTCCCTCCAGGTTCTCCGGCTTCCTCCCACAGTCCAGAAACATGCATGTGAGGTGAATTGGAAAATCTAAATTGTCCGTAGGTGTGAGTGTGAATGGTTGTTTGCCTCTATGTGGCACTTTGATGAACTGGCCACTTGTCCAGCGTGTCACCCTGCCTTCACCCTATGACAGCTGGGAAATGCTCCAGCAAACCCCTAAGACCCTGAGCTCAGCATGGAGCTATGGAAAATGGATGGATGGAGGCTCCAAAACTGTTTATGGCAAAAGTTGAAAAATTCAGTTCATCTAAAAAAATCAAAAACCTTTTAAGACGTTTGGCCAAGAACTTTTTGTTTCTTTTCGATGCATTGCTTCTAAGGAAGAGATACATTTTGTTTGTGACACTGTTTGAGATTATTATCTGTAGCCCATCTGAAAGCAACAATGGATGATAGCCCAAGTTGGCCAAAGTTAGAAATGCTCACCAGTGTGCATTACTTAAAACATGAGCAGCAGTAGATTTTTCTGTTTGCAGCAGTTTACAGTGGGAGGTTTTTAACTTGGAGTGCTGTGTTGAAGGACCGGACTGCTGGTTGTGCAGGAGGATTTTGTAGGTCAGATTGTGTTCTTTTATATATTTGAGAAGTAACATCCAGATCTGCTTTGCATGATAATTCCCTATTGTGTAGTTTGAGTCGTTTGTCCTGACTGAATTTGTACCACCTCCCACTGATCCCCACTGATTGTCACATCCCGAAGGATGTGGAATTTGTCCTCCATGTTGGACCCATCAGGCCCTTTGGGAGCAGTGAGCAGCAGCGGCACAGCTGTGCTCTCCAATGTTTGGGTGATCCAACCCCCCCAAAATCCAACCCCAAATACTGAGCGCCAAGCAGGGAGGCAATGGGTACCGTTACTATAGTCTTTGGAATGACCCGGCCGCTCTTTGTGACTTGCAATTGTAGTGTTTCAAAGGGACAAAAGCAGCGTCTACGCCATCATAGTTACAAGCAACAGCAACAACTCTAATGTTCTGCTCAATTTTTATTGTCGTTTGGAGTCCTGTGACTTTGCAACAGAGGTATCGGCTAGTATTGGCTTTCTTGAGCTAGGCTGAGGCTTTAAACTGAGGGGGGGGGGGGTTGTACTGTATACACCTAATCCCATTTTTCATAACCTCCGCCCTTATCGGCTATTTGTCACTAAGGTTGCTCCCGTTGTTCTCTTATAACCACCTCTTTCTCTCCTCCCTGACCTCCCCTCCTCCCCCCTGATTCCAGCAGCCGTTCCTGGAGGTGAAAGTTCTGGAGACGACCAAGCGCTCACGGAGGAACCTGGGCCTGGACTGCGACGAACACTCGACGGAGTCCCGCTGCTGCCGCTACCCTCTGACCGTCGACTTCGAGGCCTTCGGCTGGGACTGGATCATCGCGCCCAAGCGCTACAAAGCCAACTACTGCTCCGGCCAGTGCGAGTACATGTTCATGCAGAAGTACCCGCACACACACCTGGTCCAGCACGCCAACCCCAGAGGCTCCGCAGGGCCTTGCTGCACCCCGACCAAGATGTCCCCCATCAACATGCTCTACTTCAACGACAAGCAGCAGATCATCCACGGGAAAATCCCAGGGATGGTGGTGGACAGATGCGGCTGTTCTTAGGCTACACGGAATGCACGTTTTATGTACAGCCACCACTGCATCAAACCATGACCACACCCTCTACGGAGCTTTCCCACCGGCACCAGAACCCATCCCTAGGCACCAGATTTCACTCTCCTTCCTCTGCCACAAACCATTCCACTGGGGTTTCCACCTTCCATTCAGTAAATAGATTCTTCTAACTGTGCGAGAGAAAGAAAAAAAAAAGATACAAATGAACATGAGTCAGAAAAGACAGATGGGGAGACAGTAAATTATGAATGATCTAAAAAGGTCGACCATGTGGAGCAGCTAAAGAAAATGAAAATAAGATGGCTAAACTATGATGTAGAGTATGTTGTTAGCTTTTGTGGAATTTTAAAAGATTTTCTATGGCATCTTTGTTAAGTGTCAGGATTCGATGGCAAAAGATGTAAGCGTTTAAAAAAAACAAAATATCTTAAAAGCAAGTTGTTTAATGTTAACGTCTGAAACAACGACCTTCACGTGCTGAAAGAGGTCTCGTCGTGATTCCTCGTCCCGGGGTGAGTTCTAAGCCACAAAAAAAAAGACAAAACAATTGCAAGGGGGCCTGATGAGATTTATTTTGCAATCCATAGGAAAGGGAGAGAATGCATGCCACCGCGTGGAGGGTTTATCACAAGCGTACACTTAGTATAAATCCAAAATCTTGTTTACAGACTTTTCGAGATGTGCTCTAGAGATGTGCCGAGGAGATCCAAAACCAAACCTTTACCTTCTATTAATGTATGACACCTTGGTGCGACATTCTTGAGCATCTACAAAACCTTTCACACTTTCTTTGATCTTTTTTTATTTCTACTCTTGTAAAACTCGACGAGGAAAAAGTGAAAGAAGCGGATATACTATTTGGACTCTTCACGACCCGCTGAAGTCGCTTCAACGGTTCCGCCAAAATACAGATTTCTAGTTTTCATTTGCACACAAAAGTCATCCAGTGTCACTGTGGGGGTGGGTGGGGGGGGGGTGAGAAGACAAAGACCCAGCAGGTTTCCTTTCTTTTATAACTAAGGGAATAAAAAAAAAATGCATTAAGTGTTTAAAGAGAGAAGTTAATTCAGTGTGTCTAATTAAAATATAAGATGAAAAAGAATTCTTACCCTGATACAATGTTCTTGAGGGTGTCAAAGTTTATTGCGCTACAACCTAAGTTAGTCAAAGAGATAAAGATAGCACAACACAGAGCTAGAACTTTTCAATCAAGGTTTACACACTTATACTTAACAAAATCCAGAAATACTGAGGAGCAGTAGCATTAAATGTCACAGCAGACTAGTTCTTTTCATTTGTCTTAACGCCGGTCTCAGTTAGTTCAAGTACCTACAGAGCAAAACAACAGACAGAACAAAAAGAAAATTCTAAAGATTGTAACTCAGCCACTGACTGTAGTTTAGAAAACATATTTATTTTTCCTTTTAATTTGCTTCATCCACGTGTATCACATCATTACCTTTGCAATAGAGAATATATTGTTAGTGCTTAACAACAGAGTAAATTTGTCTGCTTGAAGTCTGTCTTTGTTTCCTGGATGTCAAAGCAAAGACATCCTTTTGTTGTAAACGAAAGCACTATGCTGTTGGATAAAGGGTGAGCCTTCTGACGTTATATATAAATGAAATATATGTATATATTAAAAAAAAAAAGGGGGGTACAAAAAACCTTTTTGGGGGCACTATACCTTACCAACAATAAATTTTGCACTATGAGATGTTCATGGCGTGAGGAGGTTAACTGTTGTCTGTGTGTTATCAAGCACAAGAGAGCTTGTATAGTATAGGATTTAAAATGAAAAAAAAAAAGAAAAAAAAATATTCAAGCTTCTGGTGATCAACCATAAACTAGAGAGGTTATCACTTCTTTTTGATACCATCACGCTTTCCCGTCATCTTTCTTCGAAGCGGGGGCCTGTCCACACACACACACACACACACACACACACACACACACACACTTCTAATCCAAATTGAGAACCTGGACATGCTGTTCCAGGGGCCTGAAAGGCCTCTTTGCCCACTGTGACTGATGAGTCACGTGTATAAAAGTGAATTTATGATGCTTTAACTGGAAATGGCCCAACCCACCAACTCTAACCTGTAAACCATGTTAGAGAGAGAGAGAGAGAGACGACGACGACGACGACGACGACGTCCTTTTCACTTAAAACAATGTGTTGCTGTCTTGCTTGCGTGAACCTGTTTATGCCTAATGTGTGTATTTTAAGTGAAAGCACCCATGTGAGAATGGGAAGAGTACCCAGGGATTGTTAGCCAAAGTAGAGGACGACGTGTGTTGTGATCGCAGGACTATGCTAGAACATTTCAAAGGCAGGAGAAAAAAAAGTTTGTTTTTGTTGGGGGAGGGGGGGCAGTGGTTGGAAGTAATTCAACTGGTCAATTATCTATTTATTGATATTAGTAACAATGCATTTCAAAGTTTGTCTACCTCAGTTTAGTCCAAAACCTATGCTTGTTTTGTTTTGTTTTTCAATTCAATTTGTCATTTAAAAAAACAATAATCTGTGCAAACATTTACAAAACCCCCCCTGCTCACGCAGCCGGCGTTACCCCTCTGAAAAAAAAAGAGAAAAAAAAGGGAATAGCTAAAACCACAGGGTCCCCTCGCTCTCAGGTCCAGATTGAATGACTGATGGTAGCAGCTATGGCGAAGTGTGGTCAAAATAAATGATTAGTAGTGCCCCAGATCTGCGGCTTGGTGAGATGTTGCATTTTGAATTCTAGTGTTTGTATCTTGGTACGTGTGAGAACGTTTTCATATGATTATATGAGGTAAGACATTTCTATGTAAATACCTACCCAAACGCTGACATTATCATGTTTTGGACAGGTTCACCGCTTCTAATGTTTTTCCTCACCCGCCCCATCCCCTCCCCCACCCCTCCCCATCCAAAATTTTTTGAGTAGTTTAAAAGAAAAGAATACCCCAATTTTGTAGTTTAATGGATGTGCATATGGATAACTGTTCTATTGTTATTTTTGCTTTTTGTTGTTTATTTGCTGTCATTTTCTTTTGTACAATAAATCATTTATTTAGCTTATGACCTGTTGTCCCTTTTCTCTCTAAGGCAGATTTTTTTCTCTCTCTTAATGTCAGTTAACTTTTTAAGCAACGTCTTAATGAAGGGAACAATAGGGTAACGTTTGCACTGATTCGCTGTTGCAACAAGTAAAGCTGACTTCATCCGGGGACTCTCTTTCTGTGGTTTATCAGTGAAACAGAAAAATTACTCAAAATAGATCAGGAGTAACAGTTGTAGTCATAGGAATGTCTGGCTGCAACACTTCAATGAAATATACATTTCACTTTGCTGAGGAAGGTGATGATGATGAAGCTTTTTAATTAAGCCACAGTTGTCTCAATTTTAAGAATTAGATGTCCAAGACACAAGACTTTGGATTTCTTGTCTTTGTGGGTTTATATATGCAGTTCTCTGTCTATGATGCACAATTCACTTTTGGTTTTAATGCCTGGCATTAAAAGTTTGTATTTCAGTAGATCAACTGGTTTTCAACTGTGGGCCTTCGCCCTTTTCAAATAAGTAACGCTCCACTTACACAGCACAGACACCGTGGTGTGGAGTTGTGTGATGCTGCCTCCCTGCAATAAGGTCCTGGGTTTGATTCCATGCTGGGTCCTTTTGTCAGCTTGCAGGCTCTGTGCATGTCTTCGCTCAACTCACCTCACACCTCAGCTTCGTTTGATTCAAATACATGCAGTATCGTGACTTGGTGACTTCACTTTATTCACACGGGTGTGTGTGTGTGTGTGTGTGCGTGCGTGCGTGCGTGTGCGTGCGTGTGTGTCTCAGTGATCAGCTCCAGACTCCCGCTGCAATCATTGAAGATCGTTATTTCATTGGTACAACTAACCTCAGAAGGCTTAGCTAGGATTTCGGGAATGCTAACTCCCCAAAACGAGCCCCGATAGTGCAAACGTCATTCGCCAGTCAGTGACGATATGGATCATGTGTAAAAACTGAGGTCTTTGGTAAAACCTTATGTTTATGTCCTACTGTTAGTTTGACATTTAACAATTGTTCTTGTTGTTGTTTTTTGAGGAAAGTGTACTGCTTTGAGGGCAAGAGGCTACATTAGCAGGCTAACGTGTCCAAACTTGTTGCCCCCAGAACTCTGTTGACAGTTCTCATGCGATTGCTCTCTCAGCCAGAAGAGGGAGACAGTAACGCAAGTTCAGCGCGTACAAGTGGCAACTTTGTGTCAAAACACATCCATCCTGAAAAGTAGACGTATATTCAAATATGGAATCTCTGTTGGTTAAAATATGAACTTCGTTTTCGGCGGCGTTTAAACTCAATACATGAACGCATGCCGTCCATAACTTTTCTGTTGAGAATGGGAACGGACAGCGGAGGTGGTAGGAGGCAAACTCACCACGAGGCTAATTGGTGAAAGAGAGCGTTCAGGGGACAATGGTTTAGTGTTGCCGTTCAGGGCTGCTATTATTTGGATGTCATATAAGATCCAGCCTGACCCAATTAATATGCCACCAGATAGAGAGCCTCTCATCAACCTAATTTAGGGAATCAATAGGGGACAAATGAGAGTGAGAACGAAGCTCTTTACGGATGCAAACAGACAAAGACCACCCAGTGCAAGCTTGAGGAGAGTGATGCCAGCAATGACATAAACCTTTTGACAAATCCTCACTTGACATAAACAAACATTCACACAGTCCTCCTGCCCCCGGAGTGCATCAACGTGCCGCACACAACATCCGTCATACCCACCCCACATAGGCGAGGGAGGACGTTGATGGATGTTTTTATTGTTTTGCCACATAAAGGAGGTTTTTTTTTTTTTACAAGTTGGACGTAAAGCATTAGAAGCCGAGCGCTGCTACTCAAATCCTTAAGACTGGTGATGACATAATGAACTCTGACCCAGCTTCATTTTGGGTCCAACCTACTGAGACTGCCGCTAAGCCAGGCTAAGCTACGCAAAAAGTACAGTACAATGGGAATGTTGCCCCAAAGGAGAGGCCAGAGGGGGCGCTGGGAGGATTTGGGAGGGTCTTTATGGCAATTATGGCCATAAAGTTGAGAAAGAAGGTGAATTGGAGGCAGCACTCAATGGCTTCAATTGCCGGACAGTCATCAGTGACACCTTTTTGTCTGGCTCGCTGACTGGCCGGTGCTTAGAGAGGGGAACCGTTCAAGGAAGATCACACAAGCTGTGTGGGATGAAAGAATCTCGCATGACAGTGAAAATAAACTGCAGGCACAAAAGATGAGAGATCCAGTGAGCGGAAAGAGTCGGAGGAGGATTATGAAATGTTTAAACTGCCAAGGAGGAATAATGCTCGGCAGATCTTATTCACTTATTTCTTATCTGAAATATCACAACAGTTATTTCTTCCTGTTTAAAACGTGTAAGAGCAAAATTAATGATTGTTTTTACCATGACTTTTTTTTTTTTTTTTTTTAATGTAAAGTTAAAAAAAAAAATCAGCTGTCTGGTTTAGCTTCTGTGGCCTTGGTCTTCTTGTCCTTCTCACATGTGAATGACAGCTGTCAATCTTTTATGGTCCTGATGTGCCACCTGGTTTCGACGCTCATGATTTCTGGTTCTGCAACGCGGCGCTGCTGAGCTGCAAGTCAGTCTGAGTGTGACTGAATGTCCGGACTGCCTCAGCCCAGGACAGGACCACCTCCTCCTCCCTGAGGGACTTCCTGCCTAAAATCAGGCCCAGAAAGGAAGAGCAAAGGTATTCATTATCGTCATTATTGACATTATTGTCATTATTGTCATTTTCAGTGTTTGACAGCCTCCCTGGATGATGTAGATTGTTGTAAAAAAAAGAAGAAAAAAAAAGATAGAAAAAAAGTTTTTCTCCGTTTTTCTCAAAGAGGTTCAGAGATTCAATATTGGCAAACATCTGTTTTTTATTTTTATTTATAGTGTCTTCTGAGCCTCCAGGCTGGACACATTTATTTATGACACTAGAGCCGGATTTAATTAAGGGTGCAACACAAAATCAAATCCAAATCTGGAGGGTATATTTCTTTTTCTGACATAAATGACTAACATTGACCCAACATTGATTGTTTTACCTCTCTGAGGATCACACTCAGATTTAAATTTTTTGAAAATAAAAATAATGATAATTAAAATATTACAGGTTAAATGAGGACACAGCTGCAGCCCTTATCCAAAGCGGCAGGGCTGGAAACACGAAGCAGCTCCAGGTCAGCGATCAAACCTCCAAAAACACAACCACGTCAGTTAACCTTCTCCTTCCTTCACAAACACAGCAATGACCGACAAAATAATGTGAATGTGATAATAACCATTTAATATCCCCAAAATAAAGGCACAGTAAAAGCCTGTAAATGATGCCCCCCACCCACATAGGTTGCTATCATTATTTTTGCAATATTATGGAGAAATTTTGAAAACTCTTGTTTGTTTGACCTTTGCTGAACTACAAACTGGCATCAACAATAAGCAGGGTAATTCTCCGGTGTCTTCTCTCTTCTTTAACTCTTCTTTCATTCTCTTGCTGTGGTGGATGTTAAGTATTTCCATTAGATATTGTGATTCGCTCCATCTGCCCTTGGAGGGAATCATGAGGGAAATAAGCACAGAGGGTCGTGTGTGTGTTTCAGGACATGTAAAAAAAACAAAACAAAAAAAAAACAGAAAAAGGGAGGCAAAAACAGAAAAACAGTGCTAACAAGTTGCGCTGAAATACAGAAAGGTGGAAGAGGCGATAATCGCGGGTTACAGTGTTTGGCCAAAAAAACAAAAAAAAAAAACAGGGGGGTCGGGAGGTGGGGGGGTGCTTTTGCGGGTTTGTTTGAGGCCAGAGCAGTCAAAGGCACCGTGGGGTCTCTATAGTTCACATGGCAAACTCTCAAACAGGGGTGGGGGGGGAGTAGGCGGGGGGGTGTCCCCCCCCCCCTCCCCCACTCTCTTCCATCCCAACCCCCCTCCTCCCCCACCACCACTACCCCTCCCCTGTCATGCCTTAACTAAGGCCGGTGTTGACACAGTGCTGGCCAATCTAATTTTGATTGTCAGGGGCAAGAAATGGTGACACCCCCACCACCCCCCACCCCCCCGACCGGACCCTCCCTCCCCCTCGCCCTCCCCCGCCCCTACCCCCAGAGATCATCAAGTTCATTTCTCTGGCTGCATAGGGATTTTTTTTTTTTTCTTTTCCTTTCGCCCCCCCGCCCGCCCGCCCGCCCCCCTCCACCCCGATCTCCCCATCTCTCTCCCCACCGCTAGAACAATATTCAGCCGCTCCTGGGCCTCTCAGAGTGAGCTCACTGGAGTTAATCTCTCAGGCCTCCTCTCTCTATGGCCTGCCTCGCTCTCTCTCGCACTCTCTCCCTCTCTTTCTATTCAAAAAGCCATTGGAGAACAGCTTGAATTAGTGACAGTTATTATTCAGACTAATGAGTAAAATCTCAAAGGCAACAAAAGTGGACTGTGGCATCAGCAGCTAAAACAACATTCATAAATCATTCATCCTCAAGGAAAAAAAGGGGAGGTTTATCTCTCGCGCGTGACTGAATCCAGTACGAGTAGAATTTACAGAATTGTAGTGAATTGAATCAGAACCACATGGTCCATAAATAGAAATCTGGCACGTCAGTCAACAGAATTTTAAGTGAAATCTTTGATTTATTGTGAAACCTTTATTGTTTCCCATGATCTGTACCATTAGAAAAGACAGATGGCCCACTGCACCTTTGTGTGTGTGTGTGTGTGTGTGTGTGTGTGTGTGTGTGTGTGTGTGTGTGAGAGAGAGTGAGAGAGAGAGAGAGAGGGAGAGTGAGTGTGAGATCAAGCACATGCATGCGTCTAATAAATTATTCTTTTCTGACTCTTCATGCATTTTTTTTTTTGTTGCGTAGTGCTACTTAATACTTCACATCATTCCGGATTAAGCATGTGCTACAAGTACCACGGTGACTTCACGTCTTTTGTGCAGGAACTATGACAGTTGGTGGACACTTCTGCGAGTCTGTGCGGTAATCAATTCAAACAGTCGCAGACATTAAGTCAGACATTAATTTTCTCTGTCTCTTCCCAGCCAATGAGGTGCAACGGGTCTGGCAGCAGTAGCAGCATTGTGTTGTAATTAAAAATGAGACATGTTTAAAAGAAAAAGGGAATTTGGGGGAGTGGATCAGTCAATCACCTGAATAAAGGCCATCAAGAATAATATAGATGATCTGCCATGATGTGACAATGAAACACAGCAGTAATTAATTATGAATGATTACTTGTCAAAAACGCTTGTAGTTAATGACTCGTTTTAACATTTTAATTAATAGATTTTTTTTTTTATAGCATTACACAATTGTGCCTTCACATTTCAAAATGTAATTCGAATTTGTTGTAAAATTCATTTTGCAACAATGTCCAGTACTTACATCAAATTCACATTTTCAAAAAAGTCACCATCAAAAACATGTTTTACATCAATCAAGCACACACAATTTGAGTTGAGTAAACATCCATCCATTGAATTTCTGTCATTGTTTCTCCGCCACAGAGGGACGTTGCACTCTGGACAAGTTAGCGATTCACTGCAGGGGCCACATATAGAGACAGACAGCAGTCCACACTGAAATTAGCATTGCCAATTAGCCTCATGAGCATGTCTGAGGATCCGTTTTCACTACCTGGAGTCAGAGCTGCGACAACGCTAACCACTGTGCCAACCATTGTGTCTTCCTCAGAAAACACTTTTGCACTTTCATTTGCATTTTCTAGACAAACCAAGAAATTACGGTAAACAATATCAAAGATTGAGAGATGAAAGGTCAGTGTTCTCTAAAAGGTACAGTGTGTAAAATTCTGCCATCTAGTGGTCAGATTTTAGATTACAACACTCATTCGCTCGCTCACTCACTCACTCACTCACTCACTCACTTCCTCTCTCAAGCTTGCCTGTGAACTACCTAAAAAACTGTGATAGCTCATCCACCTTCTTCTTTGTTTTCAGGTAACCTGGATTGTCCACACCAGGCTTCCTTTGAAATATGGCTGGATGGCAGCTAACAGGGATCAAGACCCTTGTTCTATGTGTATTCTCTTCTATCAATAAATATAATATAAATAATATACTGTAACAGATAAAGAACCATTCTGTGGGTACGAAAACCAAATGACTTTTATTATTTGTATTTATGTATTTATGGGCTGTATGTTAAGCTTTCACCACTGGTCCTATATGAGTTCACCGCTGGGAAAAACTGACTCAGGATCTGCGATCCCAACAAACAACTACTCTTTGCGGCTAAAACAGACGCCGTGCTTAAAGACAGATTTGCGGTGAAAATTGGTGGCGGGGGGTGGCTTTGTGTCAGCCGTAGGTACACGATTTGCAAGCTGTCAGATGACGGCCGTGTGGCTGGTAGAGCACTCTGACCGGTGCGTGGCGCCCCCTCCTAAAACCCCTACCCCCTTCGCAAATCCTACGCCCCCGCTCCCTCTCCCCACCCGCCCTTCGATACCCATGGGAGGAGGTCTGTTGCGCCGCGGCCACACTAAATCAACATCGTCCTAATGAGGTGTCACACTTGACCCCCAGCAGCCTCGGACCCTCACAAGGGTGTCAGAGCCACAATGCAGCGACCCTCCATCTCCTCCAGCGCCTGGCTGACACATTTTGATTCATGGGAGATCCTGGCTCCTGTCAGGACAAAAATTACCCCCCATCAAAATGCCACCATCAAAGACATTCATCAGGGCTACCTTTTGCATCTGCCATAATCCCAACGCCCCCCCCAAACCCCCCTCCGAAAAAAAAAAACCCCGGTGCTAGTAATGCTAGCACTCGACACGCACCGGTTGAGTCCTACAAGTTGCCTTTTGTTTCCCATTGGTTTCAGCGTTCAAACGCCTCCTCTGCTGAGATCTGTCTCTCCTCTGGAGCGGTGGAAGCCTGTCTGTCTGTCTGCCTGCCTGTCTGCTTGCTTGTCTGTCAGTGGCCGAGCTCCAGCCTCCTGTTCAATAATGACCCCGCTGAGCTATGAACTCAACGTCCCCCCCCCCAGGTGTTGGCAGTGCATGTCCGATGACCTATTGACCCGAGCTGCCTTAATGTGAACGGGTCATCATAGATAATGACAAACCTGAGAGGTAGAAATCGGTGTTTGCAGCCCCGCTGAGTCAAAACAGGGCAGCGGAGGTGCGGCGCTGACTCAGAGCAGGAGGTGAGACATGTTGAGTGCACGCTGATTGCCAGGGTGTGCAAAGTTCAACCCCACCTCGTCTTTCCCAGCGTTTTGCTGTGTTTTGTGTAAGCGGGTACACTGGCGTGTAAGGTCGATTTGATTTTATTATTATTTTTATTTCACTCATTAAATCAAAACAAAACTATTAAACACAAACATCACCGCTCCCAACTCCTGAATGAAAGGCAGCAGAAAGAAGAATTATCTTGTATTATCTGCCTCATTTTCCCAAAGAAATACATTTACAAAGAACTTAATCTTTTCCTAAAAATGAGAAAAGGGTGATTTCTGTCTTCGTAGAACTTCAGCTGCCATGTCCAAATCCCCTTAGTGCACTGAGCAACATAGAGGCTCCCCTGTTCAAGTGGAACCTGCCCGTCCTCCTTTCCACTGAGACCAGCTCCTTGTAATAATGACCACAGCTAAGACTCACTAGGGTCCATCTTGGGTTGAGATGCTCTCCTTTACCTCCCCATCAGTTCAGCCCCAGCTGACGCGGCCGCTCCTCCTTCATTGAAATGATAAGTATCATTGTTAGCGAAGCTCAACTGGCATAGAAATGATCAGTAAGTGGTGCAGTGGCACAGTTTTTACTCTTTGGCTCTACCAGGACATCATGGCAGTCATTTGCTGAGAGGGTCATTTCAGTCAGTCAGCTGGCACTTCACTCTGGCCAGCGAGGGAACCATTTGCTCCAAGAAAAGAACACCTTCCCCTGGGAGACGAGAGCCGCGCACAAAGAAAAGCCCACGTCAGATGTCTCATCCAGTGTTCGGCCGCAACAAATATCCTTCATGTTATAATGACTGACATCCAAAGTGATAATGTGCAATAAACAAATGTCACCACACTGAGGCCGTTGTCTTTCAGATGCACTTTTAACAAAGTAGAGGCTTTAATTATCCACAGTTAATTGCCCATTCATTAAGCTTGGTTCGAGCTTAAACTTGAAGAATGACAAGATTGATTTCAGTTTGACAAACGCACAGAAGCTCAGAAAAAATACCCAGGAGATATATGTTTTCTGGCTCTTAATGTGCCTGAAAAGACAATGTGATGATTGTATCCATTGTTCAACAACATTATGTCTTTTATGAAGCTCATTATAAACGGGCCATAAACTCACTTAATGTTAAGTGCTCATGAAAAGTAATAAAACTGTCTTGATCTTACAAGCAAATACAAGCCTTTCAGATGTAGCTGAGTGTTGTAGCTGTTCCTTCTTTAACTCCAGTAGTTACTACCTAATGTTTTGATATGCAAACATTTGGGTGTAATGCAAATCAAGCATTTGGATAGGAGTAATTCATTTCCTCAGATAAATCTGTTGAGCACAGTTTACATGAAGGTAGCAACAACATCTATTTAAAAGTGGCACAAACATTTCCTATTGATGTTGGGCAGGAAATTAACATAAAGTACACAAAAAATAAGCTATTTATCTCATCCAGCAACTCTTTGCATCTTTGCATATTATGTTTCCAGTTTTTCTTGGAGTATTAAAATATTTATTTTTAGACAAAGATGATGCATCTGCAATGTAAATGGTAACAGGCCTGTCTTGCTTTCACATGCTAATACTCACTCACAAGGTGTTTGATGCAGATAAAATATAAAATAAAGAACCAATTGTATTACTGAAAGTCCTAAAAAAAAAAAAAAAAGCACTTACCCTCAGCGATAAGTTTGCGAAACGCTCCATGATTGTAAAGCCCTTTCACACAAAAGGGAACATTACGACCAATTGCTTAATGTTAAGTTAGAATGAAAAAAGCAATCATTATAATACATTTTAATAATTATGAGTAAATATATACATGAAAAGTACAAATCCTATCTGGCATTCTAACTACAATTGTTGCCACCAGTGGGTGTTTTTCCCTCCTTCAGCTTTGACTGAACTTCCTCCTGCCTCAGGGAACCCATTCTAGTAGTTGACAATCCCACACAACCCGGCCCCAATTAATATCCACGTTATGTGGATATCAATTTCTTGATATTCTTGTATACGACAAACCACCATATTGAGAATTGTAAGTACACAACAGTGCATCACCACTTTAAAGCCGATGCTCAAAGCAGTTACTGCTTCTTTTTCTGATCCTTAATCAATCATTTTAGTAGATGGTCATTGAATGACTGCAGGCCCTGTCCTTGGTGCTGAATGAGCAGGGTATTGTTTTGACAACAAATCCATACCAAAGCCTAACAAGGGCAGAAGTTCAAAAAGGTTTTTTTAATAAGTGGAATGCAAGAAACATGCAAAAAAGATTTGTTATGCTAACAGGCTGAATTGGTGTTTAAGTGTTTTAAAGTTTGACTTTCTACTAATGATTCTGCTGAATAAAATAATTAGTTAGAATAAAGATTTGTAAAGAAAGAAAGAGTCAGTAACATCAACACCACCTGTTCTAGACCACCTGATATCCGGGGCACAAACAGGCTGACACTATTTTCAACATTGCCGGAAATTGTAATTTCTTGTCATACTTAATATAAGTTAAACTCTATGCAAGGTGAGCCACGACAAAATACTCAGTGTCAACTGCTGTGTGGCCTCCAAACTGCTGTCTATGGGAATCTCTTCAGAGTTGACCATGATAGTCATCCTGAAATAAAATCACCTTTTGGATATGCAAAAATAAATAGATATGCTTCTCATTGTGACAGTGAAATTGGTTACTATCATTAAGACTCCAAAGATTATTTTAGATTTATTTTTGTTTTTCCTAATAATGATACTTTCTCTACTTTTTTCATTTTATACCACTTTAAATAGTACGTAAAGGCAATACACCAGATACAATAACTAATGACGAATTTGAAAACCAAAACAACCTAAAACTGCAACTTGACACAATCTAAAACAAGCTTTAAAAAGAGCCAAATATCTAAAAGGTGCAGAAGGATTTTCAAATTGACCGAAGTCATGAATTGCACAGCGCTAACTGAGACCTCACAGTAAAATATAACTCAATTTAAAGAGATTGAGTTCTGGTAAAACTGGTGAAAGCGAGCCAGAATGGAACGGCAGATGTCCGGTGACTTTGTGTTGGTGAACTCGTGAGTTACTTAAACAGCCAAAAAAAAACAAGCAGCAAACAAGAATATTTCCCACCACTAACGATCCCCTTTTCTAAAAATTCGCATTTGACAGGGGGAGGGAAGTGCAAACTAGCCTTGCATTTGTGTGTGTGTGTGTGTGTGTGTGTGTGTGTGTGTGTGTGTGTGTGTATGTGTGTGTGTGTGTGTGTGTGTGTGTGTGTGCGTGTGTGTATGTGTGTATGTGTGCGTGTCGTGCACACTTGTGCACATGCACACATCTGTGCGTGTGGCCAATGTCGAACATCAGCATGACGCAGACCACCCTTTTTTTCCCCTCCTCAAATAAAAACGGGCTTAAAGACAAATCATCCACTGTTGAACTACTTTACGAGATCCTCCTTTAAGGAGAAAAAGTACTAAGTATCCATGGGAATCTTAACACATTAGGGAGGCCTTTCTGCCTTCCTCTCGTCCGCTCTCCCCCGCTGCACCCATGGACCAATGCAATTGTTTATTTTCTCCCATTGAGGCTGCTCCATTCACTGGCTCTCACATTTACTCTGCTCAATTGGAGTGAGACAGCACTTATTCGGGGAGAGGAATGTAGCGTTCCACTGACAGAGCAGCAAGAATGCAGAAGAAATAATTAAAACTTTTTAAAAGGAAAAAAAAAAAAAAGAAGGTACAGCTGAGGGTGATGGAGGGCCACGTCGAGGCCCGACAATGGCGATGGCAACAAGTGACGGGGCTTTCTGCCGCGATGAGCACATCCACACGTCACCTTGACACCACTAAGTAGAAGGGCAGTCTGGAGGCACAATGCTAGAAAGTGGAGCAGGGAGCCTATAAGGTGGCCATTTATTCTTCACCGAATCTCGCTGCACAACAATGACCTGTTCTCGTTGTTCTCGGGGCCTGTAAGACGCGGCCCGTCCTCCAACCTCACATATCCCAGCTTCAGCACAATAGCGGCAGGCAGGACCACAGAGTTCAGTTCTCCGCAGTTCTAATTCTGTCCCCCCCCCCCCGGCAGCGGCGACTGCTCTCCTCTCTGTCCAATGGCCGCTGAGTGCAGTGGGTTTCTTATCTATTGCCGGGGGAACAGATAAGGAAATCTGTTAAATCGTGAACGTGGACCCGGAGAGTGAACACAGAACAGGGTTTGGTAAAGCAAAGTCGCTGATGCACAACGTTGCTGTATGGGAAAGTTTCAGGTTGAGTGCATGCCTGGCAGTTGACACACACACACACACACACACACACACACACACAAGCTTGATCTGTGGCCCACATCAAATGATTTCAAACGTTGCAGTTTAGTCTGTACAAGGGTGACTTCATTTCGCTTTTTTCCTTTTCTGCACTTTTACGGTTTTAAGATTTGTGCCACAATGGTGTCAGCAAAGGTTGTTGCAGATTTAACAATATTTGAATCAGCAATTCAGACAACAGATAAAATCTTTTTATTGACTTTTATTAACCCTTTTCTAGCGGCAGCACCCAAAAAGTGCTGTGTACTGAAGGGACCCAGAAAGACATCAATTTAACTAAACAAACAACGAGTCCTGGTACAGAACAGAAAGCAAGATGGTGATGTTGAGTCTCCGGCTCCACTCAGCTGATTTGTAACAATAGGGACCATGTTGTTTTGATTTTTTAGTTTTTTGTTTTTTTTATGATAAAGTGTTGATAATGAAGTGATGTGTGAAGTGATGTTACATGTGATCAAAGGTCAGAGTTCAGATCAAAGTCTGTGTTTCAGAAGAGCAGCTCTGAGGTTGACGATAAGATGAGCTGTTTATCTTTATAGTTTTGCATTAAAACATCTATATTCTTATAGCAGTACACAGTCATCGACCCATAGTGTGTTTTTTTTTCCCCTCATCCATCCATTTTCCATAGCTCCATGCTGAGCTCAGGGTTTCGAGGTTTGCTGAAGCCTCTCCCAGCTGTCATAGGGTGAAGGCAGGGTGGCACCCTGGACAAGTGGCCAGTTCATGGCAGGGCCACATCGAGACAACAACAATTCACACTCACACACACACACCTACGGACAATTTAGAGTTTCCAATTCACCTCACATGCATGTTTCTGGACTGTGGGAGGAAGCCGGAGAACCCGGAGAGAACACACGCAGACACAGGGAGAACATGCAAACTCCACACAGAAAGGTCCAAGGCCCAGAATCAAACCCACGACCTTCTTGCTGTGGGGCAGCAGCGCCACCACTGCGCCACCCGCATCTCCCTTTTTTTTTGCCCACATTATTTTAATAATGTTTTATTTAAAAAAAAAAAAAGAATTCGCATTCTGGTTCTCTTCACTCCCTTCAAGTCAAACAAGTCACTGGATCTGGACATGAGGTGGTGACATGTGGAGCAGAAGTTGTTCACACCTGCCCTCTACTGGTCAGATTATGCTATTCTAGTTGGAAAATACTTTTTTGTTTGTATTTTCACATAGAATTTACGTTTACTTGCCAACTTACTTTGCAGAGTTAAGGTGTAATATAATGTCCCAATCACTGAAAGCATCCAGCTTTGTTTGCTTTCTGTATCAATACAATTAATTATTTTTGAATTATTATTACACTGTAGTATTTAATCATCTTTATTGTATGTATGTTCTCTCCGTGCTTTAATTGTAGGATCAAATGTAGGCATGTGGACAGGCATCCTTACAGTTTTTGAAATGAAAACAATGTGTTTACACAAGCATTGATCAAATGTGCTTTAAACCACATTTAATATGTAAATGGGACACTCAGCTGTGGTTCAATGAAGTTCATAAGTTGACTATAGCAAACCTTGTACAACATACATACACAACGGCTATTCGTGACATTTGACTTTCAAAACAGCAGCATTGATGTATTTACATTATCCGCTCGACTCGTCAGTGAATTAGTTTAATGTTTTTTAGAAAGACAGTTTCATTTTGACTTACCCCTCTTCTAAATGCCATGATTTCAAGTGTATAATGTTATAAGAGTGTTTTCACATGAGAGTACTTGTTATGTTAAAGACCACCTCGCAGAAAGATGATTTTAGGATTCTTTCAAAAATCTATTTTAAACTAAAACCATTATTTATTTGCCAAATGACAAAATGAAAACTTCACCTTTTTATATGTAAATTTGAACTAGTTCACTGGGCTTTTGTCAAGCATAACATTTCAACAGGTTAACTTTTCAGTTAACACACAATTAATCAGTTAGTCACAATTAAAATCTAATTAACCATCATTTGGTATATCAATCAAGAAATAATGTGTTTTTTTGTTTGTTTGTTCTGGGGCTTGTGTTACTCATAAAAAATAAAAATTGATGGATTATATTTTAATTAAAAAAAAAGGTTTAAGAGCTTTTAAATGGAGGTGTATTAACCATGAAAGGAACATCAAAAATTATTGTTGGCAACATTAACACTTGTTTATGTGGCAGTGGTCAAATACATATTGCCAGCACTGCATGTGAGAGACACTTTGTGTCACTTTGTGACATTTTGTGATTTAAATGAGAGGCAAAAGAGGAACTTCAAAAGTGTCAGACAACAGACTGGTTGCAAGGGGTGGAGGAAGCCAGATAAAATAGAACATCTATTTTTCTTTGTGGTTTCACCTTGCTTGCTCTGCCACTGCCACAGAGCTGCAACTGTGCAGCTCAGCAGCCTCTCAAAGATCTCTCAAGATGGACACCTACGCAGAGGAGGATTTCTCAAGTTACTACGGTATCTTTGAGAACGACACAGATGGACTCCTGAACGTCACGCTGGACTGTCCCGACTCTAACCTCCGCAGCAGCATCAACGTCTCGCTGTCCGTCCTCTACTGCCTCATCTTCCTCACTGGCTTTTCGGGCAACCTCTTTGTGATCTTCGTGGTGGGCCCGAAGGGTGATAGAGGTGGCCGCCTGGTGGACACATTTGTGCTCAACCTGGCTCTGGCCGACCTGGTGTTCGTGCTGACGCTGCCACTGTGGGCCGTCTCCGCCGGCCAGGACGGCCGCTGGGACTTGGGAGGTGGCGGGGACCTGCTTTGCAAGCTGAGTAGCTACGTGATCGCCGTCAACCGCTACTCCAACATCTTCTTCCTGACGTGCATGAGCGTGGACCGTTACCTGGCCGTGGTGAAGCCCGTGGACTCCCGCAGCATCCGGAGCAGCGGGTGCATTCGGGTCACCTGTGCCGCCGTCTGGCTGAGCTCCCTGGTGCTTGGCGTCCCCTTCCTGGTGTACCGGAGGGTGGAGCAGCACCATGACCACGGACCGTCCTGCGTGGAGGACAGCAACTCCTACTTTTTCCTTTGGCTGAGCCTGGTCACGGTACTGTTTGCCTTTGTGTTCCCAGTGCTAATCATAGTGTTCTGCTACGGCACCATAATCATCCATCTCAACAAGCAGTGTGCGGATTTTGCTGCTGCAAATCCTCGGAGCAGAGCCCGCCACAGACACTCCTTCAGGATGGTCCTCTGCATCATTGTGGCCTTTGTCGTCTCCTGGCTCCCCTTCAACGTATTTAAAGTGGTCCTAATTGTGTCGCGGCTGTCCGAGGCCGATCTCGAGTGTGGTCCTCCGCTGTGGCAGAGGCACGGTCTCGTCATCTCGTGCTGCTTGGCTTTTTTCAACAGCTGTGTGAACCCAGCCATTTACTTGTTCCTGGACCGTCACTTCAGACAACGGGCTGCGGTCCTGGTGCAGACCTGCAGGGCCGAGCCAAAGTTAGCGCAGAGCTGCGACTCCACAGTGTCAGAGAGCGTCGGAACTACCGGTGGAAGAAAACATGTAGAGACCAGATGTTAGATGTTCCTTCAAGATCTGACAAAGTGATACTTCCATAATGACAGGACTTTGCGTACAGCTTCCACAATGGAAAAATTAACTTGAATGAGCAGAATCAGAGCAAAGTTCCACATGTGTTGCTTGTTAGTTATTGCAACAATTTACTGATTGAAATGTGTATTATGACTGACACATGTTGGATTTTCCTTTGTTTCATATAGTTAAGGCCAAATATTATGTGTGAAGGTTTTTTGTTTTTTTTGTATAGGAGTCACTGTGTTGTGCTTGAATTATATTTCAATAATAAATACTTATGTGCATTTGCAACCAATTGCTGTGTCTTTGGAAATATTTTTAATATTTTGGTAAATAAAAGGTGTTTGGATTAACAGTCAAATAAGTGTTGCAGAAGGTGGGAGTAGAAAAAGAAATAAACACGTCCTTCTGCAGCTCTAACATTCTCTAAAAGCCAACAGTGATTACTATAATGTTTTATATGTAAAGCACTTTGAAATTTTCATTTTTAATAAGTGCTATATAAATTAAGTTATTATTATTATTATTATTATTATTATTATTATTATTATTATTATTATTATTATTATTGCCTTTTAAAAGTTTTTATATCTATGTTGAGCTGGTTCCTTTTCAGAAAGTTGAAACAAGTTTAAAACTATTCCACTAAATTAATATTTAATATATTTAATATAATTTGTATTTTTTTGGTATTTCTGTGACATTTCATCAAGATCAATAAATGAACCCATATCGTGCGGAATCTTAACCAAATCTATTGGTCGGTGTGAAATTAGAGACCTTACACACAGACAATGTGAGAAATAGTAGGTGACTGGAACGATGTGAGAAGTGCTGACTCATTATTTTATTTTTGTGCACACTTTATGAATATCCACCACTACAAGTGTTAAGATACTTAAAAGATGAGAAGCCATTACATTTTCAACCAAAACTGTATCCCCTTTTCATGAAGAACTTCTGAGACACAAACACACACACCGGGACAACAACAGGAAATATGAGACAGAGTACAAAGTTCATTCTGCTGTTGATGTGGGTTATTTCATGATGTGGGTTATTTCACATAACCCAAACAAACAACAAACACAAATGATTATGAATTTGTTATTTTTAAGGATTAAAAAATACAACAATGTTGGAATTTGGACAAATTCCAAAAAATTTACAGCAAGAAGGTTACGTGTTATTCGGCCAGTCTAGTACACACAGAACGAAAGGTGTGACCTTGAGAATGTTGGTTCTGCTGCTGGGTAGGTTATTATTACTTATCATAGCTGAAACTGAAACACTACATGTTTCAATGTGTCTTTTCACAGCTTCGTCTTTTGCTTACAAGATTTAGGATTTTGAAAACTAATCATGGAGGTTTTCATAACTGCCATAATAATTACAGGGTGAGTTTTATATTTGAAAAAATATAAATGTATATATATTTATATACTTACAGTACATACATACATACATACATACATATGTATGTATGTACAGTATGTGTGTATATATATATATATAGACACACACACACACATATATATACATACATATATATATATATATATATATATATATATATATATATATATATATATATATATATATATATATGTATATACACACACACACACACACACACACACATGCAATTAGCAAAAAGTTAGATCACTTTTTATGACGTAACTGTAAACCAAGCTGTCCTTATCCAAAATAAATACAAGTACACACAACAAACTATTGATGCATATCCTGTGAGAAAATGTGACTGCCACCTTTAATCAAACTCACAGTTGACTTGCTTTCAGTGTTTGAAACCCACAGGTTTCATTGTCAATCAGTGTCTTACCACAACAGCACTGTTTTAATCACAGAGGTTGTGACCTGGGCATGAAGTTCCATGAAATGCTTTTTTTTTTTTAAATGCACCAATGATACAGTCATTTATTTATACAACAGAGGATCAGTTAGAAAATATATTTTCTGTTATTTTGTTTCTGAACATTTATATATACATTGATTATCATATTACTATATATTAGTGTGTTATTCATCACATTTTTAAGTAACTTACCCCAACTTATAAATGGAGGCTTTGATGCAAGTAACTTTTCTTCATTCTTACCTTCAATCACTCAGTGTTAGCCCTAGTTTGTGTGGAGGATGCACACAAGCTCTCTGGAGTCACATGCATTGCGCTACTTTCACCTAGTAGTTTTTCTTGATTTGAAAAAGAAGGAAGTCTACTTTACGAATAAAACACAGAACTACCCCTTACAGAATTAGGTTGGGGTGGAGGTGGTTGTGACATGGTTTGACGTCATTAAATCCCAGTACTAGCTGCCGGTAAGCCACCCACCATGGATGGGATGTACTTCCACCCACACAACAGTAGCAAAGAAGTGGATAATTTGTGCGGCGTTCGGTTGCTAACTGTGAGCTCGTAATTTTAATAAATATCCGCGTTAAAGTTCTTCAGGAGGGAAAAAATAGGCAAATAAAGTAAACTGTCTTATTGTATCATTTGTGTCCTACCATTGACTAAGTGCTGTTCCTTATTTCATTTTATATATTTTTTTAAATAATTTTAGTTGCAAGACATGTGAACGCTTTTAATCTGCTGAAACCGTATTTCACATTAATTCCAATGATCTTTTATTATGTTAAACTGCACTCAGAGGTCTTATGAAATGTTGCATTTGGTCGCGTCACATTAATGCCTTTTAAATTCTTTACATCAGTTACTCCGTTGGCATGTTAAACGCTTCGGATTTCTGCTCATCGACGTTTCCAACTGTACCTGAAGGCAGCACTGCATTGCTTTAATGACTGAAATAGCCTCTTCTACCGAAGTTGCCAGCGTGAAGTAAATCACAGTTTTTGAAGTTTTCGCTGTTGCACATCCACTTTTCTTGGCAACCAATACGTGTTTACTTGACTTGTTTGGTGTTGTTGTTTTTTTTCGGACGCTTCATCATTTCCAGTTCAGGGTGAAATAAACTTTGAGCCTACATCTGGGAGTCGCGGGCCGATGGAGCGCAGATTGAAGAGATACGGATGAAGCGCGATGCTAGCTTGCTAACCAAACACCAAGGTAAGGGTGGTAAAAGGTATCGATTTTAACATGAGCTCGTTAGCGTTTCTCAAATGTGTTATGTTGTTTGTTGATGGGATTGTAATAGTTTCTGTACGTACGCGTAAACCAGCCCACTCAGGACTGCGGTTGGTTGAAAACGTCATAAATAAAGCGAAAAGAGTTGGTAACTCTTTCAAGTCCAGGCCCAGCACTCGCTAAAACAGAGATCCTGGGGGGGGGACAAGAAGCCCGACGCCGTGGTTTCTTCTCCACAGAGAACTTTTCAAAACAGTATACAACAATTTGGTCGAGGATTGTGTTGCACCGTTGTTTTACGCCTTGTTGCTCGTGTGGAGTCATTGACATGGCAACAGTGCCATAAACACTGACGAGAAGTTGCTCCTGACGTCGTCAACACCTGCGACGATGTCTTGATGTCTCTTTATTGTGGGTTTACCTTTTTTCACTGTTCGTAAGACTCGATGTTACAGTGTATGGAAAGGTTTGGTTCCTGTTTAGAGGTAAATGTAAAACTGTAATCTCAGTTAAAAAAAAAACAAACAAAAAAAAAACATACAGTATACTGCAGAGAAGCATCAGACGCAACCTTCCTATCAATATTAATCTAGTCCTTAGGGACGCACTGTATCTGGCTTCAGCAGTGACACGCATGTGAAGTTCCAAGGCTGAAGATGCCATCATGTGAGAGAGAGAGGGGGGGAGGGGGGGTTGCTTTAACGTGACGCAATGTTTTTGTGATGGGTGATGGGATATTATCTTTTACAATTAAATCTTATAAATCCCTTATATGCTCTCATAGACATATATACTTGTATTAGCCATTATTCCAACCACTTTGAAGACATTGAAATGCTGTGGATTTAGGTCAGGGGTGGACTGCTTGCCCTCAATGGGTTCTAAAATTTGACACACGTGCCGGAGCAGAGATATGTTGGAAATATGTTCTTCACATGTTGTGCTTTAAGGTCAATCAAAAATTGACAAAAGCATTACGACAAAGTAACTGTCTTTTAAGCCCCATGGTATTTAGCTCTTTATTGAAATGACTCTTAAAACACTGAAAAAATACAAACTACAGCTATTTTATTACTTGCTTACTATAAATATAATCTCTTCCGGTTCAGAGGGACAGATTAAAAAGCTTAACGGGCCACATACGGCCCCCGGGCCGTAGTTTGCCCATGCCTGATCTAGGCTGAGATTCATTTAAACATTCCTGCCGTCTATGCATTCCTGAACACGGCCCGGGGGGGGGGGAGGCAAAAGGACAGGAGTGGCTTGACCTCTGAGACCCCTCTGGCCCTGTGGTGGGATGGTCTTCACAGAGCTCATGCTGTGCAAACCAAGCTTGAGCTTCCCAACCAACAGAATTTTACCGCAGAATTTGCATTCAGGGCAGGGAGACCTGAGAATTACAAAAAAAACAAAAAAAACAGCCAAAACATTAAGTTTGAAAAACCTATCAGACGCAAATTTTTAATGTGTGTGTTTAATGTAAATATATCAACACATAGCGTTAGTTTTCATCTCATGTGGATTTCGGTCATGTTATTTTCCACGTCAGCCATTCAGAGGAGGTTAATTCAGTGTAAAAGTGTCTCGATGTGACGGTGTCGATGCGTTTAAGTGCGTTGGCTCGCAGTCACGGTCGAGGGCACAGCCCCCCCCAGTTCAGAATAGCTCTTGATTTGCACAGTGGTCACAAACGTCTAATTCAGTAATCCACATCAAACGCACCACATCTTGCATGCCGGCTCATTTGAGATACATGTCGTATTTTTTTTTCCACTTTTTTTTTATTTTTTATTACAGTTTAATTAGAGCCTTCAGGCCATACGCGGCGGCGCAGCTGAGAGGCAGTGAGAAGGTGGGAGGGAGCGGCGAGCTTCCTAGCACATTAGCGTATCTTTAAAAGCCTTTTTTTTTATGACGCCACTTAAAATGAGGTGCCAGCGCAGGGGAAATGATACAGCAGGGCCTGGTGAAAATACCCAGCTGTGACTTACTGGAGTGTAATTTGCGATTTGCCTGGCAGCTGACGGGATCCGCACGCTGTGGGCACCATCAGTTCAGGCAAACGCGTAGAAAAAGGTCTCAGGAATATGTAAAGAATTCGCTTGGCCAGCTGCTGCTGCTGCGAGAGAGAGGGAGAGAGAGAGAGCTTCCACAAAGCTCACTCTTTCTCTCTCTCTCTGTCTCGTGGGGAACTCCAGTTTATATAAAACGACCCATGACATCCACCAACTGGTCGCCCTGCATGCCGGGTGCCGTACTCTAGTTGGAAATTGTCCATGTAGCAACGCTGAGAGAGAAACACCATGACAGCCCTGCTTCCCTGCTGAGTGCCACTGATGCACCGCTCTGCCACAGCGGAGGGTGAAGTGCTCCTCTCAAGAAGGACATGAACGTCTTGTCTTGTCGGACTCTTTCTCAGAAGGAGGTTTCTCTGTCACGCATTTATCATTTTATCTTATAAAATGAATCGAATTCCACAAAAAAACTTACTGCTTAGCAGCTCTGCGCGTTTTTAGCATACTGTACACTTGGAGTGATTGATTAGTGGCTGGTTTTCACATCTTTGAATAAGGAACTGCAGTCCCATTTTGTTTAAGTTAGTATAATGTTCATTTCCCCCTTTAATGTAAATATATCAACACACATAAATGTTATGTGGATTGTACTTCTGTTTATCTTGATGAAACAGTTTTTTTCCCACGTCAGCCATTCTGAGGAGGTTAAATTAGTAATTTGTCAATTTACCCTTTTTTCTTTCAACTGCTTTGGCTAACTACTACTAACTACTACTTTAACTACTACCTATATTTGTATTACTCAATTTCGTTTGCGCCAACAACCAAAAAAAAAGAACTGCCGGTCGTCAGCCTGAAAAAGTCACTTGTGAGTTCTTCCTGCTCTTGCCACTGTCGGCATTAGTTTGTTTGGCTCCCGGCCGTCCCTGCGCCGTGACGTCTGCCGTTTGAGTGGCTGTCAATTGCCAGACGACTTACCAGCGCGTCTGGCCACCGACATTCTTGGAAAGCCAAAATGAATATTGAGTTTGACAATGAATGCGAGCCATGCGCTCCCAGAGCAGGTGCTGCCACGCCGAGGCCGTAAATGCCGCCATGTGTTTCCTTTTGATTGGTGTGGTAAAGAATCACAGGCCACAAGATGATCTTGGCACGGGTGACTTGGCGAGGCGGTGAACCAGAGACAAGCTGGCATAAATAGAGGGTTAACGTATTAACGTTAGATGTGTAATTTGTTCATTCCCTTGAGCAACTACTGAAGCCTTCTTGTTTTCACAGTTCGTAGCTCCAACTTTTCAAACAAGGACAAAAAGAAATGTTAAATGCTTTGTTTTGTAATTAACAGAATGTAAATGATTAGCCATTAATGTTTTATGTTGAAATTACCACACTTGAGGTTGAGCTATCATGTTGTGCAGTAATAGCTTTGTAATTGGACCTACATCACTCTTGGCTCGCTAAGGCTCCTGTGTTGCAACACTGATAAGGAGATAAGGCCCTCAGTGCGATTTCACAGCTAGTGTGCCATTGTTGTTGACACAGTTTCAGCCTTACACAGGAGCACAGTTATATGATACTGACTCAAGCGCTTGGCCACTCCTCTTCAGCAGGCAGGCAGCAGCTTTCTTCACTGGGTGAGTCTCTCATTCCCGGATTGCCAGATTCCTCTCGACTCCGCTCGGTGCCCTGACTTCCACTCGAGCTCTCAGTCCCAGCAGAGGGGTTTCCACACACTGGGATTTAAGGAGGCTTTTGGGGTTTTATTTTAAGAAGTAAGTGCATTTTATCATGTGTCTTATGTCAAGTGTTGGTTAAGTGCTTATATCTGTATTGACTCTGTGTCTGCGTCTGTGTGGTGCACTTGTTTTGGATGTGGTATTAACTGAATAAGCGGGTAGCAGTTTTTGTTTTACTTCACCAGACTAGAAAAAACACTTTTTTGAGTGGATAATTGGAAAGTATTGTAAAGTATTGTTAAACAGAACATGACCACATTTATTTCAGCGCTAAGTGAAAACTCAATGGATGCATGTCCAGAATGATTCACCCGACCGCTGATCAAGCGTTCCAAAAGAAAACTGTGGCAGAATATTTCCTATCGACCAGGACAGATATTGAGTGAAGTTTTCTTTGTATCAGCCAGTTGCTGAAGTACTTCTCCTCCGTCACTGGCTTCTTGGTGTCGTGGTGGAGAGGCTGGAAAACTCCCAGGAAAACCCAGTTTTCCTGGGGGTTTTCTTTTCCCCTTACTCTGGTGAGTGGGGAACTTTCCTGCACCTCAACTTTCCTGCACCTCTTGGAGCACCGCACAAGTTTCAGTGTGACGTTGACTGTCATTATTGGCTTAATGCATTAAAAACTGTAGGATTTTGCGGATTCGTTCCTCTGTGATCATCTCAACCATTCACTCCCTCACCGCCACTGTGAATGTGCCGCTTGTACCTTGTATAGAAATAGAGTTAAGAGTTGTTGCAAGGATGGAGTGAACACTCCTAATGAAGTGACGCTGGAGCTGGCGGTCTGATAGATATTAAGGCCTGTCACATGCTGTCTCAATGGAAGGCACATGAAATTTAAGTCACTGTTCTTGTTGGCTTCATAAATGGTTCATTGCACGAGTGTTTGTTTACAAAAGTCCCAAAATGTTTTTTGGGCATTTTTTGACACTCTCAGCTCTGACCATGAGTTCAGTGGAATTGTTTTGATTTTACTTTCATCCAAATTAAGGAGTTGTTGCTTCATTTATTGCATCTACAAAAGTTCTTGGAAACAACCTCACTGGCGTGAGGCCTGTGAAGTCGCAACTGACACGCTATGCCTCTGTGCTAGTTCCTCATTTAAAATCTTTTATTTGTTTTCAATTTTTTTTTGTTTTTTGTTTTTTTTTTACATCAAAGCCTTAAGAAGTCACAGCTGCTTATTCTTTACAGCACTTTTTTATACAATGTTTTCCAAACTCTGCATAAAACGTTCTCCAAAACAGCATTCTTGATATCGTTTATAGTTTTATGTTCTGGAATCATGTCCTGTACATCGTCAACTCTTCCTGACATCTAATAGACGACATTAGTTTCATAATTCTTTTAAACCATTATCAAATTGATCACAGATGTGAACGGGAACTGGCAACAAGCACACCAGCGACTGGCCTTGCACTTTAATCTATTTTCCTTCTTTTTATAGCTGTAATTGTTGTTTGCTAAAAGTACGGGTTGATGTGCTGACATGCCAGCCGGGGCCTGACATTTGCTGTGGAGAGTTGTTGTTTAGGTGTGCGCGAAATAAGCAGCTTAGCCTTAATTTTAGAGACACCGCAGCCAGTTAGCCACCGGCTGAAAGTGTGAAGGCTGAAAGCTGCAGTCAGAGTCATATGAGCAGCGTGTGTCACGTCCCGCCTCTGCTGGGCCTGAAGTCGCCTGATTCGTCAAGGTTCGGTCGGGCCAAAACGAGGGATGCACCCAAACCACTTTACTACAGAACGAGTACAGTACTTTCCGATACTGAGTATCTTATAAGGTACTCAGTACTTTCTAATACTGAGTACCGGAAAGTACTGAGTACTGACTACAATACTCAGTACCCTGCGATACTGAGTACCTCAGTATCGGAAGGTACTTGGTACTTTCCGATACTGAGTACCTTATAAGATACTCAGTATCGGAAAATCAAAATTACTTTGATTTTGCACAGATGTTGCACAGATGTTTTGTCATTTGAACAGCATTCCTCAGCATGCTTTTCTAGAACATGTTTCACTGCAGTACAAACACACATTTAACACAATTGTCACTTACATTCATATACAACCGGTATCAGTGTCACGGTATCGGCAGGTATCTTACAGGTTCGAGTGGAGTGCTCGACACTGGTATCGGTACCGATACTGGTATCGGCACCTGTGCAGCCAAAACGATACTGGTACTGCCGCTCCTCTTTGTCGCCCCTCTTCACTTTCATTTCATCTGCGGCGTTTTTCACGGCAGCTGGGAAGAAGCTCCCTGCCGCCGGCCGGGATACACCTCCCCTAGCGTGCTACCACCACCACCACCACCACCACCGCCGCTGCATTCCAGCGCTCTTAAAAGTTAATCATCTAACCAGCGGCTCTCAGAGTTTCACAGACACCGGCTGAATTTATGCCTCATACGTCCCAGGCCGCTTATCTGGTGCAGCGAGTGAGATAATGCTGATCATATGACATCAGAGACCGAACAAACAAGCAGTCACAGGAAACCAGCCAGACGCAGCAACGTGTCTGCTCACTCACGCCGTTAAGAGACTTATGACTGCTGCGCAGGAGTGATGGGTCAAGAAGGCAAGTCACACCTGAGTCACCCCGGAGGATGTCACCCGCTGACTAACGGCCTGTCATTTCAGACAGTTGCGCTGTTGGGCGTGAAAATTACTTTGTCGTCATTGTGACAGCTCGTCTTGTTGTTTTTAATTTCTTTGTTTTGTTTTGGTTCTTTTGTAGGATTTTCGTTCTAAAATTGTCGGCATAATTCACAGGAAATGGCGACTTTTCGCACAACCCAGTGAAGAACAGCAACAGGAAGTGAAGCCACTGACATGGAAGGCAACGGAGAGATCAGCGACTCGGACAGCGGTATCATCCTTCATTCAGGTGCGTTTGGCTCGCGAGAGAGAGAGTGAGAGAGAGAGAGAGAGAGAGACAGAGCGAGAGAGCAGGCTGTGTTTGTCCACCGGGAATATTTAACATGAATTATCTTATTTCTATAAGAGTTTCACGTGGCTTTTTTTCCTTATTTCAACATGAAACATATCAGACGGCCTCTTTCCTTCCCATCATTATATAATAACTATGATGACTTCTATTCTCTTCCTGACACACACACACACCTTACTTGAAGCAGGGAGGAGACCGACCTATTCTAATGTTGCCTCTGAAACCATTTAATCCAGTGTGGCACGAATGACGCTGCAACAGCAGGCGCAACATACGTGACAAAATGTTTCAGTTTAAACATGATGTGTTAACATCAGCGGAGATCTTGGTATTTCAGTGAGCTAGACATTTAAACACAAGTGTGACTTCAGTATGTAACTTAACTGGAATTAATTCTATCAAATTTCATTATGGCAAAATATTCTGTGGAACAATGGGGCCATTTTTTTTAAATCGCTTTGACAAGCAAAGTAGTTTTGAATGAGCACTATTAAACTACAATTTAGCAGGGCATTTGTTTTTTGTTTTTTTGTTGCAGAGCAGACCGACTTTTCAGTCCACAGGGTCAGAATCACCATTAAAACTCTGAACCTCTGAGTCCAACAGCTGAATATGAATTCACTGCAATCACTAGAATCCGGTTTGATTTGAGACTTTCAAAGACTCAAGATGCTTTACGCTGTATAAAAGAATACCAGACGCAAAGCTTTGCGTCTTGCTACGTTGTTTCATTCTTGTATTGGCTGACATTCCTCGAGCCTAAACTCAGCCTTGTGATGTCTCTTCTTTACAATGAAAAAGTGTCGCGCCGCAAATAAAGAAGGGATTGTCACTGGAGGAAAAGGAATTCTTTGCGCCATTGTAGTGCTGTCACACTTCTTTCCTGTTGCACCGCCGACATTTGTAAATACCTGCAGGGACTCTGTTAATAATCTCTGAAGGAATGCAACACTTAATGCATTGTGTTAGCGAAGCCACTCCCACACCGCAGTCCTCACTCACCCTGGGCTCCATGTCATCTATCAGCCAGGCCACAGGCATCGCCAGCCAGAGTGTAAATAATCACAGAGATCTTGAGACTAATGCTGTGGTGCCACTAGCTATCATTCAAAACATTTCTGGTAGAATGCCAGTTTTGATGCTGGTTCCAGAACAATGCTTTTTATTGATGCCAGATGGCAATTACATGCACAGCACAAAACTTTGATTTTCCGTTTTACTGGTGATTCAAATCAGGATTTCCTCCAAATCAAGCTTGTTGTAATCCCGTCCTTTGCTGCTACATCCTGGGCACAAACGCTGCATTTTGCTTATGCATTTTGAGCCACCTTCATAAAGTGGAGCCTCTTTAGAATCTTTGGCATGGTGCTGATTGTCACTTGACGTAAACTAATGTCTTTAGTTCTCGTTTCTATCATGTCAAAGGCAATTGCCAGCGATTTCAGATCTTGACACATGTACGCCATTATTTTCTCACAGACACAAGATTTACTTTCTTGGATATCGTAATTTTGCACCGAAACATGATTATTTTTCAAGATTCGATGGGATCAGAACATTCTGGACGAGGCTACAAATGTATCCAAGTTGTCTTAGATGCAAGAGTTATTTGGGGAGTTTTTTTGGAGCAGGCTGATAAAAGTAACTTTCCGGTTGAAATACTGTCAAGATTGAAATACTGTCAAGGTGCCTCTGTAATTAACAAGCTAGTATACTTCTAGAATAAAGACAAAACTGAGCAGGCAGAAGCAAACATGAACATGTGTTTTATATACAGTACTACCCAGAAAATTAGAATATCCTGAAAAGGTGGTAGTATTTCTGCAATTCAACTTAAAAGGTGAATGTGACATATTATATAAACAAATAATATGCAAATCAATATATTTGAAGTTTTTATTTCTTTGGATTTTGCTGTTCAGGTCTTGCATCTTAAAAAAAAAACTCAAATTCAAAAACTCAGAAAATTTGAATATTACATAAAGTCAAATCTTTATCAAAATCTTAATCAGCAAAGAACAACAACAAGGAACTGCTTGAGATGTCAATTTGCGTGTAATGGCTAAAATTTGTTGGTTTCAACTTTTATGTTAAATTGCCTAAATAAAACTTTTACTTGATATTCTAATTTTCCGCATAGTACCTGCCAAAGATGTTATCTAAGATGATCACAGGGTGACAATTATATACAACAGCTGAACACAACTTCCATGAATGGTAGCATTTATTGCAGGGCTTCCATATCAGACGCTCCATAAAAAACATTTCTTTGTGGGCAGATCATAAAGTTCAATGCTGAGGAGAGCAGAGTTACTTTTAAATATTCTTTTGTCAACTTCCCATATTTTTTTTTCCTTGTCTTTATAGTAGTAAAAACACTACACAATCATTCAATAGATTTGCTTCTGTGTAATTTTTACATTTTTCTGTTGTAATTCTAGTGTTTCTCTCCTTATCTCTTTTTCTTTATCTGATAGTGTCACTAATAGTTTGTTTTTGTTTTTATTAAAGTGGTGTCCTGATTCAGTTATACTCATATGTGTTGCTTTCTAATGAAGTCATGGGATCTCTTCTCTTCCGTGGGCCCAGGCTCTGACAGCCCGACGACGCACACAAAGGATGTGACCACACACACACGGGCCATGAAGCTCAAACACCAAGATCTCCGAGAGAAACTGGAGCGCTGCATCCTGGAGCTGAAGACGCTGTGCATCCGAGAAGCTGTGAGTGACAAGTGTCGAAAAAGAAAAAAAAAAATCCACACAGCCTGTAGTTAAAAATTCAAATCTCTCTGCACAAGTAGAAGTCGGCGAATGTGTGTCCCTCCTCCCACACGGCCGAGCAATTATGATGGTTGAAAGATGATCTGAGTAACAGCCGGAGACAGTCACACACAAATAGAGACACGTTACATAACTCAGCAGGCTGTAACAACATTTCTTTTGTACATGTCCTGTGAATCAATTCTGTTCTAAAAGGTTGATTAGGTGGGGTCATTATGGTGCAGGCGGGGTGTTTGGCAGTGCATTGTAGCTTAAGCTACCAACGTTGTGCTGCAAATGTCTCTAGGTTGGGTTCAGTCATGACCACACAACAGACCTTTAATATTCTTTGGCCTCCTTCAAGCTCTCATTAGGCTAAAGGCAATAATCATCCCTTTGCTTTAAAACATGTGGAATCAGGGAATTCATCCTGAAAATACATCACAACCTGGGACATTATTGGCAGGCAGCGCCCTGCCAACCTTTCGTTTTCAGTCTCATCTTCCTTGTTTTCCTGAGAGAGAAAAAAAAAACCAAAAGGACAGATACAAATCAAAGATTGCAACAGTATTTCCCAGACTGCATGCGTACGTTCTTTGTCACGCACTGTTGCTGCTGGGTAAAATCCCAAGCTCTGATCGCCCTTACCTGTTGACACTAGGGATAGGCCCTCCTGTTGGGGCATGTTTTTGTGAGCTAATGGCACGTACGAGGCCGCTCCCTTCTCGCTGTGACAAAAGAAACTAATCTCACCGGCAGCAGTCAGATGATCGACTGTTTGAGGAAATGGCCGGGGAAGGATTCTGGTCAAAGTGTCTGTTTTCCTGCCGCCTGTTCTCAGAATGGAGAAGTGATGACACTTCTTGATTTCCCCTTCTTTTGATTTTCACTTGGACACTTGATACGGTTCAGCACGTTGGACCCAAGAATGTAATGCAGTTGTGCAACGGATTCCGAGAGCCAGTTTGCCTCAACATGTAGGGATGGATGAATAAGAGTATTCACTCCATCACTCCTACACATATAAGTCAATGAACCTCTCTCAGCGTTTCTCAACCTTTTTTTGAACCATGGCACAATTTTGTATGTTGAAAGAATTCCATTTCACACCACCAACAAAAAAAATATTAGAAAATGACACTTTTTAGCCAACGGATGACAATATAGTCTCTTAATTCACTGATACTCTGGGCCTGTTTAGATGCACACAAAGCTGATATCATGGGAGGAAGATAGGCTTACATTCCTTGTAAAACACAGTCACTCCACAATGGATTGCTGTTGTTTTTTAGATCCATCCGTCCATCCATCAATCCATCTATCCATCCACGTTCAATGCCCAATCAAGTGAAATTGGATCATTTTTCACAGCAAACCTGACATTATCTTGCAGTACCGCGGCGCAGTGGTTGAAACACACTGTGCTATTTCTTGCTCAAGTCACATTTATTCAAATATATTTGAATTGACGACCTTGATCGCTGATATTTATGTGATGTTTAGGAGTTGACGGGACGGCTGTCTGATGACTACCCTCTCCTGCCGGGGGAGAAGCCTCCACAGATTCACAGACGCATCGGGGCTGCGTTTAAACTGGACGCCCAAAGTATCCCTCAAGGAGCAGAGGTACAGCAAATCATTCACGTGCCCACGAACCGAAATCGAGTTGATGTTTGAACAACACGGAAAGTTCAACGACGCTTCCTTCGACAGGACTCCAAGCTGAGCTTGGTGGACGCCGAGCTGGCGCTGCAGATGAAGATATTCGAGGCGGCGCGCAAGCTCTACGAAGAGCAGCATCCCAGTAAGGCCGTGAGGAAGAGTCGGTTGCTGCAGTGCAAGAGGGAGGAGAAAAAACTCAGGCGGCTGCAAGAGACGGCGTTTCAGCTGCAGCTGGAGCACGGCCGGTCGTCACCGCTGCCAGCCTTGAGTCTTGCACAAGGTGAGAGACGACTGGACACAATATCCCGCATCAAATCTCTTCTGTGTTCGTCTGTGTAAAAAAAAACAAAAACAAAAAACACTTCAACAAACATTCATGTGATGACGGGATAAATATTTTGTCTGAATTTTAGATCTGGGGACCTCAGACGACAGCTCTCTCTCAGACTCTGTTGTGCAAGATGAGGGTAAGCCCTGGTGTTTTCACACCTTCAGTTTGTATTTAGTTTTTTCTTTTTGTCTTTTTTCCAAGCTAACAGCAGTGACGTTAACTCATAGCGAATTAGTTTTGGTCCCTCCCATTTAAGGTTAAGTGTGTAATATTTGGAGATTATGAGAAGAAACGGCAACATGTGGTAGTTCACTGGCAATGTCTCCTGAGCTTGCCAGTGAACTACAGTGGCCTGCGCACACAGACTTGGATACCTCATCCACCTTCTTCTTCGTTGGTTTAATTAAGGACGCAAGATTTCACCCTAAATACGAAACGCGCTGTCAGGCGACCTGGATTGTCCTCACCAGGCTTCCTTTGAAATATGGTGGTGCAAGATGGCAGCTAACTGGGAGCAAGACCCTTGATCTTTGGATATTCTTATATGAGAACCAGTCATTGGGTGGTAAAACTAAATTTTTTCAGACTTTTATTGGACTGCAAATATCCACTTTTACTAATGTATTTATGGGCAGTATTTTGAGCTTTTACCAATATAAAAATCATAAATCAAGCCAAATTTGACTCACTGGACCTTTAAACCTAGTTTGTTGCTTTATTAAACCCATGCGGATTCAGTTAGATTGCCTGTTCTTCATCTCTCTCTACTGCAATCACACAGCATATTTTCCTGCTTTTTCAGAGGTGATGAGTCAGTCCTCACAGCTGTTCTCGGTAATCGCTGGTGGAACTCAGGCTGACCCGTCGACCCCGCAGTCGGTCACAGACGGCCCCTGCGTGTCTCCAGCCAGAGACCTGCGGCCTCAGCCCCTCGCAGCCCCCGTCCATTCTCCCAGTCTGAGCATCAGCTCCGCCCTGAGCTCCACCTCGAGCCCTGTGTGCGACCGTCCTCCCATCGAACCCTCCCCGTGGTCAGAGTCCAGCCTTGACCAACCGTATCAGAAGTGCAAGAAGTCCCGCTCCTCCAGCAAGACCAGGTAACATCCGCAGCTCCTCCTCCTCCTCCTCCCCTCGTTGAGTTTTTATCAGTTCTGCCAAGGTCTGTTCGGCTCTTCTGGCCTCTGCCCTCCAGCTTTACAAGATTGTGAGTGAAGTTCACCGAAAGAAAAAAAACATTATGACCAAAGTTAATAATTGCATTTTCAAGTTTTTCCATTGACGACGTGTTTTGTGCTGTTCTGTCAATCCCTGTTATTGTTACTCATCCGTTACTAGAGACTAATAGATGGGAGCAAATTCTTCCCCCTTTAATCCAAATCACTGGAGTGGTAATATTTGTGACACTGCCATCTGCTGTTTAGTCCTGTAACACTGCTTCATCTTCATGTCCGGCAGTCCAGTCAAAGAAGTGCTGCCGCCGCTTGAGGCCTGCCTTGAAAAATCTGGTTTGCCAGCGCAGCTCTCCCACCTGAAGCTGAGCCGCAGCCAGTCCAGCAGCACTCCCTCCACGCCAGAGATGCGTGTACACAGGCAACTTTCTCTCAGGTACTGAAAACTCAAGTCCTACCTGTTTGTAGTATGACTCTGAGGCTTGTGAATGATAAACTGATGCGCTGATAACGAGAGAGATACGATTCTAGAAGTATACACTGACATGTTGTATATGCTGTTCTTTTTATTATCGCGCTTTATTTTTGCCGGTGCCGCACAGCAACAGTGTGTATGTGGTGTTTTACATATTTGAAAATATTCTACTGCATTGTAAGATGGTCACTTTTATAGAATTGCATTCCTTATTTCCAAACATATCAACGTCAACAAATTTTAACCATCAAATCCTATCAAATCGTTCCATATTAGAGGTTCAGCATTTTTGAATTACCTTAACCTCTGCGTCGAGATGCATATGGAATCATCTATCACAGAGTGATGTGCAACCCTAGTGACTATAAGTTAGCTCTGCAAATAATAGGAATTTACAAATAAGTCTACCTCACAAATAACCTGTCTTTGTTCCTTTTCCGTGATTGTTTTCTTCCACAGATTATCCAACACGGACTCTCCGTTCGAGAAGGACAGAGGTCGCGCCAGGGGTGCGAGGAGGCGACTCACAGAATACACTATCACTCTCCCGGAGACGCCCCCCGCCGGTCCCCCCCCTGTGCTGCATTACGCCAGCCGAGCCGGCTCCGAGGACAGCAACTCTGAGCACTCCTTCGCCTCCTACAACAGCTCGCCCTGCCGGGAGCTGCTGTGCGACTCGCCGGTGCAGCACCAGTCGTCTCCGCGAGGCAGCTACGCGCCGCAGCCGTCCCCGCGGCAGCCAAACAACTTCTACCACAACTCCAGACATCAGTCCAGCCCCTGCTTCCACAAGGCCTACAGTCCCGAGGAGGTGGTGGTGTACCCTCCGGACGTGGACCTGGCCCGGGGCTACTACGCCCAGCGCTCGCCGTGCCCCCCCAGCAGGTACGGGTACTGGCACCAGGACGCCGCCGTGTCCCACCACCAGAGGGCTCAGAGGCCCTTCCCCCCGAACCCGCTCAGACTGTCCCCCTCGCCTCGCCCCGAGTGGGAGCGCCCGCGCTACCAGAGCGGCGGCGGCGGCCTCTCACCACAGCTGGTGAGCGAGCAGCTCAAGTCGTGGCATCGGCGCAGTCAGCTCACAACGCCGAGGTCCCGCTCGCTGGACAGGCAGGGAGCCGTGCGGCTCAAACACCTCCCCAGCCAGCAGCCCAGCGGCTACCAGAGCCACAAGTACGCCGAGCAAGTGAGTGAGAAAAACGTTGACGCTGAACGGGAAATCTGTTATCACCTGCTCACATGTTAATAATGATCACCTCGATGATTTTAATCAGACGTTTTATATCCCAAAGTGATTTTCAGTAATAAGCATTTCAGCTTTGAAATTTTCCTGTAGGTCATTTAAATTGGATGCCTTTTTTTTGTACCATGGGACGAAAAAAAAACAACAATATAGCACTGAATGCTTAAAGGTGTTTTCCCTTTATTCCTAAATGTCATCCCTTGCTCCACCGATAAACTGTGTGCCGCAGCGGCTAGCTGACCTAGCGGTAACATAACACATCTGATGCGTTTGCTTAGCAGTGACCGAGAGAAGGTGTTTTTATCCCATCGCCTTTAAGATTTCCACTCCCATTCATTCAGGAAACATTGCCAGGGTGCCAGGGTAGAGTTCCTGTTTAAAGCTGTGAAGAATAATCTACATATAAAATCAGTGTATCAATTCAGCTGCCATTTTCACAATTTTTTTATCTGGCTCTTGCATTAATGTTTCTGTCTGGATAGATGGAATCCTAAATAATGTGAGCTTGACAACATGCTCTTTATGCTGCTCATGTTGTAATGTTGGAAATGTGTTTTAACCGAACAAGATGCAGGCCATTGTATAATAAAATGTTACTTTTCTGTCGCTCTCGTCAAGGTCACCCAGAGAAGAACACCTCAGAGTGCTGCGGATGATGCTCAAGGACACTGGGTTGTGGACGATGGCACTCACTTTGCAAGTCAACTGTAAACCCTCACTAAGAAATCCTCTGATAACTCAACAGACTCGCAGTTCGACTGCTCTCTGCCCAAAAAGATCAGTTTCATCCACGAGTCAAGTGCAACGATCTCTCAGTGTCCAGTGAAGGAGTGTGAGGCTGTTACAAAGTCGTGCTGTCCATACCAACCACTGCATCCAAAGGGTCACAGTTAAAGTGATTGCAAAGTCGGTGATTAGACTTTTACTTAAGAAGAGTATTCTTAAAATGTTTGAACTGAAAGAGCCTTAACGCTATTTATTATTACTAAGGTGTGTTTGTTTGAAAAGAAGCTGCGTTGTGACAAAGCTAACGTGCTGCCACCTCAGAACTACTACTAATTCTGTCATCAGAGTGTTTCAGATAAACCTACATCAACTTGTACTTTATACGTTTACGGTACGTAGTCATATGCACTAAAATTACGAGATGCTGTTATCACAAAACTGAAAATGTATATCAGTCACTATGCCTAAATATTTGTAAGAGTTCTAATGATGTGAAATCAAGTAATAGTTGAGTACTAAAAATGTAACTTTGTTTATAATTTCATTTTGTGTTGACTGGTTTGAATTAACATGTTAAACGTCAGTCACTTAGTATGTGTGTGTGAGCGGGTGTTTGGGTGGGCAGCCTCTCTCTCTCTCTCTCTCTCTCTCTCTCTCTCTCTCTCGCTCTCTCTCTCTCTCTCTGTGTGGCTATGCCAGTTAACTTGAATTACTTTTAGACTTGATGAACTGGTGGAAACTAGAGGACAACTTGACTTACAAAGTACAACAGGAGAAGAGTCTCGATGCTTGGCAGCTATTGTCAGATTAAAATGTAAATGTCTTGAGTTTAAATATAAACTCCCCTTCATCTGTGTTCGACAAACGATTTACTTTTGTTAAAAAATATCTTTGAAGATGTGATAAACAATCTTAGCGTTCAGAAATCTTTTAAAGTTAGAATTACAGCTCCCACAAAGGAATGTGTTAAAGATGTGTTTCACTTAACTAGAAGTATGAAGGGAGCAGTAATGTTATGAGTACATGACCTGTTCATGGTTTTTTTTGAACATGTCACTAAAGTCTGCGTTTAATCCATTTTTTCACAGAGACTTTGCCTTTGGCAAAATCTGTCAAAGGTTACATTCTTCATCAAAAGATCTAGAGAAATTTAAATATATCTTTATTGTAAACAGCAACAACAACACACATTTATTTTGGTTGTCTGCCTGTTTTTGGATTCTCTCCACCAATGTCAGTGCATTATTTTTGAATAGAAGTATACACGTTTAGGTCCATCCATCCATGCATCTGTCAATTTTCCATGGATGTCTTTTCCTACAGTCGCGGTCACTGGCCTGTACTGGAGCCCGTCCCAGCTGTGTTTAGGCGAATGCTGGGTTCACCCAGGACAAGTCACCAGTTTATTGTGGGAGGGGTTGGAGTCCCTGTAGAAGAACCCTCAGACAGGGAGAACATGTTAACAGTTTTCTTCAATTCTTATTCTACTCATGTTAAGTTTGATCCTTTTCAATGACAGGAAAACGGTGCAGATTCCACCACAGATTCACCAAAACAATTCTCTGATCTTATCTTATTTTGGGGGGGAAGTCAGACCTGATACCAAAGGTGACAAACATGAATTTTCAATATCAACTGCAGCTAGAGACTGTGCTGGTTGTATATCTGTTTTTCTTAACATAAATTTGTTTTTACCCCTTTTCTACTGCCTTTTTTATTTGTTTGTGTACATTCAATGGTAATAATGTGTTCCTGGTTCAATTCTGTGAACATGTTTTTCCTGTGGAAGAAAATAAAGTATAAACATTTACTTTTAATTCTCTTCGGCATATACTTGTATGTCTACGTATGATGCGTATTTTACCAACAAAAGTGTATTTATATTTTTAAAATGTATATATGTACGCTTTTGTTTTGAAAATCGAGGAGCAGTGGGTTTACGGAAAAGAGCTTCCGGAAAGGATTGTATATCGCGTATCGATAAACAATCACCTACCTGGTCTAAAGGCTCTCATAGCAGGTGAGGAGTATTCATTCAGTTGGTCCAATATGAAAGATGTTCAGACTACCGTTATTACAAGTATATGTCGTTGATGTAGCGCAGTCTTTGTCAGTCTGCTCTTTGGTAAAATCACGAAGCTGTTTCTTTGCTGGTTAGCTACAGCTTAGCGCTAGCTAAAACGTAACATTAGCTTGATGCCAGCCATACGATACGGTACTCGATAGGTTCAGGTGAGCCAGTCTTCATTACATTTTAATACGGCTCGTCTCGACGACAGGCATTCATCGATCAAGATAATACATTTTTATATGTCAAAATCTCCGATTTTTGTGCTTGTTTACATTTTGTACTCGCACCTTTCTTTATGTGCTAACCAGTCTTCGTTGGGCAGAATTCGCCTAGATTTGTCCAATGTAATCGTAGGGGTTTTTTTGTTGTCACACTCGGTTGTGTCTCAACTATTCGTGTTTTCTGTTTTACCGGAGGTGTTGTGTCAGTGAAGCTGTTCGAAGAAAAGTCATGTCTGGTGACGTTAGACCAGCGCAAGTGTGGTAGCGCCTTTATTCTCCTGGCGTTGTCTCTGCTCGACGAAACAAAGCTTTATATAGTTGAACAGACATTCAGAAACCGGTTGTTTTGCGGAGGAAAATGGTCTTCTAGTGGAGAACCTGGATAAACAACATGTAGGAGTGCGGGAACAAAAGCGGCCGATTGTTCTGCATTAACCTCAGTCTAATAATTACGTAAAGTACGATGTGCTTTTATTGTCCTGCACGGGACGATTTAATACATTAGAAGTCCTGCTGGCACGCATACCTGATATAATGCAGCAGTTGGTAAATAAGCTAGCCATACTTTTTCCGTTGTAAACACACAAGTATTAACGTGTTTTACAAGAACCACATTTTTTTTTTTTTTTTTCAAAGTTACTAGAAATGCAGGAAGTGATTGTCAACTCTTTTTCTCAAGACACCCTGAAATGTCAGTTGAATTAGGCTAGACTCTGCCAAATCTTGCATTCAGCTTTCATGTCAGCATTTTGGCCATAACGTCATACTTGCACTTATTTTCTATTGATCTGTTTTAGTGTAACTGGGGATTAATGCAATCATACATCCGACTGAGTTTTATGTCTACTATCAATTTATTGTCTGATTTTAAAAAATTAATAAATTTAAAAAAAAAAAAAAAAAAAAATTGGGCCTGACTCTATCGGATACATTTGTAGTCCCACATAGTCCTGGCAATTGTTTTAATTATTTCTATGTATATTTCTCAATCACGTTATTTTACAGTAATCAATTATGTACAGGTTGATCATCAAGGTTAACGCAGAATTTTTTTTTTTCAAGTCTTAACTTGAGTTGTTATTCGTGCTCACTGTTGATTTCAATTCTGGTTCCTCAGGAGAAGATTGAATTATCAGTACCAGCTGAGGCAGAACACAGGGACTGTGAGTGGGTCATCAGGCAGTCTCCTTATGTCAGGCCGCAACGGGTCTGCAAGTGATGCAGACTGCCGGATCTCTGAGGACTGCCGCGTCCCAGATGTTGAGCTGATGGAGCTGGGGCCGCTGCTGGAGGAGGGAGGAGGGCGACAGGCGGCAGCTAAAAGCGTCCACCCGGAGGTAGGACAGCCTCGGGAAATTCCCCAAAAGCAGAAGAAAAAGCTCGGAGCTCTCACCAATTTTTGTCCTTTTTTCAGGGAGCTCCGATGCTCGATGATGAGGAAGAGGACGATGACGAGGTGGGCGAGGTTCTGACCCTTCCACTCCAGGCCCACCACGCCATGGAGAAGATGGAGGAGTTTGTACACAAGGTAAACGCTTATCTTCACAGGTTCCTGAAGCTGTTAGGTCGCGGAGTTGAGTTGCAAACCGGGACTCGTGCACATGACTTTTAACTCCATAGCCAATTATGTAATTGACCAACAAATAAGGGGTGGAGGGGCGGCGAGCAAGAGAGAGAGAGGAGATCCAGAGCCGTTAAAGGCACTGCGGCGTTTCCTGCTGCGCCGCTTTCCACTGCATTAATCATTGCCACCAACGTTAAGACGGTTACACCTCCCCTCTGGTCACCGGGCCGCTCCACTCTTCCACAATCTGACCCCGGCACCAACGCCACCCGTCCAACCAAAACGCAGCGGTGAGCCGGAACCGCTTTTGCCGTACGGCCCTGCTGCGTTCAGGACGCTATGTACCAGAACGACTGAAAAATCAGTGGGGGGGGGGGGGCAACGGCGGCTGCAGAGCAGTAATAATAATTCACCATGTCCTCTTTCATGTCCTCCTCCTGCTTTTCAGGTTTGGGAGGGGCGCTGGAGAGTCATCCCTTTCCACGTCCTGCCCGAGTGGCTGAAGGATAATGATTACCTCCTGCACGGACACCGGCCCCCGATGCCCTCCTTCCGGGCCTGCTTCGGAAGCATCTTCAGAATTCACACTGAGACCGGAAACATCTGGACACACCTGCTGGGTGAGAGGGGGAGAAAGGCCTTGCACGCACCTGCCTTTAGAATAGAATAGATTCTTAACAAAGTGTTTATTAATCCCACAGTGGTGAAATTTGTATAATTACAGCAACGGCATAGTGCAAAAAAGATGGAAAATTATATTCATTGAAAATAGATAAGGCAATAAAAACTAAAATCTAAACTGTTTTATTGTAAAAAAAAACAAACAAACAAGATATTTACATCTTATGAACATTTGGAATATTTACAGCTATCTACATACTGACATATAGATAAGGGAGTAATTGAAAGCATTTTGTCGACAGTCTTGTGTTGATTGCTGCATGTATTGTATTGCATAGCTGCAGTATCTTCAGTCATTTGTTTTCGGGGAAAAAAATGTTTTGTTTTTTTTCTCCTTCCTTTAGGGCTCATCTTGTTCATCTGTCTGGGCACGTTAACCATGCTGCGGCCCAACATGTATTTTATGGCCCCACTGCAAGAGAAGGTGGTGTTCGGGATGTTCTTCCTGGGAGCTGTGCTCTGCCTCAGCTTCTCCTGGCTCTTTCACACCGTCTACTGCCACTCTGAGAAGGTGTCTCGCACCTTCTCCAAGTAAGTCCTCACGGACGTGCATGTGCATGCTGATTGGCCAGGTCGGTCACGTGACCACGTCGTGCAGCTTTGAAGCTTCGCTGCTGTTAAACGTTGCTCTTTTTAACAAAACTAATGCTAAGAAAAATAAAAAAGCCTGAGAATTGATTCCACGGCTCAGTAATGAGCTTTTATTCAACAGCAAATTCGCAGTGACATTGCAGCTATACCAGCGTTGGTATATCGTCCCAGTGTTATTCTAATATTGCAATAAACATAGCGTTTTGTTTACTTTATTAAATTCTGCAAAGGCGTCACATCATTTACATATCTTTATGTGGATCATTTCAGAAATGTATTTTTCAAGCTCTCAAAAGTGATATTTACTTATTTTGTCTCCGAGTTTTTCTAATCCCAATCTTAGGTTGATGTGCAGTTTGAAATGATAACGAAAGTTCATTTGAAATTTTTAAGAGGCCGTCATCAGACTATCTACCAGATGTGAAGATTTGGGCTTCCATTTGTGGCCACCTTTTCTCAACGGTTTCAATTTGAATCACATTGAAAGGATGCAACACGTGTGCTTTTGTGTTGAGGTTTTACTTGAACGTAGGATTGAAAACTCAAAATTCTAAACCTAAAAATGTTTTTGTGTGTGTGTTTAAATGCAAGGAATCAATAGTGCTCTTGCATGCTTTTAAAAAAAAAAAAAAAAGAACTGCAGCTTTTCTGGGCAGATTTTAACTCCTCTTGTTTGTCTGTGTGGTTTCCTGTCATCAGGCTTGACTACTCAGGCATTGCACTTCTCATCATGGGCTCCTTTGTGCCATGGCTGTACTACTCCTTCTACTGTTCCCCTCAGCCTCGACTTATCTACCTCACTATTGTGTGCGTCCTTGGCATTGCTGCAATCGTAGTTGCCCAATGGGACCGTTTCTCAACACCTCGTCACAGACCTACAAGAGCAGGTATCCAACGTTTTTGTCGTCTGTCAGTAGTGTGTGAACACTAATTACGCTGATTAACTGCTGAGCTTGTTTTTGATTTGTGAGATAAGTCAACTAAGAAGAGGAACATTTTGGAGAAGAACCAGTCGTATCAGTGTAATAAATGCAGAAATTGTTTCACATGGGCTACAAGTCCTAAAACAACAGCAAAAGAAAAGAGGTTTTATCTGAGGCGTGAAAAATTTGGAGGCAGACTAACAAATCCAACAGCAAAATTAGAGACAAAACATTTAATTTATACAACTTCACCGTTGATCCGGGTTCAATTATTAAAAATTGATATTTCAGAAGAGAAGGGAAGTAGTAGTAAGTATGAATTCAGCCTTTCAGCAACAATAACCTACGACCCTGTTTTCACTTTGCAGAAAAGCAGGTCATTTACAGGCATTTGAAATTCCCATTCATGTGGAAGCTGTCACAGATGGAAAAAAGGCGGCATAGCATTTTCTCTCCCCCATGCAAAGAAATCTGTGATGACGTTGCGTACATACGATATGTAGGAAACACTGTCACGCTGCTGTGCATTCCAAATTTTCCAAATTTTTGCTGCGCTATTTGACTGAAGCGTTTGTGTAGCTTTCGATGTAGAGATAATCTGCAGCATTAACAAGCGACCTGGCAGAACCAGAAGTCATTGCACTCAGTGACCTAAATGTTGTGAGCGTACATCACTTCCTGTTTTGTCTCGACTCTCGTGGTTACCGTCGCGTCTAGCACAAGCTGGTTAATTACTAGCCCGCAAAGGCGGACCCGAGTCAAAACACGGGCATTCGGGAAAACGTGCCGGCTTTGTGAATGTGTGAAAATGGCACTGAAAATCCCAACATTTTGTTTTGTTTTTATGTTTTTTTAAGGTGACAGTTCACAGGCATTTTAAGTGAAAACCACTGTGCCTGCTGTGCAGCCATCTTCATGATTTCAAACCACGGTGTCTCCCTCAGGTGTGTTCATGGGTCTTGGATTAAGCGGCATTGTACCAACCATGCACTTCACCATCGAGGAGGGCTTTGTCAAGGCCACCACAGTCGGACAGATGGGCTGGTTCTACTTGATGGGGGCCATGTATATCACTGGTGCTGGTCTTTATGCAGCCAGGATCCCTGAGCGCTATTTCCCTGGCAAGTGTGACATCTGGGTAAGTGCTTTTTGTGTTCAGGATCTGCATTTTACATTTACACAGTCTTAAAAAAACAACAACAATGGATTTAGTTTAGTGTAAAAAAATATGCCATTTTGTTCATAAATACTTGTACGTGCTGCCTGTATTTTAGAATTCTTTCCTGCTTGCTTATTTTCTGAGCATCAGGTACTGAAAATTATACTATTGATTGATTGATTGATTGATAAAGTACAGGCACAGAAAAGTCATAGAATGAAATAGAACAGAATAGATGCACTTTAGTGATCTCAAATTGGGAAACTACGCTGTTGCAGCACTATCCAGTAATTACAAGAAACATTTAAGTGAATCCATATGCAACAAACAAACAATATATTTAGCAATGCGTTAACAGTAAGACTCTCAAGTTGTACCCGGCTGCCTTCACTAATGCTTTCACTTCACTCTGCACAGTTCCACTCTCACCAGATCTTTCACGTGCTGGTGGTGGCGGCAGCTTTCATCCACTTCTACGGGGTCTCCAACCTGCAGGAATTCCGCTACGGCCTCGAGGGAGGATGCACAGATGACTCGCTACTCTGAGGGGCGCAACTGTGATCTCACTCGTGCTTTTTAAAATTGCCCCACAAACACACTTGAAAAGCTGCTGGAATTCAATATATAGTCAATTATTGCTCCTACTGTGCTTCTGATTTGCCGAGGGTGGGGGGGGTGGGGGTGGGGGGGGGGACTTGTTTGTTGTTTCAATGGACTTTCTGTTTGGCCTCCTTATGCTCCAGTAACGTAGCAGTAACCAGCCATTAAACTACAGAAACTTTCATCAGGCACCGCATCTTAGAAATCTATCAAGCCTGAAGTCGGCGTTTTCAAGTCAGTTCAACGTGGGGATTTTTTTTTTTTTTTTTTTTTTAAACCTTGTAACTGATGGTTTCTTCTCAAAAAGTTGTCAAGTACCCCAGACCTCTCCCTAGTTTAGTACCGTTGCACAAAGTGTACAGATAGTACGGTTTGTGCTGTAGCAGAGTGCACCAACTGTAATCCATTCTTTTTTTTTTTTCCTTCCCGCCAGTCCTTCATGCAGGTCAAAGGATGAATGTACTGTCTCACCAGAAGTTAATTCTTGGTGGCCTGCGCAGGTATTCATATGTTGTGTTAAGTGTGTAGTTAGCGCCACAAGGTTGTTGGGTTTTTTGTTCCGTTTGTTTTTATGAAAGCGCTCTGACACACAACTCTGTGTTGTAAGCATAAGGAGCGTCTGGAAGCACCTCGCAAATTGACGTGGCTCCTCTTTGTGTGCAGTGAACGCTCCAAAATTTGATTTCATAGAAAAAAATAATTACACAACAGTGTAGGCGAACATAAAGCTTGAGGCTTTCGAATTACGTTCGACAACTCTGAGTATTATAAACTGTTACGCTCAGCGGAGCTAAGAAGTAATACAATGAAACTAAATGTTATGCTTTACTTTGGACACCTTCCCTTGTATGGTTTAGATTGTAATATAAATCCAAACAAACTGCTGATGTGCAAGACACATCTGATCAGTTATGCTGAGAAATTTACAATATACGTTGAACTTTCAGAAAACATTTTTATTTCCGTTTCTTTCTCCCAAAACAACGTAATGATTATTTTCTACAGTTCCTGGGCTACGCACAATGTACAGATCTGGATATGTCAAATTGTGTTGTTTTTTTTGTTTTTGTTTTTTCGTGGAGAGACCTTTCTTTCATGCTAGATTTTCTGGTGCAATGAAGTGCAACATGCACACAAGTTGTACACTATTAAAGTCAGAACTTTAACTCCCTGGATGGGTTTTACAATGGGTTATGTATGATTAATATAATCTTTTAGTAATCCTGTGCCTTAGGCCAATGGAAACATTTTTAAAAATAAACGGCCTGTCTTAACAGTCAAGGGAGCTTCAATGACACATCTTGTTTTCCTTGCCATGTATACAATCAAATCACTATTGAACATACAACTCCATTGATAGGTTGTATCAACTGCTGTTTAAAGAATCCTTTTCTAGATCAGCTTATTCAAGCTTTATTACAAAGACTAAAACAATGTGTGTTCTTGAGTTTAATGTCTTGTGTAGAAAGTGATAAAACCTACATTTCACAGAAATGTAGACGGAAATATTTATTAATGGTGAACTTGGGAAAATTGTTGGAATAAATCTTTTTTTTCCACATGTAAAAACCCTGTGTCCGATTTGTGTTAAATGCCGTCATGTAACTAGCACCATATAGGTTTGTTAACATCTTCGAAGCTACAGATTTTGTTACAATAAACTTGTGTTAAATTTTTATTAGACCTCCACCTTTAATTCTTAGAATTCAGATTTTATTAAACATTTGTGCTTTTTGTGTCAACACTATATTAAGTTGATTGGCCTACAGATCAGGCAACAAGAGTCCTGGGGCCTTTCGGTGTGAAGTTTACGTGTTCTCCCTGAGTTTGCGTGGGTTCTCTCCAGGTTCTCCAGCTTCCTCCCACAGTCCATAAACATGCATGTGAGGTGCAGTGGGAGCTCTCAGTTGGCTGTAACTGTTTGTATGTGTGTGTGTGTGTGAGTGGGAGTATTGTCAGTCACGGCGTTGGTAACTGCAACGACAACAGGCGCTTGCTTCCAACAAAAGGACAGTCTCAAAACCACCTGGATGCATCCTCGGTCCAAACATTGGCACCTCATAGACTATGTTCTAGTGCGCCAGCGAGACCTCAGAGACGTCCTACACACCAGAGTGATGCCCAGCGCAGACTGTCACACTGACCATCGCCTAGTGAGCTGTAAACTCAGGCTGCACTTCAAACCCAAACCAAGTAAGGGAGGGCCCCCCAAGAAAAAGTTCAAGCTTGACAAGCTTCAGTCAGCTGAAGTGAAAGCTGGCTTTCAGGCAGGCATACAGTCCAGGCTTGAAAACGTCTGCCCAGAGGAGCTCTCCCCTAAAACACTCTTGAGTCAACTGAAGATCGCCATTCTGCAGACATCTGGAGAAGTTCTGGGGTTTACCACAAACAAGAACAAAGACTGGTTTGACGAAAACAACCAGGAGAGCCAGGAACTGCTGGCAAAGAAGAGATCAGCCCACCAGGCCCACTTAGCTCAGCTGTCTTGTCCTGTGAAGAAAGATGCCTTTCGCAGCAGCAGTAGCAACCTCAAGCGAAAGCTTCGAGCGATCCAGAATGAGTGGTGGACCAACCTTGCAGTCAGAACCCAGCTATGTGCCGACGCTGGTGATTACAGAGGCTTGTACGAAGCCCTTAAGACAGTGTATGGCCCTACTCACCAGGTCCAGAGTCCTTTGCCCAGTGCGGACGGCCAGGCGTAGTACTCACCACCCTACTGTACGGCTCTGAGTCGTGGGTAACCTACCGTCACCACCTACGCTCGAGCGCTTCCAACACCGTTCTCTCTGCGCTCCATCCTCAACATTCATTGGAGTGACAATGTCACCAATGCTGAGGTCTACGAGCAAGCGAAGATCACCAGCATCGAGGCCATGCTGCTCAAGTCGCAGCTACGCTGGGTAGGACACGTTTCCAGAATGGAGGACCATCGAATGCCCAAGATAGCCCTGTACGGAGAACTCTCCACTGGCTACCGTGACAGAGGTGCTGCAAAGGAACAGTACAAAGACTCTCTCAAGAAATCCCTGGGTGCCTGCAACATTGACCTTTGCCAGTGGTTGATGCTTGCTGCGGACCGCCAGGCCTGGCGTCACACCACGGACCAGGCCGTCTCCTCCTTTGAAGACTCCCGCAGGGCCAACCTGAAGGAGAAACGCCGCAGGAGGAAGGATCGGGACGCTTCAGCAGCTGTACCAGACCAGACTTTTGACTGCACCCGCTGCGGCAGGATCTGCTTGTCCCGCATCGGACTAGTCAGCCACCAACGTGCCTGCAGCCGACGTGGACAGCCGCCTTTATAAATCTTTGTTGACGAAGCCACGCCAAGATATATATATATATAGAGAGAGAGAGATTTATATGAGTCCAGAACTTTTGAGGTCAGCCACTGAAAAGCTAACCGAATATTCCGCTCTTTCAGGGCGGAACTAAGTCACTGTTGATGTGTTTCCAGACGGGAGTTTTTGGGGAAGGGATATCAGGACGGCTACACGGAAATCATGCTAGTTTAAACCTGGCTAATTAGTCACTTTATTACAGTTGTATCGGCAGTGTTTTAACTTCAGCATTAAGGTACGTTTAGTAGCTCTTATCCACAAGTCTACAGTTGGTCAAGTGGAACTTAAAATGGACGATTGATAATGTATTAAATTTACGTTTAGCTTTAGCATAAGGTTCAGGCTCCGATATTGTTATTAAAACATTCTTGTTCCGTTAAGGTTTTAAAATGACGTAAAATATTTCTGACTGTGTGTCGCTTACACTTTGAAATATGCTTCAAAACGATATATTTTATTGTGCGACTTCCGCATTTTTCATTAAACGAGTGGTAACGTGAACCAATAGATGTAGTCATCAGGACTAAGATGACAAAGATGTTCAATTATTTTTTCCTTTTTTTCTAAAGTCGTGGTTAAAATCTTTAAGCATGCGCTTGTTTCTATTAGTAGGAACTGTCTGTGTGCATGAATACAGCCAAATGACGCATTGACATAACATTATGGCTTTTGATTTATTGTTGACTTAAATCTTCAAGGGCCAACAGAAATCAGACTTTTAGACCTGAACTTCAAAGGGGTCTGACACACATATCTTTAAAAAAAAAAGAAAAGATTATTATTAATAATAATAATAATAATAATAATAATAATAAAATAAAGTCTCCTTTTATTCTTCAGTGTGGTCAAATTTCTGTCACAAGAAATTCATTTGAAGTCATAATCCCTATTTTAATTTGTCACCTGCTAGGTTAAAACTGTTAAAAAGCCGGTTTGAACGGTTACATTTTCCAAATCAAATTTGATTCATATGCATGGGACACATGGAACTTAATTTCACGAGTACACTCACTAACGGCAAAGTATGTTGTGTTTCAAGGCGTTCAGTCTGATACTGCATTCGTGGATGGGGCCTTGTGTAATGGCATACAGTTGGGTTTATGCAACCACAGAAGACATGTATCCTTCAATAATAAGAATAAGTGTGTCCTATCACCCTCCTGACCAATCCTGACAGCATATGTTGCCTTTTAGTGCATTCACTGTGCACTTGGAAAGTTAAATAACCGATTTGTTTTTTTTTCTTTACAAGTGTCCCTCGTGTTGCCTTGTTCAATCTTGTTTAGTGGATATACAAGCCAGTGACCAAGACTTTTCATGTTCACTGTGATGCATTTGCTGTCTACAGGAATAAGAGATGGATGACAATCACCAGTCGAGTGAAACGTCTGATCGATCTGACCTAGTTTCTGAGAACGGCAAAAACAGCAAGTCCATCGTTTGCCAACGCTGTGGATCCAAGGTTCTGTGTGAGGGAACAGCCCTGTTTGCCGAAAAAGAGGTAAAATGTCATGACTAGACTGGAAACAAATTCCCTCTGTAAACTACCTCCAATTCCTCCAGTTATCCACATGCACTTTCAAATCGTGCATCCAAAACTACCCCGCCCTCTTAGCACCTTTCTTAAGACCATGCTGCTCTTAAATGTGGTTAAATTATTGTCTTTTAGTGTTTTTAAAGGATCTTGAAGTGTGTTTTACTGTGTCCCTTCAGGTCTGTTCGAGCATCATGATCTGGAGAACCATATTTACATATTGTCTTACTGACAGATATGCTTAGTACTCAAATTATCCTCAAACTTTTCGGTAGATACCTGGCTTACATTTAGGTTTTGTTTAACTAAAATGTGATCTGTAAATTTGTAAAAGTCTGACATATTATATACTTCATCTGAGAGATACACTGTTGCTTTAGGCAAAGCATTAGCATTTTAATTGTTTGAAAGTAACTGTGCACGTCATAAAGTAATGCTGACATAAGTTACCTTGTTGTTTTTTTGTAATGAATTCTATCAATGTGTGTGTGTGTGTGTGTGTGTGTGTGTGTGTGTGTGTGTGTGTGTGTGTGTGTGTGTGTGTGTGTGTGTTTTCTCACCAGCTGTTTCTACCATCCATGCGGAAAAAGAGCAACCTCAGCACCACAGAGGCCTCGGTGGATGGGGAGACTCTGACTGCCCACTGGTTTGTGGACGACATGTTCACTTTTGAGAATGTGGGCTTCACCAAAGACGTGGGCAGGATCAAATATCTGATCTGTGCAGACTGTGAGATTGGACCGATTGGCTGGCACTCCTTGGATGACAAGAAAAGTTTTTACATCGCAATGGAAAGGGTGGACCATGTATAGTACGATTCCACGCGACCGACCACCAAGAACTGAATGATAGTTGTACTGGCAAGCTGGTTTTTCTGTATTTACAGTGAACACTGACTGTTGACTGAATCCATAACACACGTGCATTCTTTCATGTTTGTTGTTGTTAAATGTGTGATGTTCATTATAATGAACCCATATCCGTCTGTTATGCTAACGTGACTACATCCTTCATGTTGTAATAAAGATGTTTTAGGGAAGGTTTGGTAGACTGCTACTTCAATCTTATAATATGAATGAATGCATAATGACTTTACGCTTGTAAAAGTGACCACTTTAGTTTAGAATTTGTAAAGTCAATTTATTTTATTTCTTATTTTAAAAGATTGTGCGAGACTGTTTTTTTTTTTGTTTGTTTTTTTAAATATAATTGTCATGATAACTTTAGACAGTGGCCTTTATCAATTTATAAGAGTTTTTGAAGGTTTTTTTTTTTTTTTTAAAGACAAGTTTGAAATGGCAAACAAATTTTGGCAGAAGAATGGATGAATAAGCCAAGGACAGAGACCCTAGCTCAGGGTTGGGCAAACTATTAAAAAAAAAAAAAAAAAAGTAAGTCATAATATAGCTGTATTTCATCATTATTTCCCCCCCCCCTGTGTTTTAAGAGTTATTTCAATATAGAGCTAAGTACTGTGGGGCTTCAAATACACAGATTTTGTTGTAACTTTGTTTTTGTTAATTTCCTATTGATATTAAAGCACGTTTTCTACATATCCCATGAAATATATCTTCCTCCAATGAGGTGGGTCACCCGAACACTCCATCCATTTGTTTCTGCTACGCCCACCAGTCAAGAAGTTCGCCCACCCCTGACCTAGCGGCGGTGTTGGATTGTGAGTTTGAATTGGTTCACCCGGTTTAGACGTGCACATTATTTTAAAGGTGCAGGTTTACTACATGCCACACGATGTCGCAACTGCGGCAGTTCGCTTCTTCTTCTTCTTCTTCTTCTTCTTTTTTTTTTTTTTTTAATTGCTGTTCCGAGACAGACGTCGACTGTTAGAAGAACAAGGCTTCGTTGTCTGTTAAAATGCACCAATCGCTGCTCCGAGTGTTTCAGCTGAGCCCGTCAAAATCAGGCAGTGCGGTTCAACTCTGCAAAATATCAGTGAAAATGTGTTTAAAAATGCATCTATGAGAGAATACAATATGTGGGCATTTTTGTTATTCATTTAGTTTTATTTGTTGTGTGCAACATATGCCCACGTCAACATTAGGCTTTCGGGAATCTATTACTTGCGACAAAAGACCACAAGTGTCGTCGTCACGTGGTCTGTGCGTGAGTTTCCGAGTGCGTGAACCCCGGCTATTCAAACCTCTCATGGTGAATGCGCTCGATGAACATATTACCGTATTTTTTATTTATTTTTAATTATTATTATTATTTTTATTTTATTTTAATTTTTTTACTAAACCGTGTTGTTTCTTTCATCAATTCATCTAAATATATCAACCTATTTTACCCTCTCGTTACTATAATAATTTACAGGACAGCTGGACTTTAATTGATTATTTTTATGGCTGTAGAATCGTTTTTGTGATTGGACGGACGTACTGCGGAAGTACTAGCCTACCGTAATGACAACTATAAGGGCGCAAATGTCTATTTTTATTTTATTTTTTCGCTTTCTAGAGTTTTGTGGTTTTTTTTTTTCGAGATATCTTAAACAGTTCAGAGGTTATGATTATGAAAAGTACGCGTGTAAAATCTTGTCAGCGGGTGATAGGTATATAAAATTAAGTTACAAGTTTGATATAAATTTGGTCCATAACCTAGTCAAGTCTCGCTTCATGGATTTGCATTCAGGTTCCTGAACTATCAACATATGTCCGTCTAGTCCCACCAATCAAAGAGCTCCTTTCGACCATTTAAAAACAAAGCGCCGGTCAACGCGCAACGATCTAAGCGGGTCTCTTTGAGAAGATAACCGAACGTAGCCCTCCGAGCTTCTATTCTTTCCACACGAGCAGGCGGCTTGCGGAAATCGGCTGTATCTGTCCAGTGCCCGCAGATAGCGCACGTACGCGCTGACAGGGTGAACGAATCAAACCCACACTAAAAAGGGGAACAGCGCTTATAAGGAAACCACGGAACCAACAAAGTAAATAATACCTTACCTAAGAATTTTCTTTGCTCAGAAAAAAAAAGTGCAAAACTCACATAATTTCGAGAGGAATAAAAAGTATTTCTAAGACATACGAGTTCGTTTAAAGCGGTGTTCCATGCAAATATTTTGCTATTTACCGAACGATAATGAATTTAAAAATACACCTATTTGAGCAGGGGAATTCACGCGTCTTACTGACATAGGAAAAAGGATAATTAAAAAAAATAGCAACAGCAAAAAAAATAAATGTTTCTTCATCGAATGTGTTCGGGATAAAGCGCTATAACCTAAATAAAGCGTGTCTACTTTTTCAAGCGGATGTACACAGTGCACAGACTGTCACTCTCTCGCACCCCCCACCCCCTCCAACTAGATAATTCCGTCTTTGAGTTCAATGAGGAAAGAGTGGACATGGACTGATGGACAGGATTTCACCACCAGCCCGATTGGAGTGAGGAGAAGAAGCCCCCTGCACGACATATTTCTGCTTACTGTCACTAAACAAAGATGCAAAGATGACTCAGCCCCCGCTGAATGAGTTCATCCCCCCGCCGGAGTGCCCTGTGTTTGAGCCCAGCTGGGAAGAATTCGCCGAGCCTTTCGCGTACATCAACAAAATACGACCCATTGCTGAGAAAACTGGTATCTGCAAGGTCCGGCCGCCGCCTGTGAGTTCAACCTCGTTTATTAACGTTATCGAGCGTGTTTCGTCGCTGCCATACACCCCCCACCAACCCCCCACGGTTGTTGTTGATAAGGTCGCAGGCAAAGTTGTGTTTTTAGACAGCCTTCAACATGGCGGATTGCGGCTCTGGAGTTGAATTGTCAGTTAGCCGGAGCTCGGACTCTGGGACGTTTGCTACGGGGGAAGCACTCCGGAGGGTCGACCGTGTTACAGTTGACGCCTAACACTCTTCCCCGTTCGGATTTTGTTTCAACATTACAGCTAGCGTTCGCTACATATAGGCGAGTGAAACGCTAATAAAGTTCGATAGTTTGTGAATACAGTGTTTACGTGAGTGCACAATGATAAGCTTCCTGGATTTGCGTGCACGGAAATGGCTCTCAGAGCCGTCGGCTCTTTCATGGTGAAGCCTTGTTAAACTAATTGTTTAACTTTCCACCGGGCTTTTTTGTTTTGTTTTGTTTTGTTTTTGCTTTTGCGGGTGTTTGATAAAGTCAGGCGTAACCCAGCTGGTCTCAGTCGGGCCTGTTTTGTTTTTTTGTTGTTTTTTTTGTTTTGTTTTTTACAAAGGAAGCAGTTGTCTTGACATCTTTACTAATATCGTTACGTACGTGCTCGGTGACCAACTGTTCATGGAGAGAAGCGTTGAGCTCCGGACTCTTGCAGTTTTAAGCAGTTTATCACGATCACACTCGATCGAACCTTAAATCGAGTGTAAACTGTTACGCAAACTGTCCACAGCATCAAACCGTTTTGGTAAATATTTGTTGTTGTTTTGGCACGACGTGCAAGTGGCTGGTTGGCGAAAGAATGAATTGGCTTGTGGTCGGAATGTCTTTTTTATTTGTTTATTTTATTGTTATTTATTTTAAATAATTGGATCGTCTGCCGTGATCCACACCTCCCTGGCGTGATGTGGAAACAAAAGTATTACGGTGCAAGACAGACAGACAGACAGGGGATCTCATTGTACTCTGAATATAATGGGACACAATGACAACAAGATTTTCTCCAATGTTTAAGCGTGGTAGTGTGGAGAGAGCAGATAGCCAAAGGCTGGTGTGACTTACTCATAACATCTCGTTCTGGGCCAAAAGAGGGCATAATCATAGATAGCATGTGATTTTGCACTTTGTTATTATGAAATGTATGACATTCTGAGCGTTGAAGCATCAGGCTTAACATTCTAGATGTTTTTACTTCTTTCATCTATCGCCTGAACAAAAACCAGATCTACAGCCTGCTGTTAGTGGACAGCAGGAAGCTGTAAACCACCACCCATTTTGTTTGGCTGAACGGGGCGGTGGGCCTGGAAGGGCTGTAATCTAACCAGAGCATGATGGATGGAGGGTGGAGGGGTGGTGGTACTTGGTGATTGCTCATCCAAAAAGAAAGCAGCATTAAAAAAAAAAAAAAAAAAAAAAAACAAGGCCTGGATATTAATGCACAAGCCTTGTAAACAAAAGAGGGCAGGGTCACACAGCATTGATACCAACACCCCTCCCCCGTGTGTGTCCTCGTGTGGGATGTGGTAACAAACTACTGTGCCATCCACTGTGCCTGGAAAGATCATGCTAATGCTACTCGTAGCCTGCCCATCTTCTGAAAGCTGCAAGTAGTTTACTGCAGTGTTGACATTAGCAGTGCAATTATAGACTCATGCTTGCCTATTTATGATTATTAGCATTTGTTTTTGACCAGAAGAATGCGATTTGGATTAGAAATATTGGTCTTTTTTTCCCGGTCAGAATTCAAAAGTCATCCTATGTTGAAGTTCTTTGTTACTGTTTCTATGCACAGGATGCTTATTTATCGCAAGTTATGACATTTTAGTGGTCTGTAGCATAAACAAGCCCGGTGCTAAAGTTGTGACCATGGTCCCGAAAATTTTAATACATTTTAGTATTAATTTCCCCATAGACACTGCCAACAGAAATGTTTGTTAATTTACTACATTTTAGACACTTCAACGTACAAGAAAAAGAGGGATTTGTTTATATAGTTACCTTTTAGTGTTGGGATGTGGACATGTTTCAACAACATACTAAGACTAATTTCAGTCTGGTGATGCGATCACATGAGGTGATACAAAAACGTTGTTATTAGCAATTTGTAAATTAGTTGTTGAGCCTTAGTTTTAATCGGACAGTTTGTGGTTATTAAAAAGGTAATAAATGGCCTTGGTCATTTGAAGGAAAACAGTTTTACATTTTCATATTTAGTCGACCCACTAGCTTGTGTGTGGTTTCTTTAATTGGGATGAGCTTACTAACTCCCGAGACACCATGAAGAAGAAGATCTTGTCTCACCAGAGGTGTTTTGTTGTGCTCTCAGTGTGTTTGTTTAAGTGATTGCAATTGCACACACATTAATCATGTGTTTGTCAGTCTGTCATTCAGGCATGTGTCTCAGTTGAAGTCCTTAAACAACTCGCCAATTGGTGTTTATGTTGTTGTGTGATATCGCACTGCTTGCATTTAAGCTATAGATCCATAAATCCTGAATTTAAAAAAACTTGGACCAAATCTTTTGTATGTAGCTTAACGTCAATCTCATGTGTACAACATTTTGTCTCGTTATGTTCATGCAAATGTGTTGTATTAAATTCATTTATTGAAAAAAAGTTATCATCTATAAGTCACCACTCTCAGTAGCCACATCCTTTCATCAATGTCTTTACACAGTTTGCACAAATCTTTTAGATTCATGCTCTTAAACGGTAAGAGTTCATTTTATTCATTTTCAAGAGAGTTCAGTCTTCCGTGTATGCAAAGTAGGTGTGGATGCACTTACAGTTGTGAATAGCACACATGATAAGATCAGGTCGAGTTGTTATTTTTTCTCACTTTTGTCAATGAGAAGACAGTGGTTGCGCACAAGATGTTCTAAATTGGGATTTATTTGTTACATAAATTACGACAATGACTATGCATGTTTCCCAACAACTACACCTGCCTGTAAAAACACCAAAAATGAGAGTTAAAAAATTTCTTCAACAAGTCAACAATCATTCTGACTTAGGTCATGGTTTATTTCTCTACATGTTTTCCATGTGTTGGCTGTTTTGTTTTGTTTTTGTTTTGTTTTTTGCAACAGTCACTCAGATTGACTGAAAGTTTCTGCACTCCCTTTGGGCCTTCTTGTTCTTCATGTCTCACTGTCCTTCAGAGTAAAGATTCTGAAAAAAACAAAAAAACAAACCAAAAAAACCCTGTCCTGTGACATCTGTTTCTGTGTGAGTGCCAAAGATGGTGTGTCAATTTGCTTTCTTTCCTTTTTTTGAATCCTCTCAGGACTGGCAGCCACCATTTGCCTGTGATGTTGACAGGCTGAAATTCACACCTCGAATTCAAAGACTTAACGAGTTGGAGGTACATACATTTTCTAATGTTCATACGCTTCCGGTGTTAGAACGTAGTTTCTTATGCCTTTTCCTTCCTTTTTTTTTTTTTTTTAACTTTTAAACAAAATGCACCTTCAAACAATATGCACCTGCTGTCGTATCTAAATTATTTTAACACATTGAACATTGTGATTTTTGTCTTGTTTGTGTTTTAACTGCGCATGTCATCCTAATTTCAGGCGCAGACCAGAGTGAAGCTCAACTTTCTGGATCAAATTGCAAAATTCTGGGAGCTTCAAGGATGCACTCTGAAAATTCCTCACGTTGAAAGAAAGATTTTGGATCTTTATCAGTTGAATAAGGTATTTGCATTTTTGTGTCGCTGACGATGACAAACGTTTCATGAACATAAGAAATACAAAACATATACTTAACGGCCACTTTATTAGGCACATGCTAGTGGCACATACTTAATAGAGTGGCTTTGTATATAGTACATGGCCATTGCCTCAGGATGTGTGTGTGCTCAGAGATTTCATTCTGCGGAGCTTGGCTGTGTGGCCTTTGGTTATTTGAGTTCCTTTAGCTTTTCTGAGGTCCTCTGACGTCATCAAGGCACTTTCTCCTCCACACACCTGCTGCTCACTTTATGTTATTCTTTTCCGTCCACTCTGTGTAAACTTTGGGGAAGGTTGCCCTGCAGATCAGCAGTTTGTGAGCTACTCACACCAGCAGCACCACAGTGAAAGTCACATAAATCCCCACGTGATGCTCAGTTCTGGGCTTCAGCGAGTCGTCTTCACCAACGTCTACAGTACATTTCTAAACGTATTCATTGAGTCGCTCCCATGTGATTTTTTTTTTTTTTTTTTATCCTCATGATGACGTAGCCTGCGAGTGTCTTGTCTACATCTGTGGCCCTGACTCTGTGAATTCTCTCTTTTCCAGCTCGTGAATGAAGAAGGCGGCTTCGATGCAGTCTGCAAGGAGCGGCGCTGGACCAAGATCTCCATCAAAATGGGCTTTGCTCCAGGCAAAGCTGTTGGCTCCCATCTGCGGGCGCACTACGAACGGATCCTCTACCCGTATAACCTGTTCCAGACCGGAGACAATCTGCCTGTAGGTTGTTTCTGCCACCTATGTGTTCTACCAGTGTGTGTTTTCATTTGAGTCGATGTTTGCTGAGACGTTTTGCAGTTGTTTGATGTGCTCCTCTAAAGCCACCACATGGTTATTTACCGCAAAGAAGAAGGAGCTGTTAGTGGCATTTGGATGGAAATTTGGAATGTTTATCATTTAATTTTTCGGCGTAATTAAAAGCACCTTTGGTGCTGTCGCTAACATGTAGCTACTAGCCAACCGAGCTAAACAAATGAAGCCATTTGTTAATTTAGTAAACCTAAAACTTAAGGACAAGTTGAGTCAACATTTTTGTTTGCAATTTTTAATTGTTAATTAATTGTTAGTTAATTGTTAACTTGAACAACAACGTGTCGAGCGCTGCTGCCTGCTATCATCCTGAGTCACAGACAACTAAAGTGAAAAGAAAGACAGCACTTTTTAAGCCAAGGAATAAACAGCATCACCGCTTGCCATCAACTGTTAGAGTGGATGTTTGGTACAGAGTGGGGCAGCATCATATTGGAACTCCACATCAGTCATTTCTTCTCAGTTAGGATCAGAATTGAAAGGAAAAAAGGCACAACAATGCGCTCATTCGTACAGGTCTCCCACAATTGAATAAAAATTTGAGGAGCGAAATATGTTTCCTCAGTGTCAGTAAGTCTGCTGCATGTGTTTGGCCTCTGCCTTAACACAGGAAGAAAGTGTTGTAGAAATATCTGTGCATGTGTTGGGATTTATTTCTATTCACTTGCGCACATGTACTCACATTGGTCCGCTGGTCTTCGCAGAAAGCCACCTTGACCAACGACACAAAGGACAAGGAGTACACCCCCCACGACCTGCCCCAGCGGCAGTCCGTGCAGCCTCAGGAGACCTGCAGCATCGCTCGCCGAGCCAAGAGGATGAGATCTGAAGTGAGTCGCTCTTGCTGTTGTTTTGCCATCATCTCTTTTTGTCAAGTCCAGCTGTCTGATCTTCAGTCTGTATCCTGACCGTGGCTCCCCAGATATCTAGAAGTGACTTTTTTTTTTTTCTTTTGCGTCCGTGTTTCTATGACTGCATGTCTCCAACAGAGAGGCTTTTTCAAAACGGAACCTGGTGACATTTGTAAGAATCGTCACAATCTCAGGAGAAGGATGGGAGTGTGTTCTACTAAACCAGAACCAGGTAAAAATAAATAAATAAATAAAATTAGATGCGGGACGGACTTGTGAGTTTTCTGACCCTCCGTTGATCTTTAATGTTTTCAGTGCGAATGGCCGTCACCGAGGTGAAAAGAGAACCCGTCGACTATGAGCTCACCACATTAAATGAAGTGATGCAAGCTCCCTCGAGCAAAGTGAGTTTTCTTCTGTTTATTATCATTAATTAAACATGCATTACCATTATATAAGCATAGTGTAACTGAAGAAGCAGCAAGTGATTGTTCTCCCTCTCCCTCTCGCTCTCTCTCTTTCTCCACCATCAGGTGGAGCATTACCTGTGCCAGGTGTGTGGTTGCGGAACCGCCGAGGACCGACTCCTGTTGTGCGACGGCTGTGACGACAGCTATCACATCTTCTGTCTGATTCCTCCCCTGCATGACGTCCCCAAAGGGGACTGGAGGTGCCCCAAGTGCCTCGCTCAGGTTAGCAACACACACACACACAGACAAACACACACGCACTCAGCAACGCACAGGGGAGCAGAAAACTTGGCATGCAGATCTTTATCGTTACGGAAATGCTCGTGTTTGCCCCCTCAGGTGTGCTCGTGTTCGCTCCAGTCGCCTCCTCAGCGTCTTATTTGGATGTTGTTTTTTTTTGCAGGAATACGGCAAACCTGCTGTCGCGTTCGGCTTTGAGCAAGCCGGCAGGAGCTACACCCTGCAAGCCTTTGGAGACATGGCTGACTCCTTCAAGTCTGACTATTTCAACATGCCAGTTCATGTGAGTTTGTGTTGGGTTGTTAGCACCAGAAAAAGTCCTCTTTTGTCTTAGCAGACTTCATCTGCACCCACATCCTGTTGGTCGCTTCTTTGCACAAAGAGGAAGAGAGGTCGTATAGGAAATAGTTACCATCCTACAATACAAGAAAGAAGGTTTTTGACATTTTTGTCTCAGGAGGCAAAGACAAGACAGAAAAACTCTGATGTGTGATAAAACATTGATTGCTGGAGGGGACACAAAACAGACAATCATCTCAGCTTTCATGTGTTTTAGATGGTTCCTACAGAGCTGGTGGAGAAGGAGTTCTGGCGTCTAGTCAGCACCATTGACGAGGACGTGACGGTGGAATATGGAGCAGACATTGCCTCCAAGGAGTTTGGGAGTGGTTTCCCTGTGAGGAACAGCCATTTCCAAGTGTCTCCTGAGGACGAGGTATCCACCGCCTGTTTGTCAAATGAGGCTTTGCCTTTGTTTGAGGAGCCGGTATTGCAAAATAACACCCAATTAAAACCCGATGAATATTTATATATTTTTTTTCACCCCCACCCCCCTAAAAAAACAACATCTGTTGCACAGTATCCTTGACAGAATAGACACTTAATGCTGAGTCTTAACATAAATCAGTGGAATCATTCCTAAATATCAAGATTTAGATTTAAAATTTAATTGTACCTGAAGCTGAACATTGCCAAGTCAAGTTTGTCATTCCAGCGAATGATTAGAAAATGTAATTGGTTCATGTCAACAATGACGGGTTTTAGAAGGTGCGCGTGTGTTTCCGGCCTGCAGCACTACGTAAACAGCGGCTGGAACCTGAACAACATGCCCGTCCTGGACGGCTCCGTGCTCACTCACGTGACGGCCGACATCTGCGGAATGAAGCTGCCCTGGCTGTACGTGGGCATGTGCTTCTCCTCCTTCTGCTGGCACATCGAAGACCACTGGAGCTACTCCATAAATTACCTTCACTGGTACGCTCAAAGTGTTCACTCTTTCCTTGCTTTGCACGCGGTGTGAAAATTTGACTTTGTTTTTCTCACATTTCAGAGCTCTATGAATTGAATGCATTTGTAAATGATACGTGTGTGTGTGTGTGTGTGTGTGTGTGTGTGTGTGTGTGTGTGTGTGTGTGTGTGTGTGTGTGTGTGTGTGTGTGTGTGTGTGTGTGTGTGTGTGTGTGTGTGTGTGTGTGTGTTATACATACATACATCATGTTTTCCTTTGTTATCCTATAAATATTTATTTTTAGTTGATATTTTTTCTTCTTTCCTTTGCGCTGTATATGCTGCTGTAACTATGCCAATGTATCCAATATAAGATAAATCCAGGCGTTCTCTTCCATTCTATTCTACTCTATAAAATACTATTTTTGTGCAGGGGGGAGCCCAAGACGTGGTACGGGGCCCCTGGTTACGCTGCCGAGCAACTGGAGAAAGTGATGAAGACACTGGCTCCCGAGCTGTTCGAGTCCCAGCCGGATCTCCTTCACCAGCTGGTCACCATAATGAACCCCAACACGCTGATGAACAACGGCGTCCCGGTGAGCGGCTCACTTTCCCATCTTATCTATTAAACATTTACATACTGGCTCGTCTGACAGCTGCAAGGTGTCTCCGCTCAGTGTGATGGTAAAGAGCAAATTCATAACCAGCTACAAAGTGAATTTAACTGTTGCCCTTTTGCAGGGGATAGATAGCACTTAGATGGATAGATAGATAGATAGATAGATAGATAGAAAGCACTTTATTGTCATTGTACGTTAGACTGTAAAATTTGACTTGTTACTCCTTAGTATGTTAGACGCACAACATTAAAAGGACAAATATAGACAATATGAAAATGTCAGCAAGGTATAAAAACAACACAACAGTGAAGTAAAATGTATCACCACAGTGTAAAAATAGCATCTGTATAAAAACACTGACAAATAGAAGTAGCAGACCGGGTAATAAAATAAAATGTTGACATTAAATTGAATAAAATGACAATAGTAGTGATTGAATGCTACCTGTCTTGCGGCGACCAGATCTATCGAACCAACCAGTGTGCCGGGGAGTTTGTTATCACTTTTCCTCGAGCGTACCACAGCGGTTTCAACCAAGGCTTCAACTTTGCTGAAGCTGTCAACTTCTGCACAATGGACTGGGTGAGGAACTCATACCATCATATGACTCTGCGTTATTAAACGCAATATAAACTGTGCTCTCCGGAGATTCATTCTTACAGGATTTTTTTTTTTCTTTCTCTTATTTCTCTCAGATGCCTATTGGCCGTAACTGTGTGACGCATTACCGAGAGCTGAGCCGGTACTGTGTCTTCTCCCACGATGAGATGGTTTGTAACATGGCCGCTAAGGCAGAATCAATGGACATGGACACGGCTGCAATCGTGCAGAAGGAGATAATTGCCATGGTGCAAGAAGAAGACAAACTCCGGGGGAAGATCGACAAACTGGTGAGTGGATCTAATCTGCAGCGCCTTTTCAACTCATCTCCACATCAGCTCAGCTGGGGAGTGATGCAGGAGTCACAGTTCTCAGTGTTTGACCCACGTGACCCTCGGCGCTCGCCGATGTCCGCCCGATTGCGGTCACACTTGTTACACACTTTCACTTTCTGGACAGTAAGCACATTTGGATTTGGATTAAACTAATCCAAATCCAAGATGGATGACAATGCATTTGGTCGGTCCTAAAATGTTCCATGATTCCATCACCAAGCAGCCTGCTGGAAAGATCAAGGGGCTGATTTACTAACGTCTGAAATAACGGGGGGGTGGGGCTAAACTTGGAGACACACACACACCATGATGAGATGCTGTTCATTTGTCGAGGTGTTTTGCATCTTTTCTGAAGTGCTCTCTGACAAAATATATATTTATACATGAAACAACTGCCTTTCAAGGTGGCAAAGAAAAACACAAAACTTAAAACCACAATCGGTTTCAGTTTTGGTAAGTCACAGTGTGACCGCTGGAGAATCCATTTGCATCCTCATCCAAAAGCGCTAAACAGACTCGTCACCTTCATCGGTTAGCTCGTCTAATGATGTTTTGGGCCGTTGCACGGCGCCAAAACCTTTTTAGTGAATCCGGCCCTGACATATCAGTGTTGGTGACGTGGGCGAAATGTCACTGCGAATTGTAAACAGTGGCTCCTCACGGATGCTGCAGCTGCTGCAGTTGCAGTGCAAAGGGGAAGTGGGTGGCTTTTTCACACAAAAGGAGCAACTTAAAAATACCACAGAGTGTTTTGCTGCACTCGGCACCAGGAACAGTTGACCGCATGGCAGCAAAGCTCAGCTTTTCTAGCACATTGGTGAATCTGATTGCGTTTCCTGAATAGAATACATGGAATATAATACCAACTACAGTTTATACTGTCACCCATTTTTGTTTTTTTTTGGTGATTGGATATTGACTGCAGTTACAGTTAGCAACAGCTTGAGACTCCCTGTTCATATAATGTTCATACAAAGGTGTTTGGGTTCCAGTCCAGTGTGGCCCAATATGACATTTTCAAACAACATTTGCTTAAAACTTTTCTGTTGCATTTTTTTTTTTTTGCCTCCAAAGTCAGCGACGACTTCATCTTCACGTTCACTTATTAGTCCCACATTTGCTCTGAAGCTCAATCGGGTGTGATCTCGCCTCCCCAGGGCATCGTGCACTCCCGGCAGGTGGATTACGAGGTTCTCCCAGACGAGGAGCAGCAGTGCTGCAAATGTCGAACCACCTGCTTCCTCTCCGGCGTGACCTGTGCCTGCAGCCCTGGCAAGATGGTTTGTCTCTACCACGCCCAGGACCTCTGCTCCTGTCCTCGGAGCAGCCTCACATTCAAGTGAGTCTTCAGTCAACTGAACACAACAATGTGGTGCACTACCTTTATCTGTCAACTAAAAAAAAAATGGGGTGTGATATGTTGAAGTACTTGTAGTAGTAGTAGTAGTAGTAGTACACCCTTAAAATTTTATTCAATACGAATTATTGTCTTTGTCAGATTAATTTATGTATTTCAAAAGGTTTGAGTGCATGGAGAGACACACACACACTCACACATGCACACAAATGGAAATTATCTTGTTGTTGACTCTTAATAAGACAAAAATGTCCTCTTGAATTCTTCCCAATAGCAAAGCATCAAATGAGTATGAAGTCAAGAAAAGTCTCTCTATTACTTTCAATTTGCCAAAATGATCCAAATGCTCTGCACTGTGTTTTCTCCTCCTCTGCACAGTTACAAGTTTACACTGGACGAGCTGTATTCCATGAGGGCGTTGGTGACGCTACGCGTGGAGTCCTACAAGAAGTGGCTCTGTGACATGCAGGACGTCCTGGAGAACAAAAGTAGCAAGAAAAGAGGTTTGTGAGAAAAGGAGCAGCGGCAGGACGCGCTCCCATCCCAGTGCATCGCCCTCCTTTGCCTTTGCCTTTGCCCACCTCCTCAACATGCCCTACTTTTTGTTGTTCTCGGTTAGGTTTGGAGGAGCTTCACGCTCTGGTGGAGCAGGCGGAGACCATGGCCTTCCCTGACACCAGCCTCGTGGATCAGCTGCGCGTCGTCACTGCTGAGGCTGATAAAGTCGCCGCAATGGCGCAACAGCTTCTCAATGGAAAGAGGCAAACCAGGTAAAGGAGTTTTTTTTTACATTGTTTCCTCCCAAGTGTAGCTCCTCTTTAAACATTTTAATATGCAAATTTGGCAGTGCTTCCTAACTGCTATCAAGCAATTCCCTTAATATAAAATAATCAAAATCATTAAAACGGAAAAGAAAAAAAGTGACTTATTTGAAAAGGAGTAAGAAAAAGCATAGATGTTGCTCTCACCCCTTTCTCCAAATATTATGTGTGTGTGTGTGTGTGTGTGTGTATACAAACGTAAATATACACATACAGTCACGTTCACAGATATTCTCCCATCAGTATGTCATTGATAATGCAAGATAATCAACAGTCAATAATAAGCTGCATTCTAATCAAATAATAATAAAAAACTTACTTTTATCCCTTGTATCTGGGAAAGAATATATTTTTGTTTTGTTTTTTTAAACCGATTGATATTTGGACTTTGCTTGATTTCTTCACTTGGATTATTCTCTAATTTGACACCAGTAATAGATATGCAGAAACATAGAGGAGATTAGTCATGGTTTGTGCCTACACAATACACAAAACAAACAAAGTTATTTACTGCTGTTAAAAATTGTGCTTTTTTTTGCTGTTTTGTTGTTGTGCTGTTTTTAATTTTTCTCATGTAATGGAGCCGTACCATCTCACTGCCTGCATGTGTGCACACAGGTATCGTTCTGGAGGAGGAAAATCCCAAAACCAGAATGAACTGATGGTGGAGGAGCTGCGCTCTTTTGTGCAGCAACTGGACAGTCTGCCTTGCAGCATCCGACAGGCTCCTCTACTGAAGGCGAGTTCAGCTGCATCAGCCTTTATTTTCTTTTCTTTAAAAGTACGCAACTTGTAATTCAGTGCGATTGAATTTGAGACGCACAAGAACAATGCAGAGAGTGCTGAGCCGTAGGGGCTTTTTACATGGAGGCAATTTTGCTGTGACAACCAACCTGAATGGAAAAAAACATTTAGAAAAAAAATCCAATATGTATTCACCACAAACAAAGTTAAAGTTGATTAAAAAAAACAAAAAAAAAACATGTTCAGTGTGTCTGAATTTTAGTTCAGTTTCAGTTTGGAAATTTTATTAAACATGTTAAAAACAATCAAATACACAAACAAAACAACATCAGCAAAAAAACAAACACAAATGCAAACAAATAACGATAGAAATCTATACCTCTGCCTGAAGTCACTTTATAATTAAACCTCGGAAGGTATAGGAAGAAGTTGTGGTAACTTTTGTTGAGTTATCTCAGGCATGGGCTAACTGTGGCCCGTTAAGCTTTTTATTCCGGCCCGCCAAACTTGAGGAAGTTCTATTTATAGTAAGTCGTGAAATAGCTGCATTTCATCCATTTTTCAGCGTTTTAAGAATCATTTCAACAAAGAGCTAAATACTGTGGGGCTTCAAGGACCCTGATTTTGTTGTAACTTTGCTTTGGTTCATTTTCAATTGGCATTACAGCACATGTTTTCTCCATATCCCATGGTAGATTTATTTCTCCTATGAGGTGGGCCACTAAAAACACTCCATCCATCTGCTGCTGCTCTGGCCCCTCTGTCACATTTTACACCAGTCCACCAGTCAAAAAGTTTGCCCAAACCCGAGTTAGCTTATGGCGCACACCAACTTGTCCCTGAATGCCACTTTTTCTTTCTTTCTGTCTTTCTTGCTTTTTAAACGTGCCCCTCACAGGACCTGCTGACCCGAGTGGACGACTTCCAGCAGCGCAGCGAGCGTCTCCTGTCCTCCGACGAGTCCCCAGGCCCGCTGGAGCTGCAGGAGCTGCTGGACATGAGCCTGGGCCTGGACGTGGAGCTGCCTCAGCTGCCCCTGCTCAGGGAGCGGCTGGAGCAGGCACGCTGGCTGGACGCTGTGCACAAGGCCAGCAGTCAGCCGGAGAGCCTGTGCCTGGACAGCATGAGGAGGCTGATCGACCAGGGCGTGGGTCTGGCCCCTCACGGCTCGGTGGAGAGAGCCATGGCCCGTCTGCAGGAGCTGCTGACGGTGTCGGAGCAGTGGGAGGAGCGAGCGCTGGGCCTCTTGGAAGCCAGGTGAGGGGGCTGAGACTCACTGGTCCCGAAGTGGCGTTAGCCCAACCCGCTGACTTTGGTGATGGATCGGGGGGAAAGCAGACGCAATAAACAGGGTTCAGTTCTAATTCAATTTATTTATTGATGTCATTATCACTTTTATCGATGAGAGAATCTTCTGTAGACGAGTTGCTGTTGTTTGTATTTTGAGGGACTAGTCTCCCAGCAGAGGTGGACTTTTGCTTTGCTCTGGTTAGAAGTGGTGCAAGAATTAGAATTAGAATGCATTTATTTAACCCACATTGGAGAAATTCACAAAGTTACGGCAACGTGTAGCACAATCGAGAAGGAAAAAAACATTGAATGGAAATAAAATAAGCTATTTATTGAGTAAGAAAGGAAGGAAAATCAACTTGCCAAAAAGCAAAATAAAACAGGAGGTGTAGGAAGTAGAACTACGTTGCTGCTGAGACACCATTGTCTCGGTGCAAGGGCAGTCTTATTTCCAACATTATTCCATCAACACAGACATTTACATCAATAGTCTGGGGTTATAATCTGTTTTGCCTCGGCTGTACTGTGGAGTAGGTACAGTAAGACTGTTTTTTTGTTTTTTTTTAGTTTAGTTTAGTTTTTTTTTATTGGCAGGCTAGCAGAAACCATTGACTTGCACTAGCCTTGCACTAGCCTAACACCAGCAAACTCTGAACCTGAGCCAAACTCTAAACTAGTAGGACTGGGTGAAATTTATTGAAATCAATCTCCATTGATAAACAGCACAATGAGGTCCTATGCCCAAATATCCAAAGCCACCGCTGTAACATTCACACTTTTTCTTTCTTTTTTTTTACCGTAACTGAATTAGAATTCTGTTCAATCTATACGTAAAATGCACCTTTAAAAATATAATTACACAAGAACACTAGTGTTAGTGTTTGATGTTGTAAATTGAGCTCCAACTTCAGATGGTGCGGAATGAAATGTGCCAAGTCTGCTGATCTGGATCACAGTGGATTAAGAGGATCACAGTGTTGTGACAGTGCTTAACGCGCTAATGGCTGCACCGTGGTCCCACACTGGGAAGGTGACAGCCGTTCCTGCATTTCCTTACATGATGTAAAAATATTTCATTTTTATACAGACTCACAAGCCACTTTTTTAAGTACCACTTGCTAGTATCGGTTGGGTTGTAGGCCCAGTGAGGTGCTGCCAGTAGTCGCTGTGGACTGAGACAAGCCGTGGTGTAGAAGGCGGTGGTTTGTTTTACACACTTCTCGGTCGCCACAATTTTAAAAAATCATATCTTTTATTCTTTTGTTTCAATCTGTTCTGAAAAGCTTTCTAAATGATAAGCACATCCAAATGAACACTAAAAAATATTTTATCGCAACAAGAACTTAAATAACGTCATCATAAAACTGTAACCGCCGCTTCTTAACCAAACATTTAGTGTCTTCCACCTGCGTCGCCGTGTTAATACCTGGCCTCTATATCCACCTGACGCACACAACACGCCCTCTCAAGACAGGAAAACAAAAAACAAAACATTTTTAGCAATACAATAAGCAGAATACACATGCCCACCCTAAACTAAGGTACTAGACATGCAACACCTCTCTCAAGAACAATATTGGGTTCAACCAAAGACTTCTATTTTTTTTTTCATTTTTCTCTGTTATTCAACCATCACCAGTACATCATCGCTTGAGGATGTAGTCGACTCCATTGTTTCTCCTTTAGCGCCAAAAAAAAAAGCCCCAAACTTTATTAGCTTCGTGAATTTTCATATTGCTACAAGTGTACCGCTATCGTTTAAGCTGAAAAAACACCAATGACCCTCAGTCGTCAGCTGTGTCAAACTGGAGAGAAAATGCCCAAATCTGAATGAATGAAGAGTTTATTTTTGGTTACAATGTACAATACTATAATTATGTGCTATGAACTGACAAAGAAAAGAAGAAAACTTGTATACAAATTATTCTCTCACAACAAAATTAACCCAACTCTGTAAAAATAATTTTCCATTGTAATCCTTTGCCCTTCAATATTTTTTTGAAATGCAACATAGCTCTACACAATTTCTAATCATCACTGAGCTCGAATTGGTTCTCACGTGGCTTAATATAAAGACCCTCAACCCTCTTCAGACATTTTTGCCTCCTGATTTAAGAAAACCATTTTGTATTTGCAATTTCAGGCCCTACCCCAGCATGGAAACGCTGGAGACGGCGCTCCAGGAAATCGAGAACATCCCTGCGTACCTGCCCAACTGCCTGCAGCTGCAGGATGTGGCCACCAGGGCCAAGGACTGGCTCAATGAAGCCGAGGCGCTCCAGGTGACAACATTTCTCCAGGATCCAACTCCCCAAGTCGAGATATTTCAAACAAGAAGTTCAAATGTGAAAGGTCCAGTGTGTAAATCTGTGTGGAAGCCTGCCTGACAGCGCACTTGGTACTCAGGCCAGTGTCAGAGGGGCTTCCTTAAAAAGATTGTGGTACAAGATGGCAGCTAACTGGGAGCAAGACCGCTGATCTTATATATGTAAGAGCTGTTCTAAGAGTAGGAAAACCAATTTGCTTTTATTTTCCTGCCAGTGTGCACTGTCATTCATGTATTTATGGGCAGTTATGTTGTTTTTCCCAATATAAAAATGACAAATCAAGCCACATTTTTGCACACTGGACCTTTAAAGCCCTTGTTTCATGTTGTCCCAGCAGCTAGGGGGACGCATCCCCGTGCTGGATAGTCTGTCTGAGCTGGTTCTCAGAGCCGAGGGCATCCCGGTGCGGCTGGACCCTCTCAGCCGACTGGAGGCGCTGGTCGGCGACGTCCAGGCCTGGAAGGAGAGCGCAGCCAAGACGTTCCTCCTGAAAAACTCGCCCTTCTCCCTCCTCGAGGTAAGAGACGCGGGGACGCACAACCATCTGCACCAGTGGTGGGCAAACGCTTTGACTGGTGGGGCCACGATGGGTTGTAGAATGTGACAGAGGGGCCGGAGCAGGAGCAGATGGATGGAGTGTTTAGATGACCCCCCCTCGTAGGAGGAAATGTAGTTAATGGCTCTCTTTAATGTCAATTGAAAATGAACAGAAGAAAAGTTCCAACAAAATCTGTCTTTGAAGCCCCACAGTATTTAGATATTTATTGAAATGACCCTTAAAACACTGGAGCAAATGATAAAGTACAGCTATGTTATGACTCACTTACTATTAATATCATTTCTTCAAGTTCAGCGGGCCAGATTAAAATTCTTAACAGGCTGCATATGGCCCCCGGGCTGTAGTTTATCCATGCCTCATCCACACACACACACACATAGGTCACACCGAGTGCCACATAATTAATAATGTTGCTGCGGTCAATGTCGTGGCTCCAGGTACTTTGTCCGAAATGTGACGTGGGGTCAGCGCAGCAGAAGTCGAGGTGTAAAAAGGCAAAGGATGCGGCGCCGCTGGGTAAAAGATCCCCGACCAGGCTGGAGTCGCTGTGCGACGTGGAGAAGGCTCTGAGCGAGAGCAGGGACTCTGCCTCGGCCGTGAGTGAAGCCGCGTGCTTTTATTTCCTTTCTTTGTTTGTGTTGATGACGATGCTACTAAGTCTTCTTCAGTGTGTATGATCATACGGGAAATTACATCATTATTGTTATTGTAGTCTTGGACACAGGTGAACTAATCCAGCCTGAACTCACAAATCATTCAGCAAAAGACTTAAAAAAGTAACACTGAGGTATGAAGAAAACAAGAACTTGTTTGAATGAACTTTCCTCCCCTGGGATGCACCGATACCACTTTTTTTTTTTTTTTAAAGAACCAGTAGAGTACGAGTGCTTGCATTTCAGAGCTTCAGTACTTAATAAGGCCATTACACACTATAGAATTACTTGGATTTTGTTTTTATTTTTCCACAGATGTTGTATTATTTGAACAAAATTCCTTTTTTTTTCAAAAGCATGTGACTGCCACAAGTTTCACTGCAGTGCAAACACTAATTGAACAAAATTGTCGTCATATACATACATAAACAACTGCTAATCGGTGTTGTCCTCTCGGCATGTGTTTTACAAGTACGAATAGAGTACCAGACCCAAGTATCGGTACCAATACACAATACCAGTAGCGATACAGACGCTGGTATCGCTTATTGGTACCGATACCTGGTATCGGTATCATTACATTCCTACTCCTGCCTATTATGCTTCTTTCTCATGTTATTTTCTCAATACCTTTATTCTGTCAAGTTTTTTTAGTCCATGTTTTTTCGACAGAATGACTTGTGGTATCAGGCTAGATTAGCACACCTGTGTCAGACACCATCACTGGCCATATTGCTCTGGGCCCTGCACCTCTCAAGTCTTTTTTGTTTTTTCCTCGCGGGCACAGATGGCCACACTCACGGAGGTCCACCAGCGGGAGATGGAGACCTTACTGGCTCTGCGGGCCTCCAACGAAGCCAAGCTCCTCCCCGACGGCCGCCACTTCTGCGGCCCCATCACCGCCTGCATCTGCCAGACGCCTCCTTCAGGCGCCATGGTGCAGTGCGAACTGTGTCGAGAACTCTTGCACTGCGACTGCGTGGCGGCGGAGGACGAGCTGCAGAGCGGCCAGGCCTGGCTCTGCCCGTACTGTCGCCGCTCCAAGAAGCCCCCCCTGGACAAGGTGCTGCCCCTGCTGGCAGCGCTGCAGCGGATACGCGTGCGGCTGCCAGAGGGCGACGCCCTGCGCTTCCTCATCGAGAGGACGGTGCAGTGGCAGCACCGCATCCAGCAGGCCTGTACCGACGGCGTGCTGCAGAAAGTGTCAAAGATGGTCAGTGAACGCACCGGGTTTTGTTTTGTTTTGTTTTGTTTTTTTAAATGGTTTGACTGATTGGTTAACATTTAGGTATATTTTATGCAGGGATGCACCGATACCAATTTTTTACAGAACGAGTAGAGTACAAGTACATGCTTTTCAGTACTCAGAGATACCGATACGGAGTAATTAATCAGATTATTTCATATTATAGAATTACTTTGATTCTTTTTTTTCAACGTTCTTCAGCATGTTTTTCTAGAACATGTTTCACTGCAGTACAAACAGAAATTTTGCAAAATTGTCATACACTGGCATATACAGTACAACTGGTATCGGTGTCGCGGTATCAGCACGTATTTTACGAGTACGAGTGCTCAATCACAGTATCGGCACCGATACCCGACGGTGTTATCAGTATCGCCGCATCCCTATTTTTCTTTTTTGATATGGATGTCACAAATGCTCTAACACTGTCAGAGGCAGTCCGATGGCAGCTTTTCTAAAAAATACAGATTAAACAACAATATAAATATAAAAATCCATATTTGTACATGTGAGCACTGTTTTCTTGCTATTAGTAACCATCTGGTGAAGGCATTAGTTACAGTTATTAGTTTCATGTGTGTGGGTACATTGTTCCATTGGTGAACTGCAGTTGTTGAGAAGGCAGTGGGCTGTTTTGTTTTTGTTTTTTGTTTTTTTGGCTGCACACGTAGATCAAAGAGATAGAAAATGAAGTGTGCTGTTGATTGTTACAGGGGAGAACTGGACACGGACACCTAAACCAGGAAATGAACGGTTTGCCCTTTCACACGAAGCACTGGACCGTCCCCATCCAGGGTTAGTGTCAGAGTTCCGACATTGCAACACAACTATTTCTGTCTTGTTTGTTTTTTGTATCTAATCTTATTCCTGATCATATTTGCTGCAGGTCTGGGCCCCGAGCTGGAGGAGCTGATGGTGGAGGGATTCCTGCTGCAGGTCACTCTGCCCGAAACGGAGCAGCTGTACCGATACCTGTTCTACAAACTGGCACCCCTTCCATCGCGAAGCTCCCCCAGTTCAAAGAAGACAGACCAGAACCAATCCTCTCCAAAAGGGAGTCCCCACAAAAAGGTATATTATATTATATGATATATGATATTATATTATATTATATTATATTATATTATATTATATTATATTATAAACATTTCTTTACCACAGAATAGAGATTCTAGTCTCCAAAAAGAAGTCATCAACGGTCAGAGCAAAAAGACAAAGCGACGGAAGGAAAGCTCAGACTCTGAGCACAGCGAGAAGGCCAAGAAATGTAAAAAGAAGGCCAAGAAAAGCAAGGAGAGGAGCGGAGAGTCCCGGAGGAGCGGAGAGTCCCGGAGGAGCGAAGAGTCCAGGAGGAGCGAAGAGTCCAGGAGGAGCGAAGAGTCCAGCAGAGCCTCTCCAGAGCCACAGACGCCGGCCGAGCCCTCTGCTTCCGACTCGGAGGAGGACTTCTCGCTGTGTGCTGCTCCTTGGTGCAGAGAGCCGGAGGGTGACGAGGTTTGTCCCGTTCCACTCGTCACAATGCATACCACCTATCGACAAATTAACTCCCTCCTGCTCTCATTGAGTTTGAGTTAATTAGGATCCCCATTAGCATTAGTTATTCTTCCTGGGGTACTCATAGAAGAGGGCTGTCGAACTCAACAAGAAATAAACCAATGATGTCATGATAATGATATCCTTAAATGAACGTCCTGTCCTGATTGACGGGCCAAAATACCAGCAGAGCATTCTGGGATTTGTAGTATTAGTGGTTACATGAATTTTAACACAAAAAATTCAAAAACACATTGAATCACTTTTGTGTGTGTGTGTTTGTGTGGGCTGTCCTGCAGGTGAACTGGGTCCAGTGTGACGGCAGCTGTAACCAGTGGTTCCACCAGGTCTGCGTGGGTCTCTCGGCCGAGCGGGCGGAGAAGGAGGACTATATCTGCATCAGCTGCACACAGCCAGACTATGAAAGAGAAGGAGAATGAAGACCAAAAACGTCCCGTGGAAGGATTTTAGCAGCTTCTCTCCAAGCCACAGCACTTCAGTGCACATCTGAACTTAAATGCCCCCTCCCTCCCGTGGCTTCCTCCATCCCCCCTCTCTACCTTTCCGCCTGACTTTAGTGATCATGGTGCTATCACTGGTTTTCCAGACTTACAAAAAAAAAAAAAAAAAAAAAAAAACCCCGTAATCGTTTTCTTGCGTGGCTGTGCTTTTCAGCCGGTCAACTAATTTCTCTGAGACTTTTTGCAAGACCTGATGCAGGCGTGCGAGCAGGAAAGTGTCGCAAGAACCAACAGCACAGGGATTTTTTTCAACCAAAAAGAAGAAAAAAAAGTCGATTTTACATTCAAGAGCTTCATTTTTTTACACGCATCTGAACAATGTGAAACTTTTGTTTCTCTTGTAGAGTAAATATTATTTATCGAAGCAATAACTGAACTGATGAACTACGGTTTGGTTTTGCACCTGAACTGTTTGCGCTTTCTTTGACAGAATGCCTTCTTGAAGCAAAAAAGAAAAGCAAAAACCCTGATGAAATACCTTTTATGAAATGTTATTATATGACCCAGTTCAGTTATGATTTGTAAACTGAAAAATTAGAAAGCAAATGTGTCCACCTGAAATATTTTCTGTTTTTCATACTAAATTGCAGGTTTGACAAAGTCCGGTTCCCTTTTGGCTCGTAAAGTCCTGGATGGTTTGTTACTGGTGGTTGGGAGACTTGATTATATTAAAGAAAATAAGAGTGAATAGTCCGACAATAAAGGAATGTACATTTTGTTCTAGGATGGAGTTTGCCTTCATGGTGTAGGATAGAGCTATTGGGTTGGACTTGGATTTAACAGACTGTTGTGATTCATTTGCCACGGGTATATGTTTTCTGCTCCTTTGGGTAAATAATATAATTCTTATGTTGCAGTTTTTTGCGTTTTAAAATTAAAAAAAAAAATATTTGTTGCTGTAAGTCTGGACCCAATCATTTTTTTTTTTTCAATGAAATAATACATTGAAATGTACACGTCGTGAAGGCATGAATGAATGTTTGCTATTTCACTTCCACTGACTGTGTGTGTGTGTGTGTGTGTGTGTGTGTGTGTGTGTGTGTGTGTGTGTGTGTGTGTGTGTGTGTGTGTGTGTGTGTGTGTGTGTGTGTGTGTGTGTGTGTGTGTGTGTGTGTGTGTGAAAAGGAGACAAGTAAATCTTAATCAATTTTATCTGAAAAGAAGAACAAGACATTTGTGGATCTGATGGAGTCGAGTCCTGGCCGTCAGACTGACTCCTTCCTCCCAAAGGCAAACAAGCTGACTCCTACTTTGCTCAGGTGTCGTCCTTTGATTGGCTGTCCAGTCTCCCCCCTTCAGTTCCTGTGTGTCACTGTCACCGTTTGTGAATGAGGAAGCAGGTCCTTATTTGGCCGCGAGCCAAACGGTCCATCCTTCCTTCTGGTGTGACCTGTTGAAAACATTTGCGGCAAGACAAGCTCGAGGTCACAAGTTCCCATCCCTGTGACTGGATGGGTCGCAAACTTTATGAGGGTCGCAAAGGCAATTCCTTCAGCTGACCACTCTGTGGTCAACCAGGTCACTGTTTACGAGACTTAATGAGTAACACAGTCTTTGGTCACAAGGTTTTGAACACCCCCAAGGCACTGGTCATGATCAGCAAATATACACCAAAGCACTACATATAGTAACATTCAATACATTTATACATTCAACTCAATAAAACAATTCCAGCATATAAATATCCCAAATGAGTTTTCAAGTTATACATTTACTGGCAACAACAACAACAACACTACACGCAACACAAATTCCCTTCGGCCACTTTCTTTACAATAAGGAAAGAAAACGAAATGAAATGTTGCATGGTATCAAAATAATAGTATTGTCCTGGTGAATTTCAATGGTTTGATTCTTTAAAAAAAAACAAAAAAAAAACACCTTATAAAGGTTAAAGATAAAGATGTACATGGCTTAGGTGCTTTAGTGGAAAAGGGTTTACTTTAGCAAATAACGTTCATATTTTATCATATCAAGCTACATGAATAAACTACGACAGCTATGTCTGCCGCACTATGAGAGAGGCACCCAAATGTGCACTATGATGAGAGGGTGTGTGTTTGGGGGCGTACTCGCCATTTTTCTAATTTTTTTTTTTTTTGTGCGGTGTCGTCATCAACCCGTAGCAGCAGCAGCAGCAGCGGTGGCGGCAGCCTGCATCCTGCAGCGTCTGCAGAGAACCAGGAGCTGTTGTTTCCCTGCGAGTAAAACTTTTGGCTCGGACTGTATTAGCGGCGAGAACTGTTCTCCGCAGTTTCCCGTCGTCATGGATGAGGAATATTACAGCGGAAGCGGGGAGTGGGAAGGAACCGACGGCAACACGGTGAGGATGAACTTGTTGCTGCTAAGTAGCATTAGCTTCGCCGCGGCTAACTACCTGAGCTGCTAGCCTGCTCCGTCAAGTGCCTCACTACTAACTAAGCTCCAAGTTATCGTAGCAGTTGTGTGTAGCGACCTGTCCGAATGGTACACACATAACGATTAAGGTTGTCTGTGGGCTTCGAAACTTGTGTAGCGTAGCGTGTAGTGTAACATTATGAACAACGTAGCCGGCTAACAACATAGCATGAGCAACGTTAAAACATGCATGTGCTACAATTTGGGAGGTTGGGGGGGGAGAAAGGGGGGGGGGGGGAAGATTGTTGTTGACCTGTGTACGTTATATTTTATTTTATGAAGTGTCTCTGTCAGCATGGTTCGTTTTGCTGTATCCAACCTGGTCAACAAAACTAACCCTGAAGCTCATCAGCAAAAGGCAAACGTCTTAATACAGTTTCAAACACGTTCGTCCAGGAGTAAATTTGGAGACAATTACAATACAAGCGTTCTCTTTGACACAAACAAACAAACAAAAAGGAATATATATATATATAACTGTAATACATCACATGAGTCATAATTACACAGGCTATAAAATATGGTTCGTTGTGTTTTATTTCCTTCTGTTCGTCATCAAAGTGGTGAGAATGATTTGCCCCCGATTTTACGGCATAAAAAGAAAACAATGGGTCACTACTGAACGCAGAAATTACGTCACTCATACATCAACAATAATGATGATGATGATGAAAGCAGTAATAATGATAATAACGCCACACATTTACTCCACAGGAAGATATTGGCGATGGGGAAAATGATGGGAAAGTTCAGGAAAACTGTCTGAAGAAGTTCTCCAGCAGGGATTACATAATGGAGCCCACCATCTTCAACACCCTGAAAATGTGAGCAACCATCTCCTCATTGCACACCTCACTGTCAAGCCATTGATAATCTTCATTGTTTATCGCTGTGCTCATCAATAAATCAAGACACGAGCTTCCGTGTAGTGGATGAAAGAACAGCTGTTTCTCTCCGTCAGGTATTTCCAGGCCGGTGGTTCACCAGAACACGTCATCCAGCTGCTCTCTGAGAACTACTCTGCCGTGGCCCAGACTGTCAACCTGCTGGCTGAGTGGCTCATCCAGATGGGTTCGTGTCTGAAAGCAAGACCGGTTTCTTGTTTTTCGTCATCTGACTTTTTGAATAAAACAAGCAGTCTAGGCCCCAGGGCTGTCAAACTCGAATACACAGATAGATTGAAAAAATCTTCCTCCACATATAACAGTGAACCTTTTTATATGGACCCAAACAAGGTTTGCTTCAACATGAATATGGAACAAGCAAAGCTTAATACTATCCAATAAATAACTTCACATTGCATACATGCAAAATCCAAAATCCAAATTTTTAAAAGTCATCGGAATAAATAAAACGTAAATAAAAATCTTATGCTTCTTTTTTATTTGCAGCCTTCTGATTTAAATTTCAACAGCAACATTTTTACCACCGGCTAATAATACATTTGAATATAAAATAACAACAATACACCAATTAAGTCATAATAATATCCTTCAATGAACGTCCTTTCCTAATTTTCCTAATTTCCAAATTTGGCCCACGGGCCAGAGTTTGACACCTGGGGTCTAGGCGCATTGAAGTTCTCGTACAGGGCTCTCTTGGAGTCAAAGTAGAAAGTTATTCAAGAAGAATAAAAGAAGACTGTCAAGAGTAATGTATTAAAATAGAGAAATGTTTTAAATAAACCATCTCAGCTGGGACAGTAAAAAGGATTTTACAGATTGTCATTATTATTAGTATTATCATTATCATTACTATTATTATCAGTATTATTATTGTTTAATTTATTTATGAATTTGATGACCATGGATGTGTTAATTGACTTGGTAGGTGTGGAGCCGGCGCAGGTCCAAGAGCGAGTAGAAAACCACCTGAAAAACCTGCTAATAAAGCACTTTGACCCCCAGAAAGCCGATTCTATTTTCACCGTGGAGGGAGAGGTGAGGTTTTCCGGCTGCCTCTGGACTAAAAGCATTCCTTATATTTATTATGCCATAATTTCCACCAAAAAAAAGAAAAGAAATAGCAAGTGTTATTTTCCTGATGTTCTCAGACTCCTGCGTGGCTGGAGCAGATGATCGCACACACGACCTGGAGGGACCTCTTCTACAAGCTGGCTGAGGCCCATCCGGACTGCCTCATGCTCAACTTCACTGTGAAGGTGAGCTTGTGCCGTCGCTGGTGCAGTCTGTGCACGAGTGACTTGGCAGCATGGTGGAAGTTCATTTCAATGACACCTGATTTTTCATGGAAGTAGAAGGGTTAAGTCAGGGCAACTGGACAGAACTGAAGAAGCCATTCGGATGAGAGGCGAAAGGTCTTCAAGAACGAAGAACTTAACCCCTCTTCTTTAAAATGACTTGAGGACTGAGAAGTGAGTGTAGCAGCCGCATGCTGTTTGTCATCCAGTGATCTGGCATGAACACCGTCGACTACACAACTTGATGTTGTGGCCATTTTACTTTGTCATTTGTTACTTTCTTGACTAAAACTTAATATAAAGTTGACAAATCTGATGTCACGATGATTGATGTGTGTACAGTTATTGTACAAAAAGTAAGAAAATCAAAAATCGGGTACTTGAAGAGCAAAACCTAAGCAGCAAGCAAAATATAAAATCATATATGGTAAATGGACTGCACTTTTCCAGCACCTTCACGGTACCCCAAAGCGCTTCACAAAGGCCTCTCATTCACCCATTCACACACATTCATACACCACTGGGTGGCTGCTGCCATGCAAGACGCTGCCTCGCCCCGGTGAGAGCAATTTCGGGTTAAGTGTCTTGGCCAAGGACACGACGGACAAGGATGGGGTGGGATTTGAACCGCCAACCTTTCAGACAACCCACTGTACCTCCTGAGCCACAGTCGCCTCATATATGTATACAAATATATAAAATGTAATAATTCTGATACCTTTTGGTGTGTGCGTGCGTGCGTGCTTGCGCAGCTGATTTCAGACGCAGGCTACCAAGGTGAGATCACCAGCGTGTCCACAGCGTGTCAGCAGCTGGAAGTTTTCTCGCGGGTGTTGAGGACGTCTTTGGCCACGCTGCTGGATGGAGGAGAAGATAACCTGGAGAAGAATCTGCCCGAGTTTGCCGTGAGTCCTTTTTTTTTTTCGAACAAACTCGCCGTTTCCCTCCAAGATGTCAAAAACATCACCAAAAAAAGGAAAAAAGGTGAGACTGGCGGTGACCCCTGTGTGCCTCGGTGCTTCTCAGTGACGGTGGTGGTGGTGGAGGAGGAGGAGGGATGGCGGGGGACAGAAGTGTTTGGACACCCCGTGCATTTGTGAAACACGGCAGTGCAAATGGCTCTCCGATGTCCAAGTGCAGCTGGTTTCAGTGTGGTCACACACAAACGCATACATGCTACACCATAGGTGTCAAACTCTGGCCTGCGGCCCAAATGTGGCCCGAGGGGCTGTACAAAATCACTGCTGGAGCTGGCCTGCCACTGTTCTACAGCACACGTACCACTAATACTACAAATCCCAGAATGCTCTGCTGGTGCTCTGGCAGACTATTTACTTTATCAGACCAGAAGTAACATTTTCTTTCTATCAATTATTAGTTTTATTGTATTGTCACTGCTCATGGAATCCCTTTGGCTCGCATTGTGTCGTCGCTGCTGTCTTGTGCTGTCTGTGCACGGTGCTCCTGGCTGAGTGAGTGACTGTCTCCTCCCTCCCTCCCTCCCTCTCTCCCTCCCTCCCTGCCTGCCTGCAGAAGATGGTGTGTCACGGAGAGCACACCTACCTGTTTGCCCAGGCCATGATGTCCATCCTGGCCCAGGAGGAGCAGGGGGGCTCCGCTGTGCGCAGGATTGGCCAGGAGGTGCAGAAGTCTGCACACCAAAGGTACCGTTTATACACACACACACACACACACACACACACACCCAGTCAATTTAGAGTTTACTTCATTTCTTTATTTCCTCTGTTAATACAATTTCTCTTCTCTTCACTATATTGATGCTGTAATTCTGTAAATGTGCCCAATGTGGGATTAATGGAGGCGTCCTCTTCTGTTCTATTCGGAAACGTCTGTTGTGAACAAACTTTGGTTTGGAAGTGAGCTGACGTGGCGGCTTGTTTCCCCTCCTGTCAGAGGTCACGACGCCAGCCAGATCACTCTCGCTCTGGGCACAGCAGCTGCTTACCCTCGTGCCTGCCAGGCGCTGGGCGCCATGTTGTCCAAGGGGGCCCTGAACCCAGCAGACATCACGGTTCTCTTCAAGATGTTCAGCAGCATGGACCCGCCGCCGGTGGAGCTGGTGAGGAACTGGGCCACCTTGGACCTGCGCCGCTCCCCCTAGTGGCGGTGGCCTGAACGATTTCACCCAGCGGTTTTCCTTCCTCTCCTGGCTCCAGATCAGAGTTCCCGCCTTCCTGGACCTGTTCATGCAGTCTCTGTTCAAGCCGGGGTCCAAGATCAACCAGGACCACAAGTACAAGTACATTCACATCTTGGCCTACGCCGCCAGTGTGGTCGAAACGTGGAAAAAGGTGCACGACGAAGAAAAAGAAGACAAACGGTGTTTGATTAAAATGACTAAATTGTGTGAGGAGGGATTGTCTCATTCCTTCCCATGTTTGCCATTTTCACTCCCAGAATAAGCGAGTCAACATCAATAAAGACGAGCTGAAGTCGACCTCCAAGGCCATCGAGACTGTACACAACCTGTGCTGCAATGAAAACAAAGGGGCCACTGAGCTGGTGGCCGAACTGGGAACTTTGTACCAGTGCATCAGGTGAGTAGGGGGCAGGGGTGGGGGGGTGGGGGGTGGAGCAGCACTTGTCGTTACAATTTTCCAGAGTTGGCAAAAGTACTCCCACTCTGTGCTGAAGTACCCTGCAGGTACTTGTGTAAAAGAAAAAAAATACTCTGGTAAAAGGAAAAGTACTGATTCAACTCCTTGACTCAAGTAAAAGTAAGAAAGTGCAGGTTCTGAAATGTACTTTTCAATGAATCAACAATGTTTTTGTTGTAACATACGTGTTGACAGTTTTAATAAGCACAACCAATGTTATTTTTCTCTGTACTGAAAAATAAGCTCTAAAATGTGATCCACTTTTATATTGAAATGCACAGCAGCCGAGTTCAAATAACTCCACTTCAAGCAACAACTATAATAAATAAATAGGTAATAATAATAATAATGATGATAATAATAATAATAATAATGATAATAGTTAAAGTTAATTACTTTGAACAGAATTTGCATCTTTTAAAGACTAATATGACTTAAATGCAAAATGAATGAGCATGTTTTTCCAATGTAAGGAGTAGAAAGTAAAGATCTTTGCGTCCACATGCAGGGAATGAATGCAAAAAGTCAAATACCTGAAGAAAATCTACAGTGCAGTAACAAAGAATTTGTCCTTCGATACTTCCCACCTCGGCAATTTTCATTTTCTTCTGCTCTCTGATGATAAAATCGCCTCCTTGATATTATGATGGGGCTACACCAGGGGCGACTGGTGAGCCACAGTCGGGTGTAAAATGTGACAGAGGGGCCGGAGCAGCAGCAGCAGATGGATGCAGTGTTTTTGGTGGCCCACCTCACAGGAGGAAGAAATAATTCCTGAAGGGAAATGAAGATTTTCTGTTTTTAACAGTCCCCTATCAGATGAAGGACATTTTCATTTGCACTTGAATCGACAGAAACAGTGAGGGTGGCTGCAGCTGCTGTTGTGAACTGGGTGCTGCTCCTGTGTGTCTCCAGGTTCCCAGTGGTCGCTATGGGAGTTCTGAAGTGGGTGGACTGGACGGTGTCTGAGCCGCGCTACTTCCAGCTGCAGACAGACCACACGCCCGTACACCTGGCCCTACTGGACGAGGTGCCGACACGCGCACACACACACACACACACACACATTCAACGAATTTGTTGAATCAGCGCAGTGTAACATTAACAGAGCTCGTTAGGAAAATGTAAATAGTTGATTTTCCTTCCTTTCTTAAGCTATAAATAGTTCATTTTATTTCTTTATTTCTTTTTAATTCATTGAATTGAATGGAACACCTTTATTAATCCCATGAAATCAAGGCTTCTCGTATCTAAATATGTGCCCCCCCCCCCTCCTCCCCAAACTCAGATCTGCACGTGTCACCAGCTGCTGCACCCGCAGGTGCTGCAGCTCCTCATCAAGCTCTTTGAGACGGAGCACTCGCAGCTGGACGTCATGGAGCAGGTGGGCTTCCTCTGCCTTTCCAACACAACCTACCCCAGGGGTGGGCCAGCTCCCTGACTGGTCGGCCACAGTGGGTTCTAAAATGTGAAGGGGGGCGGGTCCAGGAGCAGATAGATGGAGTGTGCTGGTGACCCACCTCATAGGAGGAAGAAACATATTGTGGGATATGTAGAAAACGTGCTGTAATGTCAATTGAAAATGAACCAAAGCAAAGTGACAACACAATGTGTGTCTTTGAAGCCCCATGGTATTCGGCTCTTTATTGAAATGACTCTGAAAACACTGAAAAATAGATGAAATACTATTGTATGACTTATTATTATCATTTCTTCTAGTGTAGTGGGCCGGATTAAAAAGCCTAATTAGCCGCATATGGCCCTCGGGCCATAGTTTGCCCATCCCTGACTTACCTTCACCTTTTTCTTTGTTTGTCCCACACCTCTATTGCACATTCATGCACTTTACAGCTTACAATTTTGCATCTTGCGTTTTAAACCTCAGTGCCTCTGGCATTGTCACTTTTTGTTCTTACCTCAAATCTTAATCATTATTTCACTGTATTTTAATCATTCTTTTACTTTCATGCACTTTTTTTTAAAAAAAATGAACTGATTGCTGATCACTGATTGCCCCCCCCCCCCACACACCCCCCTACAGCTGGAGTTGAAGAAGACTCTGCTGGACAGGATGGTCCACCTGCTGAGCCGTGGCTACGTCCTGCCCGTGGTCGGCTACATCCGCAAGTGTTTGGAAAAGCTCAACACCGACATCTCCCTCATCAGATACTTTGTAACAGAGGTAATATATATGTATACATTTTAAAAAGCTGCTTCCCATCTCCAAGACCAAAAGAACCACAGAGACGACTGAATGTTTGATGTAGAAGCATGTAGCGACCATCGCTAGTTGGCTAACGGGTCATGCTAGCGCAGCTTTGACTTGTGGAGTTTGTCTGTTGCAGCTGTTGAGATCATAAACTGAGAAGATCTGTTTCAGACTGGTGAAGGTGCACAAGTGAAGGGCTGAGTTGTGTTGTTGTGCAGGTGCTGGATGTGATCGCTCCTCCGTACACGTCCGACTTTGTTCAGCTCTTCCTGCCCATCCTGGAGAACGACAGCATCGCAGGAACGATCCGGACGGAGGGAGAACACGATGCCGTCGCCGAGTTCATCGGTACGTTTCAGGCATTGTTATCCAACAAACGTTGGTGCTTCAGTTTTAGTACTGAAAGTCTCAGAAACCAGACCCCAGACTCCACCATGGCCCCCATTCATTTCACTGTAGTTCTTCAGCCAGCGCAGACGCCAAAAAGGTTTTTGACTTCCACATTAGAGGGCGCATAAGAGCGTGTAAGATCGTCCTGTCAGGATTTATTTTTTTTGGCTGCAGTACCTTGAGTGGCCCATGGGGGAAAATCGGCACATTGCCGTATTGCCAGTCCGGCATCCAGTTCTAATACATCGAAGCAGTGACCAAGTTGCCCTAATAGCAGTTAAAACTGTGAAACGCAGGTTTAACACCTAATTTGAAAGTCTTATTGTCTAACTTTCTTTTGTAATCCTCTTGACATAACAAAGTTTCTCTGTCCCTCTTTTTGTTGTTTCAGCTCATTGCAAGTCAAACTTCATCATGATCAACTGAACCGGACCAGTCGCTTCCGTTGGCTGGTTTTTCACCAGCAACACCAGACGGGAAGTCTGTTACCTCTGCGAACTCAATGGTCCACCGGAGGTCGAGGCTCGAAACTCAAAGACACACTGTTAAAGTTAATCGTGTGAATGGTTTCTTTAATTTAAAATAAAAAAAATAAAAAAAATAATGTAGAGGCACATTGAGAAAACCATGAAAGCAAAATGCAGCTATTTTTTCATATGTATATTTGATTTTTTTTCCTTATGTGTTTCTACATCTGTTTTAGAATAAAAGTGTAAATATGTTGCCTCTGCGTCACTCGCTTGGAATGCATAAAAACCAAGGTGTCTCTTTTGTCTGACAAAGGTCTGGTAACGTGTCATGGAAAACGTAATGTTTTTTTTTTTCATGGAAGACGTCAGTTTTGAGTTTATTCATTGGAAAATTCAAAGTGATACAGGAAATAGAACAGTTGCACAAATCCTGGCCCATTTCTAAGCAGGTACGAGACCATTGTAGGTTATAACAGTTGGCAAATTCAAAATTTACTGCATAAAATTTTCAGTTAAAACTAGATCAAGTTTGCAACTGAGTCAGTTTGGCAAAATGGAACTCAATTGACTTTTCCATTATTTAAGGCACTGGTTTTGTTCTTTTTTTTTTTTTTACTTGATTTTCTATCTCACACAAGGCAGCAATCGTAATCTACAAGAAGTAAAAGTTCCACATGGCCCATCCATGAGTGGACCTCATTTAGCTGCGAGCACATTAATGCTGTGTGCTACACGCTCTGTGAACAAACAGTCTGAATCAAGTGCAAATCACTGAACCACCACCACCACCACAAAAGATTCTCTGCATTTTAAAAAAAATCAGTGGTACTGCAGCGTGATTCTTGATTACAAATTAAAAAAAATAAAAGTGCAAAAAAAAAAATTGATTTCAGAAAAAGCATTAAAACATTCCCTTTTCTACTTGAAGCACAGTGCTACCACACTAGAAAAAAAAATCAGGGTTAAATATCACGTTATAACGTGATAATTTTCACGAACTAGCGTGAAAAGTCAACTTTTCTTTTCTTTTATGAAACTTTCATAATTACAACGTGATACTGAGCCCTATTTTTTTTTTCTAGTGTGGCAGCAATGCGCTTCCGTACTTTTCGACCATCGGATCAGGAACCTTTCCCCTCCACCTGAGATGAGCGGCGCAGCGGGGCGGATGCTGCCCCCTACAGGTAGTCCTTGGGGACGATGGGGTCTCCATACATGCAGTCCTCCTCCAGCGCCAGGTTGTAGGTGCTGCCACTGCCTCCTTTGTAGGCGCTGGTGACGATCCGCAGCCAACCCTTCTCCCCCTGTCACACACACACACACACACACAGTTGACAAAGGCGAACCAGAGGGACAAAGACAAACGAGTCAACCCCACTCAGCCGAGGCTCCCCCAGCCAGTCTCTGTTACTCACCCAGGGCTCCCCCCAGGAGTTGCGGACCACCCAGTACTCCACCCCGCCTTCCACCCCCCAGCCGGCCACCGACACGATGTGGTTGATGTACGGCGTCGCCTTGTACTCGGTGTAAACTCCGCCGCTGTAGGCGTCCAGCTTGTCCGTGGCCATGATCCCACAGCTGCAGGACAGAGACACCACTGGTCACCCATTGCCACTTTGTCACAATGGATGCTGAAACTATGAGGGGAATGAGGTGTGTGTGTGTGTGTGTGTGTGTGTGTGTATATATATATATATATATATATATATGTATAAAATTGGTTTGATGAACTGAAACCTTTGTGTGCAATAACTATGCAAAGAACACAGAAATCAGGAAGGGGGCAAATACTTTTTCATGGCACTGTATGTATATATAAATATAAATCTCCTTTCACCAGAGCTATCATGCTTTGTAGTTTTACTACCTCCCATAAAAAGTAAAAAAAAAAAAGCTGTCCACCTGATGGGCCCTCTGGCGTAGATCTCGGCCATCATCTTCTCCCTCCCGCTGACCGAGCCGTACTCGCCCACCTTCCACATCGTGAAGTTCTTCACGATGTTGCACACGCCGAAGGTGGTGCAGGTGCCGCACTGGTTAAAGGGCTTGCAGTCTTCAGGGGGGGAGACGAGGAACAAGAGTTCAGAACCCACACAGCATGAAGGTGAAGGTAAAAGTGGAGGTGAAGGTGAGCACGCAGGTGGAGGTGAAGGTAAAGGTAAACGTGGAGGTGAGGTGAAGGTGAGCATGAAGGTGAGAAGGTAAAAGTGGAGGTGGAGGTGAAGGTAAAAGTGGAAGTGGAGGTGAGCATGAAGGTGAGAAGGTAAAGGTGGAGGTGAAGGTGAGCGTGGAGATGGGGGTAAAGGTGAATGCGAGGGTGGAGGTGAAGGTAAACGTGGAGGTGAGGTGAAGGTGAGAAGGTAAAAGTACAGGTGGAGGTGAAGGTAAAAGTGGAAGTGGAGGTGAGCATGAAGGTGAGAAGATAAAGGTGGAGGTGAAGGTGAGCGTGGAGATGGGGGTGAAGGTGAATGCGAGGGTGGAGGTGAAGGTCTCGGGCGGGCAGAGCCTCACTCTGGTCCTTGGCCTGGTAGTTGTTGCAGGTCTCGTCCGGGATGCCGTGCTCGTTGGCGTACTGCCAGACGCCGCTGTGGTCGCCGCCGTGGCAGGTGCCGGCCTCGCCGCAGTCAATCACGTGCTGCACGGACAGGTACGCCGAAGGCCACGCCCCCTTCCGCTTAATGTTGATGCGATCTGACGGAAAAGAAATGCGAGAGGGAGGAAGGAGGCTTCCAGCTGTCGGTTAACAGGTCGTTTTCAGGTGACGTCACACAGATCAGATGGAGGGTTGGAGCTTGGAGAGAAGGTCATGTAGAAAAAATACAAGCAAAAGGCTTGTTGACCTCTCTTATGGGCCCAGGTTTTCCCTGAAGTTGATTTTGTTTGGAACTTGTTTTGTTTTTGTTTTTGTTTTTTTAATCTTTTTGGATAAATAAATAAAACAAAACATCTAATAAACAAATTAGCCTGTAACAATACAGACTCTCCTCAACAGTTTCCTACAGAGACTTATTACTCTCCACCTCTACTTCCCCATCCGTCCACATGTTGAGATTTTCCATTGTGCCACTCCATCTCAGTTAATAGCCAGCTACTATCATTACTACTATTATTATTATTATTATCTTAAAGGACTCAAAGTGATGTGTCTAATAAGATGATAGCATCATAATTAGTTGCACAGATGTTAAAAATAGCATTGTGGGTTTTCTTTTCTTGCAAGACGACAGAAATGTGTGCTATAATAAACATTTCAGCAGTGCCAGTGACCAACACTCAACAGGCGCAACAGTAAAACACAGCTTATTGCAGGGTTTAGTTACAATACAGCCTCTTCGAAACGGCTAAACTTCCTCGTAGACTTAGCACTCTCTATTCCTACTCCACCTCACTGCGTCATCATAACCGCATGACTGAAACCCAGTCAGAGGGTCAAACAGCATCTGGTTAAAGAAGCAGTGAAACACGCGTGTGTGGGCGTACGCACCTGCCATGGCGCTGGTGCTGCCGTGGGCCCAGCAGGAGCCGCAGTACTGGGGGATGTGCTGGTTGCGGGTGGTGCTCACGTAGTTGATGCCGTTGACGTTCCTCCAGTCCCACGACTTGGGCAGGTCGCCCACGGACAGGAACTCGTGAGGCCGAGGAGCCGTCCTGTCAACCGCACACGCACGCACGCGGAGGTTCGGTGACTTGAGGACGTACACGCAGTAATCACGATGCGCCAAAGTGAAAAAGAGGAGGAGGCCTTTTTTTTTAATGCCACACTGGGGAAATTTGCATAATCACAGCAAAGAAGGAAAATGATATCAATACAAAAGACATAGACAAAGAAATCAAATTAAAATATTTATAGACAATGTTGGAGCCATTTATCATTTTTTTTTTTGATAAATATATCTTTAGTTTGATCATAATATTTAGCATTATTTGAGTTCATGTGAATGCTTATTAATTCTTTCATTTTTAGGTATTTTGTAGCCCCTGAACACTAGGTTTTCTATATATATGGGTTTGTAAGCATAGGGGGCGGTACTGGGAAAGGTCATGTTTTTTTTTGTTGTTTTGTTTTTTACCAGGGCAAGAAAGGCGGCAGCAGCTATTTCTTCTGTTGTGTTCACTTTGTTTCAAGTCAAGAATAAATCAACAAAGAAATGCAACTTTTGGCTTGGACAATGGACTCGCATGTCGCTTCCCTACGTGAAATTCACTTCCTCATGCTTTAGTATGGTGGAAGTTTGATTCGTTTGATTTTGTTAGATCAGTTTGGACATTAACGATACAACTGAGAAAAAGACAAATGGCCACTGCAGACTAAGAAAGGGAAAAAACGAGATATTTACATTCTATTGACAGTCGGATTCTTTTTACAAGTTAGCGCTGATGTTTGGTGCATCCTAATGGTCCTTTCTTACTAAAAAATATTATTATTGTTGTTGTTATTATTCAATTAAAATGTATTATTTGAGATGACCTTAACCCTAAAAAAAACCAACACATCAAAGCAAACTAAAATAGTCTTGCCGAACACCTCCAAACTGTCGCGGAAATAGGGGAGAGGGGGGGAGGGGAGGGGGAAATAACCCGGAAACAGAACATGTTTCGGGAATTTTCAATCAATTAAAACATGTTTCCTAAGATACGTAACGTCGCCTCTGCTGTGTTTCACCGCTAGTCCTCCCCCCCTCCGCCCCACCTCTTAACAGTCTGTTTATCTAAACGGTCTGCGGTTTGCAGAGTCTGGTCCTTTAGCGGTTATTAAAAGACCAGACTCGGCAACCACAGATCGTTTTAAATGGCTAAAAAAAAAAAATCAAAACAGAGGAGTCGTAACTGTTCATGTTAAACTTTCATCATGAACCTCGACGGAATGTGTTAGTTTCACTCACTTCAGTCCGAAGTTGCTTGGCCGCGACCGGCGGACATAGCAGGGCTCATTCGGGTTGAAATAAAGTCCAGCGAACACACCTGAGAGCAGGACCGAAAACAAGGCGATAGCTGCCGTGGTCCGGGCCATGTTGAAACCGGGCGAGACGGCCGGTGGTCGGTAAGACGGAGAAGGAGGCTCCGAGACGGTTAAAAAACAAGCGACACACGCCAGGCAGTCACACCGGGGGATCAGTGGTCGGACTCGGCGCGTTAGACCCGGTGTTACGCCACAATCTGTGACCTAACAGCTTTATGCTTTTTCTAACTCCGCCCGCCCACAACGAGCCTTGCCCGTACAGATCTGCGTACTGCAATGTGTCAACGCAAGGAATAAAGAACGTGTAAAGAAGAAGGAGAAGAAGAAGAAGAGATTATTATTATTATTATTATTATTATTATTATTATTATTATTATTATTATTATTATTATTATTATTATTATTTTATTTATTTATTTATTTTTTAAGTGGCAAATGTTAAATATGTTTTTAAAATATACGAAAATACAAATTTTCAAGTTAGGCAAAGAATAGTAAAGGACTTCTTTAAAAAGTGGCAAGTAAGGATAAGGTGTTTGAATTGTTATGCACTATATGATATAAATATAATATATTACATATATATAATATAATATAATATCCATCCATCCATCTTCTATACCCGCTTATTCCTATTCAAGGTCACGGGGGTCTGCTGGAGCCTATCCCAGCTGTCTTAGGGCGAAGGCAGGGTGCACCCTGAACAAGTCGCCAGTTCATCGCAGTATAATATAATATAATATAATATAATATAATATAATATAATATAATATAATATAATATAAAGTTGAAATGCAAAAAAAGTATCAACAATAATAGCATTAATGATAACATCAGTGAAATAACAATAATAATAGTAGTAGTGGTAATAATAATAGTGCCATTGTGCAGTATAATATTATAAACATGACAATGAATATAGTAAAAACAACAACAACAACAACAACAACAACAACAACAACATGATTTTGAAATATAATATATAATATAATATGCAAATGTAATCTAATCTACACACACGCACACATAGTATAACACCGCAGTTACAATGACTCGACACAACGGCAAACCTGTGATAATACGAGCTATGATTCTGACCCGATATGTTCAATTTATTGACTTGTTTCGTCACAGAAAAGTAGCCGATACAGATTGACAACATCGGCAATGCGACGTTGAAACGTCATTCTTGGCAAAGACGTTGACATTGAAGACGCAGTTTTTTGTGGGTCACAGTTTTTCGTATAACACCTACAAGTATAAAGCAGTTCAGTCATGTGATTGCTACACAAGTTGTCACATGTCAGACGTAAAACTTGGCATGTACAAAAATATCACCAGAAAAGACCAGTGAAACTGCACGGGGGGGGGGGCATGTGAATTGTGTTGTATAATTTAGTATTGATTATTAACAACCTTACGAGCATCTTGTTGGATACATGTTAGATATAATAATAATAATAATAATAATAATAATAATAATAATAATAATAATAATAATAATAATTGAAAAAACAAAAAACTTTAAATTGAACCTTTTACCGTCACATCATTCGCAGTGGTCAGCATTTCAGACGGAAAGTAATCATCGTCACCTGACCTGCTGTAAAACCTCGTGATACTGACCGAAATTTTTCCCCCGCGTCAGCACATTGAAAAAGAGTGACAAAACCATTTTTGTCCTTTCAGTTAATGCTTTGGACGCAAAGGCTGAGCTCATTTTAGGTTGTTGTGAGACTGGAGACCGGCTCAGAAGCTGTTTATTTGGTGAATTCCAGTTACTTAAAAGGAATCAGCAGAGAAAAACTCTAACCGTTACAGATTCTCACCCGTGGCTTCAACTTTCATAGATCTTGGGCACTGTTAGGATCCGTGGCAAGGAACATGACAAAAAAAAAAAGGTGGTCAAAACGTGGCTGAGATAATCAACACAAATGTATTTAATAAATCAGGATGTAAGTAGAAAGAAACTAGTCTGACCAGGCACAGTCGACAAAACAAAAACAAGAATAGGCCCCAAACAACAGTATGAGTCCGTGCAGGATGGAGTCCAGAGAGGGACTGCTGGTGTTGGGCAGTGCTTTTTAAGCAGGGCTGGTGACCACGCTCACACCAAGCCAGGTGTTCAGGTGTACATTCAGCCTGCTAATTCTGGGAAGCAGCACCAAGACGTACAGGAACCTCCTCCATAGGTCACGGGCACTACGGTACATACTGTAGTCTTACCAAACTCATTAACCATTACTGTCTTGCATCGCTGTCAATAACTCCCCTGGACTCATGTACATTCTAGAAACATCAAAATCACTGTAAATCACTAAATTCAGATAAATCCCATCTGTTATATTCTGTACATACTTATGCTGATATGTATTATTAATTTATCATTATTCCATAACTGCATTTTATAGCAACAGTTCAATTATAATTGAACTGTGAGGCCATATATGTGTATATATATGAAATGTGTATATACTGTACATTTGTATTTGATTATGGTTGCATGGTGACTACTTGTGACGTGCAATGATAATAAAGTTGAGTTGAATCTGATTGAATCTAATCTAAAGAGGGATGAGACAACGCTACATAATATCGGGTCTAACTGAACCGACCAATTACAAGGAAACCATCCTATGAAGTGGCCCTACAAAGCTCATGTAAAAGGCATGAGACACGGGGGGGTGGGGGGTTCCTCTTGTTCAAATGTTGTAATCAACAGATTTTCATTGTATTGCACATTCACAGATGTTGATCAGTTTCAACATGCCAAACACATTTGTACAGAACTGTAAAATCAGTCAGCCACAAATAAAAGAAGCCAATAGATATTTAGTTGCTTGTGATTTCGTAGAATTTATTTTCCTTTAATCTGAAATTCAGATGTTGTGTAAAAACTTTTCCGCAGTTTTCTATCAGACGACGCGGCTTTTTCGCTGAAGCAATTATCTCAGGGTTGGGAGAGCGCGATCGTTAACTTTACAGTTTACATCATCGTCACAAAAGCGTTGAGAGTTGGCAAGGCGGGCATGGTGCTGCTGCTTGTTAACTATCCACGAGAACATTGTTGCATTACAACTGCTGCACTGCTGCAAAGTACCTAACCATCATCACTTTGGTCCTATAAAATGCATTTGTCCGAATTGAAACACTCAGTGTGAGAAGAAAGTGAAGTGGATACAGATCAAGAGAGAAAGCGAGAGCGAGAGAGAGAGAGAGAGAGAAAGACACATTTACTGTTCACATCATCTAGTGAGACAAACTGTATGGCACAATCCTTGTTTTAACACGTGGATCAACACACAACAGCAGTGCAGGCTGAGAAGATGCAGAATCAAAAACAAGGTTGTTGCCCAGTAAAACAAAAAAAAAAAACAAAGGCAACAGAAATAAATGTCTGTGACAAAAAAACAAAAAAAAATCAAACTAAAAATTCCATTTTCATTTTTACTTTTTCCTACACTAAAACCATATTTCAACAGACAGAGGGAGCTGAATTCCAGCTGAAAGAGGTGGAAGTCTGAGTGGATGGTGAACACTTTGGGTGGTGAGTCGGCAGGTGAAAAGCGATAGGAGGGAGGCGGGAGGGGCTGGGGGGGGGGGGCTGTCTAGACGAGCCTCCGTCTCTTGCAGTCGCGCTGGTCCAGCGGGTCCCTGGACTTGGCGCCGGCGTTGCCCAGGGGAGACACCTTGTTGAGCAGAGAGTCGTCGGACGCCTGGCCGAACAGCGCCATCAGCAGGGCAACGCCGAAGCCGGTGGCACGCTCGCCCTGCACGCACACAAGCAAAAGGAAAGAAGAAAAGACGGGAGTGAACAAAAGAGAGAGAGTATCCGACTGTCACGCTGTGAAATTGATCTTCATTTTATCTTTTAAGACTTCCTTTCCAGAGAGTCATTTTTTTTCATTTTGGTATCGGTATCGGAGTCAGAGAGTTCACACCAACTGTAGCTTGTTAAAGAAGAGGCACAGTGAATGGTTTTGTTCCATAGTAGTTTTGCCATCTCAAGCTTCTCTTTTCGTTTTTACAGTTGTCAAAAAAGTTTGGCATTTGGTTAATCCCATCTCTTTAATTCATCACAACCATTAAAAGTTATTAAACTTTATTAAAAAGTTGTGTGAGTCATTGGAAGGCGCTGAGTATTTGTGATTTTTTTCCACATCGTCTACATCTACCGGGCACTGTGTGGCTGTTCAGACATTTAGTTTGGCCCCAACAAATGAAAACCCGTGTTTCAATTAGGACAAAAAAACAAGGAGATGAGAGTGATCCTGCAGCCACTCACAGCGTGGACAGGAGATGCGATGTCAACATGGACCCAGACACCCGGCCAATCAAAACCCAGATGGGAACTGATGAAGAGGCCGGCGCAGGAGCTCTGGGCGTTCTCACGATCCTGTTGGTAAAGTAGAGGAGACCAAAAACATCAGCAACACTGTGTGAAAACTCACACTTATCAAGAGAAGGAGAGCACACACACACACACACACATGCATGCGCGCACAAACACACACACCAAAGGTTTAAATAAAAGTTATATATATATATAAATATATAATTTGATATTTTGCTCTTTATGTACTTCATTTTTGATTCTTCTACTTACTTATGGCTTCTAAAAGTAGTTATTTCATACCATAACGGTACACACACACACACACACACACACACACACACACACACACACACACACACACACACACACACACACACACACACACACACACACACACACACACGGATGTGGGGACTCACTGCCACAGAGTTCTTCATGTCGGCCATGGCGGAGGTGAACTCGCTGAAGTGCAGCTCTGGGCAGTAGACCAGCGGGTGGGCCAGGTCCCCGCTGCTGCGGCCGGCACGCACACACGCCACCTCCCACTCCTCGCTGTTGGTCATCACGGCCGCGTGGTGCTTCCCTGTGGAGATTCCCTGCACGGCGGCAACACAACACGACACCGTGATGACGTCATTTTTTGTCCGTGTTGTAGTCAAGACCGTGACCAAGTGAGAGCGAGACATTATCAAGACTCGAGGAAGGAGACCGAGACAAGACCCAGACTGTATGTATCAAGTCAAATAACTACATCAATAAATTACAAATAAAAACAGAACAAATGACCATTTTCTGATTTAAATTCAACTTTGGTTCTACATAAATGGAACAGAAACATTTCATTTCAGCAGGGTACCTTTTAATAATTTTGCTGCTTTGCCAGCTATTCTGAATCATTAAAAAAAACTCTGGGTGTCACAAACAGAGCGCAACAAGGCAGCAGCTGTATTCTTTTCTCTTATTATCGTGTCATTACAGTGTTGGCCGAGTCTCCACCACGATTTAAAAAAATGCTGAGTCTGTCCAGCCCGAGACTGAGGAAAGAACCAGTAAAAAAGCCTCAGAGTCCGAGACAGGACCAAGACCAATCTCTAGTACCACAATACATTTTGTTATGAAAGGTGGCGCCGCAGCCGAGGACGCCGACACCCACCTGAGCCCCTGTCAGTGTAGCCATGTCCAGGATTATATCAGCGGACAGATCCTTGCTGGCGTACACCACTCCATCAGCCAGCACCAGGCGGCCCTCGGCATCCGTGTTGTTGATCTCCACGGTCCTTCAAAGGAACGACAGAGTCACATGTTCAGTTCAGACAACTTCATTTATCATATACACATTCATTCATTCACACATATGTATATATATATATATATATATATATATATGTGTACCCACACAATATATATGTATGTATATATACACGCATGTATTTTAAAATGCGTTTTCACCAGTTGAGAAACGCTGCGCTCGAGCTTGGGATCCCACTTTTTGTTAAATCCCACTTGCAGGTGCAGACTAATGAAATGGTTGATTTGTGGTGGAGTTGTCGGGCGGAATCTTACTTTCCAGAGTACATAGTGTGAATGTCATCGGGACGTGTGGCGATGGGGCCCACTGCATTTTCTGCCAGGCAGAACACTGCGTGGAGGTTGTCCTTGAAACCCTGAGGCAAAGAGAGGACAGTTTGGTTTAGTGGTTAAAACAAACAAAACATGTATGGGATAATTTGTACGTATATTTAAAAAAAAAAAAAACGTCACCCCACCTGCTTGATAGTAGCTTTGAAAGCTCCCAGAATGGCAGCGGCTCCACCACAGTCCCTTTTCATCCCAGGCATGGTGGTCTGGTGAGATTAAGGATGAATACATGCATCTGCAGTGCCAGCTACTCGGAATGACAGACAATCGCGGCAGCTGAGCTACTGGAACATGCTTTAGCTGTGCTGAAGTCCCTGGCTGAGGGTGAGGCATACCTTCCCCTTGATGCTGAGTCCTCCGGTGTCGTAGACGATGCCCTTGCCCACCCAGGCGATGGTTTGAGTTGCACCTTCAGGCGTGTGGCTCAACACTGCCAAGGCAGGGGGATGCTCTGCCGCTTTGCCCACTCCATAAATGCCTGGAGGGGTTCAAAGGTCAAAGTTGCACATGATCATAACAACAACAACAACAACAACAACAATAATATTTATTTATGAGCTCCTTTCTGAACACGCAAGGACACTGTACAGGATAAGCCAAATGCAATAAAGCGACAGTGAAAGGCGACACACAGAAAAGAGTAAGGAAAATATAATACAATAAAATAAAATAAAATAAAATAAAATAAAATAAAATAACAACAACACAGAGACACAGTTAGAGTAGCATATCTTAAGCAGATGGTTTTTGAGTCTGGATTTAAACATATCATATTATAGCTATGATGACCTCTATAGGTTTTGGAATATTGTGACTTCCTTCAACTTGAATAATCGAAAACAAACAATACTCTCAAAACTTTCCTTTCAGATGTTAATGCACTTGGCTGTTTTTTTTTTTTTTTTTAATTTATTTTTTTTTTATGCATTGAATCCAGCACTAGTTAGTTTATCTTCAGCAACCCTCAGTTATTTTCTTTGACATAATTATTCAGGAACATGGGCAAGTTGACCAACAACTTTCACACAAACACAGGACTTATCCTGGGATGTGGTTGCTTGCAAAAATAAGTAACTACATATACAGTATGTATATTCCGTCAAATAATGCTGCGGTTTACTTCTGGTCAGTTTTGCAGCATTCTTCTACACTGGCTGGGTCATTCCATTACATTTCTAAAGGCTGAAACTTATTATCCAAATTAGGGGATTGTAACTTGTTTCATTGTATTTTGGTTGCGCCTTTGCTTGGCTAAATGTTGACAATGACTCTTTGGCTGGCTGGGCAACATCGATGACGCATGTCCACAGACGCAGTACCTCCGAACCCTCTTTGTTTCAGTTCCTCCCCACGAATGATTACTGGAGTGATTCCAAGTTCTAATCCCACAGTTTTGATTTCCTGAAAGAGAAACAGATGGGTGTGTTGAGGGGGCTGCGCGCTTGACGGTAAAACATGAGGGGAGCGAAAAATATTCACTCACTTGGAGGAAGTGATCTGTGTTCATCTCGTTGCACGGTGTGTCCACAATGCGAGCGGCCAAGCGCACACCGTCAGCAGCGTTGGAAAGACACTGAATCAGAAGAGAGCGAGACACCCAAATGAATAAACAAAGTGTTCTTTATCTTCTTGTACAGCAAGTCTGCTATTAAAAGACACAATTGTATAACTACATTCTCATCAGTGGCTGATAACCTGCAACCTTGTGAGTACACACATATGTATGTGAGTGTATATTATACACACACACACACACATATATATGTATATATATGTATATATATATACATATATGCACATATACATATACACAGATACACCCATACATATGTATATAATATATATATATACATATATATAAATAAATATTTTTACACACACACACACACACACACACACACACACACACACACACACACACACACACACACACACACACACACACACACACACTTCCCCAGTGTTATACTTTAATAAAACAGTCAAATGGATGCCCAACCAGCATGGAAACACTGAGTATCCATTGCGCACTGTTTATTACAAGTTTATTACAACAGTACCTCAATTTCAACAGCACCCAGAGGACTACTGTCGGGCCCGACGATCAGCAGCTCCACGGTCACGTGCTTCTTCTCTGCCTTGCGTGAGGCCGAGGAGCGGCGGGTGAAGATGGGGAAGGCCCTGGCGATGGCACAGGCCGAGGCAAACACATCGGAGCGCTCGCACACCATCTGGAGGGGCAGGGCAGAGCACAGAGTCTCTCGCTAGATGCAACTGCTGCAAATTACGCAATTTAAACTCTAAACATGTCAATATATCAGATCTTGAGCTTGGTACTTATAAACAACGTATTCATATATACCCATGCCCTTTTTGCAACACCATCCCCAATTAAACCGCATGAACTTAGATTCAGCGGACTCACAGCTCTCGACTTGAGTCATCAGTTTCTCACCGACGAGAATCTTTCTTTGCAGAGAAAGAAAGCAAAATCGCGCGAGCCGCAAAAAGACCGACAGTTCACTCTTCGTGTAGCACAAACTGACCACGATGCAGCGGCTGTTCCCTCCAGGGAGGCATGAGCGGACCAGGCGGGACACAAAGTGAGCGGAGGATGGACTGTTGTGCCTGCTGACGCGGGGGGGAAGTGCGGCCACCACGGCGTGGTTGAGGTACAGAGGGCAGCTGTCTGTCGGGTTCGGGTTCAAGGAGCCGAAGGCCGTCTGCCAGAGCTGAGAAGACACCACACAGAAAGGACTTTTTTTTTTAAATAGCAACATTGGCAACATCTGAAGCAATTAAAAAAACATTTTGTCCATTGGCAAATTTCATATTTGAACTATTTTTTTTTCTTCCTTTCAGATTTGCCCTCCGAGCATCATTTAATCTGCTCCTCTACACGAGTGAAAACACTGGTTTCCTTTCCTTGCTTTGGCTGCTAATTCTCTCCGTCAGAATTGTTCAAATTACTTCATAATAATTTTTATTCCATCATTATCAAGGATTAAACACAAAGGTATCATATTTTGACAGTGACTTTTGATTCCCATCAACAAAGATTTGTTCCCATTCAGATAATTCAAAAATAACCTGCATATAGATGGTATACAGAGTCCCATTCTGATAAACTGTGTCGGTGAACACAGGGTTAAGCCGAGGTTTTAATGGATAAACAGTTGGTAAATTTTTTAAATCCTGGAAAGACAAAAACAAAACCAAATAAACTAAAACACCCTCCTCAAATTTGATGGAGTGGATGATCGTGTCATGTAAAACTCTTGGGAGAATTAGCATAGAAGCAAGAGGGGTCTTTGAACTAGGCTTTGACCTATAGAGTGGCTGTCAGTGTTGCATAACTACCTATTTAAGACTCGTCTGAACACTGCTAAAGTTAGATCACAGCAGACAGCACAAGGAGCGGGTTGATTTCCTATGCTGTGTCCTGTGGACACACAAGTGGCATTTGCACTCTCGAAGAACAAGATGTCCCCGAAGTCAAAAAATATGAAACCAATATATTTTTTATTTTGATTTAATTAAAATACGAAACGGGGAATAATAATAATAATAATAATAATAATAATAAAAAAAATACTTTCTAAAAATACTAAAAAATTATTTCCAAGGATAATCATTACCCAAATTAGGCAACAATCAACATTAATATCAATGTGCGAGTGCTTCGAGACATCTCACTTTGGAACAGGCGTAGGCAAACTACGGCCCAGGGGCCATATGTGGCCCGTAAAGTTTTCAATCCAGCCCGCCAAACTTGAAGAAATTATAATAATATGTAAAAATAAATAAATAAATAAATAAATAAATAACAGTTTCTACATATCCCATTATATATATTTTTCCTCCCATGAGGTGGGTAACCAAAATACTCCATCCATCTGCTCCTGCAACTCCGTCAAATTTTAGAACCCATTGTGACCCACCAGTGAAAAAGTTTGTCCACAACTGCGTTAGAACCAAACAAGGCCTCGATTTAAAAGCAACACTATTTTATTGAGGTGCAAGAGGGATAATGGCACAAGCGGGACAACCAAGAGACCCCACTGCACAGTAACACCCACACTTGCTGAAGGTCCATTAAAAAAAACAACAACAACAACAGCGTAATCCAAAGTCTCCTGACTTAGTTCAGTCATCATCATCATCTTTCGCAAGTGAGAAGTAAAAGAAGGAACGGAGAGCAGGGAAGCAAGGGGATCAACCTGCTGGGTTAATGTCCAATCCAGGCCTGCTAAACTTGTGATGTCAATGGTGCCATTATTCCTGTAATACGCAACAGTTAAGTAAAAACTGGGTTCGAAACTGAATCAAAATATATTGCTACTTTAGCTTTAATTTTTCAAAAATAAATAAATAAATAAATAAATAAATAAATAAATAAATAAAAATTACAAGGAGCGCAGCCACTGGAGACTTTACTTGCGATGCCAAAACGAATTCGCGGAGGACGGGAAATGTTGTTTATTTCTCTTAAAAAGCGAATTTTATTAATTTAACTTGGGAAATGTTATCCCCGGGCAAAACAAAAAAACAAAAAAAAAAACACCGGAAAATGCGTCAGGAAACAGCGTCCGGGTTCGCAAATCAGGAAGAGGCTTTAAATATAGGTCAATAATGAAACTTCCCTGAGATTTGTTTGTCTGTAAAAACGCACATTGTGCATGTCCAATTGAGGACTGCTAGTGGACAAAGGGTGAAAACCTCATTCATTCATTCATTCATTCATCGTCATCAATTGTTTACCGTTTCTTCGAGATAACAAAGACGTCATCGGTCTTCGTAGTTGTTTGATCGCTGGCGTAACCTCGTACCGATCAATTTGTGTTGTTTTTTTCGGCAACAAAAGGGTTTAATGCGTCCTTAAGTACAAAGTTATACATTTTCTTTTGCCGTCTGAACAGACGATGACTGAGGTTAGCACAGCGCTAACATTAGCCCCAAGCCGTTGTCGCTCCGTTACCTCTTTGCTTATGACCGGCTCCAGTTTCCCCTTAATCTGGCTCCAAGTGACTTGCTGCAGAGCAGCCTGCTGTCCAATGATCAGGACGGGACGGTTCTGTGGCTCAGAGTCACCGGCACCAGCCGAGAACTCCAACACCACGTTAGCCATTTTCTTTCCCAAGGCGAGGTGAAGAGGAACCCTGGCTGGCTGGCTGCCACTGAAGGCAGCTGTCGTTCCGCCGGTGAAGCTTGGACCGGCTACGGCGTCCGGGAGAGGACAAAATTAAAGTCACAACGAGCGGCTGAACTATACTGCCCGCGTCTACGCTTCTGAGTAAATGTAAAACATATAGTTAAATATATAAATATAATTCAAATTTTAAAAAACAGAAAGAAACGGAACCAATCATTGTCACTTTTTTTTTAAATTATTATTATTATTATTATTTTAATTAATGGCTCAAGTAAAAATGACTTCCGCTCTTAATTTAAGATGGCCACTAAATAGAATAATAATAATCTAAAACCCAGTACTTATAAATGCAATTTTTGCTAAATTAATAATTTACAGCGTATATAGAGTACATACATCAATAATAAATTTCTACAATGATATTACTTTATAAAAAACAAACAAACAATACAGAGTTGTTTAAAAGGTAGTTAAATGTTTATTTGCTCTCTTAACAACGTCATCCACAACTAAATCGCATAAACTTTGAGTTACACCCTCAAATCTGTGAAATCTGAGCAATCTCAATTGGAAGAAACAGTTCACGTCTGAAAATCAATAAATACATGCATGATTTCAACATTTCACTGCGACATGCATTTTGAAATGCCAAAATTATATATTTTATTTTAATAATTCACTAAAATGAAGAAGACATGTTCAAGCTAATTAGATTTCTTGAGTTGTTTCAAAGCTAATTCTAAACACTCAGATATTCTAAATTTGCATAAAATAAAAAAAGAAACCCTCCTATATAATGTAAACGTTTACAGCTGAGTGCAAATGTAATAAATGCCATTAAAAACAAACAAACAAAGAGGCATTACAACAGAAAATTAAGAAATTATATGTGCAGCAATTACGTGACAATAAACTAACAAAGATTAAATCATATAAACTTTAGCCTTCTATATGGCAAGAATATAGCTTGTTGATTACAAACGCATAATTATCTGTCAGAACAGGTCAGACTTTAGTAAATTCGTAGTTCAAAAAGCATCATATTTTTAAAAATATACTGTATATAGTTTTGATCCTGCAGTATCCAGATTCTTTTTGAAGGAGCAGCCTGGCCATCAAATCCTGAATGCTTCATCACGTAGCGAACAACGCTTTGAAGAAAATCAGTGACTTAATTCAAATTTCCTCCCAATTGAGAGAGAATGAAAAGCACCGCTTCCTTTAGGTTCAATATCAAAATTAACATAAATCTGATATGTAAAGAATTCTTTAAGTGTTCGAGAAGGAAGGTTTCTGTAGTGCTACGATCAGGACTTCCTGCACAGAGACACACAAGGACATTGAACTTGGGTGTAAGACCCATGGAGAAATGTAGCTGTGCGTTTTCTTTCATTGGACAGTTTCCTTTTGAGCCTCGTGTTCAACAGAGGATATAGTTGGCCATGTGAGTAGGAATTACAATCTCATACCACTGAGAAATAACAGTAACGGTATATGAAATGCTACGCCTGAAAACACTGGTAAAGTGTTTACGCAAGATAGTGAGTGAGGTAGCAACGTGGCCCATATATCAGTGATGGGCAGGATAGGAGCAGAGCAGCCAACTCATCAAAAATATTCACCCTGTCTCTGTTTAGATAGCGTGTCTGAGAGGGGATACACAAGTCCAAGGTCAAAGCACTGGAAGACCAACTCCTCACAGCTTGCTTGATGGTTCCTTTAAAATGTTTACAGGATGGACTGCAGAGTTTCTCAGGAAGTCAAAGACAGATGGCACCAACGAAGAAAAGAAGAGCACATGAAACCCCCGCCAACGGGATGTGCCATCTGGAGCCAGGAGAAGCAGCAGACGTTTAAATTCCAGCAGTGGCTTAAGGAAGCAGGCCTGAGGTGTGGCACCAACCGAGGCTCTCGTCACGGCGGAGGAAGAAGAGAAGCCAGCGGACACAGGCGGCCGAGCCAGAAGAGCCCCCGTTCGACCAGTGGACCAAGACAAGCCACAGAAACAAACACCGCTGAGCCTCGAGAAGAAGTGTAAGAGACTCGACAAACACTGTCAGCACCAAAAAAAATGAAGCAAAATTCTCGAGTCCGGACAAATAGCCGAGGACATCGATTGAACACAGCTGTTGATGTCAAGGAGGAGAAGATGTTCGTTACAACTGACGAGGAAATCAAGCGGTGCACATCTTGAAGGTTGAGTCCAAATGAGGTCCCACTTGTAAGATAATAAACCAGGGTTGGAGCTCCCAAATGCAAGGCCGGGTCTGACGCAAGCTCCTGATAGAAAAGCCAAGCTGGGCCCAACTAAAAACTCTCAGACTCACCGTCTCACTGCTGTGAGAGAAGTGATGGTGGAGGAAGACGCTGGCAGGGAAATACATAAAAGACGCAAGTATAAAATATGCCATTATTACCGTCCATGTGCGTGCGCGCGCCTATGATTAATTCATATGCAACTTCTGTAAAATCCAGATCATATCAAAATAATAAAGTTCCCTATAAAAAAAGTAGTATCCATTAGACTTTGGGCTCCATATGAAAAATAGAGTTTTCTTCATTGCATAAAAAGTTTGCAGCACCCGTTAGCGACATTTTTTTTTTTTTTAAAAAAGAAGGACATTAGGAAACGACGTCTGAAATGTAAAATGCCATGCATAGTAACAAACACATACACACACAGACACACACACACACACACCCACTTGTGTTAGTGGAGAGCGTGGGCCCACACTTCACGCTTTGGTGGTTAGTGCCACAAAATTAGGTCAACACTAACAGTTGAAGGCTCTAGTAGAGCGGCTTGTGTCTGATTTTTAACACTAATATTCATTTTAACTGGTCACAACTTTGATTAAAGAAAAAAAAAATACAGTACATATGTAAATATACAGTACATATGTAAATATATATTTTTATATATATATATATCTATATTTATGGGTGAGAGAGAAAAGAGAATGCCTGCTATTAATAGCACTGTGCAACGGAAGAAATCAAGGTTAGTGGAGCTCAGCTTGTGCATATTGACACGCATGAGAGGAGGTGTGTGTGTGCTTGTGTGTGTGACCGCACTCCTTCCAATGGATATGTAAAATGGGACTGGTTAAGCTACAGTAACACTGTTTTTTTTTTTTTTTTTTTTACAGCCGTGGCCGTGCGCGGCTCAGGAGACTCAGGCGTGACACAGGTTGCCGCCGGAGCCGCACACCATGCCGCAGTTTTTCACGCTGGGGCCAAGGTGCGAGGCTTCCCCGCTGCCGGCCTCCCTGGGGGGGAAAGGCTTCATGGTGGAGAGGATGAGCGCCAGGCAGTCGGCAACGTCCTTATTTGGGGCACAGGCCAGAGCTGGCGTGTGTCCTGCAGAGGTTTGATAGGGGAATAAAACAAAGCAAAACAGTTGTGATATTTCTCATTATTAGCACTCTACAAAAAGATATCGTTTGAAGGAGAAGTTATGAATGAAAGAGGGATGCATATGGAGCAAACCAGCTTAATAAGTTTATACTTGTAATTGTCAAATTTCATTTATTGCAGTATTAGTACCTTTTTAAAAAATATATATATTTTTTTTATATTTGATCCTTTTTTAAATATTTTTTTTAATACTTATTTCCTAAATATATCGGACATGAATTATATGACTATCATTACCTTTTTTTTATTGCACGGATTCTTAAGTTCCCCACCAACTTAGAAACTGTATTAGAACAGCGCGATGGGAAAGAGTGTGGGTTTGGTTGTAACGGGGTGTATTTTCTTTACTTTCTTTTAGGAATTAATTTCCTGCGTTGATATGATTTAATGATATGTACACACTTTGTAAAGCAACATGTATCACTCACTTTTTCCCCAATGAAAAAAGTTTAAGAACAATTAATAATTACAATCAATTATTTTTTTACATGACTTGACTGAACTTTTGGGATTGTTTTTCTCAACCAATCATTATCACTGCTTTACCGTCCTCGTCCACGGCCATGACTGCTGCTCCCCTGCTCAGCAACACCTGCACCACGGTGGCCAGACCTTTCCTTGCTGCTATGTGAAGGGGCCTGCGTGGGGAAAAGAGGACAGGTTGATTGCACACTAGCTGTGAAGGAATCACAACAAGGCAAATATTTTATTCCAAGACCAGCTGCATTTAAAGTGAAAGGGTGCAGCACACACGCAAGGTGGGCAGAGAATCTGGTGACATTTCTCCAAGAAAAACAGTGTTACCCACTTACTTATTTACTTTATTTATTTATTTTTAATTTTATTTTTTATTTGTTGTCAATTTTATTTCAACAGGGTTAAAGGACTTTTGTATCCTTTTTGTGTATTTATTTTTGTTTAATATGATATTGTAAGGAAGGGGCAGGACTAAATAAGCTGTTGCTTCCTCCTGTTGCCTCTTGAACTCACACTGCTCAGTTTTAATTTGTTGGTTTTTTGGGTGAATGCGACTGTCTCAGTTTGTGCTTTCATGTTACTTTCATTATTACTTGATTTGGTTGTTTGAGAAATACTAAACAATAAACAAAATAATAAAACAAATAAACCATGCTTTTATACAAAATATAGGCTCGAGCCCCCAAGCCAGGGGACACTTTCTGTAGGAGTAGAATTTGGATTTATTTTTATTTTGATGAGATTCTTTTTTTTAAATTTTTTTTAAGATGATTGTATTCAGTTTAAAACAACAGTTTTAAACGGATCATGTCTAATAACATTGGACTGCTGCATTGTCCCAACACTTGGATTCATGTTCTATTTTACTACTGTGTAAATTCCCTTACTCAGAAAGAATTTATGTAGATTAGAAACTTCAAATTATAGTCAGTGAGTGCAATGTCTACTTTGAGTGTCCTATCCCTTTACACTGAGCATTTCAGCTACACCGTGACAAAGATAAGATGACGGAAAACTTCATAATCTCCCTTGTTCTAATAATATAACCTATGGTTGATAATCAATAGCTGGAAAGAGTCGAAGTGACAGCCTCACGAGGACTCACATTTGGAGGGCGGCATTTGTGGCGTTAATAAGTGAGGAGTCGCTGATCTCACCCAGGATCAACAGTGCACACATCTCATGACCCTGCCGGGAAACACAGACGTACAAACATTTTTTTTTTGTAACTTAACACGGCAACACAAGCACTTTGTTCATTCTGAGAACTCTAGAGGAACTGAAACACTTCTAACTGCTTTGGCCCATAGCTCATAATAATTGCAACACCGCCTGAAAACTACTCATACTTCCCCTTTAGTCTGGATTGACGGTGGGTCAGACAAATGAGACAACGCTGTCATAGAAAAGGATAAAGGTCTGAGAGCAGCAGTCTTTCAGCCCAATTTAAAATCAGTGACACAAAGCATTAAACAAGCATGTTTGTAATATTAGCACATTTCTGCTGCTGATTTTAATGATTTAAAACAGTCAAAGCTAAAGCGTGCACATGAACATGTATGTGTGTATGAAACCTTGCCGCAGGCGAGGTGAAGGGCAGTGTTATTGTTGACATCCACCAGGCTCAGGTCTGGCTTGGCTTTGTGCAGCAAGAACTCTGAAATGCAAATAAAGGAACAAAAAGTTTAAATGGGAAATGGACTGCACTTATGTAGCGCTTTTTCTAGCACCATCACGGTACCCCAAAGCGCTTTACAAAGGCCTCTCATTCACCCATTCACCAACACATTCACACACCAATGGGTGGCTGCTGCCATGCGAGATGCTGCCTAGCCCCATTGGGAGCAATTTAGGGTTAAGTGTCTTGCCCAAGGACACAACGACGGACTAGGACGGAGCGGGATTTGAACCAACAACCTTTCGGTCGTTGGACAACCCGCTCTACCTCCTGAGCCACAAGTCGCCCGTTTGTTGTTGTTTTTTCCCCCCCTAGCGCATGAAACAACTTCATTCAGTGACAATCTGAAGCATCTGGTGTATTAACCTCTGTAAGGTAGTGATGGGAAGAAAAAAAAACACACACACACACACACACACACACACACACACACACACACACACACACACACACACACACACACACACGAAAAGACCAACGTTTTTGGTCCCATGCATACAGTTTGATTTCATTAAAATTTTGTAACAATACATGTATGATAATTATCGATAACTACACTAACCACACATTGCAGTCACTTACCCACGGCCATTGTCTGACCACAGTCAGCAGCCACCATCAGCGGCGAGCATCCGCAGCCATCCACAGAATTCACCTCTGCTCCCTGGTCCAGCAGCAGCTGGAGCCCAGCAACATTACCTGAATAAGCCACCGCATGCAGCGGAGCCCTGCAGCCACAGGTGTCAACACATTGGTTCTCCTCGGCGTGTACAAAAAGGCGTTTCTTCTATTATACTATTACTATATTGCTGGCTTGCAAGCAGTGCTGTAGTGGTGAAATCAAGAGTGGGTTATATAGATGTCTGCTGAAGGTTTCGTAGCTAATGATAAAGGTTGATAAACTATTAAATAATGACTAGAATAACAAAAATAGTGTAAATATTCACATGCTGGATACAATGAATTCTAGTGTAGAGCCTTGTATTCAGAGCGATATTGTGGAAACTACAATGATGGTGTCACAGTACTGGTTGACGTGTGTCAGTACTGCAGCTGATGTTGAGGCTTATACGCCTGCTTACTGCTGTCACACTGGCTCCTCCCCACCATCCTCTCACTGACTATACCCACACAGCACATTTTGAGGGTACAATGGCGGAAAAAAGTTTTCGGACACTCTCAGAATTTTACTCAATCACAGAGTTGAATGTTTCCCTCTCTTGCTTACTTGTGCTGACAAGCTCGTTAAAATCTATGCAGCATTTAAAAAGGTAAGTGCACAGTGTTCACTTGCTTTAGCCTCCAATATAGCACTGCTTGTAAGTGGTAACAAAACTCAATCGGATTTGGTAGCTTTCTCTAAATGCATTAAAACAAACAAAAACATCCAATGCAATGCCCATGGTTGAACTCACCTTCCTTTGGCATCACTGAGGTTAACAATCTGAGAGCCAACAGTCTTCAGAAGAAGAGCAGCAGCAGCACCGTGTCCTTTCACACTGTGCACAAACACACAGCGGTCACATTATTAAGAACCTTGGTGTTGGATCAGGAGTAACTGACATCCAGTGATGCTGCAGCAGGACTCACAGGGCACAGTGGAGAGGCGTGAAGAGGTTCCCTTCTTGGTTGCTGGAAGGTTTGTGTTCAAGTAAAATGCGCAAACATCCATCATGGCCTGAAGACAGGAAGGGGTGGGTGGGTGGGGGGTTGGGGGGGATGAATTATTGTTAACAGAATGTTTGGTACCCAGGAGTGCGGTGGCGGACAGTTCATATATGACTGTCCCAAGCACGTTTCAGACGACCCGGTTTCTCACCGTGGTAGGCAGCCCAGTGGGTGGGGGTGTAGCCGCTGTAGTCCAACATGGAGTCCAGAGGGTCTGCTTTCAAGGCAGCTTTGAGGAGAGATCGCAGCAACTCTGTGTGCCCCAGAGATGCTGAAAAGTGCATTGGAGTTCTTCCCTGAGAGTCTCTGTAAAGAGCAGAAGCCCCGTGTTCCAGCAGGGCGGATACACAACCCTCACTGGCCAACACCACCTGCAGAGAGTCCACCAGAAAACAGTTGCGGAACAAGGATACGTCCAAAACTCTTGTGTTTAAAACAATGACACACACACACACCACACACCACACACAACACACAACACACAACACACAACACACAACACACAAACACACACACACACACTTACAGCTCTGTGCAAAGCAGTAAAGCCCTTTTTGTCTGCTGCATCAGCCTTTGCTCCCTTTTCCAGCAGAATATGAACACAGTCAGTGTGGCGTCCCAGAGCTGCAAGCATGAGCGCCGTCCTGTACACGGAAATGGAAGCAATCAACAAGAACAGCAAGAAATCATCTCCTCCTTTCAAATCTTATTTGATTTCATTTTTCTAAAGTAATGCCATTTTGCAAAACGGTTACGGTAATTACAAAAAAAAGAAAAAAGCAGGAGAGGTGAAAAAAAAAAAAAAAAAAAGTCTGTCAATTAATACAAATAAATTGCAGAAATACAGATACTCACTGTCCCTGGGTATCTGGGCTGTCAATGATGTCAGCACTATGTTCCATGTTAACCAGTTGAAGCACACAGTCCATTTGGCCTTCAGCAGCTATACATGGCAAGAGCAAGACGAGACATATCAAATCATTTAAGGCAGAGACAAAAGAGTTTGACAATTTTAAAATGTGTGTTTCCACCCATGCCATTTTTTCCCCCGAAAAAGGCATCCACACACACACACACACAGACACACACACACACCTGCAGCGTGGAGAGCCGTCCACTTGCGCTTGTGCTCTTTGACTCTGTAGGACGCCTGATGTTTCAGCAGCATTTCCACACACAGGGCGAATCCCCTCTGCGCTGCCAGGTAGAGGGCAGTTCTTCCCTCCACGTCCCTCACGTCCAGACTCACCAACGTCTCCGACAGCAGTCGCAGAGCTTCACAGTGGCCATAATAAGCCTGGAACGGCAGTGGAGTCGGGTCAAAATATCAGGCTGTGCCGCACGGCATAATTACAGTTTAATGCATGTTCACTTACAGCTAAATGCAAAGGGCTGACTGGAATATTACTTTCAGCCTCCTCGAGGCAGTTGAATGAAATCTCCAAAAGCTGCAAAGGTCAGAGAAAAAAAAATTGTATAAATGAAATTAAGCAATAAATAAAAACAAAACAAAAACAAAAGTGTGACCTGTCTTCAATAAGCGCTTAGCAAGGATGTAAAAAGGAGCCAAGAATGAAGCACTGACCAGTTCCAGGTGCTGTTTGTTCCCTAAAGCTGCTGCATAATGGACAGCACTGTAACCTTTGCTGTTCTTCAGGGTTGGATTGGCCCCGCTGTCGAGCAAGCAGTCCAAACACCTAAATAAAAACAAAAACAAAACAAAAAATGTATAAATTTTTTAAAATCTAAAATTTGTAAAAATGTGAATCCAGCGTAGGGTATTACTTTTTAACTCATTAAGACTTAAGGGACCCTGAACAAAAATGCTCAAATACACCTAAACAGGAGATGCCACATAAAAGATGCTTAAGTTGCACCTTCTAAGCTGCATCAGGTGAGAACATATGAAAAAAAGGAATTAAATAGAAGGGCGTTGTATTGATAAAAAAAAATGTAATCTTAAAGTGAAACTTTTATTCAATGAGGGAAGAAATAATCAATGAAATAATAATGCAATCATCATTTTCTACATTTAAACAACCTATTCTGCATAGTGCACTCGCATGCACAAAAATCTCCACCTTATAAAACATGACTGAGACATGACTTACATTAAGGCCTGTTGTTCCTTTTCCTCGCCGTAATCACTGATTGTTTCCCTTCTGTGGGTAAATACAAAAATAATATATATATATATATATATAAACAAATACACAAAATGTTAATTACGTCATTTAAAAATACTGCTTTAGTACTAAGCGAGAATGTGGCCCCTGGAGTAAAAGACAGGAAAACAAGCTTGATTCTCTCACCCACTCAAACTGAATGAGGCAGCAGCGTAGTGCAAAGGGCTGCAGCCAATCAGGTCCAGCTCGTTGACCTCGGCCCCAGCCCTCACCAAGGAGACGATGCACTGGCTGTTCCTGTTGGCAGCAGCGTAGTGCAGCGGAGACCTGCAGGACGGAACGGGTGCCGGCTGTGACGCCATCTAATGACAAAGCTTTTGGTTGTCGGCTTCAGACAGACAGGACTGCGTTACCTTCCAAGATGATCTTTCACATCCACCTCAGCAGCACAACCCAACAGCAAGTTGAGGCAGTCTATGTTTCTGTCAACAGATGACGAGAAAGTCTCACAAGGTTTTATTTGCAAAATAAAAAAAATTAACTAAAGGATATAAACCATGCTATACTAAAATGATGATCATAATATCATAACTTTATTCTTGTAATAATGCAATTTTTCACTTGCAACTTTATAACCTTTTTCTAGTGATATTACGACTTTAATCTCATAAACATCATATTAATTATTATCAAAATAACGATTTTTCTTCCCACTCTGTGTGGCCCTTATACTCGGTTGTATAATCTACATATAGTCAGAGAATTAAAAAGAGATATAGTTATTCATCATCTAATAATGGTTCTATGTGTGCGTCTCACCCTCCATGGGCAGCTGCATGTAGGAAGGTCCTCCCGAAATCATCTGTGGTGTTAATATCAAAGTCGACAGAGTGCGCGGTGGAAGGAGTGAGGCAAAACTGGCCTGAGCGACACACAAAAATTACGGAGAAAAACAATTCAGTCAACAAACAAGAAAAAAGTCATAGAAGAAGAATAAAGGAAGAGCAGCATAAAGGAAGCAGGTCGCGGCTGTGATCCTACCTACCGTTACACAGTAACTTCCGGCAACAGTCTGGGAAGCTGTGGAGTGCCGCCAAATGTAGCGGAAGCATCCCATCGAGCCCTTGCCTTTTGGAAAAATGATTAAAAATTCATCTGCTTAGCATGTTAACACTAAATAATGATTACACATTTCAAGGAACACAACATAGTTCAGTGATGACAAGTCCCTTCTTACACTGGAAAGATCTACATTAGCATAAATTTGAGCACATAACACTTAACTGATTTTTAAACCAATTAAATAAATGGCTGATTTATAATTGGCATGTCATCAATAAAAAAAAAACAATTCGTTAATTGTTCAATTCATATGAAAGACCAGCTTGTGATTACAGTTCTGCGTTTTTTTTGGTCATTTTAACTCTCTCATTTATTCTTTCAAAACTGATTTATAACTGATTATTCAAATCAACAACACACACGTTATCAACAGATTGCAGGCAACTGGCAGTTGATTGTGCACTGACAGCGAATATATAATCAATCAGTCAATCAATCCATTAATCAATCAATAATGTGGGGTGTTAGAAGAGTTTGCCGCCACTTAATAAACTCTTTTAAAAGCAGCGAAAGATCTAAGGACTCACTTGGTCTTGTCGGCACCATTGGACAGCAGGGCGCTGATGAGCAGCTCTTGGCCACACCTGGCGGCAAGGTGAAGAGGAGTGTTCCCATGGATGTCAACACAGTCAATCTCTCCGCCTACATGCACAAGGAGAAGGAAACATGCAGTTTATAGGGCGTCAGTAGGAAGTTAAGGGCAATGCGCTGCTGTTCTGTGACAGCATGTCATAGTGCAGGTGGTTCCTCAGTCACCATTTTGAATCAGAATCTGGGATCCTGTGAATCGACCGTGCATGGCAGCCATATGCAAAGGGCTCCTTCCCTCTTTATTCTGCAAAAGAAAAAAAAAAAAAAAAAAAAAAAAGGTATTGAAATGAGCATTTTCATGTGAGCTTAGATCCTTGCGATCATCTTTAGTGTGACTGATGACAGCAACCTCGCAACACGTTCTGTTTGAGTTTGTGAATTTCATTAAACAACATGTGAAAAACAACGAAATAGAATCGAGGCAGAATTAGGAATTCCCCCCACACATACAAACTCAACAACATCAGCGAAAAAGAACTAAAAACAAATATTAGAAAATAACAATAAAAAAAACAATACCTCAGCCTGGAGTCAATTTACAATTAAACCTCACATTTGAAAGAAGTTGTGAGTAACTTTTCTAGTCCTAAAAATAAAAGAGCCAATTAACCTCAGCACGAGAAGCGTTACGTATATAACAAGTCAATGAGGTGCGTCAGACAAAATTAAATCAACCCGTCAATTCCTTTTACGCAGCCAAGCTGTCCACGTTCACCTGCACATTGACGTCAGCGCCGTTGTTGATGAGCAGCTCGAGGCACAGCACGCCGCTGGCGGACGCCGCGGCCAGGTGCAGCGGCGTGCTGCCGTGGTGGTTGGGCTGGCCGATGTCAGCGCCGCAGTTGACCAGCTCGGTGGCCACGGCGTCTTGGCCGTTCAGGCAGGCCATGTGGAGAGCCGTGTTGCCGAAAACGTTTGTGTCGTTAGTCTGAAAGCACGTCAAAGAGTAAAAAAATAAGCGTCGAAAATTTAAATAGGTTCATTTCATTTATTCTTTACTCTTGTTGCATTGTGATTATGTCGTGCATGGCTCTTTTATTGTGTCTTTTATATCTTTTGGATGTATTATCTTGATTTTTTTCTGGACCATTTGTGTCTGTAATAAAGTTTATTATTATTATTAATAATAATAATAATAATAATAATAATAATAATAATAATAATATTAATAAAATAGGACTTTTTGTTACATTTTCAAGGCAAAAGCTAAATGGTGAGTAATGGCAGTGAATAACAATAATTCAATTTCAAGAGTGAAATAAATCAAAGTAAAACAAAGTAGCACAGCAGTCTGTCAGTCCCTCTGTAAATTAATGTAAATTAGACACAGCTGCTACAGTACAGTGTGGTTAGTAGCTAAAGCTGCTGCCCATTTTAAGAGCGCCACCTGCAGTATGGGAGGAAAAAGTGAAGTAGTACACAGTGGAAAAACCACAAAGGTCAAAGGTGAATACAACTGACAGCGCAGTCATGAAGAAGACACAGAGAACATGGAGGAGAGGATAACAGCCACCGTACCTCCACCACCAGCCTCAACAGATATTTGATCATGTCCAAGTGTCCGTTGACCGCTGCGGCATGAAGTGGAGTGTAGCCCTGTTTATCCTTACACATCACATCAGCAGTTTGAGACACAAGCAGCTTCACGACCTCCAAAAAGCCTGAAAGAAGAGATCAGCAGGTATTCTTAGGCACAATCCCAAATCAGCCCTTCGGCCCGGCCCCGCCCTTTTCGCACGTTCCCCTGCGGGGGTTTAGGGTGTCCAGATCCTCACACACACTGAGGGGGAGAGTGCTGAGATTTATCCGGACTGCGCTACAAACAGCGGAGTTTGAGATATTTTGCGCTTTGGGAAGGGGTCAGGCTAAAATTGAACTGGAACTGGGCCTAAAGCGAAGCAAAAAAATAAACATAGTTTGCACATTGCAGATGAGTTTATCTGGATGAACTTTGGCTGTGCTGCTGAGCTATGTGCTGATAACATAGGTCATATACAATTGTATACACATATTTGACAGTCAAGAGTTTTTGTCCTCGCTTCAAAGCAGAAAAGTAGAATTTAAGCAGATCAAATTTACTGCGATAACTGGATTTACTCTATAATAGCCAAGAGTTCCTGAAAGGGAACTTGAGTTCCGTTCACTTGTTCAGTTGTATCAGGGAGCCCACAGCACACTCTATATTTCAGTAACAGAGTAAACGACAGTGGCCTCTCTCAGCACTTATTTGCCCTTTAGAAGCACTTTAAAAATGGTCCACCACATTGAGCTCAGCATGCAAAGTGCATTTTGTGCATTTCTTTGTTTTTCTCAATAAAGCAGATGAATGACAGTGTGTGGCCATGTTTACCCTGATATGCAGCCCAGTGGATTGCTTGTCTTTCCTTCTTGTCTTTGGCCTGCGCATTGGCACCTTTGCATAACAGCAAGCGTACCATCTGCAGAAACAAACAATTGATCCCTCAGCCAATTGGCAAAGCTGATGGAAGATGTTGGTTTGTCTGAAAAGTTTGTCTTGAAGATGCTCAATAAGGTAACTTGGTACAAGTCTTATACAAATTATAATGACATCATAATACACTGCCTGGCCCCCCAAAAAAGTTGCCACCAAAAATACAGGTCACACACTCTAATATTGTGTGGGGCCGCCTTTAGCTTTGGTTGCAGCACGCATTCGCTGTGGCATTGTTTCGTTAAGCTTCTGCAATGTCACAAGATTTATTTCCATCCAGTGTTGCATGAATTTTTCAGCAATATCTTGCATTGATGATGGTAGAGTCTGACCACTGCGTAAAGCCTTCTCTAGCATATCCCAAAGATTCTCAATGGAGTTCAGGTCTGGACTCTGAGGTGGCCAATGCTTTCGTGAAAATCATGTCTCATGCTCCTTGAACCACTCTTTCACAATTTGAGCCTGATGAATCCTGGCATTGCCGTCTTGGAATATGCCCATACCATCAGGGAAGAAAAAAAATCCATTGATGGAATAATCTGGTCATTCAGTATATTCAGGTAGTCAGCTGACCTCATTCTTTGAGCACATACTGTTGCTGAACCTAGACCTGGCCAACTGCAGTAATCCCAGATCATAGCACTGTCCCCACATGCTTGTACAGTAGGCAAAAGAAATGATGAGTGAATCACTTCATCTGCCTCTCTTCTCACCCTGATACGCACATCACTCTGGAACAGGGTAAGTCTGGAAAAAAGTCTTCAATTTGCTAGGGAGCATAAAGATTGGACTCTGGAGCAATGGAAGAAGGTCATGTGGTCCAATGAGTCCAGATTTATGTGCTAGAGAAGGCTTTGTGCAGCGGCCGTTAGACTCTACCATCATAAATACAAGATCTTGGTGAAGAATTAATGCAACACTGGATGGAAATCAATCTTGTGACATTGCAGAAGCTTGTCGAAACAATGCCACAGCGAATGCGTGCCGTAATCAAAGCTAAAGGCGGTCCAACAAAATATCAGAGTGTGGGACCTGTAGTTTTGGTGTCAACTTTTTTTTGGGCCAGGCAGTGTATTTACCACAAATCTCCACAGGCCAATCTAAGAAAACGCCACTGATTCATTACGCAACACTTTCATAAAACAAACAGATGAATATGTTTCAGAGCAATGTTAGGCACAGCTACAACAGCTCACCTCTCTGTTGCCACTGTACGCTGCATGATGCAGAGGCGTCCTTCCAGATCTGTCCGCAACATCCAGGCTGCACACGTGCGGTACCAAAGCTAAAGCACACCCAGTGGCCCATTTGGAAACAGCAAAGTGTAATGGCGTGTGCCAGAACTTGTCACGTGCATTGACCTCTGCCTTGTGCTTGAGCAGGAGAGCCACAGCTTTCTGTCAAAACAATTTAAAAAATAAAGAAAAAAAATAAGACGAAGAGTAAGACAAACAACATTAAAATCTGGCAGTCAAGCTCTTAAAAAAAGTAATTCTCCCCCTTTGAGTTGAAATAAAGTCTTACTTCGTTCTGTGAGGTAGCTGCTCGATGTAAGGGAGTGAGCAAACCCTGGTCCTTAGCGTTGACATTGGCGCCTGTAGAACGGTTATAAAGGTTCGTAACTATTAAACATGTTACACATATAGTGCAGGCACACAGTTCATAATATGTCTTTTTGTGCCACATGACCTGTTGGCGATAAATGTCCAGTTTACTCATAAACTCTGAGTGAAGTTTTTTTTACCAGAAGCAATGAGCAGCTCCATAGTGTTGACATCGCCCAAGTAAGCAGCAGCATGAAGTGGCGTGCCTTGCTCTTTATCCTGAGCAAAAAGAAAGTGGGGGGGGGGGAAATGACCTGAAGTGTTCTTTGTTGCAATAAAGCATTTCACATGATCAATTCATCATCTCAGAACAGCTGCATCTTGGCAAAGAACCATGACAGCCTAGTATTGTAACATCTTACGATCACACCCCTAATTCCAACTCAAGTAGTTTGCGTATGCAATATGAAACTTTGAGCTCGCCTAAACTTTACCGTTTATGAAGCAGCTGGTAATTATTGCAAAGAAAAACAGGACACTATTACATTGTTAGGATAAAGTTAAAGTTTGCAATGCAGGGCTGCATGAATATTTTCATCTAAATATAGAGCCAAATGATTGTATGAAAAACAAAAACAAAACAAATAGAATTACCAGCGAATTCACATCTTCACTGTGGTCCAAAGAAAATGCAACTTCCTCTGCATTTCGACTGAATATAGCTTGGACCAATGGCGACTGGAAGAGAGATAAAATGAAACATGTACAAAAATTAAAAGCAAATTATACTACTCACTAATGATGGTCTATGATCTCAAACATACCAACATCAACACAGAATAGTCTTTTAAATGTGTTGCCATCAGCAAAGTGCTGGTATGTTTTGCCTTTAGATCATCAGTATTAACATAATGCAAGAGCTATCAGCGGGTACCAATCAATCTGTGCATTGTTTTTTATTTTATTTTATTTTATTTTTTTAACGAAAAACGTCAATGCATAAATTGAATGGAGAACACGAACAGTAATAATGATGCAAACGGGGCTTAATATGCATTAACATACAACAATTAGTCAAGATTTGCATCAAATGTCAAAGTTAAAACAAACTAAACAATCTCATAAAGACGTTTGCCATCGTCACTAACAGGATTTCCGACTTAATAGAGGGTTTGCACTTCATGTTCTAAGAAGTCAAATTACTCGAAAACTAGGGTGAAAAACGTCTACTTAACTTAGTTAACATTACTTAGCCATTACACGGACCGTCGAGGAGACGACTCATTAATTTTGAGTGAAAACTGAGACAGTGGGTTTCCGTCACAAGCCTTATAGCAAACTTTGTCACAAGATATCGCTAACATGCCTGCTGTTAAACAGTGTTGCAGGCAAACAGCACAGTTTATACCACTAGTAAGATGACACATGGGTTGACCGTTAAAAAAAAAAAAAAAAAAACAACAACAACTCAGATTTACCTGGTCTTCGATATTTCTTAACTCCATGTTCCAGACACCCGGTTAACCCTTTCATTGAGACCTGAGAGTAGAACCTAGCAGCATTACGTGTTATGTTGTTCTGCAGGCTTGTTAGCCTAGCTTTTGGCTGGGGCGGAGCTCTGCAGTCTGCGAATATGGGACCACTGACACGGCAGATGTCATGGTATCGCGAGAGAATTAAAACGTGATTTGGAGACGTCTCGACGATGCTGTTTTCTTATGACGGAAGTTTGTCATTTTCTTATTACAAATCTTACTACAATGCCCGAAAGCCTCAACACCACCACCACCTGAATTAGATTCGACTTGAAGTATTTTTTCTGTATTTTATTATTATATTTAATCAAACTCATTCATTATCAACTTTGATGGAAGGTTAAATTGACTGACTTTTTGATTAATTTTATATTTTATTTATTTCGTTTTATATTGTGTCTGTAAACAACAAAACGAACAAGATATTAAATTTAAAAAAATAATTAAAATGTGTTATCTGAACAATTTAAACCTTTTCCTTTGTAATGATCAATCTCATCCGTAATGAAGGTTTTGATAAGATCGAAGAAAAAGGGGAAGAAGTCACCTGAGGGATGACCACCTAAAACCTACATTGCAACGTTTCAACCGACGGCGAATGAAAAGCCTTGTCATCGCGCATGCGCAGCGGTTCCCCCTCCTTCGGTTGGCTGAAATGGAGCGACTTGACTTTGTCAGACTTTAGCTTGGCAACGAACGTCCAATCTCACCGCTGTCCATGACACGCAGATGTTGCCTCTTTAAAAGAAAAACTGCTCAAATTTTGTCGAGACACGGTCAACCGTCCTGAGGTCCCAGCAGGCCACACGAGGTAAGAGTTCCCCCCTACTTTAGGAGTAACGTTACACAATCCAGAGAGGCCGCTAACACGATTGGAACTTGTTAGCTTGACACTGTGCGGAACTGACGCCGGTGTGCGCGCACCGTCGCTGTTTTATAAGTGATTAATAATCTGGAGTGTGTAAAATGAAAGTGAAAATATCTTCTTAATCGTATCCTCTTAATAATTTCTCAGCCAGGTAGGAGTAGTGGGAGTAATTGCCCCCCCCCCTAACAACATCCATCGGTTGTAAATTGAAGTTGAGTGATCAGATGTTTTAAATGCTCTCTGTACAGCAAGAACTTAATGATATTAATTAATAGCCGTCCTGTATCCATGAATATCAAGCGTGCTTTCATTTTGAACGCATTACTGTGCACGCAATATGACGTTTCTGTTGGGCCGAGGTGTCACCTTTGCGCTCTCAGCTGAGACCTTTTGACGAAATGTATGATGCAGTTGCTGCTGAATAAGGGTAATAAGCGTTTTGCTAATGCATGTGCGTGTGCATTTTCTTGTTGTGCACCTAAAGTTGGAGAGTCCTCTGTGGATGGGTGTACTATGGAGATTATTTGGCAGTTTGGGAGTTGTCATAGATGGTAACTCTGTCTCGCGCAGATTAGTTATCCGGCGGTCGGTGTGGTCAAAGCTTTGTGTGACATTTTGGGTTTTGTGGGTTAGACTCGTAATCCCATCGAATTATGTTATTTAGTGTCTTAAGTGGACATGTAGTTTTTTTTATTTTTAATTATTAAATACAAATGCAGACGTTGTAGGTGTGCTAAATTTGCTCAAGTAACAAGTTTAAACGTCATTACACTCAGCTGCCAACGGACGAGGATGATGATGATAAAAATGAAGAGCGTTCAATTTCACCGCTGTGATTAGTGCATGGAATCACACTCTCAACTTTATTTTTTTTTAGACGACAAAGGAAATTCAGGTCACTGTTTCACACCTCCATTAAAAAAAAAAAAAAAATCATTCAATCGTTTCTTGAAATGATTTCCATTTTACCCCATTTGTTCTTGAGCATTTGGCAACACAGAAACAGACCAAGTACTGCTGATCAAATGGTCTTTTATACATATTTATGCATTTATGGTACTTTTGTAATGGTTGGTATTATTACCAAGTTTTGTGGTTGTTGTTGTTGATTATTTGGGTAGTTGATAATAGGTTTCAGAATCATTCCGTTCTAGAGGAATAATCCTGTACCAGAGAAATGGTTTTTTTTTCTCAATTTTTTTTTTAAACATCCAACTCATTGGCTCCAATCATTTAAGAGCATGTTCAGGAGTATGTCCAGCATTTTAATGGAAAAGCACAGAACAGAAGAGACAACCTAAATATAAAATGTATCCCCCCCCCCTCCCCCTTCTCAATTGGTCTCAAACTTATTTGTTTTAACATCCTCCTCAAATGCTGAAAGCGTATTTCTGTTGTTTAGGAGCGGGAAAAGAAAAGGAATGGGTGTGATCACTCTGGTAACTTTGGCTATCCGAACATATGGTGGCTAAAATGCTACTAAAGTGCTAAAGTGCGGAGCACCTTATCAATGTGATAGCGCAGAATCACATGGTGGGAACGGCTCTCTGATGGGAACCTGGAGAGGTGGCACGGCTGCCGCCTGAGCTCACGTTCCAGCCGAGGGAAGTCGTGATCCGGCAGTCATGTGAGGGCGCAGTGTTACAAAAGGCAGCCGCTTGGCGGGATTGTGGTTTTCCTCCCAAATTCTTTCTGGGTGAGGCGAGAACCCGTGTGCGGAATATTTTGGTAGTGGAAGTGAAACTTCTTTTTTTTTTGTTGTTTGTTTTTTTAAGAAATATTTTCACCTTTTGCACAAGTAAGAGTCATTGCTTATTGCTCAACAGTGCACAAATCCTGTGTCTGACGTCATTTGTTGATGGTTTTTAATTCAGAGGTAGCCGGGAGTTTGCGGCTTTCTGGAATGTACGACAGAAGAAAATGAGCGCTTAGAGCTCAGAATTCATGTCTAGCATGATAATTACTGTTTAGCCTCCAATGTCTTGTCTTTCGCGATCCTCCAGATTATCTAACTGTTGTTTTCTTCTTCCAGGGAAGTGGATATTCATTCCTCCAGTTCCCAGGGATCCCTCAGCTGGCTCTGATGAAAGCTGAGCAAGACGGTGACCTCTTCGAAGGTAAGAGCGTAAGCTAACACAGACAGCTCCGGTACATTACAGACACACCCGCTGCTCTCCTCTGCATTTCTACACACATTTTGCATTTATTTAACCCAAGGCGCTCTAACCTGGTGTGTGTGTGTTGACTGAGCTTGTTAAACCAACATTACACTCATCCAGTACTCTTTACCGTTGGTGGATGTCATTGTAGTTAAAGGGCTGGTTCAGAGATTTGGACATAGGACCTCACTTCCAAGTGAACAGCCTGCTGTTTATCAGTGGAGACCGTTTCAACATCCAGTGCTCTAGTGTAGCACAGTTTGCTGGTGCTAGGCTAGCGCAAGTCAATGGTTTCTGCTAGCCTGCCATTAAAAACAGTCTCACCCGCTCTACAGTGCACCTGAGGGAAATAGATTCTAACACCAGACTATCAGTGTAAATGTCTGTCTTGATAGAATAATGTTAGAAATAAAACTTCCCTGGCATCACAACGATGGCTTCACAATCCGAGGGACTGGTTTCTCGGCACAGGCAGAGTTTAATTTTTTTTGCTCTGCTTGTCTTCTGCTTCTGTGTCAAAGACTACTGGAAGTGGTAGTCTGGGTAAGTGGGTAATCAGTTCACCGCTGCCATAGCCTACTGTTCACAACAGCAAGTACAACAACACGTCCCTCAAAGGGCCATGCAATACAATGGTAGTTTTATTTCTAACATTATTCTATCAACAGACACATTTACCTTGAAAGTCGGCCATTATAATTTATTTGCCTGGGTTCGCTCAGGTGCATCATGGCCTATAGACGAAGCTGTTGGACACAGCTTCTGTAACCAAGTCAGTTTGCTGGATGTGAAACTGTTTTCGGTTAATTTTATTTCCCTTTCAATAACGCCAGTGTCAACCACAATCCTGATTTCAGCTTTCAAGTCTGTGAAAAGACCGATCTGTGTCTGAAAAACAAGAACCATCTCATGCATTTATGGATCCTGCGGTCCCTTTGGGATGTGGGAATGCAAAAGAATGCAAATTAAACCGCTGATTGGTGGAATATTCTTTGGGGTTTTTTTAAACTCCAGTGGTTACTTACATCGCTAAGTTCCTTTTTACTGGCGCAATTTTGGTGAATGCACAATTTTGTGTGAGATTTTGTTTGACTGCTTCCAGGGTTTAATCCTTATTTGTGTTTGCAAATGGGAGTAATGGTGTCTAATGACAGGTTATGATGGAGCAAGTTTATTTTCCCAGAGTTCGATGCCGTTTTAAATCTAGCTTAGCGTGTTTTACTTAAAGTATCAGGCAAATTTTAAGGAAGCCTTTGGCATTTTTTATAATGAAGAATTAATAAAGTAAGTTTAGTGATCTGAATGTATGGTATGCTAATTCTAACTTTCCTTTCAGCTGTAAATATTTTACATTTTGTAACTTTTTGGTTTCAAACCGTCAAGTATTTTTGTGTGTGTGTTTTCTAAAGTAAAGGATTGTCACGCTGTGTTTTTACAAGCACCAAACGTAATAGTAACAAATGGAAATGTTTTTGCAAGTCTGAGGGCAGCTCACCCAGAACCAGGTTTTCCTAATTTCCTTTAGGAGTTTCTAAACTCCTAAACTGTCTATCTTCTTCTGTACTGAACAAAAAAAAACCGAACCAGTTGGCATCGTGTTTTTTTTTCATTTTTACCGTTACATATAAAATGATTGGGAGAAGGATTTTCCATAGAGTTTTAATTTAATAAGGCAAACAATAAAATAACGTGATGAAAACTATTACGCGATGACAAACGGCTTTAATGGAAAAAAAAAAATGAAAGCATTTCTTTATTTCTGTCTGTGGTTTTGATAGAGGACCCCCCTCAGGAGAATGGAGCCCAGCCAAACCAGTACAGTTCCATCTCCCCGCCTGCGTCGCCGGTGGACAGAGAGGAGCCTTTCTCCACGTACTTTGAGGAAAAGGTGGCCATCCCCTCTGATGTCAGCCAGGTAGCCTGCAGCTCTCACAGCCGCCCGCACACTCATGGAAAACCGACACTTAAGAATATCTGACCAGGAATCCTAATTCAACTTAGAATTTCTAGTGTTCCAGTTTTACATCTCAGTTGCACCAGTTCATCTCATTCATCAGATGATAATACACCTGTGTGTCCCCCCCCTCAGGTATTTAGTTTTCGTAAACTATGGGCCTTTACGGGACCTGGTTTCCTGATGAGCATCGCTTACCTGGATCCAGGAAACATCGAGTCTGACCTCCAGTCTGGAGCTAAAGCTGGCTTTAAGGTGACAACTCTGATGTTTCGAATGCGTTTTTGTTTTTTTAGTTTAACGACTAACTTTTGTCATGACGTGGTTGTTTTGTGGTAAAACATGAAAGCGACCGCTTCCTTATTTTGTGTGCGCCGTACGACGAGTAACGTTGGCTGGATTTTGACCGTCTCCCTCAGCTCCTATGGGTGCTGCTCGTATCCACCATCATTGGGCTGCTGCTGCAGAGGCTAGCTGCACGCCTGGGGGTCGTCACTGGGATGCACCTGGCTGAAGTCTGCAATCGGCAGTACCCCACCGTGAGTTTGCTCACAAGACTGCTCTATTTTCCTTTCATCCGTTTTCTCTAACGTAAAGCCCCAGGCCCTCTAGTGTCGGATTCATTAGTGCATTTGCTCCGCTGGTGCTCTCTGGTCAGATCATCTCATGTGCACCTTCAGGTTCCTCGGATCATCCTGTGGCTGATGGTGGAACTGGCCATCATCGGCTCGGACATGCAGGAGGTCATTGGCTGTGCCATCGCTTTGAACCTCCTCTCTGTGGGCAGGTACCGTATCTCCAAAAAAAAAAAATATATATTAAACCAAAATACTTTTTACGTTTCCATACTTTAAGATTCAAGTGATTGTATCACATTATTGCCGTGCCTCCACGCGCTTCGTGTCTCCTCTCCTCTGTCAGGATTCCACTCTGGGCAGGAGTTCTCATCACCATCACAGACACTTTTGTGTTCCTCTTTCTGGATAAATATGGTATGGACCTGCAATCCCTGTTCCCTTGTGTTGGATGTTGCTTTATCCCTCTGCTCACCCACTTTGTCATATGTTCCAACAGGCCTCAGGAAACTGGAAGCTTTCTTTGGCTTCCTCATCACCGTCATGGCCCTCAGCTTTGGTTATGAGGTAAAAGTCGGTTACAGAAGCAGAATTATTCAGTATGATCACTGCACTGTTTGACTTTGTATGGCTTGTTTTTTGATTTGTTTTGCTTTAGTATGTGCTGGCGAAGCCAGACCAGGGGGAGCTGCTGAAGGGGATGTTCTTGCCGTACTGTGCCGACTGTGGCCCAGCGGAGCTGGAACAGGCCGTAGGAATCGTGGGCGCCGTCATCATGCCCCACAACATCTATTTGCACTCGGCACTGGTCAAGGTCAGAAGCGTGCTTGTTTAGCATGGAGAGAGAGGAGGATATAGAAATCAGTCATACATCCTAACAGCTTCAAAGTCAGTAGCTTTGCGTACATACATGGGCAAACATAAAGGGCTGCTTCAGAATTTTGGACATAGGACCTGGACCATTGGACCAGTGGAGACCATTTCAACATGTTTCATCCAGACCTCTAGTTTAGCATATCTGGCTGTACTCTGCTTCTGTCGCAATGACTGCACTGGGTGAGTAGAAGAGCTGGCAGTCAACAGTAGTCCAGGTGTGGGCAAACTACAGCCCAGGGGCCATATGTGGCCTGTTCAGCTTTTTCCATTTTTTCAGTCTTTTAAGAGTCATTTCAGTAAAGAGCTTAATACTGTGGGGCTTCAAAGAGACATATTTTGTTGTAATTTTGCTTTTTGTTAATTTTCAATTGACACTAAATCACGTTTTCTATATATCCTATGATAAATTTTTTTCCAACTATGAGGTGGGTCACCAAAATGCTCCATCCATCTGCTCCTGCTCTGGCCCCTCTGTCAAAACGTTTGCCCACCCCTGCAGTAGTCTCTCAAAACGCAAGTCGATGCAAGGGTAGTTCTATTCCTTTACTCAACACAGACATTTACATCGATGGTCTGGTGTTATGATTTATTTGACTCGGGTGCACTGTGGATTGGGTGAGACTGTTTCATTGGCAGGCGAGCATAAACCATTGACTCGCGCTAGCAGAGCTCCGGCTAGGCTGGTGCACACGCTGGCACTCTGGCTAACTCGGAAACGAGGATCTGTGTCCAAAGTTCTGAAACAGCCCCTTCAGTCATTTATTTCCATAACAATATAGTCTCAATTTGCCTGTTGCATTTTACTTTTTCTAAAGTTTTCGTTCTCTTCCAGTCTCGCGAGGTCAACCGCAATAACAAGAAGGACGTAAAGGAAGCCAATAAGTATTTCTTCATCGAGTCAACCATCGCTCTCTTCATCTCTTTCCTCATCAACGTCTTTGTCGTAGCGGTTTTCGCTCAGGCCTTTTACAAGAAAACCAACATGGAAGTGGTGAGTCTACAGCGTTTCATTGCTCTCTCACCCCAATGGAAGGCTGTTCTCTCCCCTGCCTTTAATCGCTGTGACTGTGTGTGTGTGTGTGTGTGCTTTGGGTTGCAGAACCAGTTGTGTAACCAGACTGGCAGCCCTCACACTGACCTCTTCCCTCTCAACAACGAAACGCTGCAGGTGGACATCTACAAGGGGGTGCGTGATCTCGTCCGTCCACGCTGCGTGAGCGGCCAGCCAGGGTGCCGCCACCTGGTGGCCGAAAGTGTTGTAACGACGTGGTCCTGATGTCCTTTTTTTCAGGGAGTGGTCCTGGGTTGCTTCTTCGGGCCTGCGGCGCTCTACATCTGGGCAGTCGGCATCCTGGCTGCAGGACAGAGTTCCACCATGACGGGCACCTACTCCGGCCAGTTTGTGATGGAGGTACAAGCGCTCGCCTCGGTTCACCTCGGGTCTTTTTCAAGGTCCAGCGTGTAATATTTGGAGATTTTGAGAAGAAACAACAACATCAAGTGGTTACATCATATATTTCAGCACTCTTTCACCCTCCCTCTCCTGAGCTAGCCAGTGAACTACGGTGGCCTGCGTACAAAAACCTGGATACCTTGTCCACCTTCTTCTTTGCTGGTTTATTTGTGGCCATATATATATATATATTTATATACATATTTGTATTTTATTGTATTTTATTCTACTGCGAGTATACACTTTTATTCATTTATTTATGGGCAGTATATTAAGGTTTTACCATTATAAAAATCGTAAATCAGGCCAAATTTGTCACACTGGACCTTTACATGTCTGCACAGGGTTTCCTGAACCTTCGCTGGTCCCGCTTTGCTCGGGTGCTGCTGACTCGCTCCATCGCCATCACGCCCACCCTGCTGGTGGCAATTTTTCAGGATGTTCAGCATCTGACGGGCATGAATGACTTCCTCAATGTGCTTCAAAGCATGCAGGTCAGCGAAGTCCTCGCTTCCCTATTTAAATACTGTATGATATATGAAAAAAAGAAAATGATGATAATTCAGCACAACCTTTTGTTTTTCACAGCTTCCGTTTGCTTTGATTCCAATTCTGACCTTCACCAGCCTGCCCTCTATAATGAACGACTTTGCAAACCAGCTGTGAGTGGAATTGCTGCAATTTTTCAAAAGTCGACACTTGCAGAAGTGTCTTTGTTGTATGTTTTTTTTTAAATATGTTACAAATTAGACCTATTTCCAACTACTATAATTAATAATATTGTTATTCATCTGTGTAGCTTCAGCCTGGCCTGAAAGATGCTCCTGAAGATATGCAGATTTGTAACATGGCTCAGGTCCAGGTGTTAGTCTGCCATTCAGATAACAACTGTCTGTCGACATCCTACAATATCATGTGACTGTTTCTCTTCAGATGAGTTCAGTTGATAACGAGTCAATTCCTCTATTGAAGCCAGTCACTCACTTTGTGGCCAGACTGGCTGGTATATTGTGTTAAATAAATTTGCCCCTTCTTCAGAGCAAATTTGCAGCCATAGCTGTAATTCCAGTATTTCTTCCTCCTGCATTAACGCAGCTTTGCTTGCTTCCAGGGTGTGGAAGATTTCCGGCGGCGTTGTCATCCTGCTGGTTTGTGCCATCAACGCGTACTTTGTGGTGGTCTACGTGACGTCGCTGGACAGCGTGCTGCTCTACGTCCTCGTTTCTCTCTTCTCCGTGGCCTACGTGTGCTTTGTGGGCTACCTGGTAAGTCACATTTCCAAAAACTAAATTTGAACAAATTGATATTGATACACAAAAGGATTCAATGTTCGAACTGTTTGCACTGAAAATATTTCATATTTTACCTCGTATGTCTAAAGTTTTTTTAAAATGTCTTAAAAGCTATTAACTACTACTGCAGTTAAGAGGAAGCGAGCATGTATGTGTGGGTGCGTACGTGTATAGTGTGCACACACACATACACACACACACATTATACAGTGTAGACCGAATACAGTGGTGGAAAAAAGTTTTTGGACAACCTCAAAATATTAAATTCTGGTAGTTCTTGCACTCTGGATGTGTTGCAAAGGGATGTCGTCAGCTTGCGAAAACATGTAGTTGTGAGCTGGACAGAACAGTGCAGCTTGTGCAGCATGTGGGTCAATGTTGGTGACTGCACTGAAAATTAACTGCACTTGGAGTAGTGCAATACAGTAAATCATAAATGCACGAAAAGCTGTTTTCCCACCGCTGTATGTGCATCTTTTGCAAAGACAGTTTCTGAAAAGTAGTGAATGAAAATTTGGATTTTATGTACTTGTGGTACTGGTAGTAGTTGATATAATGACTGCACGTAAGAGATGTGTGTGTATTTTAACTGCTTATAAATACATAGATTAAAAGCAAAAGTATTTTTAGCAGAAGGAAGAACTTTGAATTTGCAATAATCACGCTGAAGGCACAACGTGTGAACTCACCCACCGCTCTGCTCTGCTGTGGCTGTCTGCAGGTTTGGCATTGTTTGGTTGCCCTGGGGGTGTCGTGCCTGGACTTTGGCGGCAGGGTAAGCAGCTCGCGACCCGCGGTGTTGATAGAGGAGCCGTCTGAATACGACTCCTAGCGCTCGACAGGAACAGTAACTGCCAGCATTCCTTCTCCTCCTCTTCCTCCTCCTGGAGACACTGAGCCCTTTCGCACAAACAGGAATTTTTCTAACACCTCCTCCTCCACCTCATGTGTTGTTCTACCATGTTTTGTCCCGTGATACGGTTGCTCTGGGTGTAGGGGTCAAGGGTCGAATCACGCCGTTAGATTAGATCTCAGCACACCAACACCCAACACCCGTCTCGTCTGCAGTAACCGAATGCGCTGATTGTTGGAAAAAAAATCACACATGGCACTAGCTTTTTGTAAAGTAATTACTTTATGTAGATATGTGATTTATCTGTGAATACATAAATGATTCGTCCATTATCAGTCTTTCATCTTCTATTATAGATTTTTAAAAAATACTTCTGCTTTGCTTTTTTTTTTTGTAGAGAGACGTTTTTTTAAGCCTACACCTGAACAGTAGTTGAGCCCTTTCCTCATTTTCCTTTTTTTTTTTTTTTTTTTTTTTTACTATAATGTAAAGTAAGGTCTGGCTTCACTGTCTACATAAACTATTCAGGTTTTCTTTCTCTTTCATACTTTAATTCTGATGACATTCAAAGACGTTCATAACGCCACATCATCTCTACGCTGAAGAGAGCTGCTTCATTATCTCCTCCTCCATCTGTTACCACCTAAGTAGTAGTCGTAGTATTTTACTGCACTTTTGTACCAGCGGTCTATGAAGTATCAGAAGTGAGAAAGATTAATTTAACGTTAAATCTGTCCCACCATCTGAAAATATCACCAGCCGTTTTCATGAGCATTGTTGAAATTTGCACATCTTGAGCTTCTTGCTTCAAGTTCAGTAGGTGCACGGAGCATTCGTTCACAAATGATACAGTATATATGTCTATTTTTTTCCGTTCCATCTCTCAAGTACACAGGTCAGCAATTTATATGTATATTTGTGAAAATCTAATTACACTGTGAACGAAATGGATGGAGGACACATGTTTTCCTGCTTGTCCCTTACAGAACTGATATTCTGCTGCTTGATCAAAGCACAACTGCTGTGTGAAATGTTTTTCAGGATGCACTTTTCTACCGGGAACAGTCGCTTCTCTTCTCAATTTTTTTGAAAGATGTTTGTACTAAATTGTAAAGAGAGGAAAAATAGGGGGGAAAAAGCAACCACGGGTTCAAACTAGGGACATGCCGCCAATTGTCAGAATTATTATGATGACGATTTTGCTGTTGATCCTGAAAGGCAATTTTTTTTTTTAATTCTGTGTGCCAAAGTCGGACAGGGTTGTTGAACCCTGTTGAACTGTTTTTGAAAGACTGTGTATTCTGAATCCAGGCAAATTTTTATTAGACAATGACTCAGAATCAGTGGCTAGTGAGGCACGTTTGAAATCAAATTCATGTTTTTTATGTGTTTTACCCAAAGCAAGTATTATACAAAGTTGTCCTTGTGAATTTCGTCTTAATTTTAAAGAAAATTACAAACGGATCCAAATAAAGTTAAAATATTTACATTTTGATATTTTTCGCGCACAATTTACACATTGCACTTCTCATTTCTGTCCTGTTGCCCATGGCTAAACCTACTCTGACTTTCGGCATTCTGATTTTTCAATAATCTTAAGGGTTTCTTCCTACAGAAGCAGCTTAGACCCACCAGACTTTGATTCTAAACTTTGAAACAGACAACAGTTGGCAAGGCGGCACGAAAAACTGTCAAAGCTGCTGCTGAGTTTGTAGAAACTGATCAAAGACAACACGGGAATACGAGTAACAAGTGTACTTGAGTCGTGTGTTTTTATTTGTTTTAGACGTAAATAAACCACACATGGTACGGGAGCAAAAAGAAGTAGCCACATTTTTGTTTTTTGTTTTTTATTGATGACACAGTGATTAAAACACTTTATGATTGGATATGATACTTTGTGGCAAGATGTAACTGCAGTTAATAAAGTGCTAAACTTACAGCCTGGCTGCTACTTGCTCTTTTTGTTCATGTCTTTGTCAATTTATTTTGTTTGACAATCGTTTAAAAAAAAAACAAAAAAAACAAAACAAAGTGTACATCTGTGTACTAGTTTTTGGGTCCGTTGCTATGAAATGGCCCTCGTGCTGACGAAGGGGTCAAAGGTTACGTAAAAAAAAAAAAAAAAAAAAAACACACTCACAAAACACTTGCAGGAAGTAGAAATATTCTTTTGCAGGACTTTCCAGGATTAAATGACAAAAAAAAAGTTGAGTTTGGAAAGTCAAGCCAAGGTGAGCACTCTGAATGGATGTGTAACCTGAAAGCAATCAACGACTTCGCACGATGAGGTTTTTCTTTTGCTTTTTCTGTCTTTTTTTTTTTTTAAGTAACATTTTTTCCGTGATGTCTGTGTTCTCAGAGCTTGCATAGGTATTTAAATGACACAAATCTGTCTCAAGTGAGCCAAAGCACATGAGGTGCTCCACATTTATTATTTTCACTCCTTTCATTTTATCAAAAAAGGGAACACAAACATACAAATTGCCTCCAAATAACTAATAATAATAAGTTGTTTTCTTGATTTTTAAACTAAGGCTGACAAATTTCTAACGTTGCGAGCTTGCTTTCACCTCCTAAATCTCCTGCTCCCCTCCTTTCTTTCAGACGCTGTTGGGGCTGTCGCAACACACGGATATTTATCTGCTGAACGACATGGACCCGGAGCCGCTGGCTGAGAGGTAGCTCGGCTGGCCGCGAGCTGCGGTGAAGCCGGTGAAGAGTGGGGACGGGGGGACCGCTGGACCTCGGTCTGTACGTCCGTGAAGGTGCTCGGTCTTTCAAGATTGCATGAACGAGTCCAGTTGCCCTAACGTAACCCCTCTACTCGGCCAGCGCGTGCTCGCCTTCGCCTCCTTAGTGCCTGACGCCTTTGAAAAAAAGTGTCCTTAAGAGTCAACGGTGGAGAGCGCGTCCACGTGTTGAACCTCATCTGAAGCAACGGTTGCTTCGCGCCTCTGAATATCTCAGCTAAATAACCTTTACACCTACAACTGCAAATTGAAGTTTGCCCCAGAGGTTTTCACTGCATGAAACTGCCATCCAGTTTTAATCAGAATTCACAAATTGCACAAAATTAAGTTCCATTTACATTCATGAATGTAGAACTTTGGGTGAAACCAGTGTTATACCAAAGACGCTCTTGGCAGTTTTACGACCGCATCGCATCAGTTCGCCAGATGTGCCAAATCAGAGGTTATCACATGTGATCTGAGCTGAAGATAAACACTCTTCTATATACGCTTCATTGTTAGCTGAGAGACTCATTTCTGCGAGCGAGCACTTAACCACAGGGAGACAGAAGCCAAGAGCAGATCAGACTCTCATTAATTTATTATTACTTATTTATTTTTGGTCTGTATGATAACACACAGCCCGTCATGACAAACACTGGCCTAGTTTCAAGGTATACTTTTAAGCGTTGATTTATGAATTTGCTAGCGGCACACAATGTTCATTGATGCAAAAAAACAAAACAAAAAAAAAACAGGCACTATCCTGTAGACTTTGGGGTGACGAAGACGAAGAAGAAGAGGAAACTGGTTTTGCTGTTGCCAGGACTGTGAAATGGCATCTGGTGGGGTCCGAGGTGTGAGCATTTCATACTGGAAGAAGCTGGTCAAGGCGTGATGCTGAAGGCATGGCGTGCCAGTCAGTGCCAATCACTCACACCTTCCTGCTGAGATGAGATGAGTGGCAGTTTTATGCCATTTTATAAACACTTATGCAATCCGTTCTCCAAAAAATATGGTGGTGTGTGTGTGTGAAAAAGGTTTCATCGAATTTTGTAAATGATAAAATTGTCATTGTGATTTTAATTGGTCTTTAGTTGTCCCACTTGTACACATTCCTGTTAAAAAATATGTCTATAATTTATTGGGCATTTTGCTGAAGTGTACGCATCATGTGAGTCATCACGAGCAAAAAGATGTACTTGATCCCTACTGGTCCTCAGTCTTTAAAAGTTGTCAAAGATACATTATTAATCAGGTTTTGTCACCAAAACATTCACTTAAAATTTCATGAATCCTATTCTGGCTAATTTTTTTTTTTTTTTTTTTCAGTCTTCATTAAACCCAGTACATGTTGATTAATGTTGTTTGGTAGACTTATTGTCCTGACATGAGACAGATTGTCTGAAATTACACAGAACTTTCATTTGAGTGAATGAACATGTGACTGTTTTGCTCTCATCCACTTGAAAATTGTATGTGTTCAGGAAACGGAGCACAAGACTTTCTGAAGTTTTTCATGAATTTTGAAATGTGCTTGTTGCAATAACGGTGCAGACAATGACGGTGCCTCCTCTTTTTACCACTGTGCCTCCACACTTTCAATTATCAATCACTGGACCCTCAATTACACAAAGAGATGTGATGACCTGATACTTTATTTGGAAAATACAGCAAGATTCCAGATTGTCAGTAACAGTTGGCTGATGTCCTGTCTTTTTTTTTTTGTTTGTTTGTTTATTGTAAAATAAATGTTTAAAATTGAAATCAGAAAGAAGTGATTAAAGAAATACATTTTCATTTCCTAGTGCCCTGGGGCAGTTAGCAGTGGTATTACATTCTTACGTTTCCTTCGGCCACTGTGTTTTGTATTTGCAAACATTGCTACATTTTCACACTGATAAATTTATGTTTGGAAAAATGTGTGAATCTTTTATTTAAATTGATGGTTTTCTTTTCAACATGATGTACCAGAAAACACAGAGCAACCAATTGTTGAAGACAACAGGTTTTTTTTTTTTTTTTTTTTTAATAAATTGATTGAAATGAAAAGCTATTTGATTAAAGTGTAATTTCAAGAATGAGTGTTCTTGGTTGCATTAACAGTGAGTTACTATGTCAGTGCTTGGAAAGTAACTTAGACCTTGACATCTTTTTCCTATTTGCATCTAATTTAATTGATCAAAGATAATTGATAAGATAAAGCTTCAGTTTTGTATTTTTTTGTCATTGCTTTATAAAAAAAAACAAAACACAAATCTTGTTTCATCATACATATCCATGATTATAGTTTTCAGCATGGCATAGAAGTAGTAGTAGAAAGCAAAGGACCAACACAAACTGTGCACAGCTCTGTTCTGTTGGCACTGCTGTGTAGGGGGGAGGGCTTAACTTGGAGTATAAAGAATAGAAAGTACATATACGGTAATAGGGTAGTAGTAAACGTAAGAAATTGTCACATAAGGAAGTACTCAAGTAAAGTACAGATACCTGAAAAATCTACTGAAGTACAGTAACAAAGTATTTACACTGTGTTTGCACCATGTTTGATTCCAAGGCCTTGGGTCCAGTTCTACTGGATTCTGGTTTACTGCCATGTTTCTGCTGGCCACATCACCGAGCCTGATAAGAGGATAAATGGGATTTTGACTTTGGTGTCTGAGGAGCAGCTTCTCACAAACCAGCTTCTTTAACACAAATTGCATATGTTGTAAAGTGTGTTGTACTAACCTGCTGAAGTGAGTTTGCCAAAGAATATAAGAATATGTAATTATTTATATTTGGTTGTTTTGTTAATTGTAACCTTCCTGTTGATATGTGTGGGAGAAGGGGTGGGGGTTCACATGAATTTCAAATGAATTTCTCTAAATATCGAATTTCTTTTGCTACAACAATAACTTGGTCATTCGTGTATTTTAGGGCGCCTCTTTTGACAAATTCTCATGAAAATACCCCCAAACCCACACGACGGCGGCGAGGCTGATCCTCCCGGACACTGTGGGGCGCTCTGTAAAAGCGTCTCTCCGTCTTATGTGTACGATGAAGGAGGTGCTACGTCACCACATTTCACCGAATGCGATGGACCAGCGTGTAAAAGTGTAGCGGCGGTACCTGGAATCAGTGCCAGAAACGAGTAAGTTGAATGAAAAGTTAGTCGGACGAACATTGTGTTGTTGTATCGCAGCACGTTAGCTTCTGGACATTGAACACACACACACAACAGTCGTTGGTGGGAGTAGCGCTAAAGCTAGTTAATGCTAGTTGACGTTACCGCTTGTTTGATGCGCTGGAAGCTGAGAGCCTGTGTGTGTGTGTGTGTGTGTGTGTGTGTGTGTGTGTGTGTGTGTGTGTGTGTGTGTGTGTGTGTGTGTCCTTCCCACCAGGGAACCCTCAAGATGAGAGCAGCAGCGGCTCCTCTGCTCGCGTCGTGCCTGACTCTGTGTCTCCTTCTTGGCGTCACCGTGGTGGCGAGGCCGGGACAGGACATGAGATGTGGAGGTTGTTGTCTCGTCTCGACCCCTTTTCCTGCTCCAACAGTGTTAAAAAAAAAAAAAAAAAAAAAAAAAGTGACCGCCGCTGACTGACTGCTTGTCGTCGTGTGGTTGCCACGCAGCGTGCAGGGCTGTGGTGGACGAGATGGAGTGGGCCATCTCCCAGGTTGACCCTAAGAAAACCATCCAGGCGGGATCGTTCAGGATCAACCCGGACGGCAGCCAGTCCATCCGGGAGGTGAGCAGCACACCGAACCAGTGTGAAGGAGACCACTGTGCATCCATGCGCGGTTTCCTGATGTCAGTTTTTTTTTTTTTTTTCCCTTGTCCCACTCATCTTTATTTTTTTCGTGCAGGGCTTTAGCCGAGCATCTCCATACTAATTGTAACGGGGAAAAAATTATACTTCTTGAGTAAACAGCATATTTAACCCTCTGTTTCCAGCCTCCAGCATAAATACTGGGTTTTGTATGTAGATAGATAGTTAGATAGATACTTTATTGATCTCCTGGAGAAATTCACATTCACAGTTCACATTCACAGCACCTTGATATTTTAAACTATAATATAAAAAATGATAAAAGTACGGAATTAAATTGAAATACATACATTTCAGTTGTATGTATTTCATACGTACAACTGAATACCATACACATGCCAATACACAGCATACACATGCTGTATGCCATACAGCTCCTGACCCTTTTAGCTCAAGTTAAATTTTGCTGGGAGCCAAAGCTTAATATTTGAGGTTGATCAGCTATTTGGACACAATTTGCAGCATACAGTGTCATAGCAGACTATTTAGGAGTAAAAGAAACTGCAATAGGCTCTGAGCTAAATCTTTTTTATCCAAACTGATTTACTAAATACAATTTAATTTCACCAGATTCCTCTGGCCCGTTCTGAAGGAAACCTCTTGGAGCTGATGGAGGAGGTGTGTGAAAGGATGGAGGACTATGGTGAGAAAACAGACCCCTCCACAAACAGGAAGTCCTATATCAGAGTCAAATCTCGAAATGGTGAGGCCATGGACCTGTCAGAAGCAGCGCTGGACTCGAGAGTTACAGCCAGTTTAAAATTTGCAGTAAGTACATTTTATTATGCTTCTTGCACTGACATGAGGGGAAAAAAAGACAAGTTTTTGCTTTGCATTTGTGGCTAAATGATTTATTTTTAATTGACATTTTTGTGAGTCTTGGCGTCTGTCAGCATTTCTTTGTACTTTTCGCCCGCCAGTGTGAAACGATTGTTGAGCATCATGAAGATGAAATCATTGAATTCTTTGCTCACGAGACAGAGAATGTCAAAGACAAACTCTGCAGCAAGAGGACAGGTAGGTTTTCAGCCCGCCGTTCGCTGCAGTTCAGTCTGATATTGTGCCTGCCAGTCTAATACAAGCAAAGCATCAAAGTGCTTATCATCAGTGTAACTGTTTGTTTTCTCTCGTTTGCTCTCCAGACCTCTGTGACCACGCTCTGAAAATGTCACATGATGAACTTTGATACCGTCTTACGATATGAATTGAAGCCGTGGGTGCTGTGATGTATTCAGCTGCCACCACATCATAGTTTTGATAAAGATGTATTCAAATCATTAAGTAAAATATTTTTTCTAAAAAGAAACGCAACGTGTTATTCCTGTGATCTGTGACGATTCCAACATCAGACCAACGTCTCTGTTCACTGTGTTTACTCCACGTTTATCATCAAAGCTTGAAGATTCTTGTTTTATCTTAAACATCTCTGGAAAAAAACTGAAAATTAAAACATGATTTGTGTTCTTTCATGTTTTTGTCAACAGTCATAATAGTATAATTGTTCATCATGTTCATTCACAATAAGATCAACTTGTTTCGTTCAAGAATGAGTCCAAATGGAAAGTTTTGAATTATAATTGATGTTTAATAAACTGTCCAGATCACAGGAATAAATAATGTGAGTACTCAAACATTTGATTAGACCACAGATGTAAAGACTATAATTTAAGGCTCATTATGTAATAACGGTTGATATTAATTTTGCATTACACTGACTGACTTTCCAGATGCATATCTGTTTTTGATTGGTTCCTCTTAATGTGAAAAAAAGAAATGTTGCTTGTTTGGTGCTGGATTGTCTTTAAAAATAAGTTTTTGGGGCCCTTGTACCAAGATATTTACCAAGATAAATTGAACATGTTCTAAACAGTCATTCAACAATGGTGGAGATACATTGAAACAATCAAGTTATCCTTTAGACTAAATGTCATGCCTTTATCTGATGTTCACGTCCATTTAGATTGTTGAAATTCCTTCTTGCCTGTTTACAACAGTCACAAACTTTCTCGGTTGTTTTTTTTTTTTTTTTCACAAGGTGTGGAACAGACTTTGTCCAATGTACACAATCTAATGCTGATTCCCTTTGATATAAATTTTTAAGTTTTCCCAGCATTTGTGTGCCAAATTATTCCACAGCACAGCCTCAATGATATCCCAGCTCAATCACAGATGCTAAAGCAATAGCATTTTATGAAGCATTTTATTTGTTTACAATACAGAACAGTGTCTTGAAAGTCATCCCAGATATCCAAATACGAGTTCCTCCTCCACTTTGGTAATGTCAGGGTTAAAAGCCAAACACTACTCAACACAAACTACAGATAATTCACTGATCTGCTTTGTGAGATTTGTTCCACAAACATCATTCGTCATCAATTCCTAATGTGACGTTCCTAAGCTGTCATAAGAACCTTTGAAGAATAATATTTTTGATAAAAAATATTCTCGCTTCAATTTAAGATTAAGCAATGCATCATGAGGAGAGTCACACTGTCAGCCCCGCTATCAATTAAAATTGTACACACTACAGCTGTTTAGATTTTAAAACTGATATAACCACCATTATTATTGTCATTCTAGTTCTAGTTATCTTTTTGTGTCTTGAATCTCACTTTCAGTCATCCCATTACTTGACAAAACAACAGCCACTTGCTTCATTGACGTATTTTTCAGCCTTGCTGAGATCTCAGCTGCTCTGCTTACTCCGATTCATGGCTCCGATCAGTGCACTCGCCCTCCGCGTCTGCTGTATTCTCATCTTTCACCTCACTGGGGCAGCACCGTTCTTCCTTTGTGTCCTCCTCATGCGTCGCAATTGCAGACGAACAATTAGAGGGCGTGTCCTCAACCACCTCCTCGTCTGCTTCTATGACCACCGTGTCCTCAGAGCCCCGGCTGCTGCTGCTGCTGCTGCTGCTGCAGGACACTGTATCTTCTGCCCCATATTCCAGTAGCCCTGCGTCACAGAGGAAGTGCTGCACGTCTCCCAACTCCTCACTGTCCGCACCCTCTTCTTGTGTCCGACCTTCCTGCTCTTCTACCACACCTCTCCACCTAAAGTGCATGTCCTGTGCTGATGCTGAACATGTCGCGTCCTCCCCTGCACTCTCTGGGTCCCATGGCTCACTCACTTCCTCCTCCTCATTCTCCGAGTCGGGTGCCGTGTGTTTCCTGATCCGACTGACTGCATCCCACAGAGATTTGGGGTACTGGGACTGTTCCCCTAGCAGACAGTTTATAGACTCAGAGTCGACATCTTCACATTCCACCGATGGCAGAGGAAGAACGCTGGGTGACGAATCTGAAGAGAGTGAGGATGGGAACTTGAGGGTTTCTTCAGTGTACGCCAAGTGCTGGCAAGGGACACTTTCTGTGATAACGGCAGGAGGACCAGCACCATCCGCAGTCTCCCTCGAAGTTGTCTTTGTGTCCGTGTCTAGTGAGAGAAATTCAGATAAGAGCACATCTGTGTCTGAGGGCAGGCTTGGGGTTGGGATGGAAATGGGTTCAAGTTCAATGTGCAAATCTTCCAGCTTTTCATGACTTTGGGAGTCAGCTGCATTTTCTTTGGGTATTGGCTCTTCGAGCTGAGTTGAAGAGTCTTTGCTTGCTCCATTCTTTGGGTGATCTTCAGTTATACATGTTTCTACTGCACAAGCTTCGTTTTCTTGGTTGTTAGTATGCTGTTCATGCAACATGTTGACCTCTGATTCAGTTTCTTCTTGAGAAGCAAACTGTTCCACGGTACCTGCAGCACTCTTGACTTTCTGAGTTTGTTGGCCTTTGCTCACATGACTGTCAGATGACTGCGGCAAGGTTTGTAGTTGAGGAAGAACTTGCTTCTCTGTGTGAGATGTCTCTGTTTGCTCTGCTGAATTCTCCTCGACCTCTTCATCATTCGAAGATCCTTCCTCCACACAAAAGCATTGTTGTTCGTTGACACACTTGTGTTGTGGATGCAAAATGTTGACCTCTGTGGAGTTTTCTTGAGACATTTCAAGCATCTCTTCAGTCATTTCATCTCTTTGACTTTCATCGTTTTCTTTGGCTCTCTCCTCAGTAGCAACATCAATCTCTTTCCTGCAACGACCATTGACAAATTTGTCAAAATGCTGCTGTGACGCTGCTTCCTCTGTCTCATCTTTGGCAAAACCATTGTGGGCATCACTTATCTCACTGTTACTCATATGTAAGCTCTGTTCTTTTTCAGCCTGGTCTTTGATTGTGGACGCCTCTGTATTTTCATTAAGTAAATCAAGATGGGATTGGATAAGGGAAGGGTCTTCTGGAGAATGATTGGTGTGTGCAGATGCGGACGAATCCTGGAGGTCTGCTTGAAGTGTTCCAGTGGTAAGAGGAGGAAGTGCCAGTTGCTGTGATGCAGCCTCTGAGGGTGGTAAATGATCAAGAGTGGGGTTCTGTGGTGTGTTAAGGGCCATTAGCCCAGGATCAAGTCCTTTTTCTGAGCCAAATTTTGAGGGAGAAATATCACCACCAGGAGATTCAGCATCAAGGGAGGGTAAAAGCAAAGAGGAAGACATGGTGGATGAACTGGGCCCTTGAGAGAGCTGCACAGCAGTAGCTTTGTTGTCAAGAGGAGGAATGTTTCTTTCTGTTTCAAAACTAGGATCCTCTGAAGTTTCAGGTAATAAGTCCATGCTGATATCACATTGCAGTTCATTGTTGTTCTGTTCATGCACTGCGGACAGTTGCTCTTGAAATCTTGCTAAAACCTCAGCACTTTCATCTTCAGCCTCTTTGAGGTCATGTTCACTTTCTACAAAATGCACAGCATCCTTAGTCTGTGCATCATCTAACTGTACTTGTGACTCTTCCTCCACCATAGCTTCTGTTAGGATTTCCTTCTCTGTGTCACCACTGGCAATATCATGCGCTTGAAGTGGTTCAACCGTCTCGTCTTTCACAGGTGGCAGAGTGTCGTCGTCAGGTTGTTGCTCCGTGAAACAGTCATCCACAGGAATTCCGAGGATTCTTTGGGCTCGCCCCTCTAAGCTTTCCTTTTCAGGAACAGAAAATGAGGATATGCAGGGTATAGAGATTCCATTTTCATCCTCCAGCGTCTGTTTCTGTTTCGGATCCAACTTTAGTTCCGATTCAGGCCATTCAGCACTGTGTACGCCTTCTGTTTCTGCACTTTGGTCTTTTGTGAGATCCTGATTCAATTGGCTGTTTGATTGGACATACTCAGCAGAGAGAGTCGTTGGATCGTGGATGTCTAGTGGACTGTGTTCAGACTGTGCTATGGAGTCGAAATAGTGTACATGCTCTTTCTTCGGGGATGAGATGAGCTCCATTTTCACAACAACGCAGCTCGTGTCAACAACTGGTGTACGCTTCCAATCTTCAAATTCAGAGATTTTTTCGATTTCAAGTGTCTCTCCTTTGGTGTCATTTGAAGCAACTTCTGTAGAAACCGCTTCACAGTGCAAAATATCTGTCTCTCCTTCCTCATTTTCCCCTGTCGGGTGTGTAGATGAGGCCTCTTTTTCAGACTTGATGAGGAAACTGGGCTCTTTCCATAAAGGATACTTGACTGATGAAGACTGCTCTGAATGGGTAACTTGTCTCTCCATTGTACAATCAGCATCGTTTTCTTGCTCTTTGGGGACAACATGGGTGTCTGCTTTGTTTGATGCATAATCTTCTAGCAGTTCACTTACAAAACACTCTCCTGCTGTCCCCTGTTGGGTCATGGTACTTATCCCAGTTGAGGCTCCAGACTGCTCTCTGAGTGCGGGTACTATGAAGTCTACTTCATCAGCAAGTTTGTGTGTCTGATCAAGGCCACTGCTCTGCACAGTAGCACTGTCTTTTTCAGTGCTCTTAGATGTTGTTTGCAAATTATAAGTGGGTGAGGAAAGGTTCTCTGAAGTATCTGCTATTCGGGACACCAAACAGAATATGGTCAATCCACCCTTCTTTTTGTTGAGTCGAAATTTTCTTCCCTCTATGACTTTTGGAGACAGCTCCTCAGATTGGTTCGAGGTTGAGTACAGCAGTTGGGGAAGCTGCAGAGACAACATACCCTCAAACTGTATGTTTGGCTCCTGCCCACTAACAGTAGTGCTCTCTTGTAAAGTTTCTGTTTCCTTTCTCAGGTACTTCAGTCCTTCAATCTTTGGGAAGCTATGTTGTTCGCCATCCGATTTTGTCAAGTTCTCTTTTTCTTCCTTTCCGTGGTTTTCTGATGCATCTTGCTTTTTGGCTGTATTACGTGGCCCGTAGCTCTGTTGTCTAACGTCCTTCTCCCCACTTATGTCACGCTGCAACATTGGCAAACTCTTTTGGGGGCTGCCGTAGGGCGGTGGAGCGACGTATCCAGGGGGTTGGGAGAACACCCTTCTTTGGGAACTGCTCTGATCTTTCAGATGTAACATGTGGCCAGTATCAGCGGCAAGGGTTTGGGATGGATGATGGATGGAACCTTGCTGTCTTCCAGCTTTAGTCCAAAGCCCAGTTTCTTTGACATTTGCATTTGAATGTATGACTTGTTGAAGCGCTGCTAACCGAGGATCCGTCCCACTGCGGTAGTCCCTCTCCATGGCCCTGTTGCTGTCTACAAAACCTTGAGAAGCACCCCTCATCTCTGCTTCGATACGTCTTCTTCTGGGAAGCGAATGGCTGTATCGTGTTGCCCAGGCTTCCAGTTCTCGGTAGCTGCTGTCATTCCTTTTAGAAGGCGCATCCCTGTTGTTGTAGCGGACGGGACTGCAGGACTCCCACCTCCTCTGCCACCCCTCCCTCAGAAATCCTCTGTCGTATTCCCTGGATGCTCGTTGGGCCGCTGTCCACTCTCTGTCTCTCGCTTCATGCAGCTGATACTGCCCCACGGGGTGCTGATGCTGAGATTGGGTGTCCAGAATAAAAGGGAAGTGAGATGAGGAATGGCCAGCCAGATTTTGATCAGTCCAGTTTGCGTAAGTCTGCAGTGACCCGACTGTTCTTGATCCTGGTAGAGTCCAGTAACTAGACTCCCTGCATTGATCCTGCTGCTCACTGTAGTACAATGGATATTGGGTTGCCTGATGTCTGTCACTGTAGCTGTCCGCAAAATGGTGGGAAACGTGAGAATAAAATTTTGACCAGTAAACTTCCATCAGTATCAAGTGACGATACCTATCTGACCTAAGCTGATATGCAGCAAATCTTAGTGTTGTGCTATACTGAAAAAAGGAATCACTTACGACTGTAACTGTTGTATGCTAACTGTTTTTTTCATCATTAGATTAACAATTACATAGCCTAAGGACACGTGTTAGATCATTGTCTGTTTTTTTGTCAAACAAGTAAGAAACATGCAAAAAAAACAGTCACCCACAGCACCTGCCTTTTGAAATTTCATGCTGAACTCACTTTTGTGAATAGTTTCTCCCTGGTAGCGTATCAAATGTGGAGTAAAGAGGAGATTGTCCTTGACTGCCAGACCAGTATTCCATTTTTTGATCTGATACACAGGTCAGAATCCTGGAAAGAAAAAAAGGAACATATTATAACTGAGTTTGTTTTTAAATGACAAAACTTTGAACTTTAAAAGTAACAAGTTAATATATACAGTACATGTATATATAGAGAGATCAAATACACCAAAAGCATAAGTGGTGGTAGTAGATAAATATGTGAAGAATAAATACCAGAACTAATTTACCAAATTGAAGAAAAAATGGAAATATAGCAAGGAGTTCTAATTTCTTTGCATCAATAGAGAAATTTATGTAAATATATGACATACCTTGTAACAGTGCTCGCAGATTCTGTTGCTTGCCACTCACGAGTAATACGAGCTCTAATGGTGTTCAAACGGGACAACTTGTTTTCACAATGCAGCAGTTTTCAGTTCCCCTCCCATTTTGCAGCCAGACAGACAGACACACTCATGCACACACCCAAGCCCATCCCCTACTGATTCAGTCAACCTATCCATAGCAAATATCAATGTGGATTATTTTAATCAGGTTTTCACAAGTTGTTGGGACAAAAATATACTATGTATATATATATCTATCTATATAGATATATATATACACACACACCGTGGGGCAAAAATGTTTTGTCAGACACAGATTCAGCAAGTTGTCCCACTTAAAAAGATGAGAGAGGTCTGTAATGTTCATCACAGTTACACTTTAACTGTGTGAGACAGAATGTAAAAAAAAATAATCAGGAAATCACATTGTATGATTTTCAAAGAATTTATTTGTATAATGGTGCAGAAGACAAGTATTTAGCACCTACAAACAAGCAAGAATTCTGGCCTTCACTGACCTGTTACTTCTTCGTTACTTCTTCTTTAAGAAGCTCTTCTATCCTCCACCTGTTACCTGTGTTAATGGCACCTGTTTGAACTCGTCATCTGTATAAAGACACCTGTCCACACCCTCAAAACAGTCAGACTGCAACCTCTCCACCATGGCCAAGACCAAAGAGCTGTCTTAAGGACACAAGGGACAAGATTGTACACCTGCACAAGACCGGGATGAGCCAATCTACAACAGGCAAGCGGCTTGGTGAGAAGAGATACACTGTTGGAGCAATTATTATAAATATAAGATCACTCTCAATCTCTCTCGACCTGGGGTTCCATGCAAGATCTCACCTCGTGGGGTACAAATGATCTTGAGAACGGTGAGGAAACAGCCCAGAACTACACGGGGGGGAACTGGTCAATGACCTGAAGAGAGCTGGGACCACAGCAACAAAAGTTACTATTCGTAACACACTGCGTTGTCATGGATTAAAATCCTGCAGTGCTTGAAAGGTCCCCCTGCTTAAGACAGCACATTTGCATGTCTAAAGTTTGCCAGAGACCATCTGGATGATTCAGGGGAGGATTGGGAGAATGTCATATGGTCAGATGAGACCAAAATGGAACTCTTTGGTATAAACGCCACTTGCTGTGTTTGGAGGGAGAAGAAAGCTGAGTTGCATCCCAAGAACACCATACCCACTGTGAAGCATGGGGGGTGGAAACATTATGCTTTTGTGCTGCTTCTGCAAAGGGGACAGGACGACTCATCCGTATTCAGGAAAGGATAAATGGGCCCATGTATCGTGAGATTTTGGGCAAACACCTCCTTCTAAACGTGGCTGGATCTTCCAGCGTGACAATGATCCCAAACACACCGACTGGGCAATGAAGGAGTGGCATTTCAAGGTTCTGGAGTGGCCTAGCCAGTCTTCGGACCTCAATCCAATAAAGAATCTATGGAGGGAGTTGAAAGTCTGTGTTGCCCAGCGACAGCCCCAAAACATCACGGCTCTTGAGAAGATCTGCAAGGAAGAATGGGCCAAGATACCAGCCACACTGTGTGCAAACCTGGTGAAGACCTACAGGAAACGTTTAACCTCTGTCATTGCCAACTAGGGTTAGATTACACATTATTCTGCACCATCATTCAAATAAATTCTTTACAAATTATACAATGTGATTTCCTGGAATTTTTTTTTGACGTTCTGTCTCTCACAGTTGAAGTGTACCTATGATGAACATTACAAACTCTCATCTTTTTAAGTGGGACACCTTGCCAGATCGGTGGCTGCCAAATACTTTTTTTGCCCCACCATATATATATATATATAAAATCATAGTTTCAATAATTGTTGTAATATAATATAGTTCAAATAATTGGCTGTACTTATTCCTAATTTTGAACGTGAAATTTGCTGTAATAATAATAAAATGACAAAAACCATGAATAACAACAAGATGAATGAGCAACACTGTACATGGCACACGTGTAGGCGGGGCTCTGCAGATTGGGAGCAGACGCTGCATGGAGATAGCGATCTGTTGTTTTGTTGGCTGAATTGTGACGGGGCAGAGTCAGGCAGTGGATGGGTTGCTTCCCTTTCTTTGAAACTCTCCAGCGTGACAAACAGGCTTTCCTTTGCTGAACGGAAAGTCAGTACATCAGCAAAGAGCAGGAGAGAGGGGATGAAGTTCATACAAACAGTTAGCTGTGTGAGGGCACTCTGCGGGTGTTGACCAAACAGACTGGCATCAGATGAACACTGTTACAATTAACTGTCCATTATTTTTTGCTCAGTTAGAAATTTGGTAAAGCTGCTTGCAATACAAGTCCAAGGCTGCAATTTAAGTGTGATGTGGCTGAACAGTGATTTGTTCTTGCTGAAATTGTGCATCTTCACAATCATTCCAGTTCATCCCAAATAGAATAGATGTGGACATCTTACAAATTAATGAAGGAAAAAAAGTGAATAATGGCTCACACCAAACTGTTCATTACGACAAGCACCATATAATGCTGACTGATGTATCAGGCCTCCAGGCTTTGATCATTCTTTTTCCTTAATGTAGAGACAATGTAGCTTAGATCTTTAAGTCAAGCCTTTATCCCCAAGCATGACGTTAAAAAGTATATTTTCTCATTTGTCTTGATAAAATGAATAGAGGAAGAAACTGAGAAGAAAAGAGGAAGAAACTCCAACATATTTTATTTTGTAAAAATCATTTTTTGTTGCACAAAAGTTACCAAAGAAAACTGAAGTTTTATCCTTCAGGAGAACTGCACTTCAAAAATTCTAGGCTGTTTCCTGAAAACAACTCCTGTGACGGTCCTAACAGAACCAAGGCTATAGTCAGTCTGTATTGTTTAGGGACAGTTTGGATGGCAGTTCGGTAAGGCAGTTTGGTAAGGCAGAATATAATGGTTAATACTACTTAAAATGGACAAACAATCAAACAAATAAACAATCAAACAAATAAAAAATGCTCCTCCTTGTAACAGATGTTTTCACCGGTTGAACAATTTCACAGCGTCATTTACAAAACCGGAGTTTGACACAATTTATTAACAAATGGCAATCAGTCATTGCAAATGTTCAATAAAATTGAAATGTGTAGCATAACAAGCACACCCACATTTGTAACAGGATGGGCGATACTCACAAGTCAACAAGAACTGCAATCACACAAACGTGTACAATATACAGTATGGACTGAAGTATTTAAGTATCAAAAAAATAATATCCATCTCATACCACAAAACAAAAAGAACCTCGATATAGGACAGATAACGACTCCATTTAACTGCTTTCAGTTAAATTATACAAACGAATAAATAAATATATTTCCATCACAGGTCTTTCCTCAGTGAGGCTTTGTAGATGTGAATGTTCTGACCGTGATCGCAGTTCACGAGCTCCACATGAAATCTGCTTTGTAGAAATTCCTCGAAGAAATCATGAGTCTTGTGCTCTTTCCTCATCTTGGACGAGAGATACACCAGAGCTCCGCTTTTGCACAAATGAGTGAGTGACTGCAGCAGCAGCGGGTAAGTCTCTGGCAGGTATATGATGTCTGCACAAAGCACCAGATCCCACTCAGAGGGGAAGTTCTGGTGGTCCTGGCCCCAGGCCAGAGGGAGGATGGTGGGATGAGCAGTTGGCCAGCCGACGGACGGTATGTTAGCAGACACATTGTCCGCAAGTTGTGGGAGAACTGAGGGCAGGTCCGTGAGGGTCACAACTGCTCCTAAACACGTGGAAAAATGAAACCTCAATTCACTGTTGTTTGTAAACACAACTTCGACCTAACAACCTGTTCAAATAATAATAAAAAAAAAAAAAATGAAATGCATATTGGGAAATTAATCAGTATTCATTAATAAGAAATTAACTTGGCACGGTAATTGTTTAGCTAACTGAAAGGGAGACAGCAACTAAAGAAACTAAACTTAGGGCGACTGTAGCTCAGGTAGAGCGGGTTGTCGAACGCAATCCAAATCCCGCTCCATCCCAGTATGTCATCGTGTCTTCGGGGAAGGCACTTGGGTGGTCGGAGGGGCCATTTGTCACAGACTGGTTGCCATGCTTACGTCACGTAAGTGAAAAACTGCGTGTAGAATAATAGGGTGACCAAACTCCTGTTTTTATAATTATCATACTGATGATGATGATCATCATCATTATTACTATTATTATAATTATAATAAAAAAGGACATATCGTGCTTTATAATAATAATAATAATAATAATAATAATAATAATAATAATAATAATAGTAATACAGTCCATTTAGAGAAGTCATACTTTATATATATTCAAATGTTTGTGTAAACTTTAGGTATCTTATTGTCGGCCAGGCCGAGTGGTCAATAAGCTGCTGACAACATTACTGACACTACTGTTCATTTTGTGGTCCCCAAGGTTCATGACATGGCACAGACAGATAAGTTACACAGTGCGGTTGGTTGACATAAATTTGACTGTGTGCAACACTACTTGTCAGGTAATGAAGCTGGAACCCACCAAGGCGCGCTGCCAGAATTCCCACCACCCCGGTGCCTGCTCCCAGCTCGATGACGCGTTTCCCCGACAGCTCCACCGACTGTTCCCCCAAGTAGTGGCACAAGAATAAGGCCTGGATGGAGACACACAGCACCACGAGTACACGGAATCCAAATTTCTATTTCTATACTTCCCAAGAACCGACTTCAGCAAAAGATACAGAGGTGGAACAACAGGCTTTCATGCATTTGTGGTGGTATTGCACGACTCCAAGTGCAGTTTATTTTCAGTGCAGTCACCAGCATTGGCCCACATGCTGCACTGTTCCGTTCAGCTCACAACGGGACGTTCCAGCAAGACGACGACGACGTCCCTTTGCAACGCATCCAGAGTGCAAGAACTACCAGAATTTAACATTTTAACGTTGTCCAAAAACTTTTCCCCACCTCTGTAGTCTACACCGTATAGTCGTGCACACACAGACATACTTTGCACATGTCCCCTTTCTGTTAAGAGCAGTAGTATTCATGTATTTTTAAGACATTTTTAAAAATTAAAAATATATCACACAACACATAGTTCAAAATGCAAACAGAACAGTGAACACCCCTTGCCTGTATTAATATTGACACACACGCACACACACACGCGCACACACACGCGCGCGCACACACACACACACACACACACACACACACACACACACACACACACACACACACACACGCACAGCATGCTTGTGGTTCGAGGAGAACACGAGTTGAGTCTTACAGCGTCCCACACCGGGGCCGCCACCCCCAGGTTGGCCCCGAACACCTGTCGGATCTTCAACTCCTGGCCGACCAGACGGTACACGGTCTCTTGACAAAACGTGTCGGTGAACAGAGAGACGTCGACGGGGAAGGGGTCGTCTTCTTCCTGCGTGACGCTCATGGCTGATTAGAGTTTCCAACACTAACTAGTGGAAGACTCTGGTCAATGTATGCCTGCCAGCTGGAGCCTCCGGTGTACATTTACAACACACCCACATGCCTCACGGCCGCTTGTAGACCGACTGCACATGCGCACAAGTGCACGAGGGGCATCTTCTTCTTTCTTTCCCAACTATCGGGGGCCGTCTAGCGCCTGGTGCATTACCGCCACCACGGCCAGCGTGGGACTGGAGGAATAACACAAACTCCTACCTTAACTTTCTCCCCCGCTAAACTATCAAAAAAAGATACACTTTCCGATAAATAGATAGATTTTTTTTTTTTTTTTAGTTTTTCTTTTTTTTTTTTTATCCCGAAGGTTATAAACTACCAGCTGCATAATCGGCAATCAGTTCATAAAAAGTGTATAGATAGTAAAATAATAATTAAAATTAAGAAGTAAGGTCAATTCGTTCATTCATTCAACTTTCGTTTTAAACGACAAAGATTTTAATCAAACTAATGTGATTACGCAAATGAAAACGAGTCATACTAGTCAAAAGTAATGCTTATTGTACTTATTGTACAATCGAAGGAATGCTGTATCAAAACACACAGATAAAGACCCAAGTGTTTTTCAGCTTTATTGGAAAACAATCTTCTTTCCTTGCTCATGATGTTGCTTCTGGGTGGGGGGGACAAAACAAATGCTGAGTACCACTAGGACATAATCATATTTCACACGCACACACGCACACACGCACACACACACACACCTTTACATAAATGACAGAAAGATGATGTCAACAAGATCAAAAAAAAAGTGTGCAGTCTGATAAAGATATGTTAAAGCTTTCTTTTGTTTTTTTGTTTTTTAATCTTCTCTGTCAGTCTTTTCCAGAGCACAAACAACATGTAAGGAATGTCCAACACATCCATCTAATACAATGCAATGTGTTTGTTAAAGAAAAATATAGATTGTAATGCTGCCATGTTTTCGCTTGTTTTCGCTAACATCACAGCTTTTTTTTGTTGTTGTTGTTTTGTTAGTTTTACAGAAGAGCACAGTAACTGGTGGTGTTTACACGACAAACTTCACACTCCGATTCTGACCGAAACACTTTCAGACGCCATGATCGTTAAAAAATAAATAATTCTTCTTTCCATCATACAGACGGCAGTAGTTTTACATCCCATATGCGACCAACCCTCTCCTTTAGAACTCAACTTGTGCAAACTGCAGAACTTTATAAAAAAGGTAGCACTTTATGAATGGACCGTGACGAACTGAACGACTGAGTGTTTGATTAGTGTGCACTAAATCTAAAAGTGCAGCGAGTGTCACTTGGATTTAAATTGGAGCAATAGAATTTAATTTTGAAAAAAAAAAAAAAAAAAAAAGGAATGTTTGATGATGAATTACTATGCTAATAATTATATCTGTCCTAATACAATATTTCACTAATTTTCATGACGTTTGAATAAATTAATATACTGAAGACGGGGACATAGATGGATGGAAATGAATGAACTGTAGTAAATGGGTTCTTCCCCTTTGCAAAACTCACAGCAACATCCTCCCTACAGACAAGATGTTTGATACGATGTGGAACAGAGACGATGCCGTGTTACAAAGCACACTAGGTTTCATGCTTCCCGTAAAAGCAGAGGACAGTCTGCTGCTTTACTATCGCCAGTATAGTAGGTTGTTTTTTTTTCTTTTCACAGCAACGTGTTTTTTTTTTTTCTTTCTCTCTCGCATTAAGACACATTTTTCTACATATCTTAGTTCAATATGTCACAAACACAGTCATGGTGACTTGGGTGCACATCACTTCTTCCACCGAGCAGTCCTGGCTCAACCAGACTGACCATGGTTTCATTCACTACGACAGCCAAAAGTGCACCTCTAAAGAGACCGTTTTGTCTTTGTTTCCTTGCGAGGGTTAAAGGCAGTCTTTGTGTTTTTCAGTAGAGCTCGGGCAGAGTCCAAAGTCCAAAAAACTGATGCACGTCAAACAACCAGACACAGAACAAAAAGCTAGACGGACGCAAAAATTAAAACTTTGTTCCAAATAGAATAATAATAAGGACTACGATTATGACAAAAAGGATCAAAATGACCAGCATCTTTCTGTTTTTCTTCTGGTACTGCTCCGCCTGCAAAAGAACAAAGGAAGAGAGTTGAATCCTGAATGCATTCACATTGCTTTCAATAGACGAATTGAGGTAAACATCGTAAGTCAAATCATTTATTGCACTTCAGAACACATTGACACTGCACTGTTTTCAATGTTAGCGTCCCTTAATGGGGTGGTTCAGATTTTTGGACATAGGACCTGATTTCCAAATTAGCCAGTATGCTATGTATCGGTGGACAACACGTTTAAACCGCACCTCTAGTTTAGCAGAGTTCGATGATGATACAATACTGCTAGAAATAAAAGCACCCTTGCATTGCATCGCATCTGTTTTTGAATGTATTATTGTTCAGACAGCTTGATGGACACAGACACATTCGGAAATCAATGTGTGACTGAGGAATGTGCAGCACATTGCACGCATGCACAAAAGCCCCCAACAAAAAAAAACGACCAGGTGAGCCCTTTGGCTCTACTTAGACACTAAATATGCCAAAATCTCTGATTCACTGAACAGTTTCCACTGACACTTCCTCCAGTCCTCCCCCAACGAGCCAGGCAGGAGTTAGAATCTAAGAAAAGCTAAAAACAGCAACTGAAACACGCGGTCTGTCTTTATTAATAGCAACGCGGCCGTGATCGCTTCTTCTTTTTACCTTTTGTAATTGCTGCAAACCGTCCTCCGTCTTGACGCAAGCTTGCTCCACATTGAAGTCGATTCTGTCGAGGACGGTGCCCTGGAGCGAGAGGAACACCACCGAGGCTTGACCTTCTACGAGTCAGTTGGAAATAAATCAGTTTATTTGCACGTGAGCGCACGAGGGCCCTCTTTGATACCTGCTCCACCACCATCCCGGCCAAATCTCGAAAAATCTCGTTTAGGTCGGAGATGGACTGCACTATCTGCCGGATCTCCCTTTCCCTCTCCTCCACCATGACGGTGTTCTGCTCCACCAGCATCATCTGGTCATCTGTGAATCCCTGAAACACATGGAAGGATGAAAGCTGAGCAAAGGATGGTGACTGATCACAGCAGGGTTGCTGCCCGCTCAACACTCCACAGGCACTAACAGCCACTAATAGTTTCATGTTTAAGTGTGAAAGTCTGAGGAAATAGTGCGAACATAACGTTAGAACATGAAAATTATCACAAAATGATACAAAACGTTCATGAAATAACATGATAGTAGTTTGGTAATTACCACGTTATAAGATGAAAGTTTCACATACTGTGATACTGAGCACTATTTTTTTTTTTTTCCAGTGTGGCAGCAATGCGCTTTCATACATTCCTTTACTTTGTGTGATGTTTTGCCGTTTCTGTATCTGAGCAAAAACTGAGCAAATTTCTTCAGAGATTTATATGGGAGACATAATAGGTTCTTTAAATGGACAGAACCTTGTCATATATGGCCAACTCTTCATCCTCTTCCATTAAGGGTCCAGAGTCGAAAAAATGCTTTGACCTCTCCTCGCGATTCTTCATACCTGGAATGAAAACAACAAGTCATTTCTTCAAGTTCGGCGGGCCGGATTAAAAAGCTTAATGGGCCGCATATGGCCCCCAGGCCGTAGTTTGTCCATGCCTGACATAAACGATGATCACCAAGTGGCCAAGGGGTTGGATTAAATACGCAAATGCTTCTTCCTGCTCCTCCTTTTCAGACATGTCATGTTCATATTATTTTCTATTTGCTCTTGCAGACTGATTGAAGTGTTTTCATTTGTTCTTTTCATTTTGTTACCAATTTAAATTTGTTCATTTGCTTTTCTACACGTTTGAAAATAAACTTCCATTCATTCATACAAAGAAAGAAATTTCTGCTACTTACGTTTCAGGTAGCTGGACTGCGCGTGTCTGAAGTTGATGGAGAGGTCCTGCAGGCTCTGCGCCAGCGACGACACCACGTTCCTCAGCAGCCTCTCCTCCTGCTCAGTGCAGTGGCCGCAGCGGCTCTGCAGACTGGTCACGGCCCGCTGGCACCGGTGGAACATCTGCAGGGTGCACAGTGGTACCGGTTAGAAGAGCAAGTGCAACGCTTGAACGTTTGAATGTGGACGTGTAGAATAGAATAGAATAGAATAGAATAGAATAGAATGCCTTTATTAATCCCACATTGGAGAAATTTGCACAATTACAGCAACGGCATCGTGTAAAAAAGATGGAAAACTATATTGGTTAAAAAGAAATAAGAAAATAAAAAAATACAAATAAAATATTTGTAGGCGTAAGAAAGGAAAAAATATTTACATCTTTATCAAAAATAGGATCATTTACAGCTATCTACATCCTGACATATAAGTATTTCATTGCAACTTTGTAAAAATGTAAAAATATTTGACATTATAAGATGCACAAGGCGGTGCGCGGGTTTGTTTTATCTTCCGATAATATTTGAGCATCTTTTCTTTTCTTCCTTTTTTGTACCTGCAACTACAAGAGATCAGCTGTGTCACTACGCCCACTGGGAAAGTGCACCTGTGTGATTTCCTGCGTGGTGATTTCTATTGCATGCTCTTCCTCGCTGCTGTCGTCGAGGGTGGGACGATTCATGTGCTTGTCGTGGAGCAAGGCCAGATCCTTGATCTTCTGCCGAACCCGCGTGATCTCATACTGGATCTGGAAAGGAGGGCGGAGGGGACGGGGGGGTGTAAAAAGTAAAAGTGTTAGGTGAGAATACAAAGGGTTCCAAGATAATAATAGATAGATGTACTTTATTTATCCCCAATTGGGAAACTACGCTGTTGCACTGCTATGCAATGTAGTGTATCCATTCTAGTTTTAGGCTTTTATATTACCTCATCAATCCCTTCTATCCATTTGGGGGGGAGCTTCTTTGTGACACCAATGGCAGCTTCAGGATCCAGGCTGATGCCTGACACCAGGGCCATTCGATCGTCAACCAACTTGGGGGTGGGGGGGGAAACAAAACACACAAACACAGTTTGCTGAACGAGCATTTTGATGGCTTGCACAGATGGTGGCGTCCATGAAATCCTAAAGTAATTCTACCACAAAAAACAGAAGGGTCAACGGTACCTCATCAAGCTCCTAATGTCATTGGCAGAGAGCCGAGCGGTCCCATCCGAAAGAGAGGAAGAACGAGGAGGAAGGAAAGATGCAGCAAATAGTCAGCCCAGAAAACCAGCAGGCAACAGTGAAGCCTTTCAGAATCCTTCTAGACTGACACACAGTGATTTGAATTCATGGCAAGGGAGGACGACGCGTGGCTTAAATTTAGGCAAATTTACACAATCCACACCGACACTGACTTTCTTTACTGTAGCACGGGTGTGTGGATGCTGAATCAAATGAAACATGTGCAAGGCAATGTGTATATTACCTGGCTACACAAAACAACAGTGAAATGATTCAGTTCATAAAGAGGAGCTGAGAGGAGGTAGAAAACACTCCCGACAAGCCTGCACAATAGTTACTGTGTGTTTCCAAAGCCAAACTTAAATCACGTCTCACTTTCTCATCTTGCCAATAAAATGAGAAAAACGTCCTTTAACCTCCTGCTGAGATATGATGCAGCAAAACTTGGAGGAGTGATTTAACTTTTCATCACGCTCATTTCATTTTGCAGTGCTTATGAGTTCATTTCCCCGAACCCTTAAAAATCTTGTGCATTACTTGTTTAGGGAAGTTATGTTTAAGACAGTAAAAAAAAAAAGAAGCTCATAATTCTTGTATCGATTTCGAATAAGTGGAAAAAAAAAAAAAAAAGTTAAAGTCTGATCAATGCTATAGAGAACAGAGAGATTTAAATCAACAGGATATGTGGACATCATCTAATACATGGACAAGAAAGAAAAGAGACGATGAAATCACACAACAACACATTAGACATTTTTCAGATGCAACTACTACTAAACACTTTAAATTCTACTTCAATAACTGTGGACACAATAAGGTGATGGAAGGCGAGGCGCCAGTGAAAATGCGAGTGAGTGACTGAGTCATGAAATGAAAGGCTGACAACGGTTTTTACAATGAACACCAGTCAGATCGCATGCAGTCTGGAGGCTGAAGATAGAAAGTCGACTCTGAGCATGAATCACTTTTTCCACAGGATGTTCCCAGCTCTGGAGTACCAGGTCACAGCATAACTAGCAGAATCTCTCAACCTGCTGATTCCCACTGGGATAAAGCTAAACATGCCAGGGCACGACGCAGCCAAAACAGAGGCGCACCAACCCGCTGACTGTATGAATAAAGAACAATCTGAAGCTTAAGAGTTTCGAACGTATGACGTTCAAAAAACAACAAGGTTAATTTATTTTGCTATTAACTGTTATTATATAATTATTATTATAATTGCCTGAAATTCTCAAGCACGGCCCCTCCGATGGACTCAATCCTGATCACATCCATCCTGCACACTCACAAATGAGTGTGTGTGAGAGTTTACACATCAGATGGAGCCTGAGTGCCAGTGTGCAAGATGGATGAGTGTGTGTGTGTGTGTGTGTGTGTGTGTGTGTGTGTGTGTGTGTGTGTGTGTGTGATGGAGCCTGAGCGCAGACATCAGGACTGCCTTTTAAACATGTTTTATATATTTGCAGCCACATTGCCATGTCAACATTGAACACTATCACTACTCGTCTTCCTACCAACTGACAGGCGACTTCAAGATGCGCCATGAACTCCAGATATGTATGTATGTATGTATGTATGTATGTATGTATGTATGTATGTATGTATGTACGCACACACACACATTTGGGCCCAAGCACACATCTTTTAACCTTGCACGCTGCAATCCAACTTGATTGTGCAAGTATATAATTGCAAGATTTTGAAATGTGGTGAAGCAGTCCGTAAAAAAAAAAAGAAGAAGAAGAAGAAAAAAAAAGATGACAAATGCTGAATGTTCTTAAAACTGCAACTCCAACGGCGACTGGAACGCCTGGATTTGACAGGTTTTACCAGTATAACATGCAGATTTACGTCACTGTGTCCCATCTACACATCACGCGTGTTAAAAGAACGACCCTGATATATTCTGACGCAAGTGACACGCATCCAAATCTTAGCAATGATGCAAATACAAAATGCTTATTTACAGAATCTCTATCAGAGAAGACGCCCCTTAAGTTCCACTCTCATCACCCCATCGAGAATCTATCAATCAACAGACTAGAACCACACACACATAGACACAGTCAAGAGTAAACGTTAACCACTACCAAAAGACAGAGTTATATCTAGCTACCACGACTGAGACTGGCTATATGCAAACACACACAGTAAAAAAAGTCAAAACGATGCAGACCACTCACCGCAGCATTGCTACGTGTACTCGGACGGGGGTCGAATGTACTCACTTGCTCAGCCAATATCTGCCGGTTTTGGATTGCATTGTTCCGCATTAACAAGAAGGCATCGGTCAGACGCCTAGTGGCCATGACTGCCTTGTTTTATTTATTACAATAGTTATTATTATTTTTTCCAAATAATCAGAGTTAACACTGGCAAAAATGAGAAACGGGCGACGTTTCACTCAAGTGTGCCCAGTGTCGCTGAGCCGCTGCTAATGCACCGCTAGCTCTTAGCTTGATGCAATGGACGATGAGGAAAAACTCGCGATACAGCGCCGTCAGTGGGCATCAAACCACCACGGTATTATTCATCTGTTAGCGTCTCTTGTAAGTATGATCTAAATAAGACATGATCGTCAGTTAAATAAACGTTGGTTTAAAAACGACTGACTTAAAACGTTATTCCATTAAGGCAGCTACGGAAGTACGAAAACGTAAACACCTGCGTGGCGGAAAACGTCTTGTTCTACGATCCTGTCGTTAAACTCGAGCTCATTGCGCCCTCTATGCCTCGGTACAGGAACTGTGGTGCTGCTGAGCCGTCAAAGGTTTACAAGAGGGGCGAAAAAGAAATGGAGAGGAATGAAGCGGAAAGAAAAATAACACGGAACAAGGCTCCAAGTTTTCCTTTATATTTCAACCCACGGTAATTTACCAATAATTTTACAGGAATATCAAAAAAAGAGTACATAAAGCCCTTTAAAATTCCGAGTATGGAGTTTTGGCCTATGGGCCGCAAAACATCAAACACTTGCATTTTATCTATGAATGTTGTTTTTTTTTTTTTCAAGAAACAAGTTTAGAATAATCCTTTATTATGTTGTAATTTTGACATGTTTAATATTCAGCACTGTCACCTCAGAGCAGAAAGGTTGTTGGTTCGATCCCTCGGCCTGGGGCCTTTCTGTGTGCAGTTTGCATATTTTCCCTGTGTTTACATGGGTTCTCTCCTGGTTCTCCGGCTTCCTTCCACAGTCCAAAAACATGCATGTGAGGTGAATTGGGAACTCTGAATTGTCTGTAAGTGTGTGTGAGAGAGAGAGTATGAATGGTTGGTTGTCTTTGTCTCTCTGTGGCCCTGCAGAACTGGCCACTTGTCCAGTGTCACGTGGGTTCCCTCCTGGTTCTCGGGCTTCCTTCCACAGTCCAAAAACATGCATGTGAGGCGAACACATAAAGTATAAATTGGCCATAGGAGTGAGTGCTAAAGGTTGTTTGTCTTGTTCTGTTGCCGTGCAATAAAGCAGGGTAATCCAGGGTGTCACCTAAAGACTGCTGGAGAGGCTCCAGCAAACTCGATGACCCTGAGTGCAGGAGAAGCTGGTGAAGACAAGGGATGAATGAAGGTATGTTTTATATTATTAATTCTATTATTAACACTATTTGTAATGGTAGACATCATGAAGCCCAGAGACCCTACCTATGCAGATTACAGTGGCACTGCAATTGTAGTTTCCCATTGGAGGAGATATTCTTCTCATAATACTTTTTTCAGCTTTTTCTTTTACCAAGACTGAGAATTCAAACATTAGATATAAAATAAATGTACACATGTAGCATGGGGCCATTGTCACGTTACACTTTCCTTCCATTGTATTTTACATCCCTTGCCCGCAGAGGTTGCAATTGACTGTGGTGATTTCTAGTTGATCAGAGACAGATCGATTTGCAGAACTCGATTTGCAGGACACTGTCAGGTTGCTGTCTGCCAAGACAGGAAAGTAGGAGGCTGTGCTGTGTTGCTGCCCCCCACCTCCAAAAAAACATAAATAAATAAATAAAATAAAATAAACCCATTCACCTGCCAACTAGTTACAGTATATTGGCACATGGCAGGTCAATGCACTTCAGTCTCTTTCCTTTACTATTAAAAATAGCTATGGTAGGTATAGTAAAAGTGAAAAGGGGTCTTATTCATATTACTTACTGATTATGTACTTTAATATTTTTTGATCTGATTGCCAAAGAGAGTTTGGTCATGAGGAATTGTGATTTAGCTATTGCTAAACTTTTTCTGACATTATGCTAATAGAGAAGTTAAGAGACATCACAGTTAGCGAGACACCACACTTTAACACTTTGACCTGTGCTGCAGATAATAAGACAGAGGCGGGGTAAACACAAACGGCACAGTCAGATGCATATACAAAAATAGTTGAGTAAAATTTAAAATTAGTGTCTTGGGTAAGTTTGTTTCCAAACGAAGCCATTGAGCACTGAGAGAGAAAGAGAGAGAAAAAGAACCTGCCACTATTATTTGAACGGGTTTATTTCACAGAGCTAATTCGGGAGCTAACCTGTATTACGTCAGTCATCCATTCACGCACTTTGACTGAAAGGCTTAATCCAGGTTTTTGGGGTGTGTCCACTTGTCGCCAGGGCACAGCACTGCACAGCCTACATCAGGGAAGCACGCGCGCGCAGAGGCGCGCGTGAATGCGCGCGGCTGTGTGCTCCAGCGCCACTATCTGTAATTATGTCGCTAAAAGCCCCTCCTCCGCCGAATCTTAATCCCTTATATCCGCTAATGCGGCGACAGACATTCACCCACAAGCGCTAGCTGCCATCCAAAGCCGGCACAAGTCTTCCTGTTGTGGAAGTGTGCGTACGTTTTGTGGACAACTATTTGTTTTTTTTTTTTTTTTTTTTGTTTCCCTCTCGAGCCATCTGAAGTCCCTCCTTCCTCGCAGACAGCACCAAGGTAAGGAGCCGCGCCGCTCGCACCACCTGTGCAGCACCATGATCAGGACCAAATTTATCATTTGGACTTTGACCTCAAACTAAAACGATAATTCTTTGTCATTCGATATACCATCGTCAAGCCTCAGTTTTACATATTTGCTCGCTTCACTCACTTGGCGGAATAGAGGGCATCTTTTTGTTTGTATTTACCAGCACAGTCAATATGTTTCGAGGCTTCCTATTAATTGTTGTTAGGCGTTTATATTCTTTTATAAGTACAACATGACTGCCATGAGACATCTGTGACACATGTACTAATAGAACTAGGGCATGATACTCATTGTCATTATTTAAAAGAGTGAAATTCTATCTGAATATTTAATAACGTTTGAACATTTGTGGAATGTGCACAAATGTACACACACACACACACACACACACACACACACACACACACGCACACACACACAGTAGGTGTTATGTTCCCCTGTAGCTACACTGTAGACTCCCAAACCTCGAGCAGACATCATGGTTTACTAACTATTGCTTTCTGACACGCTGCTATGGTGCAATCAAAGGAATGAAGGCCAACCAGTACAAGTGAATCACGGGCACAAGAGCAAAAAACCAGTTAGCGCAGACACCAGGAGCACTCTTTATCCTGAGTAATCAATTAGGTCGCACTCCTCCCTGTGACTGTTTTTCTCTGTTTGTTCATTCATGTGCCCAGCATGGCCTCCTCCTCTGATGACAGCGAAGGATCTCTGACTCCTGTGGATTTCATCCAGCTGCAGCACTACATGGAATGTATGTTTTTCCTCTCACTCCTTCCTAGTCTAACATCTGTTCACTGTGTGAGCTGAAAAAAGTCAGGTAGTCCTTATCACAGAGTGAGGTGCAAAAGGGCAATAAGGAGAATAGATCATAATTTGACCGTAGTTGGGGATCTGAAGGATGAAAATGTTGAAAAATAAGAAATGCCTGCTGTGATGAGATGACAGGAAATATTTTTTCAATGTTTAACAAAAAAAAATAAATAAATCAGGAATTCAGGAAATACTTCCTGCTTAAAGCCGTCACCCTCTATAACCCTTCTCTGCAATTAGACAGATAACATTCTAGACTTTTTCTCAATGGCAAACATTGTACTCATGGTTTCTAAAACCTTGCTTATCTCTGCCTTTGCACAATTGCCTGCATTTGCACATCTGATCTTGTTTGTTTCTATATAGATTCACTTGAATGATTCTTGTCATTACTGTAATTTACTGTATAGTTTATTTTTGCTTTTTATTTAGTGCTGCAACAGTGTCGTCTCCCAATTTGGGATAGTCATAAAGTAGATCTATTCTATTCCATCTAAATGTGCAGACAGGTTTAAATGGATGTGATCACCTGTAAGGTGGTCTTTTCAGAATGTGAAAGGGATTCTGATCTGATGGAGATCTGAAACTTTAGAATCCCAGAAAGCATCAATCATCATTACAATGGCTTGGGCGTTGTTTCTCCTGTGCATGCAGCATCAACATAAAGGAAAAACCTCCATTAAGTTTCTCTGGAGGGGCATCAATTCCAAAAACACAAACAGTGTATGGGCGCGAGTGAGTGTTTTTGGACTGGTTTGTGAAGAGAAGGCAGAGCAGGAGCTTTGAAAGAGCTGAAATGGGTGTTGATGACTTTCAGAGGTGATGGAGGTTCCCGGGGCTGTTTGTACAATCAGATAATGGATGAGTGGATAATTACACCTGCGTCTCTATGGTCAGGAAATTATCATGGCTGTTCGCCAGCTCGGCCTAGATTTATGGTGTTACACAAAAAAAGAACATCCGTGTCAACAACTCACAATGTTCTCACATTCGTTTCCCATTTTAGCGCTCAGCAGCCACGCTGTTGATGTGCAGGACTAATAGCAAGTGGACAAAAAACCCAGCGGCTCACTGAGCCCTGTGTTATCAGTTTACTCTGGAACTTTTGTAATCCCTCGTGTGAAAGCAGATTCGTGCCGGCGCATGACATTTTGTCATTTTGTTCTTGTTTTCCTTGTGTCTTTTTTATCCGTTAAGTCCTTAAAAAAAAAAAAAAATTAATAAATAAATAAATACAAAAAAAAAATCCTCTTTGCAGACAGCAGTTTGACTGTAAAAGATGTCATTAAAGAGTTTCAACCCGGTGGTCGTTTGGCGAAGCACAAACATGGAGAGGTAAGAAAACTTTTTTTAGGCAGTTTTTCCAATTTAATTTTTTAAGTTTTATAATGAATTGAAAGAAAAATAAATACACACAAACTTTTCTAAAAATCATGTGTTCTATGTTTATTCATTTTAAAGGAAATAAGAATATGCTATGTGTGTTCACTACGCTGTATTATCATTGTTTTGGAACTAATTAATTACAAAAAGGAAATAAGATAATGCATATATATATATATATATGTACTGTATTATATACAATTTTTTTTGTTTGAAATTTTGCCATTGTCATTAAGTCTCTCATTGTGCAAAGGGTCGAGATTTTGCCACATTTTCAAAGCAAACTTTAGACCCATGAGTCTCCGAACTTTCTTTTCTTGCTGCAGTGCATCGATGCGGTGGGCTTCTCTCTCTTCCTCAAGACCTACCTCGACGTGGACGACTTCCCGGCACATTTCTGCCAGCGTCTTTTCCGCTATTTTCAATGCGTAGAGAAGGACGGCTTCACAAAGACCCCAAAGCCAATAGAAGGTGATTGAATTGACCGTATCACCACCTGATAGCAGCGCTGATGCCAGAGTGAAGACGCTCTGAGCTGTGCTGACCCAAATTAAACAAAACAAGGAAGCAACTGCTAAAACTAATGATGGGTATTTTCCCTGGCACCCATTTGTCCGTTGCTCTTTGAAAACATGACTTAAAACAAACCAGGAAGAGTTTTCATTGTCATCAAGAGTTACTCTACCCCTCTTTGTCTTCAGGGGGCGTGTTTCTTCGAGATGTGACCTGTTACTTCTCCGTGCTGGAAGAAGGACAGCCTCGGGAGAAGCTCGAGTGTTGGTTTCCCTAAACTTTAGCACTTTTTTACTCTAGGGTATTATAGTGTGATCATATTTAAGCTTATTTTAGCTTCTGAGAAATCATAATTTTAGGGAGTATGTTTCTCTAATGTTTCTTTTTTTTCTGCTTGTAGTTACCTTTAAGCTCTACGATAAAGATGGAAATAGACTGCTGGACAGCTCTGTAAGTCATTCATAACCACTGCTCTTTGAAAAAAAACAAAAAAAACGTTTTGAATGAGCAGTTCTCATAAATATTTTGCACTGACAACATTTCTCGCACTGGTTCCAATGGTTGATGGCTGCTCCCGAACCCACTGTGCCAACCCTGATGTCTCTATCAGGAGGTGGATCGTATAATCGCCCAGATGATGCGCGCTGCTGATTACCTCGGGTGGGACGTGACTGAACTCAGACCCGTATGAGCATGTTATGATTTTATTATTTTATGATGTTGCTTTCTTATCAGTTGTAAGAGCCTTTAGAAAAATCTCTTTATTATCTCGTTTTTAAAAAGAAGGTGTTTCTTACTGAATAGATAGATAGTGAGATAATCAATAATAACGTGTGTGTTTTTTTGCTATTCGACAGGTTCTCAAAGACATGATGACGGCCATCGACGTGGACAGCAGTGGGACGGTCACTCTGGAGGAATGGCTGAAGGGGGGCATGAACAACATCCCTTTGCTGGTTCTGCTTGGACTTAAGGTCAATGGTGGCAAAGATGGCAGCTAACTAGGAGCAAGACCCTTATTGCTCTATGTATATTGGTATATACTGGATTAGATTAGATTAGATTAGATTAGATTCAACTTTATTTTCACTGCACATGTCACAAGTACAGAAAAACAAAACGCAGTATATATGAGAGCCGTTCTGAGGGTAGAAAAACCAAATTAATTTTGTTGTACTGGCAGTGTACACTTTTATTAATGTATTTATGGGAAGTATGTTAAGATTTTACCAATATGTAGGATGTTCAAATTGTGAGATCAGTTTTGTGCTTTGTACGTGTTTTTTCCCCCCTCCGCTTCTCTTTGAAATACTGTATCTCCGCTGTTGTGCACAGATGACCGAGAGAGATGGCCAGCACATCTGGAGGATGAAGCACTTCAACAAGCCGACTTACTGCAGTGTGTGCCAGGGCATGCTGCTTGGCATTGGGAAGCAGGGACTCTGCTGCACCTGTAAGCGTTGCTGACCGTCACCACTGGGGGGCAGTCACGCACCTCTCTCGTCTTGCTAAACAAAAAAACTAGGGCAGCCTTTTACCCAGCAGTGTATCAGTGTTGTGTCTGAGCGGGACACATACAGTGGTGGGAAAAAAAGTCACACTAAAAATTTTACTCAATCCCCAAAAATGTTATTCAATTCCAATTATTGCCATTAAATATGTACTAGGGATTTTTTGTGCGTGTGTTTGAAAAGGTTTGGCTCCATCAGAGTCACACAAACAAATGAAAATTATTCTGTTGTTCGGAATAGGAAACTAAATTCTTGTAGTTCTTGTACTCTTGTACTCTGGATGTGTTGCTGAAAACAGCCTGAACTAAAAAAAACCTGACTGCACTGAAAATAAACTGCATTTAAGATTGAATCTTAGGGAAAAACAGTACATCCAAATGCATGCAGTGTCCAAAAACCTTTTTCCACCACTGTAGGCCTTGGTGTCCTTGGCGTTTTAATCATTCATTCGTGTATTTTTTTCCCCTCAGGTTGCAGGTACACCGTCCACAATCAGTGTGCCAACAAGAATCCGGAACCCTGTGCTCGCACATTTGTCAAATCTAAATCAGAGATTGGTGTAAGAATTTTGTCCTCACACTTGGTAATGTTTCACAGATAAACATTTGCACACCTGTTTAAGTGTCCAAACGTTCCTCCACTCAGACCACTCATTCCTTTTTAAAGAGAGAATAAAACTTCCAAAAGTGTAGTTTAAAAATTAGTTCAAAAAGATAAAAGTTTAGTTTACATAAATAAATAGTAATCATTTTATTTTATATCCTAATTGTAATGAAGATTGTTAAAGTGAATACCTTAAAGCAAAGAGAGTAAATTGCTCTAAAAAAACAACAACAAAAAACAACAACTGTAGTTTATGTTTGGAATTACGTTGAACCATATTTGCTTTAAAAAAAAAAGAAAAAAGATGAGAAGCCATGTCATTTTTTATTCAGTAGTTAAACCTCGTTACTTTGGTTCAGAACCTCCAAAGGAAACAGGTTCTGACATGGCAGCGTGGCTCACGTCATCACCAAACTCAAAATGCCAGCAACAGTAAACACATTAGTGAGGGGAACAGAACGGCGCATTAGTCAGTAATGAGTGCATCTCATGGTTATTTTTTAAGTGCGGCTTACAGCCAGTACAGTCTGCCCTGTACATCTGTTAAATGTCCTAGATTTGGTGACGCGTGGACAAGAGGAGCACCTGATCGCTCTGTGATGCCACTAATTTTATACAGCAGCATGCAATAGATTTGCAACAGCAAACTCCTGCTGCAGCTGCTCTACCCAGTGGAATGAAATGTTTCAATTCTAGTCTTTGTAGTTTGGGAACACTGGGGAGTTTTTCCTGGCCACTGTCGTTTTTTCTCTGATTGTACAAAGCGCTTTGAGAGGCCTTTGGGATGGGATTTAGCGCTGTACAGATAATAGTTAGTTGATTGATTGATAGTGTACTCTTGTGTACTTTATGTACATTTTTGTTTTTTCAGGAAAAAAAAATAAATCTAAAATTACTCTGAATGAGCAGAAGGTTAGAGATTGTATGAGATGTGTGATATTCAAATGCAAAACACGAGATGACTCATAAATAAATAACTAAGGTGACTGTGGTCTTACACATTACGCCTTTGTTTGTTTGGTCAGGTGGCCGCTCACGACTGGATCATGTCCGACTGCAACTCCGCCAAGTGTCAGGTTTGCCACAAAAAGATCAAAGCTTTGGCAGGGAGATGCTGCATGTGGTGCCAAGAGATGGTGAGGATCGTACGCATGGTTGGACATCAACATGATTTAAATGGGAGAGTCAGTATCTCCCAGAGGACGTTGACCCCTTTCTTCTTCTTCTTCTCCTCCTTTTTTTTTTTTAAGCGCCACGGCGAGTGTCTTTATAGCGGCATCTCATCCTGCAGCTGCGGCCCGTTCAGAGATCACATCCTGCCTCCGTGGGCCATATACGCCGTCTCCAAGGTGAAAATCAGCCGCTTGCTCAAAGAAGGGAAAGCATTCAATTAGCGGTGCACCGATAACCCATCCTGGTATCTGTATCGGCACCAATACCGGGGTTGATCGTTCTACTCGTACTTGCAGAATATGTGTCGTTACCACGACAGCGATACCAGTTGTATATCACCACCCTATTAAAATAATAGCCTATGTCATTTTTTGACGAAAATGAGTTTTTGGCTGAAATCATTTCTTGATAATGCTGGCCATCTCTTTTTGTGTTTTCCCAAAAACTTGAAAACTTTGTTACTTGTTAGTGCATTGAAACTTGTTCTAGAAAAAAACATGCTGGGGGGAATGTTGTTCAAGTAAAACATTTGTGGAAAAATTAAAAATAAATCAAAGTAATTCTACAATTTGCAAGGGCCTTACTGAGTACTCGGAATCTGTATCGGTGAGTACGGAAATGCAAGTACTCATTACTCTACTCGTTCTGTAAAACAAGCGGTATCGGTGCATCCCAACATTCAATTAGCCAATGTAAGACTCTACTTTGATTGCAAGTTCAGTGGGCCTGTGTTACCTACTTATTGTGTGTTTTCCCTCCAGGAGGAGGACACCAGCCTGTTGAACGTCACTCCCGACGGCCATGTACTGCAGGTACTTTGTTAAAGGTTCAAGACAGCTGCAAACAGAAAGTTGAAAAGATTTTTTTCCTTCTTTCTCCTTTTTCCTTCAGTAGTGACTGTCAGAATTTTAAGTTTGGGCAGATTTCTGTGTGTAAACATGGAAAGATTATTAGTCACAAAGTGGAGCGATACTTGCAGTGAAACAGCAGCATGATGCTGTGGTGTGAGGCGTCAGCTTTGTTAATGGTTTTGATACCAGGAAATTGTGTTTCTACTTGGGTCTAAGTTGTGAAAGCGGTATTAACTTCACAGACTGATTTTAACAGAAGCTTTTGTCTCAGATTGTCCCAGTTCCAGACACCCACCCTCTACTGGTGTTTGTCAACCCAAAAAGTGGAGGGAAGCAGGGCGAAAGGTAAAGCGCTCAACGTGTTCTTGTGTCACTTTGTGTTGTTTCTCGCGTCTTCCGTTAAGCCTCTTACTCACTCTCTCGCCTGCTCCGGATTAAAAACTGACACTTTTTTCACAGGGTGCTCAGGAAGTTCCAGTACCTGTTGAATCCACGTCAGGTGTACAACCTGACTAACGGAGGTCCTGCACCCGGGTACGAGTCGATGACCTTCACTGTGAGAGGTCACCAGCTGGATGGAAGGCAGCAGGCATTTATTTATTTACTTTTTGTCTTTTGTGCTTCTTCAGGCTGCACTTCTTCCGAAATCTCCGTGAATACAGGATCCTGGTGTGTGGAGGCGATGGCACCGTTGGTTGGCTCCTGGATGCAATGGGTACTGTGGCTTTTTATGGGGGGGGGGTTACAAAGATTTATTTTTTTGATAATGGTTGACTGAATAAATCCTGTGAATTTCAGACAAAGAAGGCCTCCCAGTGCGCCCCCCAGTGGCTGTGCTGCCCCTCGGGACTGGAAACGACTTGGCACGATGCCTGCGCTGGGGAGGAGGTAAAACCATCAACAGGGGCCCGACTATCAGTTTTAATTCAGTTTTAAAGAAAAAAAAAAACCCTAGCAGGTTGTTGCCGCAGCTGCTAGTGGTTGCATGAGTGAAATTGAGGTGAAATTAGCTTCACTGAAATATATCCACATTTTAGCACTCTCTTTCATGCATGGATGATGGAAACCTCAGTTAGGAGATCAGTGTTTCAGTTCCTTATGTATGAAAAAAAAATACATACTTGGTGCTATTTCATATGGTGACAGTTATATTGCTTAATAGATGTTACTGAATGATTATTTTTTTTTTAGACAAAACAATATTTACATTCAAGTCTGTACACTTTTTACTTTGGTGGACAAAAGTTTTCGGACGCCTCATGCATTTATTATGTACTGTATTTGGCTAAGAATCTGTTATTTAAGTGCAGTCACTAACATTTACACACACGCTGCACGTGAACTTTTCCGTCCAGCTCACAACTTGATGTTTCAGCAAGAAGACGCGTCTTTGCAACACATCCAGAGTACAATAACTAAAAGAATTCGTTTTTTTTAAATTTTGCTTATTAACAACGAACAATAACCATTTGTTTGTGCGCCCCTGATGCAGCCGAACCTTTAGGAACAAACAAAAAGATTCTCTAGCCAATATTTAATGACTATAATTGGAATTGAGTAAAAATTTAAGGGTGTCCGAAAACCTTTTTCCCCCTCTACTATAGAAGTATTGACAAGGGATCTGTGGCAGTGAATGGGGTTGCTTCGGGGTGCACTGTGTCGCACATTATGTGCAACTCTGTCTTTGAATTACCCACTCATATAATGATGAAAATGAAATTCCAATAGGATTAGGGTCATGCAGGGATGGGATATTTTTTCTCAGGCTGGGTTAGTCGACCTGCGCAGCACCTGAAAACATTTAGAACAATGCAAAATTCTCAGCTCATCAGGCTGTCCGGCTGTCAGGCAAATATGTTCAATAAAGTTACTCTAGATGTGCAACTGTGCAGCCGACATACTGCATGTGGGAACGCAGAATATTACTGCTGCCAGTTAATTCCTCTGGCTCAGCCTGCGCAGAGGGGACGATTAAAGATGACGCACACCCTCTGTGGATTGTAACTGTACTGGTGTGACGATGCGTGGGACAGGGCTCTGCCAGGAAGTGAGGCGCTCAGGCCCCGCCCCCTCTTATACAACCACTGCCACAGTTGGAGTTGCTCAACATGTTATCTCATCAGCAAAGATACAAGCAGAAGAAAACCAACCAAATTATCATTACAATTACCAGCTCAACTAGTGTTTGCCCTGGGACTGGTGGGTTTGATCCCCGGCCGGGTCAAACCAAAGAAATGCAACTCATTGCCTCCCTGCTTGGCACTCAGTATTGGGGGTTGGAATTGGGAGATTAGGTCACCCAAGGATTCCCGGGCGTGGCACCGCTGCTGCATACTGCTCCCTCAGGGGAAAATTTCGCATTCTCTTTAACTTTCATAATTTATAATATTTTAATGATAATAATAATAATCCTTTTTTTCTTTCTCTCAGTGGTGGATCCCTTTTGAAGTGATTTTATGCAGAAGTTTTTTTTTAATTATTATTGTTTTTATTTGTATTTGTTTTGCTCTTTTTGGTGATAATGTTGTTGAACTCTTAACTCTAGAATTAAACGAAAACATTTTACGTATTTGTTTTTTTGTTTTTTCTTTTCTTCGAGTATCATACTAATTAATGTACTGTCGAGTTCATGTTTGTAAATGGATTCCTTGTTTTGTTCACATGTATGGACCCCATGAAAGCAAGATGATGCATCTCAGGGGGGAGTTGATCCAAATGAAGAATTTCCAACAGTAAACCTCAGCAAAGCTCACTCATGAGCCCCTTCACCATCGTTTCTCTCTCTTTCTACCACCGCAAACTCCCAAAGGTTACGAGGGTTCCGACCTGAGGGAGATTCTGAGGGAGATCGGCTCCAGCGAGGTGGTTCCTCTGGATCGCTGGAGCATCCAGGTGATACCCAATGACCCCAAGGAGGCCGGAGACCCCGTGCCCTACGAGATCATCAACAACTACTTTTCTATTGGAGTGGTGAGTCACTGCAACTCGTGGGGCTGTCGATCATGGAGCCGCGCTGATTGGTTTCAAACTGAGAGGAGTCGCTCTGCTGATAATAATTCAGCACTCGCTTGTGTGCAGGATGCCTCCATCGCCCACCGCTTCCACTCCATGAGAGAGAAACACCCCCAGAGGTTCAACAGCAGGTGAGGGCGCTGATGAGCTGGATAACCAAAAGTTTGCCCTTGCTGTTTTTTTCCTTTCATATATTTTTTTCTACCCCCCCCCTCCCCCTTTTTCAGAATGAAAAACAAGCTTTGGTATTTTGAGTTTGCCACCTCTGAGACCATCTCTGCCTCGTGCAAAAGGCTGAGGGACTGTCTCACCATAGAGGTTTAAATCTTTGACATTTCGGCCTACTGCTTCTTTAAAAAAAATAAATTTCTTTCTGCAGTTGTCGCAAACATTAAGCAACTTGTTGTTGTTTTGCTGTTGTTTTGTTTTCTTCTTCCGCCAGTGTTGCGGGAGACCTTTGTACCTGAGCAGCACGCAAATGGAGGGCATCGCCGTCCTCAACATACCCAGCATGCACGGGGGCTCCAACCTCTGGGGCGAGTCCAAGAAATTGGACTGTGTGCCAAAGGTGGAGAACAGTGAGGTCATCACTGACCCCGAGGTTCTGAAGACAATCTCACAAGGTAAGAGACGGCTCAGGTGCAGAGGTGTTTTTATTCCCCGAAGCCACGCGCCCTCTTGCACACTGAGACAGCCGACTTGTCTGGACTTGACCAGCGTGTCTTGCCAATTCCGCAGACGTTAGCGATAAGCGCTTGGAGGTGGTGGGACTGGAAGGAGCCATGGAGATGGGCCAGATCTACACCGGCCTCAAGAGTGCAGGCCACCGGCTGGCACAGACCTCTCAGATCACCATCAGGTTGAAGCGCTTACTGTACATGTCAATGTCCAAATATTAGGAACAGTTGAAGACGCTGTACACAACGTCTGCGTTCAGTGTTACAAATTGCAGGCAGCGATGACTGTTTGGTAAACACAAAGATGGCTAAACATGTTGAGAAACGAGGCCTCGCTGCATGTTTCTGCTGGATTTCCGCTTGACCTGGTTTGAGAGTCAGAGAGTTGCACTTGAGAACCAGGTGACTGGTTCATCCAGCCAACTTTAGGTGTGACTGAGGCGTCAGGTTTCACTTCCTCATCAGCCTGCGGCAGTAAAACTTTAAAGCTCCCCGGCCTGCGCACTTAAATGTGACGACAACGTACACGACTTCCCCGCACTGAAGACAATTAAACCCCCAACCGTCGTCGATTCATGAGCATTTAATTTAATAATCTAAGTCAAGTATTACTGTATCTCCCGGTTGTCGTCTGCTAAACTACAAAAGTTACTTTTTATCTTACAGGATGCAACAATAGACCACAAATCGGAAGATGTTAAAAGATACAATTTGCCAACATTGAGTCCATATTAATTTGCCAGCATTTCAAAATATAATAAAAACCGAAGATTAAGATAATGAAACTAAATACAAGTACAAGATTAACCTGACAGCCTCGTATCAAAAATTGTGCTCCAACTTATCTACATGCTGGTCACTACTGCAGTCAGGGTTTACTTTCAAAATCAGGTAAATTCTAAAATGTATCAGTAACAAATCAACAAGACATTTTGAGAATATCTTAAAACTCAGTCGGCAACTCCAAACCCGTACAATTGAATTTTGTGAATTTGCAGAATAGTGTCATGGTGCTGTTAAACTCAAACACCAATTGAATCAGAGTTTGTGTCGACTCCTGATGTCATTCTGATGAAGTTAATCTCACTCTGGTGTTTTATGAAGGCGGGGGTTCGACTTTGTGACAAGCGGACAAGTTGCAAGTTTGCTGCAGGGCCACAAAAAACACTTGCGCTTAAACATACATTATGTGTTGAATCACTGCACCACTGTAAAGGTAATATTTTGTCTAAAAAGTACAATATAATTAAATGCAACAACAATGATTTTTCTCTACACAGGACAACCAAAGCCTTGCCCATGCAAATAGATGGGGAGCCCTGGATGCAGCCGCCATGCACTGTAAGTATTATTGACTAAATATTTTCATTCATAAGTGATGTTTGAAGGAAATATACGCGCTGTATTGATTCAACGTGAATATTCCAGCACTGTGGCTTTTGTTTTTTTGTTTTTTTTAGTTCACATATATTTTATACATTTAAGCTGGCAAAACTCGTTTGACCCCCGAGGGTTTTGTATGAACGATTTACTGGAAAGCGTCTGTAGCCGTGCCCACCACGAACCCGCCGAACATGTGTCTGACGTGGTTCAAAGTTTAGTAACATTCAGCGTGAAAGAATTTGGGCGGGATACTGGAACGACGCCAGTCACTTCCTGCCTAATAGCGCAGGTTCTGTTCCTTCAAAGTAAAAGCATGCAGTTTATTGTAAGATGAAAAGGAGCCACAGGTTGCGTGTTTTTTTTTTGCAAGATTTCTGCTAAACATACATTTAACCACTGCTGATTAAAATGCAGCATTGTTTCTCAATGCTTGTTTCTTTGTTTTTGTTTTTTTAGATCCACATATTTCACAAGAACCAGGCCAACATGCTAATGGCTGCACCATCGAAACCGTCGGGTTTCTTTCACCTCAAGTGAACGATCACCCAGCGGCGGGTCGCAGCACGAGACGTTTCTTTCAAGTAATGCAGGAGCGTCGTGAAGAGAATGTCAGGTGTTTTCTGGGCAGCCCTGTGTTTCCATGAAGTATTATCATATCATAATGTTAATTGTGTCTTTTGCACTGAACCCCCCGCATAGGTAGAATCAATTTGACCTTGTAAGCAGAGACCACACGAATGCAGGATGTTAAGAGAGAACTATGCACGTCGTGGTTCAATTGCTGGTTTTCTGTGCCAAATTCAGCTGATGCATCTCTTTTCTTTTAGCAATTAATATGAACAGTACCGTGTGGTTAAAGAATATGCATTTTTCATGTTGCAATTGCTTTTTTTGCTACTTATTCTTAGCACTGAAGTGGAAATGGACTCTATAGCACTTTTATGAACCCTTCCTATGTGAAGAAAAGTTGCACAGTCTGCATGCAGTCTTTAGCAGCTCTTCCGTATCGGCATCGCTTTCAAACACGTCGTCGCTCGTTGTCTGCTTTTAAGAAATTGTTTGTTGATGCTAATTAAGTCTCCGACCTAGCACTTTCACACCTGGCAAGTGTATCGGTAAGTTTTTAAACTGTCAAAAATACACACTAACCTAGGAGCATCATTCCTGAAAAATATGATATTTTCCTCAAAAAAAGATGTTAAGTGGCTGACCGAGCTCATTTCTTATTTGATACTGATTGCCCCTACATATCTCTGCAGTCTGCATATTTCGCATCTATTTGTAGATTAATTTGTAGCTTCTTCCTTTTGTCTCTTTTCCTAATGCCAAAATGTGTGGTTGTGGTTTACATCTTTGTATTAATGTATTGTTATGTGGCTCAGTCACTGAGCACTGGATAGTCTATCGAGTTAAAGGTTTCATCCTCAGACCACCTTCACAATGTTTATTGTTCAATCAACTGACTTGCGAAAGGTTTCCGCCAAACTAGTGTAGAATGCACTAATGTGTTTTCTCCTCATTTCTCATAAAGAGTCTTTACCAGCACTGAGAAATACTTCATTCATTTCACGTGTGTGTTTTTGATCTATTTTGTGTTATTTCGCTCTGCACACTTTTTGAAATGCCAAATCTCCTTTCATACATTTTTTCTGTGCGTGTGCGTGTGTGAGGTGTTTTTGCGTAAGAAATGAAGCGGGAGCTCATGGGGGAAAATAAATGCATGTTCATATGCATTACAAATTAACACTGAAAAAAGGAAGTGGGTTAATCAGATGCATTATCTAGTTTGGCCTGTTTTGAACATAAATATGACATGAAGTGGTTCAGTAAGATGAGAGATACGTCGCTTTCGGGAGGAGGATCCCCCCCCCCCCCATCTCCCGCCACCCCTTATCGTCAAACACACTCAAAACTACTTTTCAGTTTAGTAGGTGAAAAACAAGCATTCAAGTGAAACAAACAATCAATCAAACAAAAACGTTTTAGAGGCAGGACACAATCATTCAGACTGCTGTACTGTGGGAGGAAAACATGCAGGGTTGCATAGATAGCAGCAAGGGAACTGCAAATAACATCACCTCAGAAATACCTCATCATTGTGAAGTAAAAGATACGGCAATAATACTAATTGATTCGCCGCCTGAGTAACTTTCAGGTTTTGCTCTTTGTAATTTTGGGGGCTGTTTCAAAAGTTACAAATAGATGCTTGCTGCTGAGGCTTTGACGTCACTAAATTAACTCTTTCATCAAAAGAATTGCTGAGGTGACATCCAGAGAATAAAATGACAGGTAGTTAGTTCAGCGTTCAGTGGACATGCTTTTATATTATTTTTATTTTTATTTATTTATTTATTTATTTTATTAAATTTTCTTCAGGCGTTTGGATTGCAGTCGAATCTTTAGGATCCGCTGAGGGAGAATGAAAAGAATGAGAGAAGGAGTGTTCTACGGCTTGTCACATGATGACATACCTTTCAGGTGTAAAGGTGTGTTACATCAACATTTCCCGGATCTCCGGATCTCCGCACCTCCAATCGCGCGCTATTTTTAGCGCGCTTCATCTAGCAATAGCCCCACGTGAACGCCGCCGCTTTATATTTAGATGGCACACTCCCCCGGCTCTTGCGTCAATGGAATCCCGAACGTGCGTCACGCGCAAAACGTCCTTCCGGAGGCCGCCGCTGATTGGTCGGCACCCGGACGCTCCCCGCCCGCTTTTACCATGGATGGGCATGGACCCGCCCCTTTTGTCGACGCAGCCAAAATAAAACAAGAGTGAGGTGAAGGGGGTTCCTGCGTTGGTCTCAGCCACCAGCGGAGTGTGCATGCGTGACAGTCAGAGTCTCAGTGTGTGAGTGAGTGACTGAGTGAGTGAGTGTGTGTGTGTGTGTGAGAGAGAGAGAGAGTGTGTGTGTGTGTGTGGGTCTGTTTGTGCGCGCTGACAGCAGCTGGCTGCAGTGACTCCCAACAGTTTGGAATAAGTCAGGAGCTCTTTGGTGTCTCTGGATATTTACATGTGGCAGGTAAGTGATTTATTTCATCCAGACATCACTTCTGGATCATCAGCCGCAAAACTGAGCTCTGTGTGGAAAATTGGGCATTTGCAAATGTTTTATGTTCAAAAAATATGATCAATGTGAGTCTTTTTTTTTTTTTTTGAAGTTAGCAATATGATCGATATGAGTCTTGTTTAGGGGGAAGGGGGCTCTACTCCCAGTTGCAAAAGCTGCACAGCTCTCTTTTGACTCCTCCACTGAATCATCAGTACAGCCAGTTGTTGAAGCCGTACTGTAAATTTTTTTGTAAAGGAATATCTGCAAGGACCACAATCGGCTGGACAGACAGAGACTCACTGGGACATGAGCGCTGACTTGTCACCTGCCCCCCTTAACAATTTTGCCCAAACTAAATGTAACTGATAAGAGCACAAATGTCAAAGTGTGTTTCCCACGTGTTTTAATGTTTCATGCACTGCTTGTATCAGTGTGTCAATACTGTTTGGTAGTGAGTGATTACAGTTGGACAAACACACACACACACACACACACATCCATCCATCCATCCATTCATTCATGCTGGTGAACAACGACCTCTCCCACTGACACACACACACACACACACACACACACACACACACACGCACACTTTGCCACCTCACTCACTCACTTCAGATGGCAAACAGCCCAACCTAAAATACAAGCTGTCACCGTCCCCCTGGTGTCTGTGAAGGAGGGTTGTCATCCTTCACTGGGAGGATTTCAGAGCGTTAGCCGTCAGTAACACAACACCAGGCAATATCTGATAGCTGCTGGACCACCATCTGATTCTTGGCCCCGAAGAAACAGAAATAGCAATGTGGAGTGGGAGTTGGGAGGGGGGGGGGGGGGTCGACTACTGAAGGATGTTTACGATGTCACAGCTGAACCCAAACATTGAGAGCCATCACGTAACGTTAGAAAGATATGCCATTGTCAGTGTTGCGCATCATCTTTACCTAATGAAAATCAATCGATCAGTCAATCAATTAACTTTATTTGTACAGTGTTAAATCACACCCAAAGGCATCTCAAAGCTAAAAGTTTTGTACAATAAGGGAAGAAAAATCAACTGAAAAACACTGTATTTCAATAATGGAGATTTCTACACATATGCATATACTGTATGTGTATATATATGTATACATATATATATTTATATATATTTATATGTATATATGTGTGTGTGTGTGCATGTGTGTGTTTGTGCGTGTGTGTTTGTGTGTATTCAAATGTACAACTGTAAACATCCTAGCACCACTGACCAACACTGGGCATTGTATTTCCATTTATAGCGACCTCTGCTGTCCTCTGTCCTAGAGATGCCCTGCGTACAGACCCAGTATGCGTCCCTGCCCCATGACCCCAACTTCATCTCTGACTTCCTGACCCCCGACCTCCACCCCAGGCTGATGACGATGGACCTCGGTCTTGGCGGCTTCAGCGGTGGCGGCGGCGCTGCTCAGAAGGAGCAGCAGCTGTCTGCCGCGTCCTCGCTGCCGAGCATCCACACACTGGTGGGCGGCAGCTACGCGGGCGAGTTCGACGCCTTCACCTGCAGGATCAGCGAGGCCGTGGAGGACCCCCCTGGCCCCCCCGGGCCCTCAGGACCCCCTGGACCCTCCACCCAGGCCTTTAGACTGGATGATTTCCAGGTGTACAGCTGCTACCCAGGATCCCTGGGACTCAGTTTCCTGGACGAGACCCTGTCGTCATGCGACTCTGAGTACTACTCCAGCCCCGTCTACGCACCTACTGCCCCTGCAGCTGCTGCTGCTGCTGCTGCTTCCCCGCCGACGTTAGGATTTCAAACTCAAATGTGGGATTCCCCCTTCGGCCCCTACCACTCGGCACCCCCCACCACCTCCTCCTCCTCCTCCTCCACTTCCCCATCCTCCTCGTCAGTGGCTGGTGATCATAAGGCAGCCATGGCCCAGCAGCTCTCCTTCTTCACCTTCAGCCCAACATCGGAGCAGCGCCCCCAGCTGGACGGCCCCCATCAGCTCCCCCAGGACGACCCCTTCCTGCTGTCCCCCCAGCAGCAGCAGCACGTCTCCCCTCTTCACTGCCCCGGACGCCTGGAGAGCCCCGGGATGGTGGAGGAGGCCACCGCGGGGTTTCCCAGGACCCCAAGCGGCGCCGTCGGGTCGAGCGAGGGCAGGTGCGCCGTGTGCGGCGACAACGCGTCCTGTCAGCACTACGGCGTCCGCACCTGCGAGGGCTGCAAAGGCTTCTTCAAGGTAAAGAGCTGCACCAGTGTCTGTCTGGTAGCGAGGGTGCCCTCGTTTAAATGGAGCCACTCCTGTCAATCTGCTCCACGTTGTTACAGTATGCTGAGCTTCTATCAATAACACAGGAGAGATGAATTATATATTATATATAATATATTTTATTTTCTAAGTAATGATGACAATATGCTATTTGAATGTTTTTTTGTATTTATACAAAACGTGTTTTATTTGTGAGACTAGTAGTAAAGCTGATTATATATATACATACATATATATGTATATATATATATATATGTATATAATATGACATATAGTTAGATAGATAGATAGATAAGCACTCTATTTATCACAAAGGAAATTCAGTTACTCAGCTGCACAATCATTCATCAGCACGTCAGAATTAGTATAACAGTACTAGTAGTAGTTATATATGTCTTTGTATGTTTGTATACACTATTTTGTATTTACTTGCAAATACATGAGTGCTTTTCCCCTCCTCTTTGACAGCGAACCGTGCAGAAAAATGCAAAGTACGTGTGCCTTACTAACAAAGACTGTCCAGTGGACAAGAGGAGGAGGAACCGCTGCCAGTACTGCCGTTTCCAGAAGTGTCTGGCGGTGGGAATGGTCAAAGAAGGTAATTCCACATCAGACTCTCTTCAAGTATAAAAGAGGATTAGGGTCACAAGAAGAGAAAAAAATATCACAGGAAGGAGATTTTTATGTAAGTTTTCATTTAGAGTTTTAAGTTGAAATTTTGTGAATAAAGTCAAAATTTCGTGAAAAAAGTTGACGTAAAAACACAATATTTCGTGTAGTAAGAAGCAGCTGCAGAGAAATTGAGAGTGACTGAAGTGCAGCAACTGTCCTGTGTGTGACAATTTTTTTCCTCTCTCACTAGTTGTCCGGACAGACAGCCTCAAAGGTCGCCGGGGTCGCCTGCCTTCAAAGCCCAAGATCCTGTCAGAGACTTTGTCCGCAGCTCCCAGCAGTACCAACATCATATCCTCTCTGGTGAGGTCCCACTTGGACTCCAATCCCACCATTGGAAAACTGGACTACTCACAGGTGAGCAAACCCAACTGAACCCCAATGACATGAGTGTCAGAATGGTTTGATGATAAATGAGGAAGGTTTTTGAGTCTTAACCATGTCAATGTCTTCCCTTCCTCAGTACCAGGAGACGGTAGAAAGTCTGAAAGAGAAAGAGGACGCCGACGACATCAAGCAGTTTTACGACCTGCTCAGCAGCTCTCTGGACGTCATACGAAGCTGGGCTGAAACCATCCCGGGCTTCACTGATTTCTGCACAGAGGACCAGGAGCTGCTCCTGGAATCAGCCTTTGTTGAGCTGTTTATTCTCCGACTGGCGTATAGGTGGGATTTTAGATTTTTAAAGGTCCAGTGTGTAAAATCTGGCTTGATTCACAATTTTTTTCATATTGGGAAAAGCTACTAAGGAAACAATGGTCCATAGCACAAAGGACAAGCATTATCAAGCAAATAGATTAATAAAAGTATATACTGGCAGTACAATTAAAGTCATTTTGTTGTCCTACTCTTAGAACGGTTCTTATTTGTCTATAAGAATATACATTGATCAACGGTCTTGCTTCTCATTAGCTGCCATCTTGCACCACCATAATTTAAGGAAGCCCAACTGACAGTGGCCTAAAAACCCAATGCGCGGTTTCATATTAAAGTTATGTTTGTAATATTTAGAGACATCAAGTGGATACATTTTAGATTGCAGCGCTCTTTCACTCCCCCTCCCCATCCCGATCTTGCCAGTGAACTACAGTGGAGGATGCCAGCGTTCAACCTGAGTACGAAATGCGCTGTCAGGTGACCTGGATTGTCCACACCAGGCTTCCTTAAATACATGGTGGTGCAAGATGGCTTCGCCCTATGACAGCTGGAATAGGCTCCAGCAGACCGCTGTGGCCTTGAGCTCAGGAATAAGCGGGTATCGAAAATGGATGGATGGACTGATGGACCTTTATTGTACTGCAAATATACACTTTTATTAATGTATTTAGGGGCAGTATGTTAAGCTTTTACTAATATAAACATTGTATCAAATCAAGCCAAATTTTACAAACTGGACCTTTTAATGGCTTTGACAATGCAATTTGAAAAATGCAGCACAAATAGTCACCCACCGATGGTACACTGACGCTTCTCTTGTTATTGAAACTCGTTAGGTCAAATCCTGAGAAGAACAAGCTGATATTCTGCAATGGCTTGGTCCTCCACCGGGGGCAGTGTGTTCACAGCTTCGGCGACTGGATTGACTCCATCATGGATTTCTCCCACAGTCTCCACCGTATGAACTTAGACATCTCCCTGTTTGCCTGCCTTGCAGCGCTAGTCATCATTACCGGTAAGAGCCACTCTCTTTGCTCTTATAGCTCAATACTGAATCTGATTAGATCCTGGTGTTCTGTGTGTATTTATTATTAGAACTGCTTGTTTTTTCTCTTGTAACCCAGACCGTCACGGCCTCAAGGAACCCAAACGGGTGGAGGACTTTCAGAGCCATTTGATCACATGCTTAAGGGAACACGCAAGCGGGAAAAAATTGGAAGCGAGCCAAAGCCAACCCAGCTACCTTTCCCGTCTTTTGGGCAAACTTCCCGAACTGAGGACTCTCTGCACGCAAGGCATGCAGCGCATCTTCTACCTAAAGCTGGAGGATCTGGTTCCTCCTCCTCCAATCGTGGAGAAAATCTTCATGGATACTCTGCCGTTCTGAAAAAAACAAAGACATGTCACGGACAGAAATTTATATGAAACAGAAACACATAGTGTGAAGTTCTGTTATTGCACTTGCATTAATCTCACCTGTGTGCCGTATGTGTCCGATATTTTTCATGAGATCTTTATTTTTCTAACAGGATTTTACATGGTGCCTGTGTGAGTAATAGAGGATTTTGCTTCATCGACAGACCCCCAGTGGTATCAACAGTTACATTAACCAATTTACGTATATGCTTGTGTTTGTAAAAGGACTTGCTGCAATGCTCGTTGTCCGAATGTTGTCTCCATAATCAGTTTGTAGGATGTGGATATTAGAATCAATTATCCAACACAATGTTAATGTACCTTAAACAAAAGAGAGGCGGCAATTATTGAAAAAAGTTTACTTTTAAAGTTTCTGGATGAATCTGTGACATTGGACAAATGTAGCATTGTACTTTGTCAAATATTTACTAATCATGTTGTTTCCCTGCAATTCTAGTGTAGTACTTCCAGAAGGACCAATGTTTACTCTCATTGTGATACCACAAGTTACAACTGATAATGCCTTAATCTGAACCAGGAAGTGGGAAGTTATCTGCCATACCACTTGTGTTGCCAGGCTGCGAGACCTCTTGACGTAGTCGTCTTGCATCCTATTGAACCACAGATCCTCAATGATTTCACAGTGGTGGAAAAAAAGTTTTTGGACACCTCATGCATTTGTGATGTACTATAGTCCATCTTAAGTCCAGAGTACAAGAATACTTAATAATAACAATTTAGTTTTCTCATTTTGTCTTTTTTTAAACAATAAACAGCAAAAACAATTTCCAGTTATTTATGTGCCTCTGACGCAGCCAGACCTTTTGAAACACACACAAACACAGACACAGACACAAAATTCTCTGTCAAATATTGACAGACATAATATATAAATATAATATATAAATGACAGTAATCTGGATTGAATAAAATTTTTAAGGGTGTCCGAAAACCTTTTTTCACTACTGCAAATACTACAAAAGATTCACTCAATGAAAGGGAAAGTGCCTTTTTTTTTTTAACCCAAGTTATAGAAACAAGTTGCCAAGTAGTATAAAGTATCACATGCAATCTGATGCCTTAATCAACCGAAAAGAACAGATCTGTTTTAATTTCAATCTCATTAAATACTATTTTATTTTCCCATTGGGATAAATGTGAATTTGCTTTCGTGTGCGCTTTGATTGAACTTGCCTGAGGGGCGAAGGCGACGGGACACTTTAACCTAACATGAGACTGACTTCTTAACAGCCAGCAGCTAAACTGGAAGAACATCAAGTGATGACAGGTGGTTTTTGGATCGACAGGCACTAAATCCTTTTCACATGATCCCGAGAAAGTGGAGTCTGTCATGACGGCAGTCACTTTTTTAACTTTCTAGTCAAACTAAAGCCCATGGCCAAGTCTTCTCTAATCATTTGAAAGACACATTGTGAGAATGATTTTGAATTCCCAGTCACACGCTTGATGTCAGCAAGCCTTGGACTTAAATCTGTTAACCTTCATGTGTGTGTTATAAAACCAGCTCGGCATTGAGTTTGAGTGTGTGTGTCTGAATGTGTGTGTGTGTGCGTGCGTGCGTGTGTAAAATGTACAGATTTGTTAAATGGAGCAGGATTATTATAATTTATTTTTTTCAAAAAATATAAAATATTAAACCTAACTGGAAAACACCTCTGCCTTTTGTTTGTCAGTGAATTTATACTGTGTATCCTTTATGTAACATTTAACTTCAAATCTCCTCACGTGTCGTTTTATCTCTCTAAAGCAGCAGAATGTCAACGTTTGTCAGGAGGACAGTGCCAAAGTCGCTTATGATCATTTGCTATGAATGACTGTGGACACAGTACTGGTTCCCAAAAGATGGCTTTGGTAATCCTTCAGGCATGAGACCAGGTTACTGAGGCGGAGAGAGGAGTAAAAAGGTTCACACTTTTGCTTACACTATAGAGCGAAACGTGTCAACAAACAACACTTTTTTCGTCTGGTGAAAGAAAAAAAATGTTACTCCACAAAAAAAAAATAAATAAATAAAAAAAAAAAATCAAATGTTTTGGTTGTAGCCTCTTGTGAAGAACGGATGCATTGGAAGTACCTTCCAATTTCTGGGGATGGAATAATAAGCAGGCAGCAAAGCGGACTCAACGGTGGGCAAAATATCAGTTCCTCCTGTGACATCATAAAGGGCTGGATTGAAAACTTTCATTCTGTCTTCGTTGGTACATATACTTGGTTTTCTTTTGTTCAGACCGATATAACTGTTTGTCTGAACAAAAGAAAACCAAGTATATTATAAAGGGCTGATTTCCAAAACTGTTGATTTCGCTAAATTATGATTTAACATTACGCAGTCCACTTTCAAAACAGGTACAGGGTAGAAATTTGGGAGTGAAAATGTTTGTTTCACCTTATTGAACATGTTGAACTTGGATGATGTGAAGTGACCAAATGATTTTTTCCTTCATTCTTTTTTTTTATTTTTTTATTTTATTTATTCTTTTTTTTTCAGGTGTTTTGTCCACCACTCTCCCACCACCCTTGACCTCCTCCCCCACCGCCCCACTCCCCTGCGGATGGTTGTTTTCAATGTTGGGGACCAGAGGGAAGATGACACAGAGCCTGTCGCACATGAGCGCAGCAGCAGAAGCAGCAGCAGACTGGAGCAGCAACTGTGCTTGGCAGCAGCAGGACACCTGATCCTACTGTACACCACGTTCCAGTTATCTGGATTTTGGTGCTGGCAGACAGAGTGGAAAAGGGTGGCCGCCAAGGAGAAGGCCGCCGTGTTTCATTACGCTGCGAGATGAAGGCCGAGTGAGTCTTTCCACTTAAACGTCGGGATTTCCCTTCGCAGCTAAATGCACCGTCGTCTGTATAGAGCCGTCGCCCCTAACCGTCGTCTGAGGATTTTTTGTTGCTAGCTAAGCGCTAAGCTCAAAAATACGCTACCATCGATACGTGTCGGCCCTTGTGTGAGTGTGTGCGTGTGTGCCTTAACACCATGGGTTCCAACAACATAGTAAACGCTTATTGTTCACATTATTGATAATGACCTAATCCATTTTTAAAAAAAAATAATGACGCTATCAATCGTTGAAAATAATTACTGAATCCACACGAAGGCAGATTAGTGCAACATTGACAGACACCTGTCAATAAAAGAGAGAGAAATAGAGAGTTGACTCTGTGTGTGTGTGTGTGTGTGTGTGTGTGTGTGTGTGCCTTAACACCATGGTTTCCAAAATTGGAAATGTACCATCTGGACCCGCAATTGGCCCCTCTTAACTTTTGATCTGTGGCTGGACACGCAACACTCTGTGTTCAGGAACACACTGTAGCCCGACACTCTCTCACACACACCGCACTCTCCTCTGACCATGTAGGAGCAAGCGGTGCACTTGTCACAGTGACTTCCTCCACAACCGTGCAATGCAAGTCGGCCTCAGGCTAACAATAAGGCGTTATTCGTGCTAACGTTGTGTCACGTTGCGTTTTGACAGCGATAACAATGTTTCTGGAAAGAACTTTATTCAGAAGTCTGACTTCTAAAAGCCCCGTTAAAACGAAATCCAAGTTTTTGGACACAACATGCATTTGTGAAATGCTGCATTAATTGAGTCTCCAATTTCTCAATTTTTTCCTTTTTCTCCTCTCCTCTCTATGCACTATTTCATGTACTGATTTGCTCATGAATGGTTGTGCAGCTGAGAAACTGAATTTTCTTCAGGATAAATAAAGTCTCTATCTGTCTATGTATCTATCTATGTATCTATCTATCTATCTATCTATCTATCTATCTATCTATCTATTTTGGGTGAACCTACTGGTATGTATGAGCCAACTCCCCCACTGAACTGTTTTGTCCTCTCGGCGTCACTTTCAAGGACATTTCAAGGACATTGGGTTTTGCTGTCAGATTGTCTGCGTAAGTCTGACTGGCAGCCGCTGCATCACGTGGACTGTGATGACCAACAGGTTTTTTTTTTTTTTTTTCAAGCCGGGCACCTTTGCAGATGTTGCACAGGGAGGCCATGTTAACACATGGGGCAGAGTTGCGATTTCATAACAGGTTCATGTAGCCCGATCTTCACCATCCAGCCAGGCTCCCAGCTCAAAGGCTGATATCAACTGTCCTCATGTGTGATGCATCTGTTATTAGAGGACATCACAGCTTATCACCAACGCTGCTCCTGACGATGGAAAGCCGGATCCGGAGAACACCTGCTGCGCAGTTGAAGCACAAGGATAAACCCCAGTCTGACTTCCACTTCATTATTTTTTTTAATTCTACAAATAAAGTGAGCTGCACACCTCGTCTCGGGCAACCCATGTTGTTCTCATGAGCAGGACAGAAAAATGTTGACTGTGTTGTTTCCCTTTAGTTGTCTCCGAGCAAAAAGAAAAAGACAGACTGCGCGTGCAGCTGATTGCAGAGAGGACGTTGCTCCAGCAGGGCCAAAGAAAGCTAACAGGGCTGCTTGTGAGGATTCTGCACCTGTTATTTGTGTACAGACAGGGCTGTTAATAACTAAGTCTGCTTCCAGGGAGGTGGGCCGGTTTTGTTTCAATGCCCACGGTCCTCTTTCCTCTGACACCCTTTTTATGGAAATGTATGTAAGTAAAAAGAAAGACTGCTGCCAAAAGTCCAAGTGTGATGCGTTGAAGATCCTGATGCAGAGTGTCGTCCTCTGCCGTAGAGAGACTTCATTCGCACATCCATTTGTGCACAGACAGACTGTTTATTTGTGCAACTGTGCTTTGTGTGTAGGTGTGTGGAAAACCCTCTGTGAGTGTATTTATAGCAGCCCATTGTTGAGCCCATAGAAACCTCCTGTAATTGGATCGGCTCTCTCTCGCTCTCTCAGGGAGAGAGTCAGCCCCCTGACAAATGTATTCGCCGACGTCACTCCGTCCATTAGGTAAGTGGAGGGCACACAGCAGCGTCTTAACATCTTAGTCTCTGTAGGATTACATTTATAAAGTGATGGTGAGCTGAATGAATCCCCTCAAGTGTACGAGTAGGAGGGATGGCGAGCACCTGGTCACTCTGTCATCTTTTAATGGACACGGCTGCAGTGTCCTTGGCTGTGCACACACATACAAGATCAGGTTCATGTTTCAGAGACTCCAATTTCAACTTGAAATATTACAAAGGGCAACGCTCATTGTCGACTGAATAGGATTCATATGTCTTCATTTAACACATACGATTGTTGGCTTTTAGGAGCTTCTGAGGAAGGTGGAAGTTAACGTCTGAGAGATATCGCATGTCTGAGATAAAAGAAAAACACCAACATTGTTACCAACACCATCGTAAATGCTTATTTGTTCTTGTCCTCGATAATGAGCTAATCAATGTAAAAAAAAAACCAATGATGATAGTCATCGTTGAATATAATCGCTGAATCCACATAAAAGCAGATTAGCGCAACACTGACAGACACCTGTCAACATCTGAAGAAATAAAGAAAGCGCTGACTGTGTATGCGTGTGTGTGTGTCTGTGTGTCTGTGTCCATGTCACTTGGCCGGGACCCTCTCTCCATTTGGCCAGAGAATATGAGAATGTTACAATTATAAAACAAGATTGACAGGACGGATCGTGTTGCCGCGCCAGATGACAGACTCTGGCTGCGGGCCCAGAAGTTATTCACAGCGCTGCTCGCATGCAGCCCCGGCACAAGGATCAAGTGTAAAGGGATGGTTTTCCAAGGAGGAAGGGGGGGTGTGGGGGTAAGGGGGCAGGGTGTGGTTTGTGCGTACGTGTTTGCAGGAGTGTGTGTGTGGTGCGCCGGGGCGGCGGCGGGGGGTTCAAGGTCGGAGCAAACACACCGAACCTCAGAGCTCCGCGGGGCCTCTGCTGCTGTATAGAGCTTGCTGTGCATCCCACACTGACTGCTGCTGATAGACACAGACACACACAGGTCCGGCTATATGTTTAGTGCGATTGGCCTTTGGCCACATTTGGACACTTTGCTTTACATTTTGCGCTGTCTGTCAATACATATGTCGATGGAAAGCCGAGGAGCTCTGCAGATACAGCCTCTAATGTTAACCCTTCAAAATGTATCCCTGAATGGAGGGATGCAATGATACCGGTAACGGTACCGGGTCTCGCTATCGATACCGGGGTTGAGTACTCTACTCGTACTCGTAAAAATCTGCAGCGATACCAGTTGTATGTATGTTTATTACAATTTTCCTCAATTTGTGTTTGTGCTGCAGTAAAACTTGTGACAGTGACATTATGTTCTAGAAAGACATGCTGAGTAATGCTGTTCAAGTACTCTACTCCTGTAAAAAAAAAGTGGTATCGGTGTTATTGTCCCAAACTAAAAAGACTAAATCACAGACTTTGAAAGTGGCACTTGAATAGGCCTTACATATTTCAATAGGAGACGCATGCTTTTTTTCTTTAACAAAGTAAAAAGAAAAAAAGTAAAAAAGTGAAAAAGTCAAAAAGAAAACAAAAACAAAATCCATTGTGCAAATCAGTGTATTACTGCATCTTTAAGGAAATAGAAAAAACGTGTCAAATTATTGCATAACATATGGTTGCTATGGTTGCTATTACATACTGTCGCACAGCATCCTTTCAGTGCCTGGCCTGTGATAAATGACCCTTGACCTCTGCGTGACTGCACTTCGACTGTCAACACATGCAAGCTTGTGGCAACTCTAAATTTCCTGCACTTCTGAATGGGAGAGTTTACGCTTTCTTCTGTGTCAACTCTGGGATGACCTGGCAGACCTCAGGGTCTCAGGGGTCTGCTGGAGCCTCTCCTAGCTGTCACAGGGTGAAGAGAGGGCGACACCCTGGACAAGTGGCCAGTTCATCACAGGGCCACATGGAGTCAAACAACCATTCACCTCTCACACCACAGTCAATTCCCAATACTACTACTACTACTACTACTACTACTACTACTACTACTACTAATAATAATAATGATGGGTTACATTTATATAGCTTTACATTGAACCCATTATTCACACCACATTCACACTGCTGGTTGTAAGCTACATGTACAGGGTAGCCACAGCTGCCCTGGGACACACTGCCGGAAATTGGCAGCCAGCCTGCACCAAACCATGCCTTAGACCACCACCCAACATTCACTCACATTCGCACGAGGAACAGACTGGGATGGAGCGGGAATTGAACTGACAACTTTTCAGTCATTGGACAACCACGCTTTACCTCCTGAGCTACCCAATTCACCTCAAATGCATGTTTCTGGACTGTGGGAGGAGCACTGCCACCTCACAGCAAGAGGCGGCAGTGCACCACCACAATCACTACCACCTTATCGCTCAGTGAATCATAATGACTGAAACCAAAGGAATCTAATACATATAAATGTTTTTCCTCATTCCACTTCCTCATTTACCACATTAACAACTACTTGAACCTGCTAAACTTGCATGCACACACTCATATACGCGCGTGCACAGACAGAGTGTAAATACACATGTATTAAAGGCAGCAATGCAAAAAAGGGTCACTTCAGGAGGTGATGAAGATGTGACGTGACAACGCATTGTGCATGTGTTAAGTAATAAAGAAATGTCGGCTGCCTCTCCCCGCATTACATAAGCAGTGGGGAGCCGAGGGAGCTGGAACACGTCGGCGGTCACAAGGTGCTGGGTGTGAATGCTGTGAACTCAAGCTGTCAGGGCTTTTACACCGAGTGCGAAAACTGCAGCTCCTCTTAAGTGGAAGGTTGTCTGCCACCCACAAGTGCCTGCTGCCTTAATGCTGGTCTATTTTTAAACCAGTCAACATATGACTGAATGTCCAAAATTGCACGCACTCACACGCTCGCACACACACGTACACACACACACACACACACACACATGCACCCAATCAGGGGTGACAACTCTGCCTGTGGCTCCTGATCCCTGGGTTTGTGCCATCTCGTGATCCGTCGCTGATGAGTTTATGCATTTCAGAGGTCACATCAGTGAAGTTCTAAGGCAGACGACAAGCAGATCTTCCACATCAGAAGCTACATTGAATAAATTAACCACCATTTAACCAGAATTTAGATAACTTTTATGATTGTATCTTATATATTTATTGTTTGTATAAATATTTATATAGATTTAAAAGTACATTAAACAAGAAGGAACAATGGTGCTGTAATTGTTCTCCTCATCATTTAGACGTTTGCCCACAGGGCAGTTTCCAATTAAATTTGAAGCTAAAGTACATTGTATGTGTAAAATCGTTGCGAGCAAAGACACTCACTCAATGATATGAGAGCTATAGAAAATGTATAAACTGGTGGCTGTCCTTAACAGGGGTTATAGACAAAAAGTCATGTCTCATATGTAAATAAAAGCACTAAAACTGTGATTGGCCTGATTGCTCTATCTTTCTAGCAGAGGCGATTGCTCTAAGACTGCAAGGCCCTAAAATGTCAGTGGTGTCAGTGTGGAGACCGTCACTGACAGACGTGCGCGCTCACGAACCATACAAAAATGAATGTATTTTTTACGGAACAACTGACAATGTTGTTTCAAAATTTTATAAATAATAATAATAATAGTAATAATAATGATCTGCGCTCCCGGGACATAGCTCGCACACATTTTGGACGTGCGCGTACAAAGCCGTGACGTCACTCTCAGAATGTAGACTTTTGTAGGGATTTTCTAGCCTTTAGAAACAATTCAGAGAGACAAAAAGTCTATGAATAGAAATATACAATAAAAAGGTTATATTATAAAGCATGAGTTTGGTAGGAGGTGTCCTGTCAGCCGTTTATTTTTGTATTGCGGTCAATGGGGAAAATGCCTCTTGGTCCCAAGGAATTCTTTTGTTGCAGTACCTTGAGTGGCCACTGGGAAAAATCGACCCGCCGCCATATTGCCTCTTATAATACATCCATGGTGTAGATGCTGAGCGTCTATTGAATTCAATGGGGAAGCATGGAGTGGGTTGTTCCACTGCAGCGAAACTTGACGGTCATTGGATAAATGCTGGGCTTTGTCCCGCCCATTGGACGCTCAGCGTCTCTTGGGGTTTATGGGGCAATGGGCTGGCCTCGGCTGGCCCGGACGCTCGGCCTCTGCATGATGATTGGATGATCTGTTTGAGGCGGAGCCCCTTTTTGATTGACTGTGAAATGAGCGAATCAGCAATCAACATCAGCCCAAGCAGTTTTCAAGTTTTTCATTCCGTTGTCTTGAGTTGATCCGAAGACTCTACGGATCCTCGGAGCGACTTTGTCTTTGTGAAAAACGTCTAACGACAATTCTAGCGTCTATTTCTGGTATTTTTGTTGACCGTAGCTGCTTGTGTTTGGAGGCTCTGACTTCTGACACAGTGGGAGCTGCTGAGCGTCTCCCCCGTCACAACGCACTCACAGGCGGTCACACTGCCAGCAAGCTGCACATAATGGCAGATAATATGAGTGTCCTAAAAAGCTATGGCTGTGATTCAGGGAGACTGAGGTCTAAACTTATCGCCCTACATTCAAACCAGGACTTGCAGGGCAACAGAGGAAAGCTGTGTGATTTCTTGCTGTTTCTGAAAGACATGCAGTTGGACAGTGCAATACCTCAGCTGTACAAACTTGTCATTAGTGGCAATGACTGGAGCTACATCTGCAGGTGTAGAGTGGAGCTTCTCCTGTTTAAAGCAGCTCAAGTCTTGAACCCGCAGCACAATGGGCTAAGGCAGTTCAAGCAGCCTAGCTCTGCTGGAAATTGAGAGGACACTGGTCAAGTCCCTGGAAAAGACGGCTAGTTGGTAAAACAGGGTCACAGGTCATTTTCTTGAAAGGAATTGAGGGTAGAATTTACATATAAGTAAACGAATGCATTTTATGATGTGGTCTCAAAATGAGCTTCCCCTCCTTAAAAGACCAGTAGCCGCCACTGCTTTCTAGATTAGATTAGATTAGAATAGATAGAACTTTATTGATATTTTCAGACAGTGTCCTGGGGGAAATTTAATACTCTGGTCTCAACAAATAATACAAAGTACAGAAAACAAAGGCAGGGGTGAAAGTTTAAGTAGAAAAAATAGTACAAATATACGTTCTTCTTCGATGACTTGTTTGTTTGTTTACCTTGTAAAGTGACCTTGGGTTCCTTGCACTTTATTATTATTATTATTATTATTATTATTATTATTATTATTATTATTATTATAAGTCATTCTAGGCAGAGCGATAATGATACACCCATTAGTATTGGTGTATCAAATGTATTAGTTTGGAAAACTTATGCCACCCCTTTAAAATAAACATTTTGAATGAGACATTTAATCTAATAAAGATTTAAAGATAAAACACAGAAAACACAGAACACTTGAATCACCGTTTCATGCACAACTTAGCAAGTGAATAAATCAGTTTGGTGCAACTCACTCCACAGTATGCAAGTGTTTCTTCTCTACAATCCTAACTTCTGCAGCTGCGTTCGAGCCTTTTATTTTGACTTGCCAAACGGGAAGTTACGTTCTGGCAGGTGCTCAGGGCGTGACGCAGGTGAACTTGCGTGTCTGCGACGTCATCATCAGCGAGACGCTGTTTTGGGAGGATTAAGTGCCATTATCATTAACAGCGTCTACGTCTGTACTTGCTCTCCGCGGATGAAAGAATCACTTCCAGTAAGCAAAGTTTCACTTTTCACCTTTTTCAGTGGACGCGACAGGTTCAAGTGTCGCGCAAGTTTTCACCTATATTTAACTTTTCCTCGTTGGAACGTGGAACATAGGTAGGTCAAGTGGAACACTTGGCGAACATTACAGAGGAAATTACTCAACCGTTCTCCTTGTGAGGTCGAGCAGCCGCTACACGGAGTTCGAGCTGCCAGTAGTTTGTGTCACAGTTTCAGGTTTTTCCCGTATTGAAAAGCAAGATTTATTTATTTATGTGTTTGTGTATTTTCTGCGATACAGCTAGTTCTTAAGTAACTGTAACAATTCACCATCTTCTCTTCTCATTGATTCAATTATATGTGCATAAATTGGCAAATGTAGTGGGATTATAAATGTCTACACACACACACACACACACACACACACACACACACACACACACACACACACACTGCAAATGGCAAATGGTGGCCTTGCTTCCTCTCATGAGGTTCCCACTTTCATTTCCTCTTTTTTTTTTTTTTTTTTTTTTGAGATTTAAGTTCCTCTTCCTTCTTGAATACTTTCCAGATGATTTTCTGCCCATTTGCATGTGAACGCTTTCCATAGACTGTCAGACCATCAGACTGACTTGCTGCTGCTGTGGTTTTTGTTGCTGTTGTTGTTTTGGTGGTGGTGTGTGGGTCTAACACACTGACACAGTTTGATTCCTGCTCTCAGTGGAGGAGGAATAGGCACTGAAACAGCGACAGCTTGGAATGAAAGGCGCCGCTCTGAGTTACTGCAGCAGGGACGCACTTTCCAAGAGGTAAGAAACTCTGCTTTCAGAGTTCCTGTGATGTAGTTTGGTGGTCGGAGTTCAAAACAGAAGAGGGTGAAAAAGGCAGAAAGACCAACCTCTTGGCGACCATATGCATCTATTGTACTGCTTTTTGTAATACCATTACCAATCAATAGTTTGGGTACACCTTTTCATGCAATGCTTTACCTTTATCTTCATACTATAGTATATACTTTCTACACTATGGATACACACTGAAGACATCAACTATATGAGCAATATATCTATGGAATTATGTAGAAAGGAAAAATGGGTTAAATGACTGTAAATGTGTTTTATGTGAAGAGTGGCTATTTTGAAGTTGAGTTATTTCAAACTTTTTTTTGTGTTCATTCATGTTTTTGTCACCGTCAGTGAGATTCTGGAATGCAAAATAGTCATGAAATTGAAAGAAAAACCAAGTAATTGAGAAGGTGGATCCAAACTCGTGACTGGTAGTGTCGTGTACTGAACATGTAACTTGATAATGACAACTAAGTATGCATACTTGTAATACTTATGAATTGAACAGTAACATTTCGTTGTTTTCTTACATACTGCCCATTAAAATAATCGTTAGAGCCTCAATGTTATGATATTTGTTGTTATTTTATTTTTGTTTCTATTTTTGTAGTAATGGCGACAATGTAGCAGTCTATACTGAGAGACATTACATTGGTCCTGGACATAACTGGACATAACATTGGTTTTAAATGCATAAATCAGGTGTTTTCCCAGTGGGAATTTTCCTTCACAAAGCACTCGTGCTTTTTATTTAGCCTCTCAAATGTCACGGAAACATGAGACTAATGGCAAAGATTTCGATACTTTAGATACTTTGAGTAGCATCTCTAGCTCAAATGTGACAAGATATGTTGCAATAATCTGTAATTCTGACTACATATTAAATCTGCTTACTGCCACTCCCCCACACCTCTCCTCTACCCCCGGGCTGCAGGGCCGTGAGCTGCTGAGATGGAGGAAGCTTACAACCAACTCTACCAGCAGTTTCTCTGCCTGAGGTCCCTTTGCCTGAGACAGGCGTCGCTGTTGAATCAGCTCACAGCAGCCCTGCAGAAGCAGCAAGGTGTTTGTTTATTTGTTCTATTTGATTGTGAATTCGGGCGACACGGTGGCGCAGTGGTGAGCGCTGCCGCCGCACAGCCACAGGGTCTCTTTCTGATCTCCCTGTGTGGAGTTTGCATGTTCTCCCTGTGTCTGCGTGGGTTCCCTCCAGGTTCTCTGGCTTCCTCCCACAGTCCAAAAACATGCATGTGAGGTCAATTGGAAACTCTAAATTGTCCAGAGGTGTTTGTTTGAGTGTTCGAATGGTCGTTTGTCTCTGTGTGGCCCTGTGATGTGGTGTCACGCTGCCTCCGCTCTATCACAGCTGGGAGAGACTCCAGCAAACCCCCGAGAAGTGGACATGGAAATAACAAATACATTAGCGCTATCGCAGCGGACAGATCAGATGCTTTGCTTCAGCGTTCTTAGAATATTAATTTTGACCAATCCATAGGTAGCGTTTCTCTAAAAACACAGATTAAAACCAACAAGTATGAGAGGAAATAGTTCAAATTTGTGAATGTAGCAGCAATGTTAATAACAATAAATAGATATCAACAGAAGCAAAAACACAACGGTATAACAGTGTAACGCACCCGTCACTGCTCTCTGCGTGCAGGAGCTGCCATTCCTCACGGGGACTCTCACGGCACCAGATCCACCACCGTGCAGGAAAACCTGCGGGGGGCGCCGGAGGAGCAGACGCCCCAGGGACACGTCCCCGCTGCCGGCGCCCCCCAGTGGGGCTTCGGTGGAGACGCCAGTAAGACGGGAGCTTCCTCCACTCTCCTCTCTCCGAAGGTGTCTGAGCTCCATGCGGACGGTGGATTTTGCCAGCCGTGTCCGAAACACGAGGCTCAAGATCTGGCGCTGGCCCGGAGCCTGGAGACCCTCGGCTGGCAGGGAGCCTCCTGCCCTGACCCCAAGACGGCGCAACCACTGGAGCGACCAGTCAGAGACACCGCTCTGTTCACAGTACGGGTACTGAGGTGCACGAGCACCTTTTAACATAAGAACAGTGTTTTCCCACCTCAGTAGTCAGTCATTTATGGAGCTATTACATTTTTTTGAAGAGTGAAAAGATAAAGATTAGGTTTTGCGAGATCTGCCAAAGTGGAGTAATGTGTATCTTGCAAAATGGGGTGTGAGGGGGTGAGGGGACAAACTTTTGCGAGCTCTCGCGAGCTCTTGCAATGCTGTTTACGTCAAGAGCATCATTGGTCTTTCAGGGTCACTGGTCATGGAGTGGGAGAAGTATATTGAGTTTTATGTTGACCTGGGACTAAAATACAAAGACATTATTAAAACAGTGGTGGTCAGTAGAGTAGCACTCCATCTCTCTGTTTTTTTGTTTACCAAGGCTGAAGACTCTGTTCCTCTCTATGCTACGGAGCCCTGTAGGGGACAATACCACTGTCGCTGTAGGTTTCCGCTCTGAAAACGGACAACCCAGGAGAACGATGCTCTTGAGGGGTGCAGTTTTGCAAGATCTCACAAAATTTGGTGTCCTTAGCTCCAGGCCACTTTGCCAGACTTCGCAAAATTCTTTTTGCAGAATTCGCAAAAAAAAAGTCACTTTAAAAAAAAAATAAATAAATAAAAAATAAATTTCCCCTCCATGTCCCCTAAGGGGCTCCATAGTAATTCATACTCCGTAGTAAGAGTTATTTCTTTAAAAAAAAACGAACAAACAAAACAATCATATAATAATAATAATAATCATAATGTAAGTATTAACCTTGTCTCGCCCTCAGCTGCCTGCCACTGACAGACCCTTCTTGGCCGATGACTTTCCGAGTCACTCCGACGGGCTGCTGATGTCGGACGTGGCGCTGCAGTCGCACATGTGTGACTTCTGCCAGGCCGTCTTCCCCGGGGACACCACCACCAGGGGGGAGTTCCTGCGACACCTCTACACTCACGTCACCTAGTGTGGAATGGACTTGCCTCCCCGTTCTAATGAGTGAATGTTGTGTGTGTCTAATTTGAAATGACGTGTCTGGAAACAGCGATGTGACGGCGCTATTCTACATTCTGACATGTTTTTAGGTAGATGTATATACGTTTTACATTTGTCAAACTAAAGTGAAGCTCTTTCTTCCATCAGTGGCTCAGACACCCTTAGAATTTTATTCAGTCCCAAATATTGTCATTAAATATTTGCCAAATAATTTATTTGGTTTGGCTGCACCAGAAGCAAACAATGAAAATTATTATTATTATTGTTGTATTTATTGTTAATAAGACAAAATAAAAAAGCTAAATATTCAGAGTTCTTGTACTCTTGCACTCTGGATGTGTTGCAAAGGGACGTCGTCATCTTGCTGAAACATCCAGTTGTGAGCTGGATGGAACAGTGTAGGTGCAGCATGTGGGTCAATATTGGTGACTACACTGAAATAACCTGAGCTTGGAGACTAAAGACTGATTCTGAGCGCAATGCTTTACATCATAAAATGCATGTGTCCAAAAACTTTTTTCCACCACTGTATGTGTCCATTGTGCTAATAAGAAGCCTTGACTTGTTGCTCGTTCCAAGCGGCAGTAAAATAATCTGATTGGTTCATTTTGAGTGAACAGAAGGTTCCAGCTGTTTACTTTACCAGATGATTTGACTCTTCACCAGATCTGGTGCACCAGGTTAGCTCAGATAATGTCAAACAGGAAACTGATTTTTCCACTTACAGTATGTCACCACAATGTTGTCGCTGCTGGCTGTTTTCTCTCCAGGTCTGTGTCTAGAAATAATTAATTAGCTGTTTGTTACTCTGAACATCCAAACCTTTATAAGCTCTGAGTGACCCTTTATTTATATGATTAACAAAGTCGTGCATTGTAGGATTGATAAAAAAAAAAAAAGCAGTTCTGTTTTTAGTTTTGACTTTAAGCAGTGACTCATTTTTAAATGTACGAGATCAGAAAACGAACAGAAAATTAAAAATACAGTCTCAAGTGGTTGTTTGTGTGTGTGTCTGGCACGCAGTTGTTTTTCCTCTGATTGTAAAAAGTGCTTTGAGATGCCTTTGGGTGCGATTCTGTGCTTTACAAATAAAAGTTGATTGATTGATTGTTTGATAGATTGATAGGGTCCAGAAATCCCAGGGCCTCCTTGTGAGGTGGCAGTGCTCCCCACTGCACCACTGCAATTCATTGGGAAAGTGGAGAAAACATACTCAGTATTTTCTATTTTTTTTTAAACTGAAATGATTGGCTTGCTTAATTTTGTGACTGAATGAAAATGCCACTTGCCACCAAACACTGGGCTGCTCAGTTTCTCAACTCTGAGGGAAACACATGGGCTAAAAATAGACTGGAATTGAATTCCCTCATTAGTGGTGTTGATGGCTGATTGATGATCGGCTCCCTTCATCTGTCGCTGTCATAATCCAAGTAATGAGAGCCGACCAGGCATGAGCTAATTGCCTGTGTATAATGACGTAGGTAAGTGAATCACACAGTGCAAGTCTAGAGTACAGAAACAACGTGCTCCAAAGATATGTGTTTATATTTTCTGAAAGTGTCATGTGACTAACACTGAGCAGCCCTGAAACTCGGCACAGAGCATCAACACTAGACATGTCCCTCATTGTGTGACACAACTTCTACAGTAAGAAAATGGTCCACGTGTCCGAAGTGTCTATAAATAGAAACAAACAAACAAAAGATTTCTTTGCACAAAAAAACAAAAAAAAACAACAATGCGAGACAGCTGGTTTTAAGCAATAAAATAACATTTATTGAGATGTAACAAAATAAATAATCTGTCTGGCAACGTAATGAACTAAGAAAGTGAACAATGCAAAGTGTTACTGATGCACAGCAAGCTGACCTCACTGACAGACTCTGTGGTTATGTATGCAAACGTCCTAGATGTGGAAACAAATATCAGCGTGTGCCTCTCTGATCATACGACCTTCCAAACATGGTTTGATTTTTTTTGTTTTTAACAGCAGGCCAATAGGCTGATCTAGTAAGGATTTTTTTTTTTTTTTTTTTTTTAAACTTGCTTACTGTTAACATTTTTTCCCTCCTAAATGTAGTTCCTCTCATACAGCATCATCTTGATGTATGTCTCGAGGGACAAAATAAGTGTTTTTGGTTGGGTTTTTTTTGTGAAAAACTGCAGAAATCTTGCCAAAAACTGTTTTAATGGATGTTTCTGCTACAGAGAAAAAAAAAAATACTATACTCAAATTTACTACAATTCTGGGATATTTGTGTATATTTCCCCAAAAAACAAACAAAAAAAATGTAGTTTTAAAAAGAGTTTTCTTTAAGAAAGTACAACAGCACCAACTTGGAACAACATACTGTGAAGATAAATAGAAAAACAGCAAGAGAGGCATTTCCCCTTCAGCAGGGCCCTTGAGCAAGACATGAGTTCACCTGAAACCTGATTTCAATGTGAAGGAAAAGGCAACTCAAATTTTGGACCAGACATGAATAAAACTTTTTTTTTTTTATCATGCCACTGAGCTAAAAATGTGTATTTTTTAACATTATGTTTTATTTTATTTTGTTTTATGTATTTTATTTTATTTTTTATTTTATTTTATTTTTATTTTATTTGGGGGGGGGCAAGTAAAAAAAAAATCCCTTACAATAGCAGAAGAGATGGATGTGATCAGTGCATGAGCAATACTCATACTAAAGCTTTACACATCTGTTCAGATCCCTGCTCAACGATGCACAGAAAGGCCTCTTAAACATTGAACACTAAAAATATCACAAATTTTCGCAGATGCTGCCTTATTTCTTTTCTTTCTTTTTTTTTCAAACCGACTTACACACCGTGACTTTGAAAAGACAAAACATCCACTTGTTTCCTGAGAGTGTGAAACTGCTGGAAACATTGTCGGACTGTATTTACTTGGTACGCAGCAGGAAACCGCATTTCCTCTGCGGCTGCAGCCTGTTGCTGATGACGGTTGAAAAGAGACCATTTTCAAACTTGCAGTGCCCCCTACTGCATGAAGCTTGTTTCTGCCGGAAACAGGCAACGCTGCAAACACACGTTTCATCAAGCATTGAATTTCTGAAAAATAAAAAAAAGTCTCTCTCTCTCTCTTTCGTACACATTCACCAAACATAATGTCAAAACTTCTTCACTTTAATACTAGTTCAGTCTTATGTATATCAGTCCCCAGCCACCACCGCCTGTCTCTGTGTGCGCTTGTAAAGAAGAAGAAGGAGAAGAAGAAGAAGGAGAATCTCATTTCCTTCATGAATGTCAAGAGCAAGAAAAAAAAAAAAAAAAAAAACCTTCTCAGCAACAGTTGCTTAGCCAACCGAGCAAACAACGAGATCCAGTATTCATTTCCCACTGTGGTTAGAATCATCTTTGGTGGTGATGCAAGGGCTGCTGCTCCTACACACTGTTAGCAAGCTGCGTCTCTCCACTTTGGAGTCAAACTCTGAAAGACAGAAAGGAGAAGATGACGACAATACAGACGAGTGGGAGACACCGCCGTCACGATACCGGAACACCTTCACTGCACTTCCTTCACTCCTCGACTTCCCCTCACCTTCACCACTCACTTCCACTGAGGCAGTGCAGTCCACTGGAGAGACAAACTACGGCCTGGGGGCCATATGCGGCCCATGTTTTTTCCTCCTATGAGGTGGGTCACAACAGTTTGTCCACTGCTGGTCTAATGCATTCAACGGCAGATTTGTAAATACCCAATTTTCAAAAAAAAATGGAAGATCCAGTTAACAACCAATGGCCAGATAATGCAACATTTTTTTTTTTTAGTAACTTTTTAAGAATGAATGTTCAGAATTAAGCAGGAACGGCTCCCACATGGAATGAAGTCATAGTTGATATGACAAATAAATCCAAGTCTGTTAAAAAAAAGTGTGAAAGTCTGAAAGCAACAAGTGAGCGAGGGTGAGACCCGAGCATCTGTTTACACTGCAACAGCTCCCTTTCATAGAACTTTGTGGAAAAAATGCTCACATTGATTCGTTGATTTCTCCCATGATGACTTTCTTCCTCTTTCCTTAAATATCTTAATAAGAATTCAGCTTGAAATCAAAACAGAAAACACAGCAGAGCGTGTGCTGTCGGAGGGAGGGATGGGAAGTCATGGAGGAGAACAATGGCGATGTTGCAGGACATGCGAGCGAGTGAGCGAGCGAGAGAGAGAGAGAGAGGGAGAGAGAGAGAGAGAGAGAGAGAGAGAGAGAGAGAGAGAGTTTGACGTCAGAGACCCAAAAACATATGTCGTCTTTCTTTTTTCCCTGCTGTTGTTTCCGCAGTCCTTTTTAGCTCAGGGGAAGAAGATGGAGAGAGGGAGAGAAAGAGAGAGAGAGAGAGAGGAGGGAAAAAAAAAGAAAGAAGCGTGCCATTTCCCTGCCCACTGCTTTTTTATTTTTGAACGCTGTCGCTGGGTGAGTCAACGCTAACGCCCCTCCAATCACCACCCACTCCCTCGCCCCCGCGGCCGTCCAGCCCGCCCTGCGGCCCACGCACTGAGCACACTCTGACGTCAGCAGAGGAGCGGAGCGGGGGGTGCGTGTGTGTGTGTGGGGGGGGTGGTCTGATCTGATTCCGCCACCCACGGAGCACTTCCTACCCCCCCAACCCAACCCCACCCACCTTCCTCCCTCATGTCTTCGCTGGCTCCACTTCTCCTCTCCTTCGCTTCGTCTTCTTGGTTGTTTTTAGATTTTTTTTTACCCTTTTCTTGCGAGAGGCAGCGATGCGTCAGAAGAACTGAGCTGCCGAGGAAGCACGAAAATGGATGGTTCAACGCCAGCACCCCCCCCCCTCCCCCTGAATCCCACCCAACTCCCCCCAAACCCCCCCCACCCACTTCACCTAAACCCTCAGTCTCGCTTCACTTCACCCAGTCTTCCACTTGTCATCACTCGCATCACTCTCCACCTCCCTCGGTTTGCCCCCCCTCCCAACCCTCCCCTCTCCCACTAACTTCTTCTCTCCTCTCTAATATTCAGAGTTCAGCTGTGCGCCGTGGGAGGCGTCGCCCACTGTGACTCTGCTGAAAGATCAAGCTGGAGAGAGCGAGATCTGTAGCATATTCATCGCTTTTTTTTAAAGAGATCGCTGGGCCTTTTGTCTGTCATTGTGATGCTCAAACGAGCACATCAGTGTCGACGCATGATAAGATTAGCTTAGCTTAGCTTAGCAAAAAAAAGGCTGGAACCAGGTACCTAACATGTTTTAAAGGTCCAGTGTGTAAAATTTGGGGATAACAATATAAAGCACACATTGATTTAACTTTTAAATTGTCAAAGTCAAAGTCACCTGAGCAGTGAGCTCCTTCTGAGCCCGGGTTTATCCTGCAAGCCCGATCATGTGACACCATCCGAGCCAATCGCAAGCCTTCGTCCATGAGCGTTTGCTGTATGAGATGGCGACTCCAGCTGGCAGCGCCGGAGGTGTCGGTGTGGTGACGAGGGGATGGGGACTGGTTGCACTGTGAGTGGATTTCTAACAGGATACACACACACACACACACACACACACACACACACACACACACACACACACACACACACACACACAGGACAAAACATCCATTTATTTTTATTGATAGGAAGGTGAGGACGATGGCGCTCCGAGGACACAGACTGACACAGGCTCTCCTCACCGTGCACGCTGTCCATGCTCTCTGCCGACAGGCTGTCGTCGTCCCCCCGCTGGGGGGGAGCCACCAGGGGGCCCTCGGAGGCCTCTGAGCCCAGAAGGGAGGACACACTCTCGGGCACCATCACCTGACGAGATGAAACACACCCGAGAGGCCAGATGAGTGTCAGAATACTGACTCGTGAGAGTCATAAGCTACAAATACACAAGTCCTTCCGTCAATGACAGGCAGTCTCACCTCATGTCTGACTCTCTTCAGGGGCAGTGGGCTGCTCTCCTCAGAACTCGTCCTGCAGGAAGGAAAAACAGTGTCCGACTGAACAAAACCTTTCCTGCTTGACTTTGGGGTATAAAAGTTCTGACAACTTCATGGACGTTGAATCAAGGTGCAAAGTTGCAGAACTTTTGGTTTTTAAGATAAAAGAGTGAAAACTATAATGATGATGATGATAGATGATGATAGATGATGATGTGCATAAGGAGTGTGATGGCTCTTTTTGATCGTTGTCACTAATCAGTTCTGAAGGTTACTGATCAAGTTCATTGTGTCTTCATAAGGCATATATGTATATGTATAAGTATATATAAATATATATATATATGTGTATATCTATATTTATATACTTAAACTATTAGCTTTTTTCTTTTGTAACAGACACATGGCTATTTAAGGTACGAACATCTTAAAATAGCCATGTGTCTGTTGTAAAAGAAAAATGCTAATAATATCATACTTCTTCTACTATACTATCTTCTACATCACATTAACTGTGCAGGAGCTAGTATTGGGAGGGCAGCTCTGAAGGGAAAAAAGAGGCTGGGCTGTCATTGACTTTAATAAGGATAAAATGAGAAGGTTTAGCGGGAGTTTAAACACACGGGGGATGTGTATATTCCTGTGTGGCTCCAGTTTTGAGGCCGGTGTACTCACACCTGGTTTTAATTCCCAGGTTCATTTTGAAAAAAGAAATGAATGAAGTCGTGGGAACACGACAGCCACAAGGGTTCTGCATGATGTGCAGTGAAACAAGAGGTGGTCGGTCCCAATGTGTTTTTTACATTTTCATTGACTTCCCATGTGGATTCCTAAATTGCTCTCTGCCCCTCCCCCCCTCGCTCCCAATGGACACTTCTCACTCCCGCTGTCTCTGCAGAGCAGGGAGAATCTCTTTCTGAGAATCTCTCTCAGAACCGGTTCATTTGTGAACGACCCATCACTAGTCGCTGGCAGCCTCCAGCAGCCCAGCCTGCCCGGAGCCCAGCCCCCCCGGTGCCCTGCCCAGAGAGACCCTCACCTGTTGTGCTTCAGTGTGGAGGTGTAGGCACATTTTCTGGCCACCTGCCGCGCCAGAGAAAAGAGCTCCACCCGTCTGAGCAGGAGTGCGTTGTCACGCATGCAGAACTGGGCCGCCGCTTCATTGATGATCAGCTGGAGGAGGGAGAAAAAAAAATCACAGCGGCAATAAAGGAATGAACACGTACGCTGTCTGCTGCCTCTATTTATTGTTGTTTTTATACAGTTGATTTATTTATACTGTGGTCATGAGACTGTTACATATAATAATAATAAAAATATATATATCAAAATATATACATGTACAGAATAATATATGTGTATATATATATATATATGTATATATATGTATATATATGTATATATATATATATACATATATATATGTACATATATATGTATAGTATAGTATATGTATAGTAATAAAAGTCTTTTATCTATTCCAGCTATGAAAGGACGTGCAGACAACTGAAGGCTTTATTTCTCACAGTGTACATCAAGATAAATAAAGATAAAACATGAATAAAGGAAACATGATAGAAAGATAGAAACATAAACATGAGACACTTTTTAAAAAAATTTTTTTGGGATGGTCAGAGTATGAGTAACTGCATTTCAGTACTCACCAATACCGCTACTGAGTACTTGATAAGGCTGTTACGCATGATAGAATTACTTTGATTATTTTCCCCCACTTTTCTACAGATGTTATGTTATTTGAACAACATTCCTCATAAAGTTAACACAATTGATATATACATGTATATACAGCAGGTATCGGTGTCGTGGTATTGGCACGTACTTCACGAACAAGCGTAGAGTACTCAACCCCGGTATTGGTACCGATACCTTAATCGGTGTCTTGGTATTGGCACGTACCCCCGGTATCGTTACTGATAACGGGGTTACTGGTATCGGTACCGATACCTGATACCGATATCGGTATCAGTACATCCCTAATGAATGTGTACTCTTTTTTTTTTGACCAAGCTGCTGTTTTTCATCTTGGAGACAGCGTGTTTATCCAGAACAAGCTTCACTGCAATACAAACAAATTTAACAAAACTTTCATATGCCTACATGTACAGCTGGTATTGGCGTTGTGGTATCGCCACTTATCTCACGAGTAGAGTAGTCAATCCCAGTATCTATACCGATACCTGATACAATACTGTATTGGGTATCTGTATCGCTGTCATGGTATCGGCACGTATCCCTGGTATCAGTACCGATACCGGGGATACTGGTATTGGTGCTTGACTGGTATCGACTTCTCAACCCAGGTATTGGTATGGGTGCATCCCTGCGTTTGGAGGTTTACCTCGTGGTGGCTGAGCTGCTTCCCCTCCCTCCTCTTTGAGTCGAAGCGTCCGTAGATGAGGCTGTATTTGCGGATCTCCTCCTCCTTGCCGGCGTCCTGGGGGGCCATCTTGAAGACGTGTCCCACCGTCTTGGCCAGCTTCTTGTTCATCCCCAGCAGGCTCTTCACCTCGGCCGGGTCCGACCTGGGCAGGGTCCTCAGGAGCCCGTCCACGTTCTCCGCCACTGCCCGGGACGTCTCGGCGTCCAGCTGCCCACCAGTCCAAGCGGACGGGTGGCCTGGGCTGGAGGCCGAGCCCCCTGAGGGCCCTGGGGGGCTGGGCGACTCCTCCTCTTCCATCGTCCCGGAGGCGGCCGAAAGACCACAGCTCCCTTCAGGCTCCGGGGTGAGCCAGTGCGAGTCCATGGGCGACAGCTTCTCCCTGTAGTGGGCGTCGGGGGGCTGCGGGGAGGCCTGGGAGGAGGGGCTCCTGGGGCTGCCGCTGTGCATGGGGGTCAGACATGCCCGCTCATCCCTCTCACAGGGGGAGCCCGGCTGGCCGTTACTCACGGACTTCCTGGGCCCGCTGGTGGCCCCCGCCCCGTCCACCTTGAAGAGCGGGAGGCCCCCCGTGGGGAGGGGCTGGGGCTGGTGTGGGGGGGCGGCGGCGGTGGCGAAGAGGGCCGGGTTAGCCGCCCAGTCCCGCAGCGCCTTCTGCAAGCGGCGCACGTGCAGTGGCTTGGTGGCCATGCCCACGAGTGCCATGATCTCCAGGAACTCGTCCTCGGCCGCCTCGCACAGCTGCTGCACGTCGTCGCCGCCCTGCTGGATGAAGGTGTCGTAGTAGGCCAGCAGGTTGGCCCGCTGCAGGACCCGGTACAGCTGCAGCTCACCCAGCGTGCGTGGCAGAGACATTGGCACCACGCTGCTGCTGCTGCTGCCGCTGCTTGGAAAGGAAGGGAAAGTTTGGGAGGGATGACAAGGAAATTAGAATGCAACATTTTTATAGAAAGTTATAGAAATTTTTGTTATTTTCTATGTGTCTTGGTAAACATTGATAAAAAATATTGACGAGAGGACGTTTCTGAATGTTTAGTGTCTTCCTTGAAAAATATTGGTGGAACTTTTTTATGTTTCATTTTTTATAATTTTCATTAAATTTTTTCTGTTATGTCTCGATGAAGCATTGATTTAAACATTGACGAGAGGACGTTTCTGAATGTTTAGTTTCTTCCATAAAAAATAAGGTGGAGCTTTTTTTTTTTTTTTTTTTTTTTTTTTAAAGTTTGATTTTTATAAATTTTCATTTCTTTTTTTTTTTTTTTTTACATTTTAAAAACAAACATCCATTCGTTTTCGGTCTCAGAAAAATTGCCCTTGCATCTTTAACGAAGCAGTCAAACAATGAACTTTTCTTACCTTCTTCGCGTCAATCGAACGGATGTGCAGAAGTCACCGGAGGAGGAGAAGCAAAAAGACTTGGAGGTGGTGGAGGAGTAGTGATGGTGGTGGTGGTGGGGTGTCCTCCGACGAGCCGACGTCACAAAGTCGTTAGTTTGAAATGAAAAACAAAACAAAAAACAAAAACAGGACAAACGATGGGAGAGAGACGCACCGACGGGCACGTTGTGTTCCAAACGAGGTCTGAACAGACGAACCGGAAAAAAAAAAGCAGCCGTCGACCCTTGGAGCCTTGAGCCGGGCGTCGCACCCGGTTTCCCCCCTCACCCTGCCGCGTATCGACCTGCTGCCGAGAGCCTCCTCGGATCGGCGTAGTAAAAAAAAAATGTATTACGTATCGTACGCGGTGTGAAATGACTGGCAGAAATCCTCCTCTTCCTCCTCCTCCTCCTCCTTCTCCTCCTCCTCCGGCGGCGCACCGTATTGGTTGCCGCTGACTGGCCCCGTCTGTGTGGGCTGGAGGATGACGGGGGCGGACTGCAGCAGCGCCATCTGACCGAAAAAGAGTCTTCCTCTCCCGGTAGAGAGGCGGCTTGCAAATTGGTACGTGTGGGTGGTGAATGTTGGGGGGGGGGGGCGAATGAAATTAACCCCTCTGCGTCTTTCAAGGTTACTCCTTCTTTTATGCAGAAGCAATAGAAGGTGGCTTTTTTTTTATTGTATTTTATTTTATTTTATTTGTAGTTTTGCGATGTTAAACGCGGCCCACACACACACACACACACACACACACACACACACACACACACACACACACACACAAGAGTGGCTGAAAAGAAGAAGAAGAAGAGGAAAGAAAGAAAGGAAGAAAGAAAGAAAGAAAGGATGCAGAGCGCTCCCAAGAGCGAAGAGGATGTCGGGTTTAATGATTGTAATCTGTATTTTTCTGAGAGTGGGCCTGCTGGAGGGGGGAAAGATGAAAATATTACAGCCTGATTATACTGACAAAGAGTTCAGAAACCAATGACGCCGGGAGACGGTACATTTTTTTCCTCCATTCTTTATCAATATATCAAGTCAACGCGTCATTCATTTATTCTAAGGCGACAAGGCGCCGATATAAACATTTTGGTTTAATAGCTTTCGAAGTGCAGAGTAAAAACAGTCTTGAAAGTTAGCATTGCGTTTGGATGTGAGCAAGAACTCCCAATTAAAATTGACTAAAGCACCCAGACCAGGCGTGGACAAATTTTTTGACTGGTGGGCCAGAATGGGTTCTGGGATAGGACGGAGGGGCAGAATGGATGGAGTGGTTTGGGGACCCACCTCATACCAGAAAAAATATATCATGGGATATGCAGAAAACACGTGCTTTCATGTCTATTGGAAATGAACAAAAACAAAATATCTGTATACTGAAATGACTCTTAATAATAGTATAGTATAACAATAGTAATATAATAGTAGTAATAGTGGCAGTAAGTAGTTAAGCTACTACTTACTATTATTGTTACTTACTATTAATATCATTTCTTCAAGTTTGGCGGGCCGGATTATAAATCTTAACAGGCCGCATATGGCCCCCGGGCCGTAGTTTGCCCATGCCTGACCCAGACTCACATTATTTTCAGTCGGTTTTGTTTGTTTGTTTGTTTCTTTACTTACTAACTCACTACATTAGACCTAACGTAATGACAGACATTGACAACAGGTAACACTAAGTTTTACGAAGACACGCACGCAAATACATTCATGTGTGTGTGTGTGTGTGTGTGTGTGTGTGTACACACACACACACACACGTATATATATGTATACATATACATACACATATGCGTATGTACAACGTGTACTATCACAACAAAATACTTTTGAATGCACGTAAAAATAAAAATAAATGAAGTACCAGTCAGTAGGTGGCAGTAGTGAGTCCTACCAGTGACGAGCGACAGAAAACAACGAAGAAGGAAAAGGGGGCGGAGAAGGAAAGAGAAGAAGCTGGAAGAAAGTGGGAAAATGGGTAAGAGAAGAAGAAGAAGGAGAAGTGGCTAAAAAACAACAACAACATGCGCATCTGGCTGTCTGTTAAGAAACAAAGTTAAGCAGCGGTGCGCGAGGTATATTTCACAACCGATTTGTCTTTTAATATAAATGCAAAATAACTTAACTCTTCCCGTATCCTGAGTAAATCTTAGCGAACACGTCAAACCCCACAGGAAGGGAGAAGGTAGTGCCAGCTAGTCTTGTTTGCTAATGTTGCTCGACATGATCCTGAGGTGGTGGTGGGGTCGTTGTGTTGTTACGAGCTAAAGGTTCGAGTTCGTGCCTGCTTTTGCCCTTGTTTGGTCTTTGTTTGAACCCTTATTTAGTCGAAACAATGTAAGGTAAGCCATATACCGAGTTGAGCTAATTTTAGCCCCTCTCGCGCTGTCTGTCATCCCGCTGACTGGCTGCTTCCCCATGCTAACACCCAGGCTGTCTACTCTCAGCGTTAGCTGCCTCTCAAGCGACTGCTTCTGTCAACACGAACCGGCTGTATAAAAGCTCATTTCGGTGTCTGAGAGTTTAAATTATGCACGATTCGTCGCCCCGTTTCGTTCCCGTCGGTCCTTTAAAGGTCAAATTGTTTGGTCGCCCACTTTAGAGCATCGTTTCTGAATGGCTAACACAGTTAGCAAACAACGTTAGACAACCCAACTCCGATGTGTTTTGCGTAATAATAATTTGGACGTGGACTACTGGGCAGTTCCAGACATTTGACAATACTTTTTTGTTTTGTGATCGTGTGTCATTTTGTGTTTTATTCGGCGCATCTGTTCACTCGTCTTTTAATGCTCTCGGTACTTTAGGTAATTATGTAGTCAGTATTTCTGCTTCTTATTTGACAACCGGTTAACGCTCAACACCACTTTACGGAGATATTAATTATATCAGAAATGTTTCATCTTTTTGCTTTGTATTTTAATGCCTTTTTTTCCTTCATCAGTTAATGTGATGAAGCGATGTACTCAGTAGTATAGTCTCTAACACAGTACCATTTTATTGGGAAGATGACTGCCTATAATTAGGCAGTCCCTAATAAATCTAATGAAAATGAAGTGGTTTCAATTTGCTACCTTTTTCATCAATAAGGAAATAACACTAAAGTATATATATATGTTTGTGTATATATATTCAAGCCATCTTTTCATATGATATTTCAAAGTCTGACATTTAAAATCACGTGTAGGAAGAAACTGCATAATTAGTTGTTGTTATTTTTCATGGTAAAGCTCAAACCTTTGTCTGTTACCAGTGATAAATGCAGCACTTTGTCTCTCATGTGTTTCTTTTCAGACAGCTGCCTCATGCCTAGTGTGGAACATGCAAATACCCCTATCACATCTGAAAGAGGCGGCTAAATAAATATGGTAGACCTGAGATGTGCACTCAGGAGCCCCGAGTCTCACTCAGCATTGAGAGCCTGGGGGAGCTGTTGGCACAGCATGTGGATCCAGGAGCTCATCATTTAGTCAAATTCCAATTCTAGAGGCGGTACCGTCCAACAGCTGGAAGGACCATGGAGAAAGACGCAGCTGACAAGGAGGTGGATGGTGTCACAGACACTGATGAGGAGACCCCTCATGGTGGCACCACGTCAGTCACCTGCTCCAGTCAGTGGGAGGACAGAGAGACTAACGACGGCTTCCAGCAAGAAGAAAAAACAGCCCATCAGAAATCTCAGGACAACCAGAATCCAGCCATGACACAAGACTCTGTAATCCAAGAAGCAGATGATTGTGGATCTGCAGAGGCCAAAGAGGACGTCGAGGATGAGGAGGGGTGTGACGGTGCCGCCGATCACGACAACTTTCACGTCATAAATCAAGAGGAGGACGAGGCGGCCAAAGAGCAGCACCTGAACGGGGGCTCCGGGTGGCGGAACGAGGGCGCCGGGAGGAGGTTCAAACTGAGGGGCGGGGGCTTGGTTCCTGAGCAGGCAAGTCACAACGCCTTCCCCTTTATGCAAAAAAGCAACGTCGCGGCGAGCGGTGGCCGACACAAGCAGAGCCGCAGACGCAACCACCACCACCACCATCAGCACGGTCGGGGCCGCAGGCGCTCGGGCAAGCAGCTGTTCCTGGCCTTCAGAGAGATGCTGTCCGAGTCCGTGAGCGTCTGGTGCGTCTCCTGTGTCCACATGATGATCGAGATCATCGTCACGCTAACTCACAACTGCGGAGTCGGCGTGGAAACGGGCGGAGTAAAAGCGTATAACTTTGTCCAGCATCTCCTGGTGAAGGTCACAGATGTCGCGGAAATGAAAGCCGACACTTTTCGGATTTTCCAAAGGACTAAATGCATAGGGATGGATCTGGTGGATAAACTCTTACGGTCGGCAAAGTGGACCAAAACCGCTGCCTTATCTGGATGGAACCTTTTGCGTACTTTGATTGTTTTTGGCTCCCACTGGGGCAAGGGGATGTTGGTCCGCCTGGTATCCGGGGAGAAGGCGAGGCGCTGTCGGTCGGCCTTCCTGGAGTCGAGGTTATGGAAGAGAGTGACGTCCCTGATGGAGAAGGTCCTGAGTGGGTTGAGGAGGGACGGACCGGTGCCTCCCTCCTTCCCCGGGTCCCCCAACAGGTCAGGCAGAGGTCAGCCAGGCCAGGAGCTGGAGAGACTCCTGGCCCTGTCTGAGGTTCCAGAGGACGAGCTGGACCCCTTCGCCGTCCTGGGCGTGGAGGTGCACGCCACCGACGCCGAGCTGAAGAAGGCCTACAGACAGCTGGCCGTCCAGGTGTGTGGAAAAGACTCTGTTTTTTTCCCCCCTTTCTCGCACCTCTCAATTAATGACCACTGAACAGTTTTTGTGTGCTAAGATGTTCTTCAGTAGTCATGCAAACCTTTTGCTCGCTCCTTTTCTTTCCTTTTAGGTCCATCCAGACAAGAATAAACACCCACGAGCTGGAGAGGCGTTCAAAGTGCTGAGGGCAGCCTGGGATATCGTCAGTAACCCAGAGACACGACGAGAGTATGAGTTGTGAGTACACAGCAAGAAGTTGTTTTTATGTAATGCAGTGGGAAAGAAAACAATAAGATGACAACTACGTTTAGATTTTTTTCTCCAGTTTCCCGTTCTTCCTGAGTGTGATATTTCACCCCTTGTAACATAATCAGACTGTCCTTTGTTTGCGGGGCCTTTGCCAGCAAACAGAACCAGAAATCAATCGAATCCGTCGGTTTGATCTCACAGTAACTGTACTTAATGGATTCTAAACTGCAGAGTGATTTTTGAGGCCGTGTTGTGTTCTTCAGGTCCATTATGTCTGAGCTCCACTTCAGAGTGTCTGTTTTGTTGCCCCCCACCCCTCGCAGGAAGCGCATGGCGGCGACTGAACTCTCCAAGTCCATGAATGAGTTTTTCACAAAGCTGCAGGACGACCTGAAGGAAGCCATGAACACCATGATGTGCACCAAGTGTGAAGGCAAACACAAGTAATGCCAGTCCAATACTGCTTTTTTTTTACGGAATGCGTACAGTACGAGTACTTGTACTCGCTGAGACCAATACCGGGTACTTAATAAGGTTATTACACACGATAGGATTGCTTTGATTTTTTTTTTTTTTTCACAGATGTTCTGATATTTTTTTTTAAGCATGTTTCACTGCAGTACAAACATAAATTTAACAAAACTGACAGATCCATACATATACAACCAGTGTCGTGGTATCAGCATGTATTTTACCAGTAAAGTACTCAACCCTGATATCGGTATCGATACTGGTATCGGTACATCCCGGTGTATATATCAGTGCATATGATACATTTGTAATATGTTTAAATACATATATATATGAAGGTGTCTTTAGTTCCACTGTTTTGATTGAACTGACTCGTCTCTGTTAACTTCATGTGACTCTCGAGGCCACAGGTTTGATCTTCTCTTGTGCGTCTGCGCAGGCGATTCGAGATGGACCGCGAACCTGCGGAGGCTCGGTTCTGTGCAGAGTGCAACCGTTGCCACAGCGCCGAGGAGGGGGACCTGTGGGCCGAGTCCAGCATGCTGGGCCTGCGCATCACGTACTTTGCCTGTATGGACGGCAAAGTCTACGACATCACAGGTGAACCGGTGATGTTTTTTTGGAGGCTTTGGGGAAAAAAAACAGAGGCGTTTGTTTGAAGAACTTCCCGGTGTCACTGTGACAGCAGCCACTTGATTTTGTTCCGATGCTGTTGTGTTTCTCAGAGTGGGCCGGTTGCCAGAGAATAGGGATCTCTCCAGACACGCACCGGGTGCCCTACCACATCTCCTTCGGTTCAAAGAACAACAACAACCCCTCACGACACAGGTGCGTTCCCTTCTGCCACGCATGGCGGATTTAGTTTTTTTGTTTTGTTTTAAATGGGAGGTTTGAGTGGTGTGTTTGCACAGAAGCGCATTGCTGCCACACTAGAAAAAAAAAAAAGGACTCGGTATCATGTAAAATGTGAAACTATCCCGTTATTTTGTGATCATTTTCACGCTGTGCCTTTTGTCTGTGCGCCTCTGATGCAGCTAAACATTCTGAAACGCACACAAAACTATTCTCCCGCACAAATGTAGTGATAATAATTGGAATTGTGTGAACATTACATGTTTAACATACATTACTATATGTTAAACATTAAAAAAAAACAAAAAACTTTGTAATAATAAATCAGAATAATAATTTAGAAAAAAAAACTTCTGCTTCCTGCTCTTCTTCTTTGATTGACTCAAACACGATTGCAGTTTCAATCAAGCCGTCCTCCAGATTCAACTTTATGATCGGTCCTTCTACATGGTAACATAACATAATGCGGCCACTCGCCTTAATGTGACCATTTCTTTTTTCCTTTGGTGGAAATTCTTTATCTGGATGAGCCCCTTGTGACGCATCGTCTCGTTTTCAAGCAGGTCCAATAATTTGTTCCCGCTGTTGAAGTCATTTCTGTCTGGAGTCCACAAACAAGTTCAGACCTTTTGTCCAAACTGGTGCTTCCTCAGGACGCCTCCGGAGCACCCGAGCGGTCCGAGCAACCCGGCTGACCTGCACGACTTCTTCAACCGCATCTTCAAGGGAGGAGGAGTTGGAGGAGGAGGAGGAGGCGGAGCAACAGCAGCAGCAGGAGGAGCAGCAGCAGCAGCAGGAGGAGGTGGAGGAGGAGGAGGACCGCCTCCCGCCGACATGGCAGCCAACGGGGGCTTCTTCACCTCGGCTCCGCCTCACCAGCAGCCTCCTGCAGGGGGGGCTGGCGGAGGAGGGGCGCCCTCCCCACCTCCCCCGCCGGGCCACACGGGCTTCTTCATGCCGGGGGCTCACCACCACCACCGGGGGGCCGAGCCCAGCGAGACCTGGGCCGACGGGGGCAAGCAACCTCCCCGCAGGAGGAAGAAGGTCCGCAAACCCTTCCAGAGGTGAAGCTGCTCCGGGGGGAGGGGGGTGCAGGGACACCATTGATGGACGCGTCTGACAATTGAAATAAATCGGAAAAAAAAACAACAACAAAAAAAAGTGTCTGAAGTAAAGGATGACTGGGTGTCATGAGCTTCACCTCCTGATTCCTGGTCTGGAGACGAGTGAAGACGAGTGAAGCCTCTGCGCTTAGATCTTCGCCGGGATGCCGGAATAAAAACATTTCCTTTTTATAATTTCCTGCCAAATTCTTTTTTTTTGCAAGGCACAGTTCACTCGCCCAGTTTTTTTTTTTTTTTTAAAAAAACACCTGCATTTTCTCACTTCTGGTCGCTTGTGTTGCGTGTTTGAGCGACTCTTGAAGTTCAACTGTCCAGGTGGCCTCGGAGGGTTTCCGTGGCGGAGAAGTGAATCCAAGCGCAGGAAAGGCGGCGGCGGCGGCGCTGGGACTGAACAGCAGGTTTGAAATGCTGGCGTGCGGTCGCAGCTCCACTTCTGAACGGGCTTAAACACAGACTCCTCTCTCTGCCTTCAGTCCTCGTCACCTTGTTTACCTTGCTTACCATTTGCTCCCTGGAACCTCCATCGCTGGAGCTCAAGCCGAACAGCTGGGGGCTTTTGCTCAGTTCCACGCTCAAATGGAATAAATTGCACTTAACAAAATAAACCTGTTCTATAAAAGTTTAAACAAATGTACTCCTTGGAGAATTGGATAAAATTGTTGATGTGTTTGGTTTCTACCAGAGACTCTCTAGACTCTTGTTTTAATTCCCCTAAAATCTCCATAATTATTCCAAGAAATATTGTGGAAGGACGTTTGTATTTGCGATTGAGACGTTTTGACGTGGGAACTAAATTTGACTCCCAACTGTGGCTCAAATCACAGGTCACTGGTGGAGTTGAGCTGCTTTGCTTTCTTACAGTTTGACATTTTCCAGGGAAATATTTAAAATTGCCCTTTACAGCAACATCAGGAAATAATAATAATAATAATAATCTAAATATTTAAAATACCATACAGCCATATTTCAAATACGGAGGAATGTGGGGGGGAAACTTTGGAGGTTGACTGCCGGTTTGTTTAAAACATAAAAGCGTTGGCTGCGTATGAAAAGTCTGAGAATCTGATCTCAATTATTAACAGCGACTTTAGTCTTATGCAGATTTATTTCACACTGACGTTGCTGCAGTTTTCATTTCTTTGGTTCCATTGACGTCCTTGAGATCCCACTTCCCTCTTATGTTGACATCAGATTTTGAAACAAGCCTCGAATGATCAGCAGTTGGTTAGAAAAGAATTAAAAAAAAAAAAGTGGCATCTGTTCAGCAGGAAATGTTCCACTCCCACGACGCCTGTTTCTTTACCCGATCATTGGAAAAAAAAAGTGATGAAAATGTCTGAGGTCCAACCTGCCGTGTCATCTGAGCGGTTTCAAATATAATATAATGATATAAATTACATTTGAATTGTGAGTCCGAAGGCTTTGTTTTGGCTTTTTTGTTTCTTATTTTTTTCCCCCTTGAATTTTCAAAACAGAATGGAGGGCAAATTTTCCATCCTTGCATTTAATGAATTATTTAACAGTTTACGCGGCACATCTGACGCTTGCTCTGTTATATTTGAGTTTTGCTTTAAAAAAAAAAAAAAAAGGAAAATGCATTTTTTACGGTCGTCATTTGAGTGGAGGAGCGGATTGTTTCACGGCCAACACGGGAAGATGTGTGAAGAGGACTGAGACAGAAAAGGCTTTGGATGAAAGATACTGCTTATCCCCTCCTCTCTTCACTTCAAGATGAAAACCTCGCTGTTCAGTGTGTGAGTGTGTGTGTGTGTGTGTGTTCACTCGCACAGCCGCCGTGTTGATTTCGAACAGTCGTCGGTGATGTTTCTCCTCCAGCTGCGGCTGAGTGGGAGGTGAAGCTCACTTTGCTAGCAGCTCATCTGCAAGTTAATTTTGTTTGTTAAGAAGAAGCTGAATGTTGAAACGTTTGACACTTTTTTGGGGTGGGCGACTGGGGGGGGCATTTAAGTTGCACAGCTATTAAAAAAAATCTGGACAAACTACCGCATCACTTCTTTTCATTGCATCACACAGGTGTGACTGGTTTTCTTTATTAGTCGATGATGATGCTTGTTTCCAAAAAACCCAAAACTGTCGGAGTAGGACGACAACTTGGCTGTGATTCCTCGCTGTAAATGTCAGTTTTCTATACATGACAGTGTTGTCGAGTAAAAAAGCTGCCATAAATAAAAGAAAAGAATCATAACAACAACATAATAAAACATGAATGACATTGAATGAGGCTGTAGAAAGTCAGTCAGTCTCTTTCCAAACTGACTGACTTTCACGCACAATGTTTCCATACACACAAAAAAACAAAAACAAACCACGACTTTTTACTCGGCACAGTTTAAGTGACTGGTGCAAACTGGTTTTAGCTTCATCATCTTCTCAACTGAACCATCATCATCATCATCATCATCATCATCATCACGTCATGGAACAAGCAGTTCAACGAGTGGGCTGCTGTCTGTTCCACATGTTCTGACCACCTGTATACAGTGTTCAGCTGTATGAAGTTTAAAAGTAAAAGGTGCGGAAAGACCTTTGCGGTTCATATTCCACATTTTCAGCAAAAAAATATATATTTGGATTTTTTTTGGGGGGAAAATGCAAAACAAGAAATCTGACAATCATCAGGGTCCTCTGTGGGGGATGAAGAGGAGGAAGAGGAGGAGATTGTGATGGTGGAGGAGGACCACCGCTCATCCCAGCACCACAACAGTTCAACTGTCAGGCAACTGCATGTGTCAATAGTCAGTGTGGGTCAAACACTGTTTGAAGTGGCCAGGAGTGAAACTGCTCAGTGGTTTATCGGTGACGCTTTCTATGAAGGTCTATATTGCATAATGTAATGTATTTTATAATGCCTTTACAAGGCTTTTTAAAACATGTCATAAATGTTCATAATCATGTATGACAATGTTTATAAATGATTGCAAGTGGTGGATATAATGTGTTATAAGCTCATCATTCATGTTTTATACCTCCGCAGCAAAGTGACACTGAAGTCCTGGATGGCATACCGGATTATAACTACCAGTTATAAAAAAATGTTGAAGATGACTTTTTCTTTTTTTTCTAGCTTAAAAAGGTGTAAGCAATATATTTTACAATGCCTTATAAATGCACTCATAATACATTATAAAATAGACCTTCATAGAAAGTGTTTTTTTCTCTTCTTATCGCCTTTACTTTCTTTGGCCCTGTTAACTAAGATGTGCTGCAGTGAAGGACAAACACAAGAGCAGCAGCAGCAGCAGCAGCAGCAGCAGCAGCAGAAGCAGCAACCCGGTTGCTCCTTGTAAGGAGTTGTTGCAGAATCCTGAGTGCTGCTGGATTTGGATCAGGTCTTCCCACTATAGAGCTTTATAGGACCACTGGGGAGGAGGGAGACACTCCTGTCCAGCAGCAGCAGCAGCAGCAGCAGTGCTGGCAGCAGCAGCAGCAGCAGCAGCAGCAGCAGCAGCAGCAGCAGCAGCAGCAGTGCTGGCAGCAGCAGCGTCTAACCCTCGTACTGACACACTTCCTTCAGCAGTGCAGTGTCCCTCAGCTGATAACATAACCACAAATGTTCTAAGAACGTAGTCAAACTGTGGCAAAGCTCGTACTTGTTAAAGCAAAATGTTTGCAGTGTCTGAGCGCAGAATCAGAAGCAGCAGCAGCAGCAGCAGCAGCAGCGCTAGTGGAGGTGAACAGCACCTGGACAACTCAGGACAGTGCTGGAGTGACAAAAGCTGCATAGACAAATGTACTTACTCAACTTGCATTATCACGGTTTCCTCATTGACAAGGCAAAAACATCAAAACTGTCTTTAGTTTGTTATGCACAAACTAAAGACAGTTTTTTTTTTGCACCCTTGTGGACAATAAAGATTTATTCTAGTCTATTCTATTGACTTGGTCATGTGCTCACTTGTGGGCAAAGCCACTGATTAAGAGAACAAAATGTTAAATGATAACGGGACCTGCATATATGTGTATGTATGTATGTATGTATGTATGTATGTATGTATGTATGTATGTATGTATGTATGTATATGTGTCTTTATGTATGTATATGTGTCTTTATGTATGTCTGTTTGTAAGCATGTATATATGTATGTATGCATAAATATATATGTATAAACCTATATACCTTCCCACAGTTAAATATTTAAAATTTATAATATCCATAATTCAAATGCATATAATCCACTGGCCCACTCCTCATTCAGAAGAAGCCAAAATAAACAAACACGATCCTTTATGAAATGTGTCAGCTCATCCGGGACCGGGACGGACCGGACTGGGCCGGACTAGAGCTTCCCCCTGAGGGCAGCGATGACGGTGTGGAGCTGGGCAGGGTCCCTGTAGGCCACCAGGCCGCCGTGATTGGCCCAGCGCTCCGCCCCCCGCTGCTCCCCGTCGCCAGGGGGGTGGTGGCGGTGGTAGGTCAGTTCCGTCGGCTGGGAGCGCAGGCCGGCCGCCAGGTCGGCCACGCCGCCGCCCAGCGCCCGCAGGAGGGCGTGGGGGGCGCACGAGTCCCACTTGAAGGTGCTGCCCTCGGACAGCACGTAGACGTCGGCCAGGCCCTGGATCACGCACAGGATCTTGTAGCCGGCCCCCGAGGCCAGGGCCAGCCGGCCGGGGCCGCACAGCGAGCGCAGGCTGTCCTTCACCACCTGCTTCTCGCTGGAGCTCAGCACGGCCGACAGCCCCGGGGCCCCGGCGCTGGGGGGGGCGCGGGCCACCGAGCAGGCCCGCACGCTGCCGCAGCACACGCCCCAGAAGTGGCGGCCGCTCCAGCTGAGAGGAGCAGAACCAGGGCAACAGTCAGCGGGTTGACTGGGGAGGGGGGGGAGCACCCAGACAAGCAGAAAACGAGCAGAGCACGAGAACTCGCTTCTTAGCTTCTTACTCAATAAGGTCATTAAATATTATAGAATCACTTTGATTTCTCTCATTTCTCCACAGATGTTCTGTAATTTGACCTCAGCATGTTTTTCTAGAACAAGTTTCACTGCAGCGCGAAGCCACATCTCAGTGAGTAGTGCATGTTGAGGGAGTCGGAGGCTCTGCGACATTCGTAGTTCGACTTCCTGGAACTGGCAGCAGGCTTCAGCGTCCACAGACAGACAACAACAATCACAACGCTGCTTTTACTAACCAGGGCAAGGTAAAAGAATCCAGTTGCTGCTGAGAAACTCGTCCCTCGTAATGTAATGCGATCATTGCGATGCAAAGGTAGTTTCATTACGATTATAATTATTATTTTATTCCGATAGAACGTTATTCTATCAAGACAAGCGTTTAGATTGGTAGTCTGTGGTAATTCATTTGCCTCAGCTGTGCTGTGCAGAGTGTAAAGAAGTCATTGACTTGTGCTCGCCTCGCACCAGAGAATTGCTAAACTACAAGATGAAATTTGTTAAACTGATAAACAGCACACTGGCTAACTAGTAAATGAGGTCCTATGTCCAAAAATTCTCCTTTAACGGGTCCAACAACAACAATGCCATAAAGTCAACCTTTCCAACGCCATAAAATGTTGAGCTCTGTGAGACTAACGCGTCCAATATTTATGCTTCAAGGACAGTTTTCTGCAATGCAGTGGCCAAGTTTTTCTCTCAAATAAAATAAAACAGCACGTGGAAATGACCAAATATTTGGATACACCTCTCAAAACACATCACACTGACTCTGTAAAGCTGGTGCAGCGTAGTGGAGGTCAAGAAAAAAAAAAAAGAGCAGTTAACACGACAGTTTACATTGACATGTGAAATAGACTGACAGCTTTACGTTGATCAGTTGTATTTGTACTTCCACTCACCGTCCACTCGACGGGTCTTTGTGGTGGAAGGGCTGGTTGATGACGCCCATCACAGGTTCACCCGTGCTGCGCAGATACACCCCGATGAGGACCAGGGCGCAGTGGAGCCCTGAGGGGAAGAGGTGGCCCTCCTCCAGCACCTCCTCCCGCCCTTCAATGTACTGGCTGGTAGCATCTGGTGGAGAAGGAGGAGGCAAAAAAAAAAAAGCTGTGGACTTTGTTTGGTGTGAAGAAACGACACTGGCTACGCGAGTGGCGGTCCGGCCTTCTCACCTATGGGGTCGATCCAGATGCCGAGTTGGGAGGGGTCAAGGGGCACGGCCAGCCCGTCCGTGTGAGCATCGATGCTGGCCGGGTCTTGGTGAATGGCCCCAGCCAGCAGGGACGCCGCCGTGCGGTCGCCATCCAGGACGGCGGCCAGCAGGGCGGCGGTCTCATCCTCTGTGCCGCACACCGTCACCGTCACACTCTCTCCTGACACACAGCAAAAACACTTCTTTTGGCTTTGTTTGTCTTTAAAAGGGGAAACCATCCTGTCACTAAGATCATTTCCTGAAAGATTTTTTTTTTCTATAAAATATTTTATATGCATTGAAGTAAGCGTGGGCAAAGTACGGCCCGGTGGGCCGTATGCGGCCGGTTAAGCTTTTTAATCCGGCCCGCTGAACTTGAAGAAATGATATGAATAGTCAGTGAGTCATAAAATAGCTGTATTTCATCTTTTTTTTTTTTTAAAGTCATTTCAGTAAAGAGCTAAATACCGTGGGGCTTCAAAGACACAGATTTTGTTGTCACTTTGCTTTTGGTTCACTTTCAGTTGACACTAAAGCATGTTTTACATATCCCATGATATATTTAGGTCACCAAAACACTGCATCCATCTGCTCCTGCTCCGACCCCTCTCTCAAATTTTAGAACCTATTGTCACCCACCAGTCAAGAAGTTTGCCCACCCTTCATCTAAAGGCAGAATTACTCCACCCAAAAAACAAACCTGAACTTGCTGCTTGTTATTGATTTTTTTGTATTTGTGTAACCTTTAATATTTTATGCAACACTTCTATTTATGAAATAATTGAATAGTGTTAAAAATATAGAATCAATCTGGAACAATTCAAGACTTTTGTCGCATCATTCAAAAATGTCACAACATTTTCTAATTTTGAGCTTATTCAAAATGAGAATGAGATGATTGTGAGCGAGACAGGAAACCTTTTTAGAACAACAGCTTTAAATCCATGTCAAGAAGTCAGCGCACACTTTTAAGAAATAGTTATTATCCTCTGCAATAGTTTACGTTTTGAGATAGACAAAGTGATTAGTGATACTATATATTCTCAAAGACATTCTCAAGGGCAGTATAATAATATCTGTCGGAGTAAATAATGAAAGACTGCAAATCAAACTTTTACAACTGCCTGAAAGCAATGATACCTGGAACTATTGAAACCTCCTGGTTTTATTGCTGCTGTACACCTTAAAGGATTCTTTTGTCCACTGTTGTCTGACAACCATATGTGTCATATGTCATGCAGTGTTAAGTATGAAGTACTTTTTCCTGCGCTCATTCCTTGCACTTAAACACAGTTGTGGAAGGGCCAGTGGCACCTCTTCCAGGTTAGGGACCACGACCCATCCTGAGAGTTGCTCTCCAAGACCGTCGACAGCCTACTTGTGTTAGTCCCCTTTCATTCATGTGGAAGGTACAACAATATTAGCAGGAGGCTAAAATGAGCTGCACAGGATGCAACTCTGAGTGAAGATGCTGTACTCTCGTGTGAGGCATGAAAACATGACAACAATTACCGAGGCCGTTCTCAAACTTGTTGGACTCCTCTCCGTGAATGAAGCTGGCCATCTCAGGGAACTGAGAGAGAGAAGGAGTGGTAGAGAGAGAGGAGAGAGAGAGGAGGAAAAAACACAGTTACGATCAAGCAAAAACAAAACAAAACAAAACAAAACAAAACGATAATTTCAGCCCCGGTTCCGACTTTCACCCCGGGGCCTCTCCTCACCTCGGCGCCAACATCGTGTCGGATCATCTCCTGAATCACCACGTCGGCGAGCGTCTTAAAGTCCTGGACGAACTTCTTGTTCTTGTCATCGCCAGTTTTCTCCTGCACGAGCAGCTGGAAGAGAGGAGCCTCCTGCCTGCAGACCCTCGCCACGTTGGCCGCCTTTTCGGCCACCCGGAGCAGCAGCCGTAGCAGATCAGCCATGCCTGAGCGGGAGAACAGGGAGGTTAGTGAGTGTGGGGATGGAAAGTGTGGCTGTGTGCGTGTGTAAGAGAGAGAGGGGGGGGGGAAGAGGTGAGGTGGGTCACACTTTCCCATTCGGCGCTAATTATAGCTCCTAAATGAAAACAGGGCATTTCTGGGAGAAAAAAAAAAAGAAAAAAAAAAAGGGAAGACAAGGGTGCTACAGAGGGAACATGGCTTCAGGGTCTCTTTGCACATAAACATGTGTCTCAGCCGAAGTGTAGCAGACACACATTCACTGAGCTCTCTGAAAACAACCATCAGAAGGATTATGATGAGAAGAAGAGGCAAAAAATTATATAACTGGAAACGTACGTGATTGTTGGCTCACTCTGAAAGAGAGAGACTCCACCCACCCACGCACACACACACACACACACACACACACACACACACACACACACACACACACACACACACACACACACAAACCAGCGTTGTCAGGAAGAGAATCCCAGGCTGAATATATTGAGTTGGTTAATAGATGACACAACTGCAGTATGTCATTTTAGTAACTTGACGTTCTTTTTTTTCTTTTTTTTTTTTGCCCGCCACAGTTGTCGTTTCGTTGCATCTACGCGGTTCAATATACTGGACCGGTCCACTGGAGCATTTCAGACGATACATTACAGGAACAGAAGCGAAAGCATGTACAGGAAACACACCACCACAATAAACACAGTGAAAACGACTGGGCGCTTACCAAACCACAGAAAACACGCTCCCTTTTAGCCTCTCTTGGTTCTTACTTCCGCGTTTTGTTTTGTTTTTTTCTGAAAGATTCGCAGTTGTAATAATAAAAAAAAAGGCGAGTCTGGTTGTATAGAGACACCGAGTTTCGGTCTTATAAGTGCGATTAATGCGACTTACTGGCACAGCCGCGGTCTATCTGCCCTCCCCGGTTTCTTTACGTCAGATGAGTTCGCTGCTACGGCAGGAAGGGCGGACAGACAGCGACCTCCTCCTCTCATCTCAACTCAACAGTCGGGAAAGGTAGGTACGGTCATGCGCGTCAGCAGCCGGTAGGGGACAGGAAACCGGAAGTGCCCCCGAAGACGATTTTCCACTTCGCCATTGAAAATAAATTAACGCGACACTGATTGACACCAGCACTAACCAGTATTGTTATTGTTATTACTGTTATTGGGAATTTACGGAAGCGTATTGCTGCCACACTGGGAACAAAAAACAAACAAACAAACAAAAAAAGCACGGCTCAGTATCACGTTAACGTGATAATTGTCGCGTTGTATCGTGAAACTACTACTCAAAATGCCTTATAATGTCATTGTATTTTTTAGAGTATGCTTATACCTTATATTCTTAAACCCGTCAGTGCTCTCAACAGATTTATATCATAATTTTTGGTATCCACTTCTACCCAACGCAAACATGCAACAAAACATCACTGCAATGTTACATCTTTTTGTTGTCCACATGTGTGGGTAATTTTCCCTGTTCTTAATTCTCCTCTATTTTATACCTTATAAAGCAAAATCCTCACAGTACTAAACTAGAAAAAATTCATCCTGTTGAAGGCGGTGTGAAATATACAATATGTTGACATTATGAAAGACTTTTATTTATGATAGGTATAAAATCACAGATAAATTAAATATTATGTTATATATCTAATATATATCTTTTAATAATTTATATGAGATGTTGTAACGTGTTTTTTATGCAATTTATGTGCGAATGACCTACAGCTGTTTTCCTTCTTGAACCAAGAACGGTGTATTTTTTTTGTGTTTGTGTATGTTTACGGTGTGACAACGTAGATACAGTTTAAGTTTCTCTATGTTTGACCTCTCATTACGGCACAATCTTTCTTAAAGAAAACAAATCACATTCCTGTGTCGTAGTGTGTGTAGTAGCTTAAACTTACCAACAGAATTCATTCATTTATTTATTGCTTCCAGACATGTTACAAAACAGGCAATTGACGGTAGTTCAATTTCCTCTATGAACAGGGAACAGCAAAGTGGCAGGCCAAAAGTGACGGAAGGTGGACCTGTGTATTGTGCATTTGCACTTGCGCTTGTGTTTGCTATATGGATTCTTACACAAATGCTCAACCAAAGAAAACCACTGATCACAGAAAGCCTAAAATGAGTGGTGGTCAGGGCCCCAACCACTGTTGCATCCATTAGTCCTCCATTACATAGAACAAGTCAGATGAGAAACGTTTCTGTGGTTCATCAGTCACGCTTAGTGTCCACTGTGAAATGGGCGAGGCAGTGAGCATACAGCTGGACTGGCCATCCTTTAGACCTCTATCATCCCAAGAAAGGACTCCTATGGCGGTAAGAAACATTTGACATTTTATGCAGATATATGCAGTGAATCGTGGAGAAGAAGAAGAAGAAAATTTTAACATTCTTTGAAATTTCACTTTGTTTAATGTTTGTCATCTTGTGAAGGCAGCGGAGGACAAAATGTCAGACCTGGAGAAGGGAATGGTCAATATTATTACTGTTTTTCACAAATACTCGGGTCACAGAGGCAAGCTGAAGAAAGCAGACCTCAGAGCACTGATCAACAACGAGATGGGCAATTTCATAAAGGTAAGATTTGGGATCTAAAATGTCAATGTGTTTACTTAATCAATTTTAAAGCATTACAATTAGCAACAATGGGCTCTTTGCCATTGCATTACTTTGCATTATTGCATTATTCATCTCAAGATTTCCAATAGCCACTCAACTAACTGTGGATTGTCATAAGTACACATGGAAACATTGCTGAATTCCATGGTATTTTCTTTTTTAATGCACTGTGTTTGAAGGTATGGTGAAAAAAATGTATCAGAAATTGTATCATCTTCTGGCTAAATTGCTTTATTTATCACGAGAGTATGAATGATCACCTCGCAGACACGATGATATCCTCGGCATCCCATTATCGCCGTAATCGATTGTTTGAGGAAGTACAGAGCCAATCGTCAGCATCCATTAGCATTTGCCAAAGATGTCGACACACTTGTTCAAGTTGTTGCTAGACAAGCCAATATCCTTTGTGAATACATACTGACTGTAAGTTGCCTTAAAGTGCAAATGTTACGGTGTAACCTTTTGCTGATTACACTAAATACGTGTTAGTGTAGACGTTAAACTAACACTTATTTTCCTTGAAACAAAAAATGTGTCCACAGTGTTTGAGTAGTTATTCGATCTGCCAGAAGAGGGAGACAAATGCTCGTTTTGAAGGTTTAAATCTAAGAGCTTTACTTAAGCTATATTGTAACTTATTTATTTATTTGGACAAAAAGCAAACACTATTATTAATTGTGATTTGATTTTAACAAGATTTTTGAAAACCTCAGTGGGTCATTGGAGATGCAAGATTTTATTTTTCTAAAACTTTATGTTTCTGTACATTTTACTTTTCCTTACTCCTTCCTCTGTTCAGAAAATCCAAGACAGTGAAACTCTGGACACGCTTTTTGCTGACCTCGACCAGAACAAGGACCTGGAGATTGACTTTCAAGAGTTCATCGCCCTCATTGCCATGGTGACCTCAGCATGCCATGAACTCTTTGTCCCTAATAAGCACAATTTCTAACCAGTCTTGCTTGGGTTTGGTCCCAAAAATAGTGTATAGTATATAGTATGCACTAGCCCATCTTATTCTGAAAGCAAGAGAAACAATCTAAATTTTGTAAAAATGATTGGATGATTATAGCCACTTAGTGCCACAGTGCATTTTAGAATATTATAACCAACCTTTATTGTGAAATAATTTGTGGAAATGTCATTAAACTGCAGTCACATTTTCTGTCTCGACACTTCCATTCATTGGCTCGTATTACATTGCATGAAATTCCAAGTCTCCCAAGAATGTTCAAAGGCTGCAGCAAGTACTCTCCAATTCCACTACAGAGTGATTAATTCTGGAAAAAAAAGATTATGTTGTGACTATTATGGCTTCTCATGTAGCATATATAGTACTGTCCATTGTTGTGCAGAGTAAGTCCAATAAACTGTCTTGGCCCATGGCCCATGAAATTTTGTGATGTGAACACAGTTGGAACCGTGACATTGTGCTGATTCTCCAAACTTGAATTTTAGAAACTTCTCTTAAAGGGAAGGTCTCAACTTTGCTTTGCTGTTGATCTGAAAATTTGGGCCAAAAAGTCTTCAGTTTAAAGTTCTCAAAAACTGAGTTTTTACTGCCTGGAGTCAGGCATCCACTCTTTCAAGGACTCCTGCTGCTTCATCGTGAACCTGATAGCAGTAGTTATATGTCCATTGTTGATGTAACAGTATGACTGAAATTTCAGTTGGGATGACAGTCCAGGCCCCGAGCAATCTAAATAGCAACATTTAGAGAATCTCAAATTGCCACCACCGAGGTTTGAAGAGTCGCAGACAGGAGAAGAAACGCGACACATTTTGGAGTTGTGGCTCTTACTGCTTTACACAGTTTTAATACACTGTACACAATGTGGGCTGGCAGTCCGGCAAAGCCTCACAATTTACCATGAGACAGGAAGTTATTGCTACTTAACCCAATGTCCTCTGATCTTCCACATTCTTGATGGTGTCTTGCTGTTAAGTCGTCTGGATGCCCTGCTGTCAACAGGAAATGACACATTCTGCATATTGATATGATTCTGCCACCTGTTTGACTGTACCCACAATAAATACAACCTGAAATTCTTGAGATCTCGATAATATGATATTACATTGTGAGAAGACAAGTATGGAGAACTCGATGTTTTGGAAGAACTTACGTTTGTGCTTAGGAAATGATTATATGCTTACAGTACTACAGTATGTTGCACCAGTTCTATTCTGCAGCACTATACAATGCAATGAGAGTCCTATCCTGTAGGCAAAAGGAAATAAAGGTAATATGAGAATGATCTGGTAGTATCTAATGATATTCTTCTGTGTTTTTGTACTGTTGTTAAAAAAGTTCTGTGGTATACACTGACTTTTAACATTATTCTGCCATTTGTGCAAAATTGAAAGGTTTGGTAAACCGGAGGTCAATGGTTACTGCAACTCGTTGACATTGACATTAGTATTATTATTATAATTTCAAATTATTTACGTTTTTTTTTCTAAGTGTGAATTTGTAAAGTGAAATTGTTCACAGCAATGGAATTTAAAAGCAGGCAGAGTTGTAAGATGTACTGATCCCACACCAGGAGTTTCCATAACAAAAGTTTACAGACTGCATCAAACAAAACAGTCCTGTGTGGAAAATTGTGTTAACAGCCAAAGTCAACAGGGGGAGTCAAAGGGTAGTACACAAGTGAACGGAACACAAAGGGGGTCAGAGACTCTTTCAACAAAGTAATGAGCGGTGCAGTAAGTCAATCACAATTGCTGGCAGTATTAATTTAGTTTGCAACTAAGAAGCTTGAAACTTTATTTTGTTTTGCATTTACAATAAATTCAGACAGAGAAAACCACTTGCAACGATGATTGCAAAAAGTGATTTTAGAATTTTGTATTTGTGTTTTTCTGTTTAGGTTTTTGAACAAAATATAAGACTTTTAGAAAATATAACTTTTAGAACAATTTGTGGTGTCTTTGGTTGTATAGAATAGTAGCAAGATCATTAAAAGAGCATTAAAAGATGTCCCATGTTGCTGTTAAAATGCTAGAGAAAAATGACACGAAATGGAGAAGTGTATTAAGAGAAATGAGAAAAACAAAATGCTTCTCGTTACACGAGTTTCAGTGATGATACACACACATATACAACAAAAGAGTCAAAAGAGGCACACACACCTAATTGTCTTCTCTGAATGAGGAGCCTATCTTGTCGAGAGAGTTTCACAGGGTCTCTTCCTCTTCCTCGTGCTGCTCTGCTTGTTCTCGGTCTAAACGTTGTGGTTCTTAGGGGAACAGGCGTGTAGGTTTCACAAGTCTAACGGTTGGGGTTCATTTACAAGTCACACTGTGTTGACAGTGCTGTTGATAGATAAACTTGTGCAGGGAGTTATGGGGTTTTCAACACAGCTTAGCTGTAACCATGCACACATCCATTCTCTCTCAGTTGAGCATCGTGGCAATATGGTCCAGTTCTAAAATTTGACAGTAGCCATAGATCATCTTGCATTTGCACAAATGTGGAAATTAGAGAATTTGCAGGGAGTGGCATGAATCACAGAGAAATGTCCATGGTGATGACAAGAAAGGGCCGGTCTTTAGTCTTTATTCCTTCCTGTAATGATATCCTCCTTCCTCTTCTCTGGCACCGAGCAGGGTGAAAGGTCAGGTGAAGGTCAGAGGTCATGCAATAACAACACAACAGACTCAAAAGTTGTGACGTGGGCAACACTTCCCAGTACCACGCCAAGTCACTGCAAGCGTGGCAGGACTGAATCCCGCTGTGGAAACAAATGCAGGGACGACTAAAGAAACTTTCTTTAGTGTGAGTGTTTCTTTTTTGCCAAGAAAGAAACTGTTGAAATGGAGTGGAAAAGAAATAGAACATAAGGATCAAGGACGACCTTTTGATCCACAGAGTTTCATTGAAAAGACTAATTGCATAAGAGACTTTGTGCCCATGGGTTTCTGTGTCTGACCACTGTGTGTTTGAAGCCATAAGAAAGCAACATAAACTCCCCAGTCAGAGGCCTCAGCAGGACCAAGCAGCAGGAGGGAGCTTGAGTGAACTTTCCTTATGGTCCTGACTATTACTGGAAGATGAATGCAACTGTAATTGGTTTCCAAAAAGGCTGACGACAAGGGGCCTCGAATCGGGTTGCTCCTGTCTGAAAACCCGGTCAGCATCGCTTGTCTCGTTAACACGAGACAAGCGATGCTGACCGGTTAATGCCTCAAGTTAACGCCTGCCTTTCAAAAGTGCATACATAAAAACGCTAAACTTGAAGCTGCAGTCAGTTTCAGTTTAGGTAAATCACCGTGCGACGGCTGAATAATTGATTTGCGTCCACTCCACCCAATATTTTGCACATTCTGTCAGAAACACCCATATCTACATATTTATTAGGCCAAAAGCGCTAAATCGATTCGGTGCGCAATTTTGCCCCGAGTGACGGTTGCAATCTGCATTGCCCCTTCTTAGCAGGTCAAATACATCACTAACTGGAGTGTGTAATGACATTTCTGGGTGTTTTTTCGTGAGTAAACTTTAGTAAATCAGGCCCTTAGTCTAATTTTCATTGAAATGCTCTGGGAGCTAAGTTTTGCTTGACACCCATATGAAGTTGATGAAATGTGTCAGTGTGATTCTCTTTGGATACTCGAACCTTAGTGTCATACTAAGGGTGTTATGAGGTGTCTCAATTTCGGGTGGACTAAATATGATGTCACTGATGACCTCGGCATGAAACGCACGGCCCACCTCTGCAAGTTACTATATTGAAAATGTAATAGTAGTAACTATCTCAATTACTTTATTAAAATAATGTAACTAATTACATTTGATTACATTTTAATTACTTTTCTAAATTTTGAACAAATAATCTCAACTGTAGACCTGAAAACTCTTAAGCTTCCAGGAACCATTAATATTCTACCTTACAGAATAGCCTTCTTAACAACTTAGCATTGCTTAGCATTGCTAAGTTGTTAAGAATAGCCTTCTATTAAGTATAGCTAAACCCCCTCTACATCCACCAAGCAAAGCATATAGGGCTAAATAACGTTGTTATTATACTTTAGCAGCACAGCGTGGCATGCGGGAGGTCGGCATGTCTTCCGCATATTCTTTTATGTGACTAGCACTAGCTGCTGCTTGATGACTGCTACAGTCTTTCAGATGTTGCATTTTGCTGTTGTCGTGACAGGAGTACCAATGAAAAGCATCTGAATAGTTTCAAACTTTCGTCTTTGATAGGAAACAGAAAGGGACGGTGCTTGGGTCAAGCCAGTGCATGAGAAAACCATTCAGAGCAACAAAAATAAAATGATTTAACATAAAGCCCATTATTTAATTATTTAATGTTGGTCAGATGCAATTCAAATTGTAAGCATAAATAATTCAACAAATTACTGTAATTTAATTACAATTTTTTTCACGTAATATAACTGATCACAATTGCCTTTATTTTGTAATTAAATTACAAAACAACGTTACATGATTTTCTGTATTGTTTTTCTGTCTTTACTTGAAATATTAATAAAAATTTGCCTCAACTCTCATGAATCTATCAACCTGTCTGCATCTGTGTTGTAGCAGCCCAACGCTGATGCCTTGCCAGCCAGTTTTTTCTGTAGTGTGCATGCCGCAGTCTCCGCAACAATCCACCGTGCACGTACAGACATGCAAATAGTTGCAGGGAACAAAACCGCAGCAAATAGGCAAGCAGACATACAAATATATCTGGATTTTAAATACATTAATGATATTAGGATGGAATCTACAAACCATGATATGCTGGTCAGTACGTCTGAAACAACCCTGTTTCATGGTAAAGTTCCATGACGTTGTTGGTGATAATGATGATGACAATGATGGTGAAATCCATTTTACTGGGCAACAATCTGCACCCGTGATGCCTGACACTCTACCAGCATGATGATAACAGTCAAAACTTGAAAATGAGCACTTAGTGGCAAACACCTACCATGACTTACACACAAGGCTAACCATGAAACACTGCTGGTTGATTTGAGATCAACCACAATAGCCCATTTTTCCGCAGATAGGTAGAGGTACATTTTTTTTCCCTGTACAACCGTCGATCTGTTGTAGTTGGGGACATTTGTGAGTGCCAACCACCGATGCGTAAAAACTCATGTTGCCTTTCTGACCGTCTGAAGGCGCTCATTAGTGGCCTTGCCGTGGTTTTAATTGTGATAATTATGTGGCTTCCTGTATGTGTGTGTAGGTGGCCTTGTGCAGGTATGTGGTAGGGGAAGGAGAGGGGCTGGGCAGTGCGCTCCCTCTCCCATCGCTCCGTGTTTGAGACAACATGCAGACTAGAGTAGGTGTGACTTATGTCTCTTATCACCTTTGCTCTGACAAAGTGTAGACAGCCATGCGTGGGTGAGTGTGTGTGTGTGTGTGTGTGTGTGTGTGTGTGTGTGTGTGTGTTGGTGGTTGGGAACTGAGGTCAGACAGGGCATAAATAAAAAACCCGTAGCCCCCAGCCCCCCCACTATCTCTCTCTCTCTCTCTCACACACACACACACACACACACACACACACACACACACACACACACACACACACACACACCAGTGCAGGATAAACGCAAACTAAACCACATAATGGTGACTGCTGTGGTCCAACTGGCCTTTTGTGCTGTTAGCATACAAACATACATGCATATATATGTATGTACCATTACCATTCGATTGTGATGCCATTTATGTTTCGAAGATTGTCACAAGCTAAAAGTTGCTTTAAAAAAAAAACAACAACAACCAGTGAAAAGATGAAGTGTGGCTTTGACTCTCTGTACCTTCTTCACCATGGCTGGGATTTTTTCATTTGTTGTCGCTTCTTTACTAATTTACATCCATTTCATCCATTTCATCCATCCATCCATCCATCCATCCATCCATCCATCCATCTCCTGCCACCACTTTCCTTGCACTCATGCCTATTGGGGTATTGGAGCCAAGCTGTAAGTTGCATTGCACCCTGGACAAGATTGTTAAGGAGAGACACACAATCATACAAACTCACAATCACACCTACGGACAATCTAGACTAGAGCTGCCAGTTACCCTGATGTGCACGTCTTTGTCTTGGCAAGAAGAGTACCAGAGAAGGATAAAAGTAGAAGAGAATGCTTGTAGCGGACACTGGGAGAACACGAAAACTCCACTTGTAAAGGTTCCAGACCTTGCTTGGAATCAAACCCACAACCTTGTTGGCTGTGAGGCAGCAGTTCCAACCGCAGCACCACCACCACGTCACCCTATTCATTTTCTCAAAGGTATTTGCAAATGTTCATTGGTGCTCAAGAGCTTTGAATGAAGTATACATCTCTACAACAAGGTTGGAGTGAGTATAATTATTGATGTTGACGCTACTTTGAGTCTTGCTACTGGCAGTCAAGTTAATGTTAAATTATTATTACTATTTGCCTTTACACGAGTACATTTTAACAGCAGGGATGTTTAGAAATGTGTATACTCTACACAGTGCTCTATACAGCAGAACATTAGCTGAATCATGAAGAGCTCAGTGTATTACCATTTCCAACACAACATTCCAAACAAAATGTGTTTGTTAACATGGAGAATCTTCGTCTCTTTGTCCACTCCACTTCCTCACCTTCTGCCTGTGTCAAGGAATTCTACTGGACTTGCTTGTTTCCCAAACGTGTGGCCCACTTCTCCTTGAGGGGACGTGAACAGATCAACACACCTGACCGTGAGGTGCACCTCCAAAAATAATTATACACAGCAGGCTTTACTGCAGGGATAGCGAGTGCACTCACGCAGATGCGATGAGGGACGGGGCTGATGGACGCCGGTGGGTTTCCCAGATTTAGTCACACCGACTTGTGCCTTGACACGCACCGCATTTTTGAACAATGCCGGAGTCCTTCAAACGGTAAAGATCCTATTTTCCCACTCCGTCTGAGTCATGACATCCGTCACTCCAGCATCAATCTCTGTTTAAACCGTCCCATTTTACACAAACAGCTGTGTGAGACATGGTCATAACTATTCTTCAACAGCTATGATTGGTCACAGAGATGGACGCCTAGTAATAGCCAACTTAAAAGCAGGAAGTCAAAATAAAGACGTGTCATTGGGGGAAAGTCCACAGATTTGTGGCAACACTCAGTTGTACTTGTTTAGTTTTTCACTTTTCCTTTTAAGTTGGGTGGACAGTGTATATTATCCCAGTGATCATGGATTGAACATGGAGACACACTATGAAATTCCACTCTCACTTCAAGAGTGAGTGGACTAAAGCTTCCCTTGACTTGGCAATAAAATAACTACTAAGTCATAGTGAAGGCCTTAAAAAGTCTACCCCTATGGCAAACTGTCTTAATCTAAGACTCTTGGCATCTTTCAGTTCACTCTTTGGCTGTCACACTGCAACCAAGTCCTTCCCAAAACAAGAGCATTTCTGAATATGAAAGCTTCCAGAACACAGTGTATGGAACCAGCCAGCCAGGTTCTCAACCTTCTCAAAGGTCAGTGTTGGAAATAAGTGGATGCACTTCTACATGTCATCCCTTGGATTTGTTTTACTTCTAAACATGAATGAATCAAAACAACGACCAAAAGGACCCGATGCAAGCTTTTGCAGCACACGGTTTGACTGACAGTAGGTGTTGCTACTTTCACAAATGTCCTCTTCCTCCAAAGAGGAAGTGCATCACTTCTGATGCATAAAGGGAGATTCTAGAGTAATTCTCTCTATAATTGAACGTATAAATTAAGGCGGTAAAGATGGTGGTTCATGTATCCATCAAAAGTTCGAAAAAAAACCCAAAACAAAACAGGAAAATACTGTGTTTTTCTTGGTCAGCTGGGTGTCTGGATCTGTAGCTGGTAAAAGTCTGTCTATCGAGAAACACAACTCAGATCTTTTCTTTTCTTTTTAAGACATTTGAGTTAACAATGTCTGGCTATGACAGCAAGAAAAATAAATTATGTCACGGTGGACAACTTCATTGGTGGCTTGAGCAACACGGCTACATTATTGGCAATCCTTGTTAAAGGTACAGTGTGCAAAATTCTGCCATGTAGTGGCTCCCTCTACTCAAGCTTGCCAGTGAACTACAGTGGCCTGCGCACACAAACCTGGATACCTTGCCCACCTTATTCTTCATTGGTTTATTTGAGGACGCGTTCACCCTAAATATGAAATGTGACGTCAGGTGAGCTGGATTGTCCACACCGGGCTTCCTTAGAAAGGCTAGGTAAACCATATTACTTTTATTATAATGTGACTATACACTTCTGTGTATATTTAAAGGCAGTATATTGAGCTTTTACTGATACAAAAATCAGAATCTGGTATAAATTTTATCGACTGGACCTTTAACCCGAGGAATTCTTGGCACATCCAATTACCCTTAATTTGAGTGCTGAGGTTGAAAAATACCACATTCAGACATTTACAGTTGTTTTTCCCACCATGGCTTTTTTTTCCCTCTTAAATCTGCTGCTGCAACTAACTCAGACAAACACAATGTTGAATGTTTGCACTGGCCCATAGGAACCCGGTGAATTTGTTTACATGGTGTAGCAACCCTGTATAGTATAACGTCCGTTTCTCCTTAAAGTCTGACAGGATTTGGGAGTTTTGAATGCGCCACCCCCACACCCCCTTCCCCATTCCCCTTTCCCCTTCCCTTGTCTTGGCACCTCTCCTGTCTACGTTTAGCGGAGCAGCAGTGCTGCCTGCCTGGTAATATTTAAAAACTCCACCCCAAATGAGCTTTCAATGACCTCCCCCCCTTCCATCTTCCCCTCCCCCTCTCTCTTTACTCCTCCTCTCGCAAACTCCCTCTGTCTGTCTGTCTCTCTCTCTCCCTTACTTTACACTTCTTTTCGCTCCGTCTGACTAGGAAATTATTCAGCATCTCGCGGGAGGAGTACTTTTTTTTCTTTTCCTTTTGCTTTATTTGTTATTATAATTTTTTTTTTTTTTTTACTTTTTTTTTTTTTTAATTTACTTTTTTTTTTTTTTTTAAATGAGCAGCCCTCACGCAAACTGTCCCCTCGCGGTAAGGATCGAGCGCGCCCGGGCGCGCGCGCGGACGATGCGCACTTTCGCCGAGGCCACACGATGAAAGCAACAGAGACGCGCGCGGGACATGAGATGGGCACCGTCCGTGGCCTCGCGCCGAGCGGCTCGCGGGGGGATCGCCGTCACCCGCACCACCCGCACCACCTCCACCACCGCCGCCGTGCGCGCTCCCTCTGCCTCGCGGCCGTGGTACTGGTAGCGACGGCGTCGCTGGCGCAGCTGTGCGCCGCCTTCAACCTGGACGTGGAGGAGCGCGTCGTGTTCGGCGGAGCGCCGGGCAGTTACTTCGGCTACGCGGTGGAGTTCTCCAGCGACTCGTCCAGGTAACCGGAGCCTCCGGGAAGGCTTCGACTTCCACTCAGTGTGTGTGGCGGTGGACAACTTTACCGTTGTGTGGTTGGTATGACAAGAATATTTTTGCGGTGGTGTTTAAATACTCATTTTATTAAACATAACTGCGAAAGAATATTATTGTGATACCAACTAAAACAATGGCCCGAGTTTGTCTACTCAAATATGTGAAGAGAAAAGAAAAGACATGAGTTGTGTTTCTCGATAGCGAGAGACTTTCCCCAGTTTAATGGACTTCACATAATAGTTAGAGTGACCAAGAAGTATCGTATTTCCCTGGTTCCCCTGTTTTGCTAGTTTATTCATTTTTTTGTACCCCTGCTTCTGCTCATAGAGTCTTTGTATCATAAAGAAAACACCCATGCGTGCTTGTATGTGTGGTCGACTGCATTGACAAAACTATTCTGTGACACTATATTCAATCATACAACGAAGTATTTAGAGGGTGTTGATGAACCTCTCTCTCTCTCTCTCTCTCTCACACACACACACACACACACACACACACACACACACACACACACAGTGGATTCCAGCCCAAGTATGATTGGAACCAGCCGTAAAGTTTTTCTGTGTGAATCGGGGGGGTTTCACCAAAAACGTTAGAAATATGCTAATCTTCCTCTCAATATAAATACTAAAGAGGGATGGACGGGCAGTCGGGGGATTTCCTGCAATCTGCTGTTGATAGAAAGAGCACGCTGGGTGACATCATGTCAAAGATCGGAAACCTACCTTCTTCTTCCCACTCAGATCTGGACTGTGTAGGGTGGGACACACATAGTCACGGTGTCAATAAACTGCGTGTGGTTCAGTTAAGGGACAACCCCTCAACACCCCCCAGAAAATAGCAAAATAAGAATCAGTCCAAGTTGTTGTCTGACCCAACAAGGTTTTGGACTCCAACCAGAAAAAACCCTAAGATCATTTTTCAGTGTCAGGGAAGTTGCTCCATTCACAAGGTCAAGGATGACCTCTGACCTCTGCGAGCCAATGTGTGAATCTATCCTTGTAAAAGACACTGCAACCTAAATTGCAGTGGAACTCCACAATATTATCTTTGCCACTGCCAGTGCACGGACATACGTTTGAATAACCAATGGTGACTTCTTGGGTTAAAACACCCAAAGAGGTGAAACCAGCTGGAAGCGCCTTATAAAACAGTGGTTATTTGCTTGTAAATGTCTCCCTGTAAAACACTGAAGAAAAGTTTTGTGATAACAGATAGTTGCGTCACAGCTTAAGCCTCCTGTCAACTTTGCCACGAGCTCCAAGAAATATTATTAGTAAAATATTTCTATGAAGGAAGGTTAAGCAAGCACTTAGTTCAGCCAACAGTGGGTCAGTAGGTCTCCCTTTGGTGCACCACGGAAATGTAAGATGAGTGCCGAGCAGAGAGTCAGTCAAGGTATCTAACAGTAGGAGAAACAACCTGAATAGCAAACCATCTAAATAGCAAATACTGCAATGAAAGACATCACCTCGTTGATAACATACCGCTGTTATCTATAGATGACCCTGTCTGCCCACTCCCATCAAATGATGTCACCATACAAAAGAAAAAAGGCTTTCAGGCAGACCACAAAATTTTCCACAATCTCAAATATTATCATGAAATATTTTCCCACCAAAAATATTTTTGTCTTTCCAAAGGTGTGGCTACATCAGGCAGACACAAACGGAAATGGATTTTATTTTTCAATTGTTTTTTTCCTTAACAAAGCTAAATAGTTGGTCTGGGTGGAACTGGGTCCGTGCAAAAGGTTAGAAAGTTGGTTGGTGGGTGACTGGATTTAATGGATTTGCATTTGGAGATTTGGTTCTGGATTGAGGTTTTGGTTCTAAATGTGTTTTTTTTTCTTCCATCACTGTATTTATATTGCTATACTCAGCAGCCCTGCAGTTATGCCAAAACAAGTTGATTGAAAGCACCAAAAATATATGTTTGCATTGAGTCGTTATTCAACAGTCCAAACCGCTTGTTTAGCTGAAACTCTGGCTCAGCCAGCTGATGGCAGCTGTTAGAACTTAGGGGACCTCTGTGGGTTGTGATGTCATCTGAAAACCCTGTTATAGACGCAGTAGTAAGAAAACATGCAGTTCATATCTGCTTCTTCTTTTTCTTCTTTATCGGATCTGTGATAACCTTCTTGGAACAGGGTTAGCAGCTTGCCTGTGTCAGGACTGACTGACCGCTAAGCCTGTTACACATTATCAACACTGTGTTTCTGCGTTCCACTGCTTAACATCCCCTCAGGGGGCTCAGAGTAAAAGTGATGTTATTGTAATGACTGTAGATAAACTCCTGTGAGGAAATTGGTCCAGGTTCTTCCTGTTGGCTTTGCTGCACTTGAAGCGGTTTTTAGACCTATTTGTAAAGGCTCAGGCATCTTTACACATTCATTCAGTAGCCTCACTTTAAGCTGACCAGCACCACAGTTAGACCTGCAGCTGCCGCGCAAATCTGGCTACACAAAACTGCTTGAGAAAACACTTTAGGTGAAACCAACGATGGCTGTTATGCAGTGGAAACAGCGTTTCTGGGAAATGTTCCTGAATGAGTTCTGTCTGCTGGTAGGATTTCTCCTGCATGCTGTCATGCATTAGAACAATTACTTGGCTGTTTATCTGTAGGGAGCCTTGTTGTTAGGAGTTGTTCTCGAAAGCTGTCTTTGTTTTTTACTGTTTCAGCACACATGTCTGGCTTAAAGGAACCACTCAAAAACTTGTTCACCAAGTTTTGTGGTTGTTTCCATGTCTTGGAACAATTTTAAGTTAGAAAACCTTCCAATGTTCAGCATAATGAGTTGGACATGTTGACCCTGGATTAGAAACCCTTTGTTTGCTAAAACATCTCATTGACTTAAAAGTCTGAAATTAATAATTGCAGGACAAGGGCTTTTAGGGCTGTTTAGGGAAATGTCAACAATCAACTTGTGTTTGCTATGCTTCATGAAAGCTTTATCTTTCAATTTAAATGTTGTTACTCCTCAATTTTCATGGTAAACCTTTGAAATGAACAATACATGCACTTTGTACTCTGCGTAAAGTGCACTAGCACTAACATCTGTCACAGCGAGCCAAAGACAAAGACGGTTTGTCACAAGAAAAAGGTGAAGTGGGAAGCGAAGTCAAGTGAGGAACAAGTTTCCACACATTTAAACAAACGGTCCAGTGTACTGGACGTTGTGAAATCCTTTGGCAGTATTACTGCAGTGCACTTAGACTAGAGTTGTTGTTTTTTTTGTTGATGAGAGGCGTTTTAACAACCATTGGAGTGACGTTTGGATCATTTTGTAAGTCCATAGTCATCTATGGACTGCTGGAAATCACAGGTTGGATGATAATACGACAGCCCCTGTAGTCTCAGCCTGGAGTGTAAAGTGGGTCGACAGTGAAAGTCACTTATTGCTAATTTTCAATCAGTTTATCAGTGTCAGTATTACTGGGCTAGCATAACAGAATGGAGACATTTAATCATGGACCTCCAGCAAACAAAAATTGTGCCAATTTAATGAACTCATATGTTGTTATATATATACACACACATGTGTGTATTGTCAAAACACTTACTGTATATATATTGCTTATTTGCTTTGGTTATATTTACATCAAATATATAGTCAAAGAGACAAGATATCTATCTGCTTATATAAGGATGTTTATCATCAGAGCAACACAAATAGAATCTCTTGAATCCCTGTTTAGTCAGGGCACAGTGTTAGGTTCAAACGAAACTGGACCCACAATGCAGATTTAACAAGCAAAGACTTATTAACTGAAAAGATAGAAAGGTTCAACTTTGGGAGTCAGTCCAAAAACACAGGGCTGGAAGAATAGCAGATAGGCAGGAAGTCACTGTCACTGACAAACTGGCAATGGCAAGATGATCAGACAAGGTTGAAATACAGGTGTAGAAGAGCTGAAGGCAATCAGGTGGACCAGTGGCAGGTGAGACAAGGGAGCAAGTGTAGCTGATCATGTCCACGATCCCTCCCAGGCCGGCTGTGAGACAGGGGAGACAGAAGACAACAGGAAGGAGGGAGGCAAAACAGGAAAAACAGCTGCAGATAGCAGATGCACACAGTAAGATGTTATTAAGTATTGTTATTAAAGATGATATCAGGAGACTTTTTGAAAAATTAAAAAGATTAATGACAGTAAAGACGACTCATGACATGCAGTATAGGCACATGTCAGAGTAACGCTCCTCATTAAAGTGTGACTTGTCTGCCTGCAATGTGGCAATGTGTAACTGCTTTCACTGCCTCGCAGATCCTTTAGTTGAAATGACACGCTGCCTCCTTGACCTCGCCGTGCCGCCGGCCGTCTCGCTGTTTTGCAGATGTTCCCGTTAAACGTGACTTCAAGGGAAGGAATTCTTCATCAGGTTTTAACAAAAGCGCTTTATCGCTCCCTAAAAAAACCCTCCAAAAAAACATCATGTTGTCTCATTGTTAGACAGTTTGTTCAGTTCCTGACAAGTGCTTTGAATTGAAGTAATACAAAAAATTGACGTGTGAAGAGATAAAAGCAAGCAAAGCAAAGTACTGCAATTTGAACAACGCAGTTTTGAAGAAGACCCCTGAAAGCCTCCTGTGATGTCAGTGGAGTGGCTGAGGAGTGAGTGCTGTATGGGGAACAAGCCTGTGCTTTTTCATCTTGTGTTTTCCAGACAATGTGGGGGATTGAAGGAGGCAACCAGAGTCTGTCTGGACCCTGCAAGTGTCAACAGTCACCCAAGTCTCAAGTTGTGCTCTTTGCTTTTTTGTTTAAGGCCATTTGAACAGGGCTGCCTTTCAGCCTTGAACATCATTCAACGTGCGCATGCACGTACGTACGTACGGATAATTTTTGCTGGTGTCAGTGAGCAACTGTACAGCAGGGAATAACTATGCAGAGACACCAGAATAGAATAGGATCAAATGCCTTTATTTATCCCAGGTTGGGAAATTTACATAAGAACTGCATACACAGTATGCTGTGGAGTATGTGGGTCGACACGGTGGTGTAGCAGGTTAGCGCTGACGCTTCACTGCAGGAAGGTTGCGGGTTTGATCCCAAGGCCCGGGGTGGAGTTCTGTCCCTGCGTGAGTTCCAGCTTCCTGCCACAGTCCAAAAACAACCACCTGAAGAAAATTAGGAACTCCAAATTAGCCGCAGGTGCGAGAGCGGATGTTTGTTTGCTTTCCTTTACGGCCCTGCAATGAAGTTGTGGAAACAACAACACAACACATGTATTGTCTGTGTGAGTTTTTGTGCTTTGAGATATAGTACTTCTTTTCATTATTTAGTCGTGCTACCATTGGCTGTTACTGTCAACTGAACCATAATCACAAGTTCTGATGCAACATCATCATTTATTACACTTAAATGAGCAACAATAATTGCAATCATGGGCATTTAACTTCATCGGTGATGTAATAATCCTAGCTGCTCTTCTCATGTTCCGCTTTAGTAGAAGTTTATTAAATTTGGCCCATTTGCAATGAGGAGATGGCAACATAAAAAATAAACATCACTTTGCTACTTTCCAAGGTTATCCTTTATTATTTTCAGAGTCTCCCGTTCAGTCAAAACAGTAAATAGAAAAGCACACTGCAAAAGTTATCTAACTAGAATAGAATATATGTACTTTATTGATCCCAAATTGGAACACTGTGCTGTTGCAGCAATAAAAACAATCCAAAACCCCCCCAAAAAACTCTACAGTAATTACAAGAAGAGTCAAGTGAATCTATATACAATAAACATGAACAAGATGTTCAATAGGCAGTCAATTGTGCAGAGGCAAGGTTTTATGAACCATTTGAGCAAAGAGTTTACGGTTGATGACGTTTGATTTGACATGTTTTAACTGACTTATGTTACCTTGCCTGGAAAAAACAAACAAGCCCACAACAAAACAAAGAAGCAAGAGCGAAGTTGTTGTGTGTCCAGTTTGCTCTAAATGAGTTGTATGCTCAATGAAGCAGTCCCACTGGAATTATGCTCCAGATTTTGCAGAAGCAGCCTGTGTAGGTCTTTGTCTACAGCTTTCAAACAAAACGCTCAGTTTTACCAACAAAAAGAGTTGTGCTTTTTCACCTTTTGAAAAAAAATCCAGAGAATAACACTGTGACTTGTTCCATAAGTCCAGAGGGCTTATATATATGTGTGTGTGTGTATGTGTGTGTATATATGTATATATATATATATATATATATATATATATATGTACACACACACACACACACACACACACACACATCCCTGAACTGTTGCACTGTCTGTACCTGCTCTGTGGAAAAAGGAATTACCGCTGTATCGCCATGGCTAACAACAGCAACTTCAGACCAATAGCTCCAACATCTGTTGTTATGCAATGTTTTTAAAAAAAAAAAAATCATCGTCATCATGCTTAAAGCTGCGGTCGCTGCTGTTTCCGGACCCTTTTGAGTTTGCTTATAAGCAGGAGTGTTGAGGGTCAGACTGACTTTTTAACCATTAAACTAACAGAAAGGTCAGGTTTATATCTGCTTCAACTGACGTAACACACTAGCACATACTTAGTACACATGTACATACTTTATATTAATCATGCATGACAAACTAACCTGGTGTGAACGTGTAGACTTTAACTGTGGCAGATCTGCTCAAAGAAGTAAAGAATATACATTTATATGTTTTCTTTCCACCCCACTTAGTACTTGAACACAACATTAGCTATGGCATGGCTGTCTGGTGTCGCACCTTAGTTGGTAAAAAAAAGCCAGCATCGATTATGATAACACAGTGGTCGGCCATCTCTTCAGTGCGTCTTCTGAGAAAGCGATCAAATCAAATTTGAACTCTCACCATTGGAGTGGACATAAGAACAAACTCATTTGTCTCTTCACCTCATTACACTCTTACTACAATCACTGCATCCCTCAGCTGGATGGAGCAGCAGGAATCTTATCTTGGTCTTAAATGACATTTTACTCAGTATTTATCACCCTCAGCCTTGTTTTCTGGGGTTGGGGTGGTTTTATGTTTTACTCTCAGTGTCCCTCTCTTACATTGTGCTGTGCTTGTCTAAGGTCACATGCTGAATGTATTTGTGCAATATGCTTTTTCTGGCAAGATTCAGTGTATTCTGTGTGTTTACACTGTGCTCCTGCTGGGAAAATGCAGCTGTTCCTGCCACTTTTACACCCGAGACAAATTCCCTTTCAGTAAAATAAAGTTTCATTTTATCACCCAAAAACAGTAGCACTACCCCTTAAAAGCAGCACTCACGCTTTAATGAAGTGAGGTCGGCCCTCCGTGCTGCAGCTTCATCACGGCTGTTAATTGTTGTGTGAAAACTGCTGCTCATTTTCTCTCTTGCTGAGGCTTAATGACCAATAAAAAAGAATGGGTCTAATGTCTGCTATATAATATAAAGTATATAATGAGGGAAAAGCCAAAGAAAAACTTAAGAATTGCAACAAACGCTTTTTTTATTTTTTATTTTTTTTTAAAGATCAGAATTATTATCTTGAGCAGCTGCCTGTTTGTTGGTGTCGCTTACAGTTGCATAGTCAGTTACATTTTTCTCTCTCTTTTTCTTTCTGCAGCATTTTAATTGGTGCACCTAAAGCCAATACCAGCCAACCCAACGTCACTGAGGGCGGAGCCGTGTATCTGTGTCCCTGGAGCCAAGCAAACTGCACCGTGATCGACTTTGACAAGCAAGGTGAGCTCGCGTGGTTCCACTGGAGTTTGCATCAAACTGTATCATGTGACAAGCTCGAAATTGTTCCAGGACGTTAAAATACCAGTTGTTCTTAACTGCAACGCTCAGACTGTTTAGAGTTCATGGCTGCATATAAACTTATATGTGTCACTAAGCAGCCATAAAAGTAGAAGGGGCAGCATCTTAAGTCAAGCACTGTCGCACTTGACCCCTGGGGTCAGAAGAGGCTGACCCCCCCTTCGCCCCCCCTCCCCGGCAGTGCCTCCACATCCGAGTGGCAACAACGCTGTCTGCAGGATATCCACCGCAGCCGAATCGAATTTCAACAGGGGGAACTTTCGCTGCGCGACTCACTTCTTCCCAGTCGCTGTCAGAAAATAGTTCACAACAACACCGCATTTCAGGGTCCAGTGTGTAGAATTTGGCTTCATTTATGATTTTGATATTGATAAAAGCTTAACATACAGCCCATAAATACATGAATAGAAGCGGATACTCGCAGTACAATAAACGCAATTTGGTTTTCATACCCATAGAACAGTTTTTATATGCATATTATTCTTATATGTATAAGAAAAACCTGCATAAATATTTCAATTCCAAATTTATTCAGACATCACCAGATAAGTCCAAGTGACCTTTGGCCTCTGCAATGACAAGAGTTGTTCAAAGTAGAGGCCATTGGCTTCCAGACATTGACGTGCACAGCAAACTATGGCTGGGGTTAACATTTGTTACCTCAACACTTGTTGATGTTACATTCATGAGCGTAACGCCACCTGTTGGAAAAATATGGTACAACAGTGGAGTGTTATCGTCATTTGATAAAACTTTCAAAGAGGTATTTATATGTATATAAGTGCTTATACAAATTGCATATTTATGCAAGTTTTCTTTTCCTGATGCGTGTTTACATTGCTTTGGCTGACTCTGTACATTGAACAAGGGTCTTGCTCCCAGTTAGCTGCCATCTCTCACCGCCATATTTCCAAGGAAGCCTAGTGTGGACAATCCAGGTCGCCTGACAGCGTGTCTGGTATTGAGGGTGAACGCTGGTGTCCTCAAATAAACAAACGAGGACTAAGGTGGACGAGGTATTCAGGTTTGGGTGCGCAGGCCACTGTAGTTTACCGGCCCGCTCGGGAGAGGGAGGGTGAGCAAATGAGCACTGCAATCTAAAATGTAACCGCTTGATGTTGCTGTGTCAACTCAAAATCTCCGCACTGGACTTTTAACATATTCTCGCTTTTTCTCGGCCTGTAATCCATCCATCAGCTGTTTTTAATTTAGAACCGGACCTTTGCGTCGCTCCTGTTCTCGACATGTTAAAAGTGTAGCAGGGTTTCCATTTTTTGGGTCATGGGGGTTTTGTGCGTGCAGTGTTTTCTCAGTCAGGCCTTTGATTTCCTTGTTGGACTGGAGCCCAGAGTCAAACTCTTTAATTAGGGACAGAGTCATTATAGAGCCAAGGACCCCAGTGGAGGCCATGGGGCTGCCCATCGTCCTGCCAGGGGAAAATAATCACCTCCATCAGAGGGAACGCAGGAAGTGATAAGGAGCCACCGTTTAAGGATCACAGTGCAGCGCTGCTTGTTTGCCTCCAACTCGCTGATACCGACCGGCAGTTTACGCAGACTGAGAACAGTGGCCATGAAAAGTCTGCGCACGTAGATACACAAAAACACACTGTTTACAGAGCGCCTCTTAAACGTGATGCATATTGAAGCGAACAGAGTGCAAAACCACACGTGCGCTCACACTCAGACACACCCACACCCACCCACCCACACACACACACACACACACACACACACACACACACACACACACACACACACACACTTATTCTTTCACATTCACCAGCTTTCCCCCCCCATTACAACCTCTCAAGATTCATGGTGTGTTTGAGGACGCGGACCAGACCATTAACCCAACAGGCGCACTGTGTGCTGCGCCAACAGAGTTTAATGTCACCACTCTGCTACAAACAGCAGGAGGATATATATATCAGAAAATAACACAGCCACAGAGCACGGAGCCTGTCGCTCAATAAAAACGTGAAGTGACTTCCCAAGGATGCAGAAATGCAAAAGAGAAGAAGACCTTTGTTGATGTCAGCTGCCGGAAATCCAGCAGGAATTTCAGAGATGACGGGAAAAGGCTATCGCAGTTATTTACTCGTTAGAGATGGTTTGCCAAATTTGAAACAGTATTTTTTTTTTTCTTTTTTTTTCTTTTTTTTACTGTGTGCGATAGAAACCCAAAGATAACGCGGCACATTTTGTCTGGCCCTAAGTTCTGCCAGAACTTGCCCAGAACTGCAGTCACATTCAAAATACTTCTGTCAGATTTTTTTTCCAGATTAAATGTCATTACAACATGTTTCTTACCGTCGGAATACACACACACACACACACACACACATACATACTCCAGGGTCCCCTCCTCCACTTGCCAGGGCCTCTTGTTGAAAGAGAGCCTGACAACGAGCTACAGCCGTTACAGGGTTACAGTAAAAACAAGGCCCACGTCCCTTTGAGCTGCTTGATGTCTGCCATAGCACAGAGGAGGAATTAAGTCGTCAGACTTTTAGGAACGAGACCATAAAATATCCATGTAATGGGGGGCGGGAACATGTGGGACGCTCTTAACTAAAGCCTTGACAGCTCCAACATTAGGGGCCAATGACAGGACAGGGGGTTGGTGAGGAGGGTTAACATTTTACTCAATATTTATCTCCCTCAGCCTTGTTTTACATTGTGCTGTGCTTGGCTAAGGCCACATCATGCTAAATGCATTTGTGCAATATGGGGACATGTGGGACGCTCTTAACTAAAGCCTTGACAGCTCCAACATTAAGGGCCAATTAAAGGACGCGGTCGGGGGAGGGGGGAGGATTACTGAATATCTCAGTATAACTGCATAGGTTGGCTCTGAAGTTTGTTTCCTTTCCTCCTTTTTTTCTTCTGCAGGCGATCAGTATTTCCATATAAATGACATAAACACTCAGGTGGAGTTCAAGTCCAACCAGTGGTTCGGAGCTACTGTGCGTTCCCATGGTAACAGCATTCTGGTAAGCACCAGCTGAGATTGTTCTGCCAACCAGGTGAAAACTTTTTTTTTTTTTTTCCTCCGTGATGATGTCATCATGACATAATAATAATTGTTCCACAATTTGCTGTTGCCCTTTTCAGACCTTAAATAATAAAATAATTTCTATTGTTGTGGTGGCAGTTCTGACTCCATGTGTTAGTCAAAAATGAAACTTTTTGGGGTTTTTTTTTTTTTTTTGTTTGTCATTAAGTTTGTTCTGCTGAAAATGGAAAGATTATTTGGAACTATGTTTTTGACACAAAATAGTGTTTGTGCCCAGTTCATACTTGATAATAATAATAATATTGATAATAATAATAATAATGATAATAATGATAATAGTAATGATAAAAGCTTGTGTTATGTCTTTGTGTGCTCTCCAGGCATGTGCTCCTAGGTATTGCTGGAGGACAGAGCATGACACCCCCTTCGCCGACGTCACGGGCACCTGCTACCTCTCTGTAGACGGCCTCAAAACATTTGTGGAATACGCCCCCTGCAGGACAGGTGAATTATACCGTCGATGAGCCCCAAATGTGGCATTAGTGTACATGCCTCACTGCTAAGGTGAGAATAGAGTAGAGTAGAATGCCTTTATTTATTCCACTTGGGGAAATTTGCATAATTACAGCAGCATATACAGTGTGAAAAAAATGAGATGAATTAAAAAGCAATTATCTATAGTTCAACTTACTGCTCAGCGGTTTCCATATAAATTGGACTGTTTTCATTGTAAAGTACTACAGTCAAATAGCTACTGATGTTTTACCTTGTATATATGCTCTCTAATCAAGTAAACTGTGTCCTTATCAGAGTGGAGTGATTCACGTTGTCATGAACATTTATTAGTGTTTTGCCATGTTTTGTGCAGAAAGACATGGGCCTGCTGGCCAGGGTTACTGTCAGGGGGGGTTCAGTGCAGACTTCACCAAGGTAAGATCAACATTTCTTTCCTGTTATATAACTTCCCTTTTTTTGTTGCTGCAGAGATTCTACAGTGTATATCATGTCAGTGGAGTTTGTTTAAAGTGCAGGTGACGCTCAAACTCCTAATTTCTTCATTTCTTCATTCGGATCCCCATTCGCTTCCACTGCTGTGGTGGCTAATCTTCCTCATAAAATAAAAACAAGCATTACACAGACATATAAACATACAAACATACATACACACACAGTTACTGAACCTAGAAACATACATTACTTCAGTACTTCAGTACAGTACAAGGCATCCTCAACCTCTCAGTATTAAAAGTAAAGAGTAAAAGACCGAGTCAACTGCAGGAGAAAAGATTCAAGAGTTGTAAGACTGTATATCTACACTTATGACTACTCTACCCCTCATGCTGTGCTACTGTTGTGTGTTACAGGAAGGGAAGGTTGTGCTTGGAGGACCCGGCAGTTTTTACTGGCAAGGTGAGCGCACCAAGACAGCGCGTCGTCCTCCAATCAATTCCTCGTCTGGGCAAAACCTGAAAGAATGTGTGAAGGATCTTCCATTAATGACGGAAACTGACGTCCAAGTCACACGGGTGGATATTCACCCCTGACCTTTGTCCTGTTTTCTCGTCTTCCATCCCGTCCCTCAGGTCAGCTGATCTCAGCCACCACTGAGGAGATCGTCAAGGCCTACTACCCATCGTACTTTCTGCTCTCAGTCGCCGGGCAGATTCAGACCAGACAGGCACAGGGAAACTATGACGACAGCTACCTGGGTGAGAGTGCACCTGAGTTTCAATGGACGGGCCATTTCCAGATGTAATAAATTCATTTTGCTAGTCTACTTCCAACATTAAACAAAGGCTGAACAGCACCACTGCCTTGTGATTGGTGCTGTTCCCCCACTAGCTAGCGCTAGCGCTCAAACGGCTTGTTTCGGTGCAATAACACGGAAGAAGTTACTTGTTGTCATGCCAGTAATGCAAGAAGACATGTTAAAGAGCTGAAAATACACCTTTTAGAATTATTACAGCGAGTAGATTGATGTGTGTGTCACCCCAAAAACTACCCGTTATGTGTTAGAACCCGCCTTGGCACTGGTGAACAGTTCTAAACACTTCAACTCATTATTTACGTCTGTTTGTCATCAGCACACTATTTCATCAGCAGAGCGGAATGAAATAGTTTGAAACCCCTTCTTTTCTCTATATTTTAAATGCTATTTGTGATGCGGTGTGAAGTAAAAAGGAGCCCGTTAAAAAAACGACTGATTGAAAATTCAAATCAATTTGGAAGATACTTGTATGGGTGTGAATGCAGGAAATATTTCAGGATTTTCCCAAAGTCTCCTCGTGAAATTCACTCCCCCCGGAGGGAGCATTCTTTCCCTTTTGGACTTGCTTTTCCACGAACACCTGTCCAGTCAAAATGATTTTACAGTGAAGATGCCAGCTTGTGACCTTCACTTAAAAGGCAGAATTCCTTTTCATATAAAAAAAACAACAACAAAAAACAGTAGATAATATTAAGTTGGTTCACAGTAACTACAGGTAACTTCACTGATTATTCACCTTTATCTTCTAACTCCAGGTTACTCTGTGGCTGGTGGAGAGTTCAGTGGGGACGATGAGGAAGGTAAGGGACAAAGTGACAGTGCAGAGAATACAAAATGCGCAGTCGACTGGGTTTGGTGACCCCAAAACACTCTGTCAAATATTTACCTGTTGTGCATGACGGTGGGAAAAGCACCAATGAATGTTTCTAAGCGCCTATCCCGTGGTGGAACAAATAATTGCACAAATGATTAAACAGTGTTGCTGGTGATTGATCACAGCTCCTATTGAGCCTGTTCATCAGTCTTGATAGTGGCTGGTGACCTCTCCTGACCTTTCAGCCCTTCTGTGTCCTCCGACAGATTACATCACCGGAGTCCCGAAAGGACTCATGCTGTACGGTCTGGTAAGGAGTTTCGTCATGCCTTTGATTATAATGGTCAAAAAACAAGCTGAGCTGAGCTCATCATAAATAGGCACCAACACTCTTAAACAAGCCATTGTAGAATGAATCATCTTTTCATTATTATCCAGGGGTGTGCAATCTTTTTGACTGGTGGGCCACAATGGCTTCTAATATTTGACAGAGGTTCTGGAGCAGGAGCAGATGGATTTTAGAAATATAGCCACACTGGCATTTCAGCCTGACTGAGCCTCAGTGATGAAGAACTGCTTGTGATGCTTCTTCTACTAGTTTAACTACCTACAGGTTGTTCCACTACCCTGGCTGTTAACGACTGTGGTTGCTGTAAGCAGTCGAGTGACTAATGTCCAAGATTAAAAAAAAAAGAAAAAAGAACAAAGTGTGAGCTTTGCTGCTGTGTTTTCTTTTTTGAATGAAGTGAATGTGGCAAAGCCTTGTTCTGGCAGAGCTGCAGAATTGTTGTTTCAAAGCTCTTATTAACTGGAAGACTGATTTTGTATTTAGTTAGGTGCCACTAAGGCAGAGGTAGGACAACTTTTTGACTGGTGGGCCACACTGTTTTTTGTAAAATGTGACTAAGGTGCTGGAGCAGGAGCGGATGGATGGAGTGTTTTGGTGACCCACCTCACAGGAGAAAAAAAATCTATCATGAGTCACGTAGAAAACATGTGCTTTAATGTCAATTGAAAATGAACAAAAGCAAAGTGTCAACAAAATCATTGTATTTGAAGCCCCACGGTATTTAGTTCTTTACTGAAATGACTCTTAAAATACAGAAAAAAACATATTTTATGATTTACTATTAATATAATTTCTAGTAATTTTCTAGTAATAATCTAGTAATAACTAAATTTGGAGGACCAGATTATAAAGTTTAATGGTCTGCATGTGGCCCCCAGGCTGTACTTTTGCCCACGCCTGCTCTAAATAATCAGTACTGTTTGTTCCCACACAGGTATCCATACTAAATGGGAGCAACCTTCAGTCATTGGTCAACCTGACCGGGGAGCAGGTACGTCCTCCTCACAACATCTGGCTGGAGATTTTCCATGCTACACTGGTACCCATTTTCATTTGTGTGTGTGTGCGAGTGTGCCTGTGTGTGTGTGTACATATTAAAAAGCAGCATGTGTAACGGGGGATGGGGGGGGCTTAAAGATGAAGGAATGCGCTCCCCATGGAAACGATCTTCTACGTTTAGGGGTCAGAGGTCGAGCTTACAGTACGCACTGCCCAAAGAGTTGTAGATCAAACCTGGGAACCGCAGAGTTCATGTTGTATTGGTTCAACATGTGCTTTCATGTCGTACCCACAGCTATTAGCCGCTAACTAGCATAGCTCTTCAAGCTAAAGGACACATCCAACCACAAATAAAAACACCCATTCTTGCTGGCCAAGTGCTTTTCATTAGTAAACTGTTTTTTTTTTTTTAATGTGAATTCATCCACATGCGGCTCATAAGAACTTCTGCCTTTTCTCTCATCTAATGGAAAGAAAGGATAAAAAATAATTGCACTTTAACAATGCAATTGAAACCATGATTTTTTTTGCCGAGTTGGTTCTTAAGTTTTCTTAAGATTAAGATTCTTTCCTTTCACGGTAATTAGCTTGGCCACATAAAGTTGCCCAGCTTTGAACAGCCACAAGCTGCAAGTGTTTTTGCTTTTTTGTTGTCTCACCTAGATCAGGACAATATGATACTTGATTCTATCCCTTTGGCAGCCGGCCTGCACTTCAGTAGCACCACAAGGACCCACGAGACTTACATAGCTATGATTGTCTTCTTGTTTAATAATGCAACACTATGTGTACGAAGCAAAAACCCACAAGCGCGTACTGTATGCGCTGGGTGTGAGCTGTCTTCACTGTGGGCGGCCGTCGGGGACGTCTTGGGGGTGTCAGTCTTGGGGTAAAGGGGTGTTGGGTAAACTGTAGCTTCCGGGTGAGAGTGACCTGAGGTTCACGCCGCTCCAGTGTCTCTTCGTGGGTGACGTTTGTCTGGAGGCGGGGGTGGAGGTTCATGGGTGTTTAGGTGAAATCAGCTGCAAAAACAGTGTCTGTGTAACTGGCACCTCATGATGTTTGTTGTGGCCTTCAGCAGCTCTGCATCCAGCCACGCCGAACACGGCAAACACGGCCGTCACATCCAGACACGCAGTCAGCTGGGCGTTTTTGGGTGACATCGTTCCAATGACAGTAACATTCCTGATGTTGAATTTAAATGGGGTTGATTTGTATGTGGTTGCAGTTCAATTCCTCAGTATTTGAATTGTCTGGATCCTTGCGGGGTCTAAATGAAATTCCACTGCACGCTAATAAGCTAGCCGTGCCAGCTGCTACTTATGCTATGCACTTTATGTGCTATTTTAATGAGGCAGAAACATGCTGAATCAGATTTTCAGATTTTCTTTTGTGGTTAATTATTAAAAAAAAAAAAGAAAACATGTTTAGACAAAATGAACAAAAGCAACTATGATTTATTAACAATACTCACACAATATATTGTTGAAATAATATCTGTTTGGAAATGAGATGATTCAGCCAATCAGTCAGTATTGCGGAGCGCTGTCGTGACTCCCTGCTGTCACGGTGTCTGCCATGTGACTCCCAGCTGGAGCTGTTTCTGTTTATCCACTCCACCCTTGTAACGTCACTTTTGGCTCCCGCCGTCATCCCGAGTTGCACTAAAAGCATCGCTTTCAAAACAGTCGATAGCCACAGTCCCAGACTGGCCAGTTGTACCATGTCGGAGCAGATGAAGAGCGAAGAGGTATTTCTCCTGATCGGTGATTTCCATTGTGAAAGCAGAGCTGTGCTCAGCATTTCTCCACTCACTTTTCCCCAGAACCAGAACATTCCTGCTGGCTCTGCTCTGCGGGAGGTGTTGCTCAAATTTTGAGTGCGTGAAAATGTTTTTTTTTAATCCAGGCAAGCAATTAAGAATAGATTCTTATTTACAAATGCAGGCTGAAATCCACTTGGGCTAACGAGATTTCTTGCCTTTTCTGTATACAAATGGAGCATTAATATCTGGCGAAGTGTTGTAAGATATGATGGGACATGTGACCCCTTTTCCTGGGCCAGTGTGGATTATTTTCATATGAGCTGTAAGCGTGTGTGAAACAGCCAAAAACTATATATACGTTTTTTTCTCCCCCCCGCAGGGGTGGGGGGGGGGGTTCTTCAAAGTAATTGAACTCCGCGTAGTTGTGATACAAATCATTTTGAAAGTCACCAAAGAATGGAAAGATACTCTAATTTATCATAGATGATATGCAGCTAAACCAGAAAATCCTAAACCCCCATGGGAATAGTTTGAGCCCCCCCACCTCCCGTACCCAGATCCTCGGTTTCTTTACGAGCTCACAGAAGCTCAAACACATGAAAGTGGAGAAGAGACGACACCAGGCTGAGAATATGAAAGCTTCTCGGTGGGGTGGTTATGAGGAGATATGAAGGGGGGACGAAAGAGATGGAGAAAGAAAATGAGCCAAAAGAAAGAGATCTATGTAGTGTGGCGTGCTTACAGCCTGTTTTTTTTTTTTGTCCTGATGTCTTCCAGATGGGCTCCTACTTTGGCTATGCAGTGGCAGCCACGGACATCAATAATGACGGGTGAGTGACTCCTGCTGCAACGGTGGGGACGGATGATCGTAAAAATGCTCGGTAGAGGGAGGTGGAGAAGACCGAGTGACTGAAATGGAAAATAAACGTCAGGAAAAAGGGAACTGAAATTGAAATATCAGCTTCTTGGAAGCTCCTCACGTCCCCGACCTTGTCATTGCTGCCTCGCGTGTCAAAAAGATTCAAATTTTTTCAAGGAATGCTCACATCCGGGGGTCACTTAAGAATGAAGTGCTTCCTTCGTTGAGGAAAAAACGCCTTAAACGTGAAGTCCTGCCCAGATTGTCAGTCTGAGCAACCTGAATTACACAAATATTTCTCAATTAGCAAAAGTATTTGGTGTGTTTCACTGTGGTGTTTTTGTAGCACATTAATGTTCAAAATTTCTCAGAAGCACAGAAAATTTTGGAAATGTTGTTGGACTGAGAAACATGCATTAAAAATATCTATTTTCACTTAGCAGTGGATATATGTATATATACACATATTTATATATATATATATATATATGATACAAAACACCAGGCCAACCCAGCCTTTCAAACTCAAATTTACTGTAAAATATTGTGACACTCGCTGGATTCGCATGGATGCACGTATTTTTGTTTTGTGAACCCCAGAACAAAAGCCGCAATAAGGTTGGAGACTTGTGGTCGAGAAAAATGCTTTATTTCTATTGTTCAGAACGAAATGGTCACACAAACAACAACAACAACAACAACAACAACAACAACAACAACAACAACAACAACAGCAACAACAAGTAAATGGTTTTGCAAAACTGCTTGGAGGTCCGAAGTCACGGCCACAAAACTGTTTAACCATCTTAATTCAAAACATTTACAAAAACATTAGTGGGAGAAAAAATAAAACCCCAGCAAACCATACTCGAGGGGATGAAAGAAAAAAAAAAGAAGTACCGTCTGGTTTGGCTTTTTGTTTAGTCAAGTTTGCTTCTACAATTCTGAAGAATAAAATTAATTTCTTTTGTGGATAGTTAAAAGATGGAAATTGAAATTCTTTATTTCAATTTCCTTGTTCACGTCGTTTAATAGTTCCTCTAACATAATAAACTTGAAAAAAATATTTTTTTGTGCTTCTTCCCTTTTTAAGTATTTTTTTACAGGTCATAAACACATAAACAATGAAGTTCAAAAAGTACCTGGTACTGAATGTTGAGGTTATCCTGAAAAAGTGGACTGAAACACTCACTCATTGCACATTTTTTGACATTTCTACGGCCATAAAATGAAAATATACATCCAGGCGGGCTATGTGTTATTAGGGTTTTAATAAGATTGTGGCTTTAAAACTGTTGCTGTTTGGTCTTTGGTTGACACAGAGTGTCTCTCCCTCCCCTCCCCAGTCTGGACGACCTGGTGGTGGGAGCCCCTATGTTCATGCTTCGAGGATCCAATGGGCGTCTGGAGGAACTGGGCAAAGTCTACGTGTACCTCCAGCGAGGCCCCCTGCAGCTGGAGCCCAGTCAGTGCAACCTGCTCGGGGAGGAACCGTTTGGCCGCTTTGGCACTTCGGTGGCGCCACTGGGTGACCTCGACCAGGACGGCTTCAACGGTAGCGTCTTTGATTCAAAAGTTGAATGTTAGAATCAGTGTCACAACACATATAGATTTTTAGGGCATCGTGGTGATGTAGTGGTGAGGGTTAAGCAGCAAACCCCCACAACCCTGAGTGCAGGGGGAAGCGGGTATACTAGATGGATGGACGGATGTTTATGTTTAACAATGCTAATAAAAATAGTAGGACTAAATTGAGACGTTATGAAATGAAATCATCTTTTATGAGCCCAGGAGGTTGGTGTCTGCAGACCATGGTGGGAAATGGTAAATGGACTGTACTTCTATAGCGCTTTCCAGCACCTTCCAAAGCGCTTTACAATGGCCTCTCATTCACCCATTCACCCACGCACTCATACACCAATGGGTGGCTGCTGCCAGCCCCATTGGGAACAATTTAGGGTTCAGTGTCTTGCCCAGGGACACAACGACAGACTGGGATGGAGCAGGATTTGAACCGCCAGCCAGACTACCTGCTCTACCTCCTGAGCCACAGTCGCGACCTTGGTGGTCTCATCATGTTGGCTACCTCTTCACATACATACATATATTACAGTAAAGTGCCATAAACAGTGCGGAGTGGATGCAAAACACAAAAAGAAAACAATTATTATTATTTTTTTTTTTAAAAGAACCTTGGGTGTTTTTTCCTCTTAGACGTGGCGGTTGGCGCCCCCTATGGAGGACACGACCAGCAAGGAGTGGTCCTCATTTACAACGGCCACGCTGGGGGGCTGATGGACACGCCCACTCAGACTCTTTCTGGCCAATGGACTTCGAGTGCTTTCCCGGCGGGTTTCGGCTTCGCTCTGCGGGGCAACAGAGACCTGGATCACAATGGATATCCAGGTGACCAAGTCAGACCTGCTCCTGCGGACGGACACTTCTGTCTTTATTTTACTCTTCAGCGATATTGTGACGCTTCGCCCTCACTGTTCTTATATATGTCTGTGTGTGTGTGTATACGTACACACACACATATATGTGTGTGTGTACGTATACATACACACGCACACATATATGTGTGTTTATGTATATATATTAAAAAATACATATACTGTATATGTATACATATACATATATATATGTGTGTGTGTGTGTGTGTGTGTACATATATATATATATATATATATGTATATATATATATATATATATATATATATAAAAAAAGCATACACACACACATACACATATATATTCATACTACATACATACATATATATTTATATATATAAATGTATGTATATATATATATATATGTATATATAATTTGTTTTGAATATGCAAATGCTGTTGCAGATCTGATCGTGGGTGCGTTTGGGGCGGACAAGGCGGTGCTCTACAGGTACGGAGTGCGTCAAACAGTCAATAATGGAACTTTTGTTTTCTTTGTGTGTCTTTATTCTCTCAGCTTGTTTTTTTGTGTTTTATTTTGAAACAAGGGCCAAACCCATAGTGAACGCCAGCGGGTCTCTGACGGTGCAGCCGACCATGTTGAACCCGGAGGAGAAGACCTGTCAGCTGCATACAGGGGAGGAGAGCGTCGCCGTGTCCTGGTAGGTCGAGGTTTCTGTTTCTGTTTATTGGATATTAACACTGTCGCAGTGGACCAATCACATGCCCTGCTTTAGTATTTTTTTTTTTTTAGCATCTATGCAGCTTTTCTAAATAAAAAACTGATTTAAAAACAACAATATGAGAGGAAATAGATTCTGCATTGGTTCTCTCTGGGTTCCTCCTTCAACATTCCAAAAACATGCATGTGAGGTGAAGTCGGAAACTCTAAATTGTTTGTAGGTGTGTGTGGGAGTGCGAATGGTCATTTGTCTCTATGTGGCCCTGTGATGAACTGGCCACTTGTCCAGGGTGTCACCCTGCCTTCACCCTATGCCAGTTGGATGAGTCTCCAGGTAGAAGCGGGTATAGAAAATGGATGGAAGGATGGATGGATATTAACACTGTCACAGTGGATCAGATGCTTTGCTTTAGCTTTTCTAAAAAAACAGGTTGAAAACATCAATATTGGGGGAAATGGATTCAAATTTGTAAATGTAGCAGCAATACCAAAACAATAAATAAACATAAAAAAAAAACATTAAAAAACAGCAATTAATTGTCCTCCCTCGTGCTCCACACCTGTGACTGTAGGAATTTCTGAGCAGGCTCAGTCCGCCAGTGGCAGGGTCACCTCAGTGGTTGGTTTGGGAAGGGGGCGGGACCAGGGAGAGAGAGAGAAGGTGGAAAACGCTGCAGGCGTTATGTAACAACACAAGTGGGCTCAGCTTTCCAAATGTTTCCCTCACGAGATGCCGGGCGGCCTGGTGTTTGCCAGTTTTCCTTCTCTCAGCGATGCTTCCAGGAAGTAGATGCAATGGAGAAAAAAAGGGGCTGAAACTTTGACTTCCACCATCGCTGAAAAGCGGTTTCCCCTGCGACTGTCAGCCTCTCTGTCAGTCAATTTATTTGGATGTTGATGAAAGCGCCAAACCGGCTGTTTTGGTCAAACCGGCTGGCGGTTTTTTTCTTTGCCCTGCTGCAGTGTGAGAGAAGTGAGTCTCACTCCTCTGTGTTTATTGGTGTTTTTTTTTTTTTTTTTTGTCAGTGTGTCGCCGCCACTGCTGCAACATGCTGAGTTAGCGACTAGCAACGCTGTGTGTATATGTGCGTGTGTGTGTGTGTGTGTGTGCGTGTGTGGGTGTGTGTGGGTGTGTGTTCCGGTTCCAGTTCCAGCTCGCACTGCATCACTGTGGCTCCTGGCATCAGTGTAACTTCCACTCTGTATAAATAATACAGTTATTATACTGTGGACAGCCAACGCTGTCTGTGTTCATGGCCAATAATGCAGTGAGTTGATCTTCTGCCATTTGTTTGTGTTTCACTCCTGAACAGTGTCAGCGTGGGGTTCTGCCTGCTCGCTCATGGGAAGCACCTCCCCCCTCTTCTAGGTGAGACATGAAGTTCTTCAAAAACACCTATAGACACACACGTGTGCACACACACACACACACACACACACACACACACACACACACACACACACACACACACACACACACACACACACACACACACAGATGGTCCCTATTACCTCGGTTTCTTTGTGCTGCCCGCAACTATGCCGGACTTCTCTGTGGCCAATTTGCCAGTTGAGATCAAGATAAATGAACAGTCACATAAATACTGGGGGGAACCCGGTGGGCTCCGGCACTTTGACAAAAGTGTACATGTATTTATTGTCTGTGTGTGGGCGTGTGTTAGCAGTTTTTGACATTTGGCTCAAAACGATGTTCCGTGCTTCACTCTGTTACCTTGATCTATCAATCTGAGAGACTGCATTGCAATTGTGTTAACCGCTCTGTGTGTGTGTGTTTGTCTGTCAGTCTGTGTGTGTGCATGTGGTAAGGCCATGCATGTCTCACACTATGTCTGCAAGTCTGTGTTTTTTTATGTGGCGCATAAACAGATAAATACTTTCAAATTTCCTGTGTTTTTACACAGCCGCATACGTGCAACTCTGGTTTCATTGTTGTACATGTTATATGCAGTAATTGCTCGTATATGCTCATATGTGCCATTTATGTGTGCATACCTTGAAGCTTTTGTGGTGGAGCTCCAGTTGGACAGTGGGAAGCGGAACCAGAGGGAGTCCGTGAGGAGGACGCTGTTTCTGGACAGCCAGCAGCCCACTTTGGTGACCACTCTAAACCTCACCAATGGAGAAAGTTCATGTCATGAGACCAGCATTTATCTGAGGGTCAGTCATCGCTCTCTCTCTCTCTCTCTCTCTCTCTCGCTCTCTCTCTCTCTCTCGCTCTCGCTCTTTTTTTTCACAGAAATGTAATTTGTGTACATGATAGTTTTATGTGTAACTTGATCGAAGCAATGCTGCTTCTCACTCCTTTTTCAAGTTTGCATATTCGAGGTAAATTATTATTATTATTATTATTATTATTATTATTATTATTGTTATGGTTGGTTATATTTGACTCATTCTGATTGGATTGAACGCTGCACCATGCTGGTAGCTCTGTGTGTGACTCTTAGAGTTGTATGCTCACAATCCCAAGGTGTCATCATGATGCTGTCCACAGACTTTTGTCACGTTAAGCCTTTAACTAACCAATACTGAGTACTTAATAAGACGTCATAAGAGCTTTACATTATAAAATTACTTTGATTTTTATTAGAACAAGCGTGTTCTTGAAGATTCTAGAACAAGTGTCACTGCAGCACAAACACAAATGTAACAAAATGTTATGAGTACGACTAGAGTACTTTGAAAATAGATGGTGTCTCAGTTAAAGGGGTTTGACTTGAGTGCGACAAATGTTTTGCCTGATAGCGTGTTAAGCACCACTAGAACTGGTGAACCCAGTCGTTGGCTCTTCCACTCTCGTCAGATCATTGTCAGAAACCGAAAGGATTGTTATTTCCTCGACCGACTCGCTGACTGAGCTTTCCGTTAGGATAAAAAAGACATTTCACAGTTGATTTGTTTGGTTCAGGTGGTTTGGCTCCTTTTTCAGTTTACATGAATGACATTTCCGTTGTTATTGTCACTTGACTGCGGTTGTTTCCGTCACAGCGTTACTTATGGGTACATGACAATGAGTCATAAAAAACAGTAACAGTGGCCAGAAATAACTTTTCTTGGGAAAATATAATGGGAGGGCGACACGGTGACGCAGTGGTTAGCGCTGCCGCCTCACAGCAAGAAGGTCGTGGGTTTGATTCCGGGGCCCGGGCCTGGGACCTTTCTGTGTGGAGTTTGCATGTTCTCCCTGTGTCTGCGTGGGTTCTCTCCGGGTTCTCCGGCTTCCTCCCACACTCCAAAAACATGCATGTGAGGTCAATTGAAGACTCTAAATTGTCCGTAGGTGTGCATGTGAGTGTGAATGGTTGTCTGTTTCTATGTGGCCCTGCGATGAACTGACGACTTGTCCAGGGTGACACCCTGCCTTCGCCCTAAGACAGCTGGGATAGGCTCCTGCAGACCCCCATGACCCTGAATAGGAATAAGCGGGTATAGAAGATGAATGAATGAATATAATGGGAGCAGAGAAAACACAATTATATCCAGTTTAACAACATTTGAAGTGTTTGGAGGAATATTTAAAACATTTAGATCCATCTTTTCTTTTGTAAATCAGTTTACATCCATCCATTTTCAATACTTGTTTCTTCCTGAACTCAGGATTGTGGGTTTAAATAAGTTTGTTCAACTATTTTTTCAAAGTCTCACTAAAACTAAAAATTACTAAAACCCTTTCCCCCAGAATTTGAGCACCAAATCATCCAAATCAATGATTGTTTCAAGACTGGGTAGCTGTGTCGACTCCCAACTACCTGGAATTAAGTGCATGACACCAGAAAAATAAACAGAGCCTTTAAAAAAAACAAAAAAACACCCGCTATTTTTATTCATTGCCAAGTGAAGATGAAAAGAAGAAACGTCCAACACAATCTCAAAACAAATCATCTGAAATCCAAATGTTTTTCTTTCTTGCACCTTCTTCTGCTGGTTTTCATTCCAGCCTGCTGATTGGACCCCAGTTAGCACGTGAGGCACAAAAATGAGATTTCAATTTGCTGCTTGATTGGACAGAGGGCAACATAACCCTTCCCTTAGACAGGAGCTTGAACTTTTTTTTACGGTTTCTGTTGATGTGATCATAGTCAGTGCCAATGACAAACAAAGGCTCAGTGAGTTAGCGTTCCCTGCAAGGACATAATGATGTGAGCTCTTTATAAGAAACAGTTTAAGTACAAATCCCAACCGACCGCTTTGATCTGTCAGCGCCCCTCATCCAGTCTCACAACATTTCTTTAATTTTTGAAAGAAAAAGAAACCAGAAACAGACTTAACTGCTTCTGATTTAGACTCTACCTGTTTTAAAATGACACAACTGAATCTCCATCTTCCTCAACAATTGAATTTGCCCGTGAGTCAGATGAAGGTTTATACATTCACAGAGACAATGGACAGTTTTGTTATACGACAAGAGTTTCTTGCTTCACAGTGTTTCTTTCTGTCTTGCAGGCTGAAGATGAGTTTCGGGACAAATTGTCTCCCATTGTCATCAGCCTGAACTTCAGTCTGGATCCTCGAGCTCCCGTGGACCAGTCGGGCCTGAGACCAGTCTTGAACTACCAGACAGAACAGCTCATCGAGCAGAAGGTTTGAGTATTATTTCTTCTTTGGAAAAAAAGAAGTGCATGAAACCAAAATGTTCAAAGGGTTTCAATGTTTTAAACACTAATTTTTCTCCCTTTTTCTTGTTGTGCCCTTTTCAATTCAATGCATGATTTAATTACCGACAGTGTTGTTGGAGTTGTTCACCAATTGCCTTCCTTCCAGTGACAAATATTGCCCTGGTATGGATGACTGATCCTGCTCAGACCTTGTAAACTGCCAGCTGTCACAGCCATCGTAGATTTTTTCTCTAAGGTTTCAATAACTGAACAAACTCAACTAACTAAATGTTCAAGACAAGCTGCATTCAAATCCACAAAATCTTAACCGTTACTTTTGCCACGCTGAAAATCTGAATCACACCACTGACGGGGCCACACGGGTCGCATGTGGTGAGTGGAGCAGATCAGTCGATTCTTTTTAAAAGACTGAAAAATGCTAAAAAGCCTTTATTTGAGTGATTTGTAGCAGTTTCGGCCGTGGTGGCCTTCTTCAAGATGGATAACAAACACAAAGGAATCTCCATCAAGCTGCTCTTTCAACACAGGTCAACAGTCACATGATCAGCACAGGTGGTGTTGATCAACCTGGTAGGAGTAAACCGGCCTATCAGTTCGGTGCAGCATAAAAAATTAGGAGAAGTAGTAAAGGAAGGCAAACCATATATATTGAGAATACTGATAGTATGAAAAAACATCCAAAAATCGCAGGTTCGTTCTCAAGTCTAAGAAGAAACTCGACAAAGATTTATTAAGTGATGTTTTTAAGGTGTTGTCAGAAAAAAACATTTTAAATGTTTTAAGGCAGAAAAATATATTTAAATTAGAAAAATGCTTTTATTTTCCTATACATTGAGCTGGAGTATTTTTTTAAAAAAAAATTTTTTTACAGAGGGCTCTGCAAAAACACAAAGGCTGGGTTGTGTGTGTGTGTGTGTGTGTGTGTGTGTGTGTGTGTGTGTGTGTGTGGGTGGGTGGGTGGGAGGGGAGTTGGTGGGCGGGGCTCAGCTCCCTCTCACATCTGGTGGTGGTTGTTTCTGTGTGTTGCTGGCGGCCTCCTCTCCTCCGCCAGGAACTGAGAATGTGCAGCACATGTGTCGCACAAAGACAAAGTGAGTTTGTTGTTGTTGTTGTTGTTGGTGTGTGTGTGTGTGTGCGTGCGTGCGTGCGTGCGTGCATGCGTGCGTGTGTGTGTGCTCGACTGATTGTGACGGCGCTCTAGTTGTCGAACGGTTTCAGTGGCCTCCTGGTGCCTTGTATGACCTCCCTACAACGCCTGGCCATGCTGCTCCTGATGAGACGGCCAATCGTCTCCTGAGGGATGCCCTCCCAGACCTGGATTAAAGCATCAGTCAGCTTCTGGGCAGTCTGTGGTGCAACGTGGCAACGTTGGTGTGCTGAATTGGATTCAGGTCTGGGCAACGTGCAGGCCAGTCCATAGCAATCAATGCCTTCATCATGCAGCAACTGCCGACACACTTCAGCCACATGCGGGCTGGCGTTGTCATGCATCAGAAGGAACCCAGGGCCACTGCACCAGCATAGGGTCTCACAGTGAGTCTGAGGATCTCATCCCGGTACCTATTGGCAGTCAAGGTACCTCCGGGCTTAGCACAAGGAGAGCTGTGCGGCCTTCCAGAGAAACACCTACCCAAACCATTACTGACCCACCGCCAAACCACTCATGCTGGATGATGTTGCAGACAGTGCAATGTTCTCCACGGCGTCTCCAGACTCTGTCACGCCGGTCAAATCTGCTCAGCGTGAAGCTGCTCTCGCCCGTGAAGAGCACAGAGTGCCAATGGCGAATTTGCCGATCTTGATCGACTTGGAGTTACATTGTGTTGTTTTTGTGGTCCCTTTATTTTTTTTGAGCAGTATATAAACATATGTATATACAGTATATTCAATATCCAATTTCATACAGTCCCATATTTACTGTAGAAAGCGTTTTACTATTCAGTGCCTGCCAGACAGTTGTGTGATTCCATCATGGTTTGCAGCCTGGGCCTCTTTCTCCCTAAGCTGCAGGGAGACGATGGTTCACACATGGGCAAGCTGGGGGGATGAAAGTGAAAGAAGATGAAAAGCTGGTGGAGTGGAGCGAGGGAGGATGAGGGAGGATGAGTCGGTGCTCATCTCCGCAGGTCTCACAGAGGGCGTGTCTGTTTTGCTGCTAACTGACCTCCAGTCAGGAGCTGCTGTGATACCACCGACTCCTCCTAAGCACTGCCAGCTTGATTCCCACTGTTGCCCTCTGCAGAATTCCTTTGGAATCTAATGCTTCCCACGTGTTGCAGAGAAGTGGGGGTGGGGGTGGGGGTGCAACACACCAGAGAGGAGAGACCTCTGAGGGAGAAACGAGTGGAGAGACAAAAAAACCAACATACTGGAAAAAAAGGTCAAACTGATGCTTTTTCCTTGTGCTGTGGTTGTGAATGAGTGTCCCCACTTCCTGCCAGTCCACAGACTTCAGCCTTTCACTCTGTTTCATCAGGACACCTCCACAAAAATTCAGGCATTTCATCACCACTCCATTCACCACCTTCTCTCCCCTCCTCCTCCTCGTGCTCCTCCTCTTCCTCAACAGCCACCTTCGCTCCCCTCCCCCCCTTCTCATTCTCCTCTTCCTCCTACTCCTGCTCCTCCTCCTCCTCTTCCTTCACCTCCTCCATCTCTCCCCTCCTCCTCCTCCTCCTCTTCCACCTCCCCGTCCTCCTCCTCCTCTTCCTCCACCTCCACCTTTTCTCCCCTTCTCCTCCTCTTACACCTCCCCCTCCTGCTCCTCCTCTTCTTCCACCTCCACCTTTTCACCCCCTCCTTCTCCTTCTCCTCCTCCTCCACTTCCCCTACTCATTTCCCTCTTACTCCTTCTCCTCCCCCTCCTGCTCCTCCACCTCCACCTCCTCCTCCACCTCCCCCACTTCCTCCTCTTATTTTTCTTCTTCTTCTTCCTCCCCCCCTTCTCCTGCTTTTTGCCACATGTGTCGCACATATTACTTTAATCCGGCCGTATGAACGGATGCTTTTTGCAAATATGTTTTTGCAGTTTGCACATATGGAGGATATGTGTTTTTCATATCCTCTTCATCCTTTCATTAAAGCACGACTCTGGGATGGCTTCTGTAAACATCCACTTCCTTTCCAAGCGAGTCTCTCTCTCCGTGCTTTTTACTTTCCGCCCCGTGAAGACGTCTCTTTCTCACACCGGTCATATCCGTCTCTTTGCTCCTTGTTCTCTTCCTTCATTAAATCTCGATCCCTCTGTCGTTCTCCAGGCCCAGATTCAACTCGATTGCGGGGAGGACAACATCTGTGTCCCTGACCTCAAGCTGGCTGTTTATGGGTGAGAGGAAATCACCTTTCTATTACTTTTCCGGATTCAGCCAAGTTCAGCCAGCCAAGTGATGCAAAGCTTCTCAGGCCTGTTTTCCCCATCTGTGACCAAAGACACTTGCTCTCATTCTACCAGTCTGTGTTTTCTTTCTGCTGGACATGTTTCATGTGGCTGGTCAAGAGTGGAGGAAGAATTCAGAAGGAAGCTCACATGTAGGAGCTGCTTGTTTGCACTTGACGTTGCTTCCACGTGATTCTGTGGTGTGAAGCCTAAGGGAATTGTGGGGTGGCGGAGCCAGGAAGTGATTCTCCACAGCAGAAGCAGCAGAACCAACTCTCATTAAAGCAACATTTTTGCATGGTGTGGCTGCTCTAATCGATCTGACAAAGATAGATAGATATGGATAATACAACAACATATTGATGCAGCTATGCCCAGTTGACATGAGAAAGACAATAAAACCAGCCAATGAGACCAGGTCAACAGGCGGCTCTGCTGCTTAAAAAGACAAGATTCATTACTTTCATTAGTCTTTATTAGTTGTTTTTTTTGTCTTTGGAACAAGAAAAAACAAGCAGGGCAAGCCTGTCAATTCACAACAGATGTCCCTAACCAGAAGTGGGTTATCATCATAAGCTTTAAATGAGTCTTTCATGATAAGAAGCACAATGAAAATGAAGCAACACAATGGAAACAAAGTTTTCCGTATGAAGGATCAAGGTGGATGAGTGAAAAATATACATGTTTGTGTATTGTTAATAATAAATAATGTTCAGGCTGCTCCACTGTTAAGAAAGTAAGGGATTAGTGGCTCTGTTTTAATGTGCTACTTGCATAAGCCCTGGATGTCCATCAGTGTCTGCTCTCCCCCGCTTCCCCCTTGTTATAGTTGTGAAATCTTCAGTGTTGTAGCAACGTTGTCAAGCCTCAACTATACACATGCAGCTGCCTTCAGATGAGAAGTAAACATTTAGAAAGAGTGTGAAGCTGTGGAGCACCTTCGCACCGTTTACACCCAGAGAGTTGCAAGTCCAGGGTGAAGACGCTGACTCTTGGCTGGAGGAGAGTTTACAGACTCAGAAAGTAACGCTGTGAGTCAGAGTTTTTTCCAAGACAAAAACATGGCGAGGCGCAGATCGCAACATGTCTGCTGCGGCTCTCACATGCAGACAGAGAATTCCTTTGTGCTCACTTATTGCGAGTTAACGACGTGCCCTTGTTTGTGAATAAATGTCAGGCAGATATTTGGCAGCGTCTCAGTCCATTCACAAAATGAAAACACTCCACTCCACTCCACTCCACTCCAGCCTGCCTGCCAGCCAGCCAGCCAGCCAGCCAGCTCTGCTTTCCTAAGCTGTTTTGCGTTTCGCATCCATGTGATTTCTCTTAGCTGCGGGAATACAATCAGTGCAGAACCTCATGCACATGCATGGGATTTACCTCTAATCATTCGTTCACATTTGGCTAAACACAAGTGTCCTTCACGCAGGAGACACTCTGCTTTTCATTGGCGAGCCCTGAGAAAACAGTTGGATGTTTAGCATTCCCGACTTTATGGATCGTCAACAGCGTTCTAGTGAGTTGTGCTTTGTATGAGCTCCAGGATCCACCACTGTGTGTGTTTCTTTTGCATAGCTTGACTAAGGCGCTGCATTGCGGAACCTCTCAACATCTGTTGAGTGTTGGTACCAAGGGTATCGCTGCCGCCGCCGCCGCCTTCCCTACATCTCCTAACTGGCCCCAACATAATCAAATTCGTCTGGCGGTTTTCTCCTACCTCATTGAGGGGGGTCACCAGGTCCAGACCCTCTGAGGACGTGGGGGGACGGGGGAATAGGGGGGGAACTGAGGGAAAGAAAAGAAAGGAAAACCGCTGATTTAGACTCGTAGCCAGACTTCCTCCTCTCGCTGCTCGATCCATACACACATTTTACTACCGCAAAATACAGCTCAGGTAGGGGGTGAGGGGAAGGGGGGGTGGGGCTGCCTGGGGTGGCTGCAGTCGGAGGGCGTCAGGAGGATTTATCGCCGCACCACCGAGGCCTGTTTGCAGGCTGGGGGGCGTCGCTGTCAGCGCGTGGAGCGAGGCGGCGAGGCCGGTTTCCTGCGACAAATCACCGCCGTTCGTCTGCAGATTTGCAGGAGAGACCGAGCCGGCAATGCAAACAGAGTTGCATTGTCTGGAGATGCCCTGAGCCTCTGCTTTTCATTAGTTTAGAGCGACGTCTGAGGCTCGCGGCCTGCACAGAGTCACTGCTAAACGGAGGCAGCAGCCCCGGGGGCCGAGCGTGGGAGCTGCTGTTTTTGTTCCCCGTGTCGTTTCCTTTCTCTTCACCGCTGTCCATAAATGTGATCTGTCTTAATGGGCTGACAAAACAAATGGCTGTCTTGTAGATAATCATGGGAAACAACAAATACGCTCAGCAGCAGGCTGACATGATCACATCAATGGTGACAACATTCATACGTTTAAGATTTTTTTTTTTTTCTCTTTTTGACTAATAATAACCAGGGTGTCGTCATACTCGTGACAATTCAGATGAAGTGCAGCCTTGCTCACGTCAAACAAGCTCTTTGCTTCCAGTTTGATTTATTTATGTATTTATTAGATGTCCTGACGTTCGCCATGTTTTGCAAAAATAACACATTTTCAAAGTTAAACAGACATCCTCTGAGGGTGAACGAGACGGAAGGGTTGCTGTTGCTTTGAACTGTGCAGGACACACACACACGCACACACACACACACACACACACACACACACACCTTGAAAAAGCGACGATGCGATGATTCCCCTCTCACAGTGACAGAACCGAGGTTTACCTGGGTGATGACAACTCGCTGAGCCTGACCTTCAACGCCAGGAATGAAGGAGAGGGAGGAGCCTATGAAGCGGAGCTCTACGTGGTGCTGCCCCCGGAGGCCGATTACAGCGGCATAGCACGCAACAATGCAGTAAGGCGGACTGCATTTATAAATATTCGATTTTGAAAAGAATATTAATTTAGCTGATTTTTTTAAAAATGAGGTTGTGCATGGTTATTTTTATGCTAACCGAAACGTATACGTTATAACGTGAAACTGTCACGTTATCTTGTGAAAAGAGCAGTAGTGCCTTATTTACACCTCGTTTCCTTTAGCTTTGATTCATTCGATTCGAAACGTGGAAGATTATCACGGAAAAACCTGAAAATTATTATGAAAAAACGTGAAAGTTTCACGAAATTACGTGATCATATCATGTTATAATGTGAAAATGATCATGTAAAAATCAGAAATAATAATAATAAATTATAGTTTCACATTATAAAGGGAAAATGATCACGTAAAAACAGTAGTTTTTACTACTATGATAGTTTAGCGTCATACAAGATGTTACGCCCTGTTTTTATTTTAGACTTGCAAAATTAAAACCTGCACTTTATGTTTTCAAAAGAAGCAAACAACAAACAAAGAAGAGAAGAGAAAGTAAAAAAAACAACTATGGGAAGTTGTGAACAGTATATTTCAGGAAATGTGCACCGTCAAGTGACGCAGTGTGTGGCGTGACAGCACCTTCCTGTCTCCACTCCTCCTCTCTAGAGTTTGACTCAACTGACGTGCAGCTACGAGACGGAAAACCAGACCAGCTATCTTGTGTGTGATCTGGGAAACCCCATGAAGTCTGGCACCAGCGTAAGAGGCAGCCACACCCACACGTTGTCTTTGGCCTCGTTTAGGTCTCAGCTCAATTAAGTACAGCCAAACTCCTCTTGCATGCAATTCACAATGTTTTCACAGCCCAAGTGTGTGTGTGTGTGTGTGTGTGTGTGTGTGTGTGTGTGTGTGTTTTACCCCCCCCCCCCTTTTTTTTTTTTAAATCTCCTTTATTTTCATCACATTGACATAATCACTAGGCTTTTTAGTGTGCTTGAATAGAACTGAGGCTACTTTTACAAAAGTATAAATCTTTTTCTGGTTAGTCTCTCCGATTGACAGAGCAAACTTCTGTATTGTATTGTATTCAAGTTATGGGCTGGCCTTCGGTTCACTGTACCCAGAGTCCAGGACACTCACAACATTGTGCAGTTTGAGCTCCAGATAAGAAGGTAGGCTCACATGACACAGGAAAATGCGTTGTTTGTAATTTCCAGTGTTAAAAGCACCTCCAAAATTCCCATGATGATGATGATGATGGTGATGATGGTGATGATGATGATGATGATGATGATGAGATAAGTGGCGTTGTTATTTGTTAAGGTTAGACTCGGTTTTGCAAGTGTAAATTCATATCTTGTGGCTTTATCTCTTTTTCCTCTGTTGAAAAAACCCCCTCTCATCTGCCATTTTGTGCCGTAGCAAAAATGCGAACAACTCGGAGAGTGAGGTGGTGTTCCATGAGTTGGAGGTGGCTGCCATGGCTGATGTCATACTGCAGGGGTGAGGCTTCGTCAACAACATTGCATGACTGTGACATCATGTTTTAAGTGTACTGAAAAAGGTCACAACAAGCGCATGAAAAATCCATCCAATGAATGACATGCAGCAAATACATAACCTGACAAACAGCCAGCCAGGAAAAGGAAGGTTTGTAATTGTATAACTATTACTATCACTATTCCTGCGACTTAAATTACGTTTACAACACATTTTGGCCAGTTGTCATTTTTTTCTGGAACACAGTATGTTGCGACTCAACTCAGTACATTTTGTCTTGCCTGTGCTGTTTGGGTTTGCAGAGCTGTTGTCAAATAAAAAGGGATAGTTCACCCACAACTGATGTTTCACCCATTTGCTCCTCAGTCTGAAGAGATGCAGCTCTTGTAACATTTCATACTCCACGTCTAGTCCAGGAGTTTCACTGGTAGACAGCATTCAAGCTATGGATTTCCAATGTAAACAACAGAAAATTAAATGTCTCCCTATGTGTGGAATACGCGGCAGTCAAATTTGACCAGCGAGTACGATGTGATCATGACGTTTTTTTTTTTATTTCTGAACAGGCACGAATCTGATTTAGTCTAAACAGTACGAGGCCACTTTCGTAGAATCATACCCATATATCCACCACATATTTTTACACATACACACATATATGTATATATATATGTATGTATGTATGTATGTGTGTATATATGTATGTATATATATATATATATATATACCACACATACACACATATATATATACATATATATATACATATATATATATATGTATATATATATGTATATATGTATATATATATATATATATATATATATATATATATATATATATATATATATATATACATATATGTATATATATATGTATATATATATATATAAATATGTATATATATATGTATATATATATATATATATATATATATATATATATATATATACATATATACATATATATATACATATATATATATGTATATATATATATATATATATATATATATACATATATACATATATATATATGTATATATATATATATATATACATATATACATATATACATATATATATACATATATATATATATGTATATATATATATATATATATATATATATATATATGTGTGTGTATGTGTAAAAATATGTGGTGGATATATGGGTATGATTCTACGAAAGTGGCCTCGTACTGTTTAGACTAAATCAGATTCGTGCCTGTTCAGAAATAAAAAAAAAAACGTCACGGACACATCGTACTCGCTAGTCAAATTTGACTGCCGCGTATTCCACACATATATATAAATATATATGCAAACCCCTGGTATATAAATTATATGCTTTATTACTTTGAATTTGTGTGTTCTGACCTTTTCAGGCCATCACATATACCTGTAAACTCCCAAACACTGAGAGACAACTGATCTTTTGTCTGTGTTTGTAGTGTTTCCCGCCCAGACACGATCGTCTTTCCTCCTCCCAACTGGAGTCCCAGTCAGAGTCTGAGGGAGGAGCAGGACGTTGGGCCGGAGGTCCTCCAAGTCTACGAGGTGCAGCGAGACTCTGCAGCTTCCACCAGGCAAAAAAAACCCCAAACCTTTTTAATCTCACCACGATCTCTCTGCCCCGTACCGTAGTTGATCAACAACGGCCCCAGCTCGGTGAGCCCGTCCACCTTAGAGGTGAGCTGTCCCTTGAAGGCCCAGGGCCACCAGCTGCTCTACCCGCTGGAGGTGGTCACCCAGGGGCCACTCAGCTGCTCTTCCAAGCACACATTCAATGCACTGAAACTCAAGGTGAGGCCACGCCCACTGTAAACGTTGCCAAAAACTAGGGATGCACTGATACCAAATCGAGGGTAGCACAGGTACTTGCATTTTGGTACTCACCGATAATAATACTGAGTACTTAGTAAGGCCCATTACAGATTTCTCAGCACAGTTTTACTGCAGTACAAACACACATTTGACAAAATTGTCATCGACGTACATATTACAACTGGTATTGGTGTTTCGTATTTTACGAGGTTGAGTACTTGGCCCCCCGGTATCTGTACTGATACTCGATGCTGGTATCTGTATTGGTATCGGTGCATCCCTACCAAAAACATCTGGTCGGTTCTGGACCTTCAATACTGGTTCTCTGTCTGCAGCTCCAGTCTCCGAAGAGAGAAGGTCCCTCGTCTTTCAAATCCGGCACTGAGCATCTCATCCAGAGAAGAGAGCTGCATAAAGACCTTGGTGAACAAGGGAACCTGGTGAGCATGGTTACGAAACCCAAAGCAGTCGTATGGAAAGAACGTTATTTACACGATAAACAATTTATCTGAGTTAAGAAGAAGTTTTGACCATTGTGCCGATCTCATGTCTTGAATCAGAGTGAGGAAAAATATCTTACACCAATGATGAAGGTGATTATGTTTGATTCATCAGTTTACTGTTTATTCGACACTATTATCGTAAACAAGAATCATGTACAACTGTGAATACTTATATCCTAGTGTGTGAACGTTTCTGTCGTCCATACTTCAACATGCACAACAACTCGACAACTCAACATGACGTTTGCTTCTGTATACACACTCACTCGTTTCTTTTGTGTTCTTGCCTCTTGACTCTTTTTTTATATTTTAAATGTGGTGGCGTCTATCCCAAGCTGATGCTAATTTCGAGCTCTCCTGAGACATTTTTAGGCCCCTAAACATTTGTAGTAGTTCTAAACCGGGGACCAGGAAACACAACTTTGATGTGTTACGTCTGTAGAGTTTCCCTGTAATTCCACCAAGCATCAGTCTCGCCAACTCTCCGTGCCTGGGTGCCTAAACTTTGGTGGGACCAGAAATGAGAGAGGAGTGATAATCGGTTGCATATTTGTCTGCTCAGCTGTGTTTAGCCTAGCTTAGCGCAAAGACCAGGAGCAGAGAGAAAAAAACAAAACATGGACTTTTCTGAAACCCAAAAGCGCCAGCTGGAGTTAACAATGTTTACCTACCACCCCCCCCACTACCCACACCTTCCACCCCCCTCCTCTTTCTGTCATCACAGCTTCTCATCAGCAGGGAATTGTTGACACTTCTATTTTCTTCCTTGCCGTGTGATGTAACATGTTAGCGATGTGGATCTGCAGAGCTCTCCAACCACAGCAGTGGCTCTTTAATGGTTGACCACTGCTCTTGTGTCAGCTGTTTCGTCCCCATTCATTTCTACGTCTTAAAATTCAAAAGATTCTGTCTCATGAATGGACTTTGAACACTCATTTGAAGCAACCTGTAGCAAAAATAGTCCTAACTGTAGTTAGGCGTCTCGATTGAAAAAAACACTTTGGTCGTAATGAGATTACTTTGACTTTTTTTTTCCAACAGAGGAAATGGACTGGCAGTAATGAGCTCTGGTCAACATCTCCGGTTGCAAGCTGTAATTGTTTCTGAGATGACACTAATTAGGTTTCCAATCTGTTGGGTTGCATTCGTGCATTTCACATCGCATGCTGTAAAGTCCAACAAGCTGTCCTGTATTATATTCATCAGAACAACTTCTGTAAATTGAATGATGTCTTAAAAAAATATTTAAATCTGACAGTAAATGATAACCAGTTTCAAGTATCTGTAGAATTTAGCAATTAAAAGTTTCTTTGAAATTGATTAATGTAATGGAATAATATCTAAATATAGTTTAGTTCAGTCCATTACAGTTGAAAAGAAATAATAAAAAGGTGGTGTAACAATGACAAGCAGTAAAACAAGCTGCTCAGATGCTGTTAGCAGAGAGTCCTATTAATATATATCAAAGTGAGCAGCGGTTTTCAGAGGGGCATGGTGTCCAGATGACCGCAGTAGTTCGTACCTACTACCAAACTAAACATAGCAACAGCTCATGCAAGTATTTTCTCTTGATCTGCTGTAAAAGTGATGACTTTATCTTGGACTGAGGTCCCTCCCTATATGTAATAGCGGCGGCCCGGAAGTACAAACCGTGGCTCCAAGTGGATTACTAGCTGACAAAAGCCCTCATCTTCGACGATGCTAAAGGGCTGGTCGTCCACCTTAAGCCCTCGGCTCATCTCTGGCAAACCTTTTGCATTTATCAACCGCCGTGGCAGCTTCTTCGTAGGCTTTTAAAACACCGTGGTGGCGATGCTGGTTTTTGAGGTGGCTAATTTTCCCCCCTCCTGAAATATTTGCCCAACATTTGTTGCAAATAGCACGCAAAATGTCATCTTCAGACACGGCAAAGTAGTCCAACACAATTGACGCCATGTTTGTTGTCACACACACTGGCTGTGTCTCAATTCAGGGTCTGCGTCCTTTCGAAGGAAGCGTCCTCCGTCGGAAGGCGGGTCCTTTGAAGGACCTGGCCGAGAAAGACAAACCCAAACCCGCCTCCCTGGTAACCACATGGGACGGTCTAGCCTTTAGCGTATTTCCTGGTTGCGTCACTGCCGTTCCCTACTGCTGGCCAACCCCGGAAGTGACGTTTTTATAGAATCAAGCTAACCGCTGGCTCGCCATCCAACGGCATTGGATGTTCAACAAGTAAAAATCCTATGTTAAAAACGGAATATTTTACGTGAAATTTGAGGATCCGAGGATGCTTTGCAGCAGCACGCAAAGCATCCTGGGATACAGAAGGACGCAAAGAATAGTCTGAAGAATAGGCTGTCTAACCTTCGAATCGGCTAAATGTAGGGTGCATTTCGAGGGCGCATTTGGAGCGTCCTTTGGATATTTTAGAAATTGGAGAAATTGAAGTCTTTGCGCAATGCTATGACGCAACTGGCCTTCAAATGCCGGCTACGACGGATGCAGACCCTAAATTGAGACACAGCCACTGGGGAAGTTTATGTCTCGTGGCGTGCAAATTTGTTTTTTTCTAGGAGGTTTTTGGGAAAACCATGCCTCGATTATGGCACAGGTAGGATGTCCATGGAGAAAGGGAGCGCTTGATTTGCTCACCCTAACACAACTACAGCACAGCACTGGCAGTCTCAGCAATCTTGGCCAGAGCTTTTATATCGGAGCTATTTTTAATAATTTTTTAATAATATCGGATTTATCGATATGACGTCAAAATCTCTAATATCGGGCCGATAAATATCGGGCCAATATTACGATATTTACCATGCACCCTTAAAAAAAAAATCCTATGGCACACCACCAACCAACAACATTATAAAATGACACTTTTTAGACTAATGATAACAATTCAGTCTTTTCATTTATTTCTACTCAGTCAGTGTGAAACCTGGGAAACCTGATTAGATGCACACAAAGCTGACGTCCTGGGAGGAATTGAGGGATCAAAATGGGCTCACATTCCTTTGAAAGCACAGTCGCTAAACAATGAGATTATTTTTCTTGGATTAATGAAGTGAATTTGTGTACATTTTCATGGCACACCTGACATTTTCTCACGGAACACTAGTGTAGCCGCGGCACAGTTGTTGTAAAACACTGCTATAAATGACCGAAACAGGACGATGCTCAGCGTGACTAAAATCAGTTCTACTCCTGACGAGCAGGGCAGTTTACCGGTGACCTTGCTTGGTGGAGGGACAGCCTCATCTACTCAGATTCGAATTGTGCTTCCTCTTGGTCAACCAGGAGTTCGTCTTTGTCACAGTACTTTTCCATTCGGCATGCCAGCCACGCCCACCTCATCAGCCACTCCACTCACCTGTGCTCACAGCTGCTCTTCATCTGCAATCAGCTCAGTATATATGCTCCTGCTCCACACCCACTCTTTGCCAGATTGTTTCAGTCTTTGATGAAATAAACGATGGCTGCCATGTTGACTGGCACAACTTGGACCCTTGAAGCAGCAGAATTTTGTTGGCAAAAAGCAGCCAGCTAGAAATAGAAGCCACGTAATGGCAACATCAGCAGAGTGTAATTAAAGTGTATGAGTCATACAGCTGGTCGAGGCCACACTTAAGCCCCTCCCACACAGACGCCACCACGCCGCAGCCTCGGCAGACGGCCAGAGGTCATGTGACTTCCCAGTTACCTGAGTATTAATACACCACAGCCTCAACCACACAGTGGCTGGTGAAGCTGTTTGCTGCTGCGTCGAATGAGATTTTACTACGATAGATGATGTGTCAAGACTCCAGAAGGACGATGAGACAGACAGACAGAGAGACAGACACTTTATTTATCCCAAAGGAAATTCAGTTTCTCAGCTGCACAACCATTCATCAGTAAATCAGTTCATTAAATAGTGCATAGAGAGTAAGAGAATAATTAAAATAAAATATTTGAGGTAATACATTGTAAAACACTTAAGTATTAGCAGATAGTTGATCTTCTGCAATGTGCATTTCACGTCTACGCCATCAGTGACGTCATATTAAGTCAACTCTAAATGAATACACCTCAAATGACCCTCAATATGACACTACGGCTCAAGAATCCATTCAGAGTTCAGAGATATACCACTAACCAACAGCCTTCCTGTGCTCCCTCCAGACGTGCAGCTCGGTGGAGTGCTGGCGGCTGCGCTGCACCGTCGGGTTGCTCCAGCGAGGAGCCAGCGCCCTGCTGACTCTCAGGTCCAGAGTCTGGGCCGAAACCTTCATTGAGGTGAGCGCCGTCACTGTCTGTCTGTCTGTGTTCACCTACTGCCCTCTGCTGGGTGGGTTGTGAAACAACAACTTAACTGCTGCCCGCTCTTTACGCACTTGTAGTGCCATTGTACTTCTCTCAGAGCGTCACCTGGTGTTTTGAGCGTGTTTTGCGTTTGGGTAACGATGCGGTTACAAGAAACTGCAACGGTGGAAACATTCTGTGTTACAGTACAGCAGTGTTTTTAAGTAGCACTGAGCACTGTCCTGTTGCGGCCATTTATCGTATTCCACTACAAAGTATTTTATCTATGTCTGGTGTTTTCCTTTCCTGGTGTGTACAATAGTTGGTGTTCTTCTTCTATCTGATCCCTAATCCTGTGAGTGAGTAGCGCTCGCCGAAAAAGGTGAAATTAAATCAGTTTTTAAAGAATGGAGAGGAGCCTGTGCTGATGGTCGTAACGGCTCTATTTGAGTTTGAGTGTAAGGTGATGTAATGTCCTCAGTGTCATCATTTACCTGGTTAAATTAAGGATATGGCACTAATACCGGTGAGCCATACGAGTGTCCGTCCTGGTCAATTCAGCTCTGTGCTGACCTGAATACCAATGAGGTGAAATCAAGCACAGAGAATATGTGGATGGAGTGATGTACAGTATATTTGCGCTGCTATTTATTTCCAAGTGCTAAAAGTGTCTCCCCATTGCCCCTGCTGTCCACAGAGGGCGCACAAGCAATATTTCCTGGAGTGCGCCGTTCACTTCCAGGTGGATGGGATGCCGTACAACATCCCTCCCAAAGTCAAGCCATCGGGATCCAAGAGGGTAATAGTATAATAATTATCAGATATACCAGGTGTATTTCTGTGTGTGGAGTGAAACTGTGGAACAAACTGAAGGGGGCGCTGAGGCCACTGTCCAAGCATGAGCGTGTTCGAACAGCAGTACAAACATGTGGTTATCACCAGGTACGGGGAAGAAGAAGGTTGGCTAGAGCACAAGGGTTTACACCTTGTGACATGATTATTTATTTTTCCTATTATTGGCATCAGCAAATATGCTGGTTAACTGTATGTGAAATAACAGGTTATGCAGGAGATAACCAGGTGATAACATGAACATTATGTGGATAAGGGTGGCATTAAATAATCAAACGCTTCATCCTACTGCTTTTTGAACATGTTATGTTAGTATGAGATCTATTGTTCTTGGCTGATTTAAATGTCTTCATTTGTTCTTTTGTTTTTTTTATTTCAAAGTATTACTATTACCCAGTAAAGCCTTCATTCATTCATTCATTCATTCATTCATTCATTTATTCATCAACAGGATGAGCTTGTGAACATTGATGTGTGTGCGTGTGTGCGTATATGTGCACAGTGTGCAGTCCAGGCAGAGTTGCCCCCACTGAACAGTGCAATGGTTGTTTTGTTCCTCAGGTGGTGATGACGGTGACGTGGAACAAACAGGACAGCTTGTTCTTTGTTCCAGTGTGGATCATCATCCTGGCTGTGCTCGCTGGGCTGCTCCTACTTGCCCTGCTCATATATTTCCTATACAAGGTAACTAACTAAGCCACGGACAGTGCAAGGCCCCAGTGTAGTAGCGTATGAAAATGGTGGTAACGAGGGAAACTTGCCAGGTGAATGCTGGAGAACAGGAGTGTCACAGCAGGGAGACTTGCCTCAATCATTTTTCAGAACCATGGCCTCAGACTTGGAGGTGACTTGGAGGTGCTGACTCTCATCCCAGCCGCTTCACACTCGGCTGCAAACCGCACCAACGCGCATTGAAGGTCCTGGCTCAATGAAGCCAACACGAACACATCATCTGCAAAAGGCAGAGACGCAATCATGTGGTTCCCCAACCGGACCCCCTCCGGCCCCTGGCTGCGCCTAGAAATTGTGTCCATGAAAACAATGAACAGAACCGGTGACAAAGGGCAGCTCTGCTGGAGTCCAACATGCACTGGGAACAAGTCTGACTTACTGCCGGCAATGCGAACCAGACTTCTGGTTCATACAGGGACTGAACGGCCCTTAACAGAGGGCCCTGGACCCCATACTCCGGGAGCACCCCCAACAAGATGCGTCGAGGGACACGGTCGATCGCTTCTCCAGATCCACAAAGCACATGTGCACTGTTTGGAGGGAACTCCCATGAACCCTTGAGCAACCGGCCGAGAGTGTGGACCTGGTCCAGGACTCTGCGTCCCGGACAGAATCCACATTGTTCCTCCTGAATCCGAGGTTCGACTATCGGCCGTGTCCTCCTCTCCAGCACCCTGGAGTAGATGTGTCAACCATGGGGCCTCGGGGCGGATCTCATCCACCCCGGGGCCTTACCACTGAGGGTCTTTCTGACCACCTCGGTGACTTCAGCTTGGGTAATGGACGACTTCTCCCCCGATTCTCGCCTTCTGCTCTCTCAGCCGAAGACGTGACTGCAGGATTAAGGAGATCTGCGAAGTATTCCTTCCACCACCGGACAACACCCCCCGAGTCGAAGTCAACAGCTCCCCTGTCATTGCCCACATGTGCGTTGAAGTCCCCCAGTGCACACCATCTGGGTCAAGGTCAAAGGAAGGTCGCAGGAAGTTACAAGACGAGAGAGCCGTTCAGGGCGAACAACACGTTGTGTCAGTGGATACATAAAGAGCGCTTTAAAACTGGTAGATGTACCATAACACAACAAGATAAACAACAACAACAAGCACTGGTCTTAGTGAACAAGTGGTGGTCACTAAGTGAGCAATAGACATGAGAATAATTACGAATGAAAGACTTTATTTTGTTTAAATAATTTTCTAGATATTGACAAAATAGCAGAAGTTACCAGGCAACACAAAGAACTTAAAAGCAAAGTGCCTTTTAAATGTATTTATTTAAAATGATGTGCAAAAAAACCCCATGAGACAGAGAATTAAAAAAAAATGGAATACACTTTAAAGAAATTATGAACTTAAGAAGTAAAGTAAAAATTGACTCAAGTTTTAAAAAACAAAACGATTAAGGCCAATGACAAACTAAAAATAAACTTTGAAGCACTGTATTTACATTGTACAGCCATGATGTCACAGTCAAAACTACTGAGCGACAACTCAACCACAACAAGAAAAAAAACAAATACCTGTGGAAAAAAATGACAAGACAGTAAAATACAAGTGTAGAATCGAAGTGACAATATCACAGGAGAAGACAATGTTCCAGGAGAAGATCCACTTAGAAAAAAAAACAGATAGTTTCTACTGATGTCTATTTACATGTACATTTTTTTCCTTTCCCTCTTCAGATGGGCTTCTTTAAGAGGACGGACCCGTATGGCACCACCATGGAGAAGGCCCAGCTCCGACCGCAGGCCTCCTCTGAAGCTTAGAGCCCCCGACTGCAGCAGCTTCCGGAAGAACTGCAAAATACTGTCACATTTGTCAAAGAATATACATATAAAAACAAACTAAAAACATTGTGCTAATGGAAAGCAGGCGGGCCAAACGTGGGGACACTGACGGGGCCCCGCTGCATCACTGGAGCACACCAACGTCATGCAGCTCAACATGCACTGTTGCTTCATGAGCAAAAGGGTTTTTTTTGGAGCTTGGCAATTTATAAAGAAGAAGAAGAAGAAGAAGAAGAAGCAAATTCTTGCTGGAAGCTCAAATCTGTCCATTTGTTTTTGTAAGATATTTTCCCGCTGCCACGTGGATCAACCAGGAAGGAGGTGTTTCAACAATTTCCCCATCGTTTGAATACAGGGAGAGAAAAAAAAAATGCACGTTCAACAAAAGGCACTAAAAGCAACAATATTTTATGATTTGGAAAAAAAACAACATTTAATTTAGTTCTTACTTCCAGGTGTATTTTTTTTTTGATGACTGCTTTTGTACGATTTATTCACAGGTCTTTATTTATGGCACAGTGTTTTTTTGATTTTTTTTGCTTTGGTTATTGAATGTTGTACTGTACCGTCTGCAGGGACAATCCTGATAAAACTGCAATGTTGAACTTGAATCACTCCTCTCCCATATTGGGAGGTTAATGTGTGTATGCTGTGTGTGATGTGTGTAATGCATTCATTGTGTTATGACCCATTGGTGTTGTGGCTGAGATTAAACTCTGCTATGTGTACATACCCCTTTCAAACAAGAACTGATTTTGTTGTAGGAATTAGTACACCGATTATCTATCTATTGATCTATCTATCTATCGATCGATCTATCTATTGATCTATCTATCTATCTATCGATCCACCCTGTGATTACTATGCTGTCTTTCCCACTTGTTATTGATGTGCTGACTCCCACATGCATTTGTTGCTAAATGTGTGGTTGAAACTGAGCTCTGCACATCCAGCCTCCCCCCACCTCCTGTCTGTTTCACTGCGTATGTGTGTGTGTGTGTGTGTGTGTGTGTGTCCTCCCTGGTTATAAAAGCTGCAGAGTCACGGGAGTGTTGCTGTCCTGCAGAAGGAGCTCGGCTGTGAGGTGAGGCCAGACTGACGCACCCGGTGCTGTGAGTGAGTACCATGTTTCTTGCCTCTCATGCCACACACACACACACACACACACACACACACACACACACACACACACACACACACACACACACACACACACACACACAAACACTGGACAGTGTGTGGTGTTGGTGTAATGTGTGAGCCTCACCTACAGCTTAGCAAGGCCAGATGACTCAGTAGTTTGGGGCTGAAGGGGAAATGCAGCAGCTTAATGCAGCAAACTTGAATTTGATGTGCAGAAATGACCCATTGGCATCATCACTTACACTTTGTCTCTCATCTGAAGCAACTCTGAATATTACTGCGACTGTGACTGCAACTGTTATTGTGACTGTTACTGTGACTGCTGTTGTTACTGTGACTTTGCAACTTTTACTGTGACTGTGACTGTGACTGCAACTGTTATTGTGACTGTTACATTTACTGTTACTGTGACTGTTACATTTAATGTTACATTTAATGTTACTGTGACTGTGACTGTTTAACACATTCTGACATGATACAGAAAACATTCAGGAAATTCATTTTAATTCCGTGTCCGCACAAAATGGTGTCATGGTGGTTCCCAGTGTTTTGGGAGAAACACCAGCAGAGACGTGTCGCCCTGTGTGGAACCAACAGAACGTCATGACGCTGAGTGTCCACATCAGGACGCCGGCAGAGCCTTTTCCTGCTGACTGTTTGATTCCTGGCTGATACTCTGTGATTCCTCTATTCAGCATTGTCCGCAGTGGGTTGGGTGGCTATTATGTTCTGTCTGTTGTGCATCAGTCAGCAGAGAGTGTATTAAGGTTTGGGTCGGGATGGGACTTTGTGTAGGATTTTTTTTTTTTATTAAACAAAACAAAATGAAACCCAAAGACTTTCTCTTGACTGAACTATTGATGAGCCAGCGTTGATCACTGCAGTGTTTGTTTGTACATGTTTGCATGAGCAGTATGTGTCTGATTGATCAGTAAGATGTTTCCCTTTGTGTAGGCCCTACTTTCCACTGTGAGTTGATCATAATGGGCAAGAACCTGCTGAAGAATCCCAGTGGGGAAGGTCAGATCGCATCTCATCTTCATTTGACAAAACAAAGTTGGGCTACAAATTTAACTGTAATTGACCCCACAACTGCGAGATGCTAACACATTTACGCATTCTAATTCAGTTTCCCCTCATGTGTTCTTCACCTTGACATCTCGGAAACATCAACTGTAATGAACCTCAAACTGTTCGTTTATCAACCTTCTGTCTTACGGTACTTGATCCAAGTTCACATTCTTGCGTTCAGGCTATTCCTAAAACTGTTAACCACTGTATGGCAGGTTCGACTTGGTTAAATGTGATCGTGTGCCATTAGTTAATCTTCAATTATTTTTTTCTTTCTTTCCAGAGCAGCTACAGTACTGGGACCTGACAGAGAATGGGGGGAGTGAGTGGAAGGTCGAGGACATGCCGGGAGACTGCGGCTTCAACTTCTGCAATGACCAAGTGACCAAATACTTTGCAACCTCCTTTGAGTTGAGTCAGCTGCCAGTTTAGCTTTTTCTATCTATCTATCGATCTGTCTGTCTATCTGTCTATCATTCTCACTTGTACTTGTCCGCTTAAATCAACACGGTGCCATGTCTCTGCACTCTCATCTAATCCAATCAGGCGCTGTCTGAAGAGGCAGGTAGTGGACCTGCTGGAGGAGGACTTCACCGCGGAGCAGCTGGACGCCCAGCCCGCCGTGGTGGTTGGGGACTGGTAAGAGCCGACCATGGATGTATCATAAGAACTGGATACCGGACCGGCAATATGGCGGCGCACTAATTTTTTCCCCAGTGGCCACTTGCAATACAAAGGCCTGTAAAAAATGGCTGACAGGACGACCTTTGACCTGAAACGTAGTTCATAGCAAATCTTTCTATCGAAGAGTCTTCAGTCGTGATCTTTTAGCCTTTCAAAAAAATATTAAGGCCAGAAAATCAGCAGAAAAGAGTTTTAGATTCCCTGCGTGACATAATGGCGTTGTACCTGCTGCTGTGGCTCAGCTCCTTCTGATTGGCTGACGCGTCCTGATGCATCATGGGAGTTACAGAGGCATGATGGGAAGTGCTACATGCTGTAATGCCGAAGTCAAAAACTTTTCTGCCGTCTGGCGCTGAGTGAACAACTACATTGAAATAAATGGGGGCCATGTTGGAATCTGGAGGTCTGGAGTCGTCAGAGATAGGCTGTGGCTGTGGCTGTGTCTATGTCTCAATTCAGGTCCTCCGAAAGATACAGAAGGACGCTAAGGATAGTAGCGGTACATCCTTCGAATCGGCTAAAAGTAGGGTGCATTTCAAGGACGCATTTGGAGCGTCCTTCGAATTTTAGCGAATTGGGACAAGCCTTCGCGCAGTGCTATGACACAACTGGTCTTCAAATGCAGGCTTCGAAGAATGCAGACAACAAATTGAGACACAGCCATAGTGTGCGCTTGGGTGGGAGCGGGCGCCTCTGAGGGCCACCGGCTGGCAGGTGGTGATACTGTGTGTCCTGCAGGTACAGTGGGAGGAGCGACTGCGGTTGCACCTACGAGATGACGGCGAGTCTGCTGAGTGAGAACCAAGACGTCATCCAGGAGTTCAAGGCCGAGCCGGTGACGCTCGATCCCGAGAGTGACGACTGCTCGTGGAAACAGGTACGCCTGCAGTGACCAGTTGACTTCTGGGAGCTCGCCATCACTGCGATACAGAGCCCCAAAGGAAGGCATGGGCAAACTATGGCCGGGGGGGCCATATGCAGCCCGTTAAGCTTTTTAAATCCGGTCCACTGAACTTGAAGAAATGATATGAATAATCAGTAAGTCATAAAATAGTTGTATTTCATCCCTTTTTTCAGTGTTTTAAGAATTGTTTCAATAAAGAGCTAAATACCGCATAGCTTCAAAGACACAGATTTTGTTGAAACTTTGCTTTTGTTCATTTTCAATTGACATTTAAGGACGTGTTTTCTTACATATCCCATTATATAGTTTTTCCTCCTATAAGGTGGGTCACCAAAACACTCCATCCATCTGCTCCTGCTCCGGCCCCTCTGTCACATTTCAGAACCTGTTAGGGGCCCACCTGTCAAAAAGTTTGTCCACCCCTGTCCCCTCCAGACATACGGGGGAAAAGAATTTTGAGGTTAGTTAGTTGTCCCACTTAAAAAGATGAGGTCTGTAGTGTTCATCATAGGGTACACTTCAACTGTGAGAGACAGAATGTCAAAAAAAATTTCCAGGAAATCAGATTGTATGATTTTCAAAGAATTTATTTTGATAATTGTGCAGAAAATAAGTATTTGATCAAAAACAAAAGTTTACCTCACTACTTTGTAATGTAACCCTGGTTGGCAATGACAGAGGTTAAACGTTTCCTGTAGGTCTTCACCAGGTTTGCACGCAGTGTGGCTGGTATCTTGGCCCATTCTTCCTTGCAGATCTTCTCAAGAGCCGTGATGTTTTGGGGCTGTCGCTGGGCAACACGGACTTTCAACTCCCTCCACAGATTCTTTATTGGATTGAGGTCCGAAGACTGGCTAGGCCACTCCAGAACCTTGAAATGCCACTCCTTCATTGCCCAGTCGGTGTGTTTGGGATCATTGTCACGCTGGAAGATCCAGCCACGTTTAGAAGGAGGTGTTTGCCCAAAATCTCACAATACATGGGCCCATTTATCCTTTCCTGAATACGGATGAGTCGTCCTGTCCCCTTTGCAGAAGCAGCACAAAAGCATAATGTTTCCACCCCCCATGCTTCACAGTGGGTATGGTGTTCTTGGGATGCAACTCAGCTTTCTTCTCCCTCCAAACACAGCAAGTGGCGTTTATACCAAAGAGTTCCATTTTGGTCTCATCTGACCACATGACATTCTCCCAATCCTCCCCTGAATCATCCAGATGGTCTCTGGCAAACTTTAGACATGCAAATGTGCTGTCTTAAGCAGGGGGACCTTTCAAGCACTGCAGGATTTTAATCCATGACAACGCAGTGTGTTACGAATAGTAACTTTTGTTGCTGTGGTCCCAGCTCTCTTCAGGTCATTGACCAGTTCCAATCTTGTCCCTTGTGTCCTTAAGACAGCTCTTTGGTCTTGGCCATGGTGGAGAGGTTGCAGTGTGACTGTTTTGAGGGTGTGGACAGGTGTCTTTATACAGATGACGAATACAAACAGGTGCCATTAACACAGGTAACAGGTGGAGGATAGAAGAGCTTCTTAATGAAAAAGTAACAGGTCAGTGGGGGCCAGAATTCTTGCTTGTTTCTAAATACTTTATTTCTGCATTATTATCGAACAAATTCTTTGAAAATCATACAATGCATCTTTTTAAGTGGGACAACTTGCTGAATCGGTGGCTGCCAAATACTTTTTTTGTCCCATGTATATATATATGTATATATATGTATATTTTGTACAGTATACACACACTAGGAAAAGAAAAGCTTGCACAAATTTTCTGAATGTGTATGTAAAAGCAGAAATCTCAACCCTCCTCCTCCTCCCTAACTATATCTCCTCACTTTGATTTGATTTCCTACACGTCATTAGCAGTTACTGTAGCTTGCTCAGTTGTACCTAAATGTTTTTTTTCCTTCTTCTTCATTAGGACGGTCTCCTTCAGAACTGAGGTGACCTGATAACATTCTGCTCCTGTGTTTGAACTCAGGTGGCACACACATTTACCGACTACGGCCCAGGAATGCGTTTCATCCTGTTCGAACACGGAGGACAAGACACCAAGTTCTGGGACGGCTGGTTTGGAGTGCGAGTCACTGGGAGCTACGTCACTATTGAGGTGTAGAAAGATGGGATGTAAAGTGCTCTCTCTCTCTCACACACACACACACATACACACACACGCAGGAGCAATTGCAAGGAGCAGACAAAAGAAGGAGGGAGTCTACATTGATGTGCTCTAGAATGAAGGAATTGCAGTGATTTGCATACTTAAAGAGGAAATGTATCTAAGTCTGCCTATTATGAAAAGAAAAAATGCTGCTGCGATAGAGACTTCAGTTTAGATTACAGCCACACTGGCATTTCAGCCTGGCTGAGCTGAAATGACAAAGAACTGCTTGTGATGCTTCTTGTACTGTTAACGACTGTGGTTGCTGTAAGCAGTCGAGTTGCTAATGTCCAAGATTAAAAAAAAACTAAACTAAACAAAAAAACAAAGTGTGAGTTTTGCTGCTGTGTTTTCATTTTTGAATGAAGTGGATGTGGCGAAGCCTTGTTCTGGCAGAACTGCAGAATTGTTGTTTCGATGCTCTGTAAAATGTGACAGATCGGCCTGGAGTTGCTCAGCCCCCGGTTATAGCAGTTTCTTTGTCCTGGTAAATTGGCTAATTCTCTTGTTTATAACAGAGCAGTTGACAGCTGTTCTCTGTTCTCATATCTTGCTAGTTACGGAGACTGAAATATGTCCCACAGTACAATGATACAATGAAGCAAGCGTGAACTCACTCAGTAAGTCTTCTCACCAGGAGATGCAGGGATCCACAGGAGCTGCTTGAAACGTCACATCCTCCACTTACAGGGGTGTCAAACTCAAATACACAGTGGGCCAGAATTTAAGACTTGGACAAAGTCTCGGTCCAACATTGATATTTATTGGAAAAATCTTCCTGCACATAGAAAAGTGAAACTTTTAATATGGACCCAAACAAATTTGGCCTCAACCTGCACATGCAACAGGCAAAGCTTAATACTAGACAATAAACTTAAAACTTAATATTGCACACAGGCAAAATCAAATTTTAAAATAAAAATTAAATCACACTAAAATAAATAAAATGTGAATTAAAATCCTTTGCTTCTTTTTTATTTGCAGCCTTCTGATTTAAATGTCAACAGTGACCCTTTTCTACGGCCTAATAGGTTTAAAAATAAAATAACAACAATAAACCAATTCATTTATAATAATATCTTTCAATGAACGTCTTGTTCTGACTGGCGTGCCAAAATACCTGCAGAGCCAGTCATTGGTTCTTGCCTTGCGGGCCAAACATAATGATACTGTGCGCCAGAGCTTTACAAATATGCTCTAACAGATGGTGTAGTGCTACATCCCAACACTGGATCATTCACATCCCAGTTTGGCATCCTAGACGTCGTCACATGACTGAGGCAAAGACAGCAACGGTCAGCAGGCGTAAAAGATTTAATAAACAAAAGATCACACACACGCACGCGTGCGCGCACACACACACACGCACAAAAGAAAAAGGGCAATATTCAAAATAAAGATAAAAGTCAGTTACAAAAAAATTGATTGCAACAAACACCAGAAAGAGAAAACAAACGCAGGATGTGGGAAACAGTCAAGCTGCACTAGAGGTTCCACTAATGAGGAGGGAAAGATGAGCCAAAAAAGAGGTGAACTCAACAACTTAAATGTGCAGATAAATAAATATAAAAACAGCAAATTCAAACACATTGTCATGGTAAAATGTAACCAAGATTGTGGCGAGACTCAGAGACGACGGCCTGGATGAGGCAGCCGTGCTACTAACATCCTGCTTGAAGGTTTTTTGTTTTACTTTGTGATATGTTAGGAAGTGAAACACTTTTGTTCTTCGCTGTTGTGACAGAAGAACAAAGGTTGGACAATGATGAAATGTCCAACCAGTAAAAGGAGACAGAAAGTACAAAGGAAGCAAATTGATTAAAAAAGTCCTCTTTTAAAAACAGGCTTTGTTTCAATACAATGATTTGTCCTTAGAGCTACACATACTGTTCCTTCATAAGACAACATCAGCGGAAACATGTTTTGATCACTGGAAAAGAGCCCACAAGCCCTTTGACCCAATACTTCGTAACAAGGAAATGCTTTTGACCTGACTTGGCTCCTATAGGAACAACACTTTGTGGTATATTCAAGTTAAAGGAATAGTTCAACATTTTTGACAAATTGCCCGATTGCCATTATATTCGTTTAAAGCCACACGAGTTTGTACATCAGCACCTGATTGTTCAGACAATACTGTGACATTATTGGACGGAGGTGTTTTCCAGGAACTACATTCTAGAGGTACCTGCTGGGACGGAGTGATTTCAGAACAATACGTTCGCTGAGAAGAATCCAGTGTGTAGTTTTTGGATTTGATGAGTTTTGAGGGAGGCCTGTGCTGTTTATCTCCATTCTGATCACCACGCAGCTGTTGCTGTGCCACCTGGATCTCAAAACAACAGGCACTGTGATAAGTAAACCTGCTCATATGGCTGCTACACAGGGATTCTGGCACAAGACCAGTTTGCTAAAATGTTGAACTATCACAGGCTTCAAAAACAGAGTGAAAATTGTCAAACACAAGTGTGAGGTTGTGTTGGTGATAATGCGTATAAATTTGGTTCTTGGAGGAGGCCAGGTTCTGGTCCTGGTACCGGTCCTGGTCCACGACAGTATGGTGAGGAGCTTATGAGTCTCCTGCTGCCTGCATCTGTTTACAAAAGCCCTCAAACTGCTGCTGCTCCAACTCTGTCATCACCTTGTTTAATGCATAGATCTGAAAAGACAGAGAGAAAAAAAGAAAAGAAATAAAAAAAAAGCACTATTCAGAATGTTTATTGTGTATTTGTTGCATCACTGGCAAGTTGCTGTGTGGCAAAGTGGTTCACTTTCTGATTCACAGGCATGGAGCAGATACAGAAGAACAAAACACAACACAAAACTTCTTGGTTGGTCTCTGGTAGCTTGTGTGTGTTAGTAGCTTTGTTAGCTGTTAACTGAACTGCTAAATGCAACTTTATAGACTTATTGACTTGTGAGAATGAACTGAAACACTTTATTCACTCACGTTCCTCTCAGTCTGTTGATCTTTCAATCCGTTGTCATTTATTTTGTTCTATACCGTTTATGGTTGTGTATAGTATCGCACATTATAGTTCAGGATAGAATTTGGTCAGCTTAAGTTGTGTCTAAACCTTCTGTATGAGAAAAAGCTTTACTTTTGCTTCTTATGATCATGGTAATCATGTATATATTCATTTGAAATGAGGCTGGAATAAAACAAATATTTCACTATGTGAGCAAACAGTAGAGGTGGGGAAATTTGCAATTGGATGTGTAAAAACTTTTCAAATCATCTTTGAAAATCAGGTCAAGTAAGACGGTTGTTTCTGCACTGCAAATTAAAAAAAAAAAAAAAAAAATCTGTAGTAGAAGAAAGGAAGTGCTTTTGGTTTTTATCTGCTTCATTTATTAAGCAGAGAAAAAAAAACAGACTGATCAAACATAAAAGTAGTTGCCATCGATGACAGCGTGTTGGAGAACAGAGTGGAGTGTGACGTGGCCGCTACCTCTGCTCTCTGCCGCTGTTTGAGCTCCTGCTGGGCCGACTTGTGCTTGGCTCGCTCTCCTCTGGTCGGGGTGGAGTTCAGCTTGGGTTTGTCTTTACGGCAGGCAGGCTCCATGGCCACTGCAATCAGCCTGGATCACATGCTTACACTTTAGAACATACTGTAGGTGTCCAACTCTGGCCCGCAGTGTAATTATACTTGGTCAGCGAGGCAATACGAAATCACGACTAGGGCTGGCCCACCAGTATTATGCAGCACATGCACTGCTGATACTACAAATCCCAGGATGCTTTGCTCAATCAGGACAGGCTGCAAATAAAAAGAGAGCCATACAAGTTTCATTTACATTTTTATTTATTTTGACAATTTTTTTCTTATTTTCTTTTACATTTGAAATTCGATTTTGCATATGTGCAATATGAAGTTATTTATTGTACACTATTGAGCTTTGCTTTGTTCCATAGTTAAGTTGAAGCAAAACTTTACTGTTGGCCCGAGACTTTGTGCAAGTTTTACATCATGGCCCCACTGTTGTATTTGAGTTTGACACCCCTGCTTTAGAAGGTCCGTCACTTTTATCAATCTGTCATCAATAACCTGGGAGTTTCAGAGGAGCCACAGACTACAGATGCTGACAATCTATTACTATTAGAAAGAACACACGACCGAGTTATAGAAACTATTAACACTGTGCTGAGTCAAGTATTAGGTTGATGCAAAAAACGACCTTTGTTGTGTGTATATGAGGCTGAATGAAAACGCAAGTCCGCAAGGCCTGGCTGAGAGCTGTTGAGCTTTGGTTTATTTTTGACACGGCATCCCTCCGTGTCTGTTCAAGAAACTGTCCGGGTAAAAAAAAAAAAAAAAAAAAAGCTCTTTGGCACCTTAAAAACTAAACCCATGCTTACTCGTCGTTTACAACATGTACAAAAATGATCCTGCTTTATGTCTGCTTCGTTTGACTTTACATGTTATCGTCAACGTCACGTCATATCGCTTCGAAAGACAATTTAAACGTCACTACAAACGACGACGTCGTATAAAATGCAACAATAAATGTTATGTCTAAAGCAAACACAACTGCTGTGTAAAGAGATGAAGGTTGTGTTTACCAGTCAAAGTGCCCGTTGTCAGCAAGCGAGTCGCCCGAGGCTGCCTTCCAGTCGACTTTTGGCGGCTGTAACCTGTCACTGTTGTTCAGGACTAGAACGAAATTAGTAGAACTGTGAATTATATTATTTTCAAAGAGAAGAGAATAGGATCTCTGGTACAAAAATTAGCAAGGCAACTCCTCTTGTTGGTCTTCTGCCCTCTTTTCCTCGTTTGATTTGCAGTAGGCACCGCCACCACCAGCAGCAGCAGCATCGCCACCTACCGGACTGGAGTGGGTATCAGTATATTGGCAAGAACAGCGAGTACCCAGAGTAACCCTGGCTGCAGCCAAGGACTTCTCAAGAATAAAGGGACAAAAAAGAAAAAAAAGAAAAAAAAAAATCTAAATAAATACTAACTCTCAATTAGTTCTGTAGTTAAAAACTAACTAACTAACTAACTAACTATACCAGAACAAAGAGATTAGAGCATATAACTCCAGTTCTCAAGACTTTACACTCCCAGTCAGCTATACAATAGACTTTAAAGTCCTGTTATTGGTCTATAAGTCAGTGAATGGTTTAGATCCCGAATACATGAATTAAATGCTTATAGAATGTAGACCCAGTAGGACTTAGGTTAGATAGTGGAGCCCAGAGTTCAAACTCAACCTGGTGAAGCAGCATTCAGCTGTTATGCTGCACACAAATGGAATAAGTTGCCAACGGAAGTGAAGTCAGCCCCAAGTGTGAATGTTCAATGTTAAATCCAGGTTATGTTCTTATTTCTTATGCTTATGATTGAGTGCTTTTATTCATCTTATATTTTATTCTGATCCTTTTGTTTTCTTTTCCTTTATTACGTTCATTATACTGCACAGTATGTTTTAATTAAACTCTATGCATTTTAATCTATCTTTTTTTCCTGCACTTTGTATTTGAAAATCCTGTTATTTGTTTTTTAAATGCTTTTAAAACATTGAACTTTTAATCATGTAAAGCAAAAGCTAAACACTGACAACAGTATCTTTCACTAATTCTCTTAAACACACACTATGCAACCCGTAGTGTGGTGTGGACTATGCAGAGACAAGTAATGCCCCCCCCCCCCCCCCCCCCACACACACACACAATGTGTTTTTGAAAAGATTTATCTTTAAAGATTTCCTAACTTTGCTCTCTGATATTTGCGCGGCCGCCAGCATTACGCAGCAAAACCTCACTGTTAACCGATTCCAATTGAAGTGATTGCTTGGCCAGAACATCAGAATCTTCATTACACTCTACTACTTGGTGGGCAGGAACCCAAACAAAGCAACCAGCCACTCCTGTATTGTACCGATTCCATACTTATGAGCCTCAGCCAGCACTCAGATGCAGTAGGTTACTGTGCGGTCTTTGTTGTTGACTTCCATTAATTACATTATTAAATGAGCAAAGAGCTCGACTGTAAACACTGAGAGACGACTGGGAGTTCTTTTCTTTGTGGCCACTTTGTGAGGTTCTCAATGGCCACACTCTTTACTCATCTTGCAGAGTGGTCAAAACACAAAAGCATGCAAGGAAATTATAACAAAACAAAATTAAAGTAACTTATTTTATGATTTGCATTAAAAAAAAAAATAATAATTTTTTTTTTTTTGGGGGGGGGGGGATTCTCTGCATTTTTCAATACATCTTGTATTTACCGCTTTAAAACTAGGCGATAACCTGGTTTGGAGTCGGAATAATGAAGGGTGTAGCAGAGCAATCATGGCATTATATATATATCTATATATATATATATCTCTATATATATATATATATAGACAGGACAGAAGGAAGGACGGACCAGATTCAATGGGTGAAACCCTTCGACACTCAGCAGGGACTTAGCGAAACAAACATTTTTTTTTCTCTCTCTCTCATGGAGCCGCTATGTTTAACCGGTAATGTGATGTCAGCTTTACAGCTTCAGTGACATGCGATACCTTTGCAAGTCGTCGCAGTCAGCAACATTTTTGTAACATTTTTGCTGCTCTTTCACGATATGGCCACAAGATGTCACTCATGTTATTCGTCATTAGTCCATACAGACAGACACGAGACGCAGTCGGGGTTCCTTTACTTTTTCTTTTGGACGTCAGTCAGTCAACATTGACCTGTTTTGACTTAAAAAAACAAACAAAAAAACAAAACACATTTGCTTGACAGGAGAGCAATTCACTCGTTTCTATTCAGATGTCTCCAATGTCATCAATTCACCCGATTCCACTTAACTTCCACTTCCTGTCCTAATTCTAGGCAAAAACATGACATCTCAGACAATTAATGAGCTCTCTTCCTCTTCCTCCCCTCTCCTTATTTAGAGCAGCTAACAGGCCGTGCACAGACACGCTACACAGACTCCCCGAGGGAACCTCTTGAGTGTATAAATCAGCAAGGGTGAAGAGTGAGATGACACTAGCTGAGGGGTGGTCCAGAACACATCCATCACCTTTCAAGGGCGGGTGGGGTGGTGGTGGGGGTTATTACAGAAAGGATTTATTTAACACATATAACAGAGGGAAGTCTTCCCCTCTCAGTCCGCGCTACCTGACAACACTGCAAGAGCTCTCAGCGTTTCTGGGAACCTCAGTGTGGTTGTATGTGCCTGCGTGCCCTCTGGCAGTCCCAGGCCAGATTTATCGCTCAACATACCAACGGTTTACCTGGATTTATCCTCCAACTACGGGAGGGGCTCTCCCTTGAAATGATATCCTGCCTGGAGTAACTAACGCGGCAGACAACAACCAGACTTGCGTCTCCATATTTTCTACATACAGCAGCAAAATGATGGAAAAAAAAAAAAAAACACTTATACAAAGGCAATTGGCAACAAGTTTTTTTTGTGCGGGGGGGGGGGGGGGGGGGATTAGTCATAATGACTTTACAGGAAGTAGGAAATATGGTGCTATTATTATTTTCTTTATTGAAAAAGTGCAAGGATGCAATTAATTATGATTAGGATTAAAGGTATGATGACGTTCACTTTGTGCTGCTAAGATTTATTTAATAGGAAAAAAGAAAGAGAAACAATAGTTAACAGTGCAGGCAGGAAAACATTGCCGCTGGAAAAACATGCAAAGTGAAGGTGTTGCGACGCTATTTGACCGATGAGTCATTACTAGAAGATCGGTGGTGGGCCTTCAGGGTCAGCGAGGCCTTCTCTGCTGGTCCAAACATACCAAGAAAAGTCCTGTAAATATAATAGTCAAGCTATTTTGTGATGTTCTTTTCACGCTATATGATATCCACTTGTTTCTTCTAATTCCATTTGTTGTGTATTAAGGTAGAGTTTCTATCAAATCATATTTGAGCTAGCTTATATTGTCAGGTTGTATGAAATCTGACTGAGGCCTTCAGAATCGACATCGCAGGCTGTTGCCCGCTGTCAGTGAACGCAACACAGTCAGCTGTTGCGACAGCCTATCAGATCTGGAGCGACCAGCGAGTTGTCTTTACGCTGAACTTCACACCTCTTGTGATTTGATAAGAACCCCGGAGAACCTGCTCGACCGAACTCAACCCTGAGATCCGGTTGCCACCATGACGAACCCACGATGGTTGAAGGAGAAGATAAAGATTTTTGTTGCATCATCTGCTATTGATAATGTAAATAAAGTGGCGCACTGACGCAGCAGCTGCGCTGACATGTTCAATTGTTTAATAACTCAATCAGTTGTTCAATTGTTTGTTTGTTTAGTCATTGTTTTCAATGCTTGCTGTTGATTGGCCCCTAAATGGAAACACTCTGACCCTCGCAACTCACCATCAGCACCCCCCACTGCCCAGCACAGGTCACTGCCGACCAGAGGGATTCTCCAAGGGATGATGGGATGTTGTGAGAGACCGGGCCAAGCTGAGCTCACTGTTGCCGCACAGGAGTGTGTGTGTGTGTGTGTGTGTGTGTGTGTGTGTGTGTGTTAGGGGCCTTGTTCTTCTGAATGACACCTTCTTCCTCCAGGGGGGAAAAGAGAAGCAGCTCTGACTGCTCCTTCACACCAGCGGCCCTGAACACACAAACTCACCGCAACTCCCTAAACCCTGCCAACACACACACACACACACACACACACACACACAATGGCACGTGCCTGAGCAACTATGTATACCAATGCACACACACCAAGTCTTTTCAGAACTATAAATAAACTTCCATACCATTTGCACCTAAACTTAGCTGGACACACACAAACACACTCTTACTGTACGCGCTCCCACAAAAGCACCCCCGTGCGTCAACACACACTCACACTCAGATGCCAACATGCCTGCCCACGCTGCTGTTTCTTTTTTCTTTTTTTTTTTTGTTAATGGCACCTGAACCCCAAAAAGACCTGAGCTGCCAAAGCAAACAGCTGGCGGCAACCAACGTGAAAAACACAGCAATATGGACAGGAAGTGACCCGACACTTTGTAAGGTGCGCTGCGCGCGTGCACACACACACACACACACACACACACACACACACACACACACATACGGAAAAAGAAAGAGAGACAGTTAACTGTATCTGTGCACAAATAACGAGATGACAACAAACCCAATCAGAATAATATAATAAAAAATATTCCATGTGAACTCGCCAGCTGGAAGATTGTGACGTGAGAGAGATTGTTCAGTTTTCCGTCCGAGCGATGCTTCAAGTTGCTCCTCATTTTGAAGGGCATCCATGGGAACAGCGGCGCCTGAATCGCCCTTCACATCGTCGTCAATCTGACTGAAGACACTGCCGAAGAGCCGCTGCCCTCTGCTGCAGTACAGTTGGCAACCATGAACCTGCATTCCTGCCCAATCGGCAGCACCAAGATCTGGGGAGGAGAGCAGCTCCAGTGGCGTTCAAGCGAGGGGATCCTCCATCCGCTTTCAGCAATAACAAGCAGGTCTAGTCGACCAACAGCAGCGTTTGAAATGGAATTGAGTTTACAGTTTAAACTTGACTTGAATTTCTTGTCTCCTTGACACTGACTCTCTGAGTGACTGATAACTGATGACAGAAAGAATCAATGTCTCATTTGACAAACGGTGATTGACCATCGTCTCGTTCACTCGAATCGCCTCAATTCATTTGAAGAGCTGCTACGCCTGCAACCCAGACCTCCAGAATGCACATTCATTTCAACGTAGTTGTTCACTCAGCACCAGACGGCAAAAAAGCTTTTGACTACTGCAATAGAGGACGTGTGTAGCCCATCCCATCATGTCTCTGTAAGTCCTATGATGCACCAGGACGTATCGGCCAATCAGAAGGAGCCTAGACACAGCAGCAACAGCAACGTACAACGCCGGGACGTCACGCTGGGAAAATAAACTCCTCCTCTCTGCTTATCACCCCCCGTCCTCCCTAAATCACACCTCTGAGACAGGACGGAAAGCGGCACGGAGGGGTGAGAAGGGTGAGAGGGGTAGGAGAGGGGTGAGAGGGGTGAGGGGGTGGTTGGAGCTCAGAGGGGGAACAGTGAGTCCTCAGAGCTTCACGCAGCAGCAGCAGCAGCAGCAGCAGCAGCGGAGACAGCAAGGTCAGTGTGTTTGGCCTGGCCGAGCCTCCGCTGCTCCCCCTCACCCCCCCTCACTCACCCCCCCCGCCTCCTGCCCTCCTCCTCGCTCACTCTCTCACTCTCTGTCCCCAGGAGCTGCTTCTCATTAGGGCCCCTGTTTGCTTTGGCTGCCGCTCACCCGCCACTTAGCGGCGGACTCGCTCCGCTCACCCCGCAGGTTTGCACGCGCACACGCGAAAGCGCGCACAACCCGAGGCCTGCTTGTCTTGGCAGCGGCCAGGTGCCACTGACCAGATCCTCTAAACGCCGGGGGATCAGCCGAACACACCGGCGTGTTTGCGCACGTCCGGCCAACGCCCCCCTCTCACGCCTCCCCTCACCATGCCCACCCCCCACCACACCACGCCCTCCCAACCTCATCCTCGCCTCACACCCGGTGTACACCCCCATCTACATAAGCATGGTGAATGGGTGGCTCTTGATACCCCCAACTCTAAAATGTGAAATTTCATATAATAGTATACACCCCACCTTTTCAAATTCACACAAACCAGGCAGTTACAATATCTCTGTTTATTGTAGAGTTAATAACCACAATTAATTAGAGAGTTTTTCCATAAAATAGAAATGCTGGGATATGTAGTTTAAGGGATTGTCCAACTTTTGGGCCATAATCCCTGTCGTTTATAATCTATCTATATTTATCTATTTATAGTTGAGTATGTAGCACGTGTAAATTCAACTGTTCATAATATGGTAACATCTTGCTCTTTATTTTTCTGTTTATACCTACAGATATTTGATTTTTGTCAATTTCTTTAATTAATATAATTCTCGACCTTTTGCACTGTACAGGTCTTTTTGCTGCTGTAATTATGAAAACTTCCCCACTGTGGCATCTCAAGGTCTTCTTCTTCTTCTTCTTCTTCTTCTTCTTCTTTATGATATGAGTTCAAGGTACATTCATTCATTCTGATTATCAGTGGTTGTTGTTTTGAGTTCCAGTGGGGGCAGAGATGAGCTTCCTCCAAGCTCATCAATGGTGATGTTGTTTCCTGCACATTCACCACGATATGAAACAATTAAATGTTTCATTGCCCACATCCGGAACTACATTCTGGACATACCTGCTTGGCAGAGCGATTTCAAAGTGCGAGTTTCGCTGCAGCTTCTTCTGTCATTATGAAACAGAACGATAGGATTAGCGATGATGATTTCTTCTCTAGCCAAGACTTTGAACCCCCATAGGTAACTACGTTCAGTCTGAAGTGCGCACTATGTCATTTACTCAAGAGAGGTAGTTGGGGATTGTGGCAATAGGCAAAATTGCCAAAACTTGTTGAACCATCCCTTTAAGTAAAGGTTGAGGCAGAGGGAGAATCACATTATACATGGCTTTTAAATCAATATCAGGGCTCCAAGTTAAAACCAGCATGGCACTGAAGATTTTTCCCTGTGAACACAATAATTATGTTTGCATTGCTTCAATAACGTCTTTCTGCAACAAATAACATAAATAATAATACACACATTGCAAAGAAGGGGCCTTTAGATTAGATCTGAATTTCGACTGGACTTCTTTGTTCTGAAGGAGGAAAAAACAGAAAGAAAAAAAAGAAGCGACTTGAGATCCCACACCTCCTCAAGACTTGCACTCACACTCACTCACACTCAAACACACACACACACACACACGCTAGTGTTTCTCAAGTCGAGTTAACATCTCGCTTGAACACTGACACCTGTTTAGTTTAGATAGAATTGATAATTCTGTCCTTACAGAGCCAGTGAGTCCCAGTCGAGGCCTTCCAGCAGGAGGAAAACACGTGCCACACAGCCGTTAAGCTCGCCAACACACACACTCGTCACTGTAAACATGCTGCACGCACGCACGCACGCACGCACACACACACACACACACACACACACACACACACACTGCAGGAAACAAATGCAGCATTCTTTTCTCTCACCAAGTGTAATTTAGAGCCCAAACCCTCCCAATTTTCAGTCTGGGACGGCCAGGCGGCAGAGAGCGTAGCCTACAGTGCTGTTGGCTTTAGGTTTCCTTACACGCAGCAGGAATGTCATCAACAATACACACATTCTTCAGAATCGGGCGCACGCCTCCCGCACATGCAAACACATGCACACCAGTCAGACCTTCGCTGCGCTCTGCGGGGAAGTGGTAGCGGCTATTGTAGGGACCGGCTGCTTGTGGGAACCCCTCTGCTGTCTCCTTAGAGTGGAGCTGCGAACACATACCTGATTCAGTGGCAGTGTTTCCCAACAGGGTCCCCGAAACACTTGCAGCCCTGTGGTAAAGCTGTGAACTGCGAACGCGCAGAGTCGTGTGGAATCACGACTCAACAGCTGCACTTTTCCCTCCAGAGACTCAGGGGAGCCACTTATGCAACAAACAAGACTCACAGAGCCAAACAAAATGTATGAATGTCAACCGTGGAAAAGGAATGGAATCATTTTTTTTTTTTTTTTTTTTTTTTTTTTTACATCAGCATGACTAAGTCAGTAGTACAACAAGAACAACAATAATAATAACTCTCAAAATTCAATCATATTGCTCCAAGATGACTCTTGGATATTTACACATAATAACTGTCAGACTGAAACATTAAAGCCATTTATCTTTTTTGATCAATTATAAAACAATTATTCCATTTAACTTTTGCACTAAAGAAAATCTTGATTATATGATGATCCAGCCAAACCCTGTGACCCTCAGTGCAGGAGGAAGCAGGTTTAGAAGATGGGTGGATCTTGATCAGCTGCTCATGGAGCTCCGTATGCGAATTCCTGAAGACAGCTGTGAGAAAAGCATGAGGATATACATCCCCTGGAAGATTCTGTCTGATGCGCTCAAATTTAATTTCACACAACGTCGCAGCAAACTACACCAGCGTCACTCCAAAGCAAATGAATCGCAATCTGTGCTCCGCTTGGTTTGAGCCGCAACAGGTTGAGTTTCTACTCCGTCCAGCAGGATATAGCTGTGCCTGTTTGACCAAAGGTTTTGTCACTGTGTAATGTTGTGTTGGGTTCGGCTCGCAGCTCAGGGTGAATTCCTGCGGCTCGAGCTCCAACCAACACCCTGCTGCCACAGGTGATAATGTGTTAAAGCTTTAACACAGCCAGTGTGGCACCACTGTGGGTTGCTGGTTGCCAGGTTCACAAGCAGCTCAATGGAAATCTATTTGCAACGCACTTCGCAGAAGATTTGGCTCAAGAAAAAAACAAACACCAACCAACCAAACAAACAAACAAAAACAAAGCCTTGACTCATCAGGTCATACTGGCCAACTGGTTCAAACTCTCTTGAGGATGTTTGTCAATGACAATTTTAATAGACCATCTTGTGTACAGCCATGATGCTGCATTGCAACTACTGGGTCAAGAGGTGAAGGTTTCTGCTCAAGGACACTGCTTCTCTGCTATATCCAGCTGTCAAAACACACGCATGCACGGGCACACGCACACACAGACACACACACACAGAATGAGAGAGAGAGAGAAGGGGAGAGAGAGCAACATGGAGCCTGAGACAACCAGGTGTCTCTGTATGAATGAGTGTAGTGTAAGCCACCTGTACACACACACTAATTAATCAAGCGTGCAGTCACGGCCCTGTTGACCTGAACTGCGGATCAGCATTGTTTATGCACGCCACCCTGCTCCTGGAGGGGGCGCTGCCTGCAAATCTGCCAGCAAATTGTGCTCTCTGTTTCTTTCTCTCACTCTATGTGTGTGTGTGTGTGTGTGTGTGTGTGTGTGTGTGTGTGTGTGTGTGTGTGTGTGTGTGTGTGTGCGTGTGTGTGTGGCACACTGTATATGTTGACTCAGTGAGATTGGCAGCTTGGTCTCAAGGGGTCTGCGGCTAAACTGACGCCGGCACACTGTTAAAACTAAACAGTCTTAATTGAGGAAGACGCTTACAAGACCCTGTCTATGTGTGTGTGTGTGTGTGTGTGTGTGTGTGGTGGGAGGGCACCATTGGAGTGTAAGACGCAAAAAAATTGAAGGAATGAGACGTACACACCAGTTTTGCCTGGTCTGTCTTCAAAACAAAATGGAAAACAGTCGTCCTCGTTTGTCCTCAGTGAGTACAAGTAAGTAAGTAAGTGAGTAAGCAAAAAAAGGCCTCCCAGTTACTTCCACATGATGTGTAGTAGTGTCACGTTGCATCATGCCACCGTAACTCCCATAAGGCATCAGGATGCAACAGCCAATCAAACATGACATGCACACACTTTCTGCGTGCACGGACATAGCCATGACGCTACTAGTGGACTGAAGCCTCTTCTACAAACGCTTTGTGGGTGTTTTTGGACATACACATAGACATAGACACAGACAGACTTTATTGATTTAAAACTTCCAGCAGCAATGAATTCAGGATTCAGACCAATGATAAATTTGAAAAACATATTGGAAGTCCAGTATCCACTTCTTCTCTATAATAGACCCATGCAGCTTCTACACCAAACTGGAGAGTTTTAATACCTTGGGGTTAATGAAGATGGAGCAAGTGATGGAAAGATACTGAATCTAATCAGGAAAAGTAAGTGGTTTCTGTTTGTAGCCATAGAAAGAATGAATTTGAACTAGAGGTGACAAAGAGGAATGACCTCAGCAGCCAGTGACTGCTGTCTGTCTTTAATCAGCAAATACATTAAGAATTTGACTTTTTTGAGTTTCTGTCCCTGTGCACTGTGTCACCATGAACTAACCATGGGTAATGACACCTGGTGTGTCAACTCTGACACATGTCAACATGTTTTTTTTTCCTTCCCAATTTCAAAAACTATACAGTTTGATAACCTACATGTTGAGATTTCACCATGAGGTGGCTGGAAAAATGCGTAGCTGAACTTTTATAAAGGTCAGATTTCAAATGCAGTGAATTGGAACTGACCTGGTAGGTCGATCTGGTACCAGCAGTGACACCCACATGGATGTGATTTCAAGTGGGCAGGTGCTGCAGGTGTTGCAGATCTGCTTCGCGCTTGCTGGCTCTGCTCGCTCAGCCATCTTCAATGTGGGCGCTGCTAAGTGAGTGCGTGATTCCAGTGTTTTAGCAACTTGTCTGGCTGCCCCCTCACCCCTCCCTGGAAGATTGCGCCAGCAGGGTTTACTTAAGGATGGGAGCGTGACAGCTGCTGGAATGCCTCCGCTGTGCCCACAAAGAATGGAACACGGGTTACAGGAACACAGGTCTGGGCAGCACAGCTCAAATGGACTGTGCATTAGAGAGCTGGCGCTTTTCTAACTTTCACACAGACGGTTAATTATGAACGTGTAGCAGAGCAAGTACACATTCATTAACAGTTAAAGAGTTTTTTTTGTTAAAAAAAAAACCCAAATTAGAATCCGTTGGTGATTAAAAGCAAAGCAGTTCAACTGTTTTGCCCACCACTTAAAGGTTCAGTGTGTAAAATCTGGCTTGATTTATAAAAATCTGGCCTTATTTAATCAATATATTAAGCATTGATGGGCAAGTCTTAATATATATATATATATATATATAAGCAGAGACCAACGGGTCCATCATAAACAGGCAACAATTTTTATTTGTGATGGCGATAGTTTTGGGTGCTTTACAGATTTACATTGAATGATACCTACAAGTCACTGGCCACCCACAAAACACAAAAACAAACATAATGAAACGACAGAAATCTGATGCTGGTGTTGAAAGTAAGTTGGATTCCATTTTTATTCTTTGGGTTTCTACTTTTTTTTTTTTAAATGATGCGTACATTTCTGCGATAGGAGGGGCGAAATGAAGCTTTCCTCAATTCTAAACAGCTTTATGTTAGATCTCGAAAAGTCTTTGATGGTTTCAAAACATCGTAGGCAGAATGTGGATCTCGTCCATGCGGTTTGGCCAGATTTCAACAAATGGCATACGAACAACTTACAATGGTTTCAATAATTCCCCTCTCGCTCAAACCTTGTCCTTAGCAAGCAGTAGGAATTCGACTACAATATCAAATGCAACTTCTTAGTCATATACATATTTATGCTTGTATGAGGTCACTGTTGAGCTGCTTATTAGTTTTTTATTTAGATTTTGAATGAAATGTAAACAAATTTCCTTTCACCTTTCAATGCTGAAAGTATCTCTGGTTTTGCTACCAAACAGAAAAAGGCTCGCTAGCTTTCAAAATCACTCCACTGCTCATTAAATACATGTAATGCCAGGCATAAAGGCACACAAAAGTCTCAAGATAAACACACAAAATAATGGAACCCCCCACACAAACTGTAGAGTGACTGATCACATGCTTTTCCAAGTCTTTACAGGTCAACTCGGGTCGTTATTTTGCCTCCACGTTCCATCCACAGGTGTTTGAATAACTATGTTCAAATACAGCTGCTGACTGACCAAAATGTGTTTGAGGTCTCATAAGTTTGCGATGTTGATCCGCTACCTTCCCGTCCTCTGGAGGTTCACCTGGGACCAAACATTACTGGAAGGCGTGTGTGTGTGTTGGTGCCCAGCTACAGCTGTACTTATTTCCTGACTGGCAGCTCAGTGGCGGTGACGGTGGTTCGTGTTAGTCACGGCCCAGATTCAGAGCCGCCACAGAGAGTTACTCTTGGCCCAGCATGAGGTTGGACCAGAGACCTGAGTGGATCTGGAGGTCACAAGCCGGATATCAAACCTTTGGACATGCATTCACCAAACCTAGAATTTATTGGCCGCCCTCCCCTGCTGCTTGCTCATCTACGCATTTTATTTTTTTGTCGCTGCGAAAGGAATGGCAAAGTATAAAAGTATTGTGTAAGAAACTGTTTTATAGGCACCTGCTGACGTTCACCACCTGAATGTCTTGCATTACTCTGTGCAAAACTAGGGCTGAAAGATCTTGTCCAAAAAAACCAAAAAAAAACAAGCCTCCCTTGCTGACTGTTTGTTTCTCTGGGCCCTGAGAGGACAGAGTTGGCTGGTTGGGTGCCATGGTAAACAGCCCAACATCAAACGGTGAAAAAGGGCATTGGGGAAATTGACTGACAACTTTTGGAGCGGGCTTTTGCGTGTAACTGGCGCAAGGAGATCATTCCGTGCAAGGCAGGAATGCCGCTCATTTCAAACGAGAAACGCACTAACACGCAAACACTCACACCAGTTCAGAGACTTGGCATACAACTATGCCCTCAGCCTCTGGTGTCATGGTCTGGCTGCAAGAGATAAGAGCTGCTCAAACCAACAAATCCACAGTAGTGACTGACTGCTACATGGTTGCTGAATGGCTTTTTAAAAAGGGGTGTAAGTAACTCCCTGGACTACTTTTCAAACAAATAGATCAACTGCAATGTTGAAACCCATTCCATATCCTTGCAGTGAATGGCCCTCATCACTGTCCTGCTGTGGTCAAAAGTCGTGTCTGGTTTGTATTGGTGCTCCCCTCATAAATCTACCCATACACATACAGTAGTTACATTAAACCTCTCATTTATCCCAATCACTTCAAGGCTCAAGGCTCAAGGTAGCTTTTTCTTTTTTTGTCAGTTCTGCAATATGTGTAAACACATGCAAGGTCTTGTAATAGCTTTTCTCAAGGGTCCACGGTGCTGCAGTAAACACTTGGTGTTCATATTTACAAATACACCATTAGCACTTTAATTCCATAGAAATGGCCAATGGGTTCTTCTACAATGGGACTTTTCAACGTGGATGTTAGTGTTTATATTTTGGTGTATAATTACATCTGAGCAACACCACTGAATAGACTCTCAGATTTCTGATGTAATTAAAAATTTTGGGCAACTTGTTGAAAAAAAAAAAAAGAAATTGAAATTAAACAGGTGACATGATGATACAGTGGTTAGACCTACCCCCCCACAGCGAGAACGTCACAAGTTCTATGAAGATGTTAGTTCTCTCCAGGTTCTAAGACATGGACATGAGGGCCATCGCCAATTGGCAATTGTTTGTGGCTGTGAATTTGAGCATTGATGGTTGTTTGTCTCTCTGTGTGGCCCTGTGATGACTTTGTCCAAGGTGCAACCCAGCTTAAGAGTCACACAAGGCTTTCCTGTCACACTTTTTTTTGCAACAAATTGACTCTATATAAAGATAGACCATTTCCAAAATGACTAAAATGACTGTCTGTCAACGTCATACCTTTAGATACTGGTTCATTTTTCGTCAATCTAAACTGCTAGTTAAAAAAAAACAACAGGGTCTCATATATCAATTTCCTATTCAATTTTTAAAAACTCCACAGTGTGCCTTTTGTACTGTGTTTGACCCCTGGGTCAATGGAGGTAAAACATTTAAAAGTCGTGGCTCTGTGTTTGGTCTCTGCACCATGTTTCTATTTTGTTGTTCTGTTCTCTGCTCCTTTGTTCACAAGCCAGTCCCTAACTGTGTCAGTCTGTCATTTGATGCCTGGCAAGTACTGCAAGGTGGGTCCTTGAGTAGATGCCTGCTGTGGCTCAAATAAATACAATGGGGGGGCAAAAAAAAAGCTGGAATGAAAAAAGTGGTTGTGACGGCAGCAGCTGCTGCTGCTTGATTAACACAGTCTTCTTAAAACATTTAGCACAACTTTGCTCTCATGTTTGTTTGTTTGTTGTCAACGCTGAGACAAAATTCTAAACTGTTTCATACCTGCTACACAGACATGCTGTAGTTGAATGGTAACTGTATAATTACTGTAATGGACTGACTTTCTTAAAAGAAAGGAGTCACGTCAATTGTGGGATTCCATGAGAAAGTCAGCCTGGGCCTCGGTGTGTTGGAGCAAGCCCACTACCACAGCTGCATGTCATTTCTTCCCAAGCACGGGTGGCCACCTGTTCTAAATAAAGAGCTCCGCTCCCCTCCCCTCTGCTCTTCTCTGCATCTATCATGTCGTTTACAGTAAAGCGATATGCAACATGAGGGCTTTGCCGCTCCCCGACTGCAGAGCATCCGATGAAGCGAGATAATTTACAAACCTGCGTCCATCTCACCTTTTTTTCCCCCGCCAGTCGTTTCCTTGCCGCCGCTTTTCCAGCCGGCGTCGCACTGCTTCCCTTTGCCTGTTAAAAACGCCAAGGGAAAGAAGCAGAGGTTGGTGGCTTCCTGGAAATCTCATCATCCCTTATCCACTGAGCTTTTTCACAGGGCATATTTTGCCTTGCAAGAGGTTTCTTTTCCACAAAAGCTGAAGAGTTGTCTTTACAATGTCATTTCGATCTCAGAACATCGTAAAACCTCCCCAACTTCCTCTCAGAAACTCAAGTGACTTAAGTAACTGTAACTTTTGCACTCTCTGATATAAATTATATATATAAATTATATATATATGTATATATATATATATATATATATATATAGAAGTTGGTAAAGTACACGATATATATATATATATATATGTATATGTATATATATATATACATATATATATATATATATATATATATAGGAGAGGGCATATAATTATGAAATTATAGTGTTATAATATTATAGTCATCATAAAGTAAGTAATTAAGTCAGTCAGAGAGTACGTCAGTAATTTCCCCTTGCAATTTAGGGCCAACTCTCTCTCTCATCTGGTCCTGTTAGACTAAAACAGATCTTTGAACTTAGGTATAAGGGCTCCTCCTCCACCTGTGTGTTGCCTTCTGCTGGCACATCTATCAGATAAAGGACAGTCCCATCAGATAACGAGAGTGCTGGAGCGTGCACCTTTATGCACAGGTGAGCTGTGTGTGTGTGTGTGTGTGTTTGTGTTGGTCATGCTGGAAGCGTAGCATGAAGAGAGCAGAGCAGAATAGTAGATGACCTAGATAAGAGGATTAATAGTTTATAAAACATCTCTTCTATATACATCAGGGCCAGGCTGGTAGCCTGCAGTCACTGTGTGTGTGTGTGTGTGTGTGTGTGTGTGTGTGTGTGTGTGTGTGTGTGTGTGTGTGTGTGTGTGTGTGTGTTTGATTTCGGATGATGATGATGATGATGATGATTATGGCCACATTTGTGAAAACTGTGTTTACTCCCAAACAAACCATGTTCTACCAGAGAACAACCTGAAATGTTTCAGGTTTACAGTAAGTGTAACCGTGTTGCCTAAAACATGCCATGTGACTGTGATTACGGCGCATCACTTTGCACTTAGCACTTCACTTTCACATTGCGGTGAAAAAAGAATAATGTCATACGTAAACAACCTTATAAGCCCAAGAACTCCAAGTGTGGCAGATTAGCATCAGCGCTTAGTTCATACTTTGTTACTGACTAAGTGACTTCAGAGCTCTTTGCGGTTTTATTTCCACCAATCTGCTTCAAGAGGGGTTGGATATGGTATGCAATAATTGTAAGTCATTGGTGTGCCTTTCCACATGCAAGTGGTGCTTTGAGTCTTCCGGGAACTATTGGCCGTGTGCATGGCTTCCTTTGTCATCACTGAGAGCAAAAGAAAGAAAAGACAGAAGCTGGTTGGGAAGCCTCGTGTGGATGGAACAACACAATTCCAGTGAGTCTTATGGAACTACTCTGTAAGGTCTAAACTGTAAGTTTCCCCCCATGTACACCAATATGCTAATGATCTTTTTAAATGCTTCCTGGTATCTATTGAATTGCTGTACTCCATCCACGCTGAAGAGGCCAGTACCTAATCAATGGAATCACACAGATAGATGAATAGATCCATTGCAATGTTACACATGTGCACAAACACACAGTTTCAATGTCAACATGTACTAAATGTACACAACGTTTCCCTTATTTTTGAGGATCATGCATCCAATTTTTGTTACTATTTTTGTTTAAATACATGTTTTTCTGTCACTGTTGAAACAAGGCAGTGTAGTTTTGGAAGCAAGTCTGGAAAAATGGTTTTGGAAAGTTTAAATGGTAGAAATGACAATACTTTGTTCTGATTATTCATCATAAAGTTGTTTTTTGTCTGCATAATCAGGAGATAAATCCGCACTGCTCTCAGACTTGTTCATCATCTCAGCCCTTCCACTATGCTTCTCATCTCTATTTTGTCTCCTGCAGTTTCTCAGCCTGGGACGGTGTACCATCTTAACACAGTGCACTTGGTGTGTGTGTGTGTGTGTGTGTGTGTGTGTGCAAGCGAAAAATGCCGAGATTGTTTGTGGCGCTGTGCCCGCAGCCTCTTTAGGGCAGGATATTACCGAGGTCTGGAACACTTCAAATGTATGAGCAGGAAGTGGAGGCCGTAGTGATAGTGTTTGTTTGAGTAGTGAGTGAGCTGCTGATAGAGAGCGCACTGTGTTTATGTTTACTTCTGACATTTGAAGAAGTGTCCTTTCACTCTGCCTTCATTAAGGTTGATGAAATGGAAATAAACAAATACCTAATTTTATCTGTCACCCCTATTAATCAAGATTGGGCTCTGCAACAGCTTTAGTTATCTAACTGTAACTTGGGCAAAGTGAATAAATGGCATTTCTTTGTCAGAGTGGAGCAGCCCACTCTATAGTCAGCTGATGGCAGTGAGAACAGTCGTTTTCCCACTGCTTCACACTCTTCCTTACACACTGATATGAGTAGGATTTCTTGTGTTGTTGTTGTTGTTGTACTTGTTGTTGTCATTTCACCAAATACAAATTTAATATCTGTTGAAGTGAAATTTCCAAAGAGGCAACGATAAGACTAAGATGTGAACTTGTAAATGTAAACTAACACAGTCAAATAAAATATTATTGATCTTAGCATTAAATGTTAATTCATGTTTATTAATATAAATGTCTAATTCATTCGTTGCCAGTTCAGGCAAACTAACCGCAAAGTACAATACAATTGTCCTGCGCATTAGCAGCAACACAGTATGAGGCTGACTCTCAAACTCGCAGCATCACAACATCACAGCGATCTTTATGTTTTTCAATTCCTACTCAGCTTCTTTTCCCTCATTTTCTAAACAGGCCACCTGATGTCTTCTTTGGTCTTTAATCGACCGTTTAATGCTTCTGATCCTCAATCCTCAAATTACCCTTCCTTCCCAACACCGTCCGCCCAGATTCAGTAATACATCACGTAAATCAATTTGATTTGATCAGAATTGTGCTTCACTATTTTTTCAGTCAGCACACACATAACAAAAAAACTACAACAGAACAAACAAAAAAAACAAAACTTTTGCGTAAATGAAATACATTTTTTTTTAAAAGCTTGCTGTGGTGCTATAAATTCTAATTGCACTAGTGTCCAGGAGGTGAATGTACCCCCGCCCTCTCAGCCTCCCCCCAGAACAGTTTAACAGTTTCTGTGTGCAAGAGGGTAGTGCAGAAAATAAAATAAGAAACAGACTTTCTCAGCAGCAAGCTTCTAAGAAATTACGAACTTGAGGTGAAAAAGAGTGGTAGCTCTTTTTCTGTGTATGTACCATTACAAAACATTTTTAAATACAATCATTTCAGTTTTTATTGTCAAATGCACTTGTTGTGGATCAAAACAGCTACTGGTCAAAGCTCCCCAGCACGGAAATATTGCCCACATACTTTGCACTGCTTTGTTGGTGGAGGCTGTTGCTGTTGCTTAGTGAATTACTACAGAAAGTTCTTGCTAGATCCCTCAACAGTACTTGCCCCAATCTACCAGCTCCTGCATAAAGACAGTCAGTCCGTGGAAGTGGCAGCAGGCTCAGGAGGAAGCTTTTCAGCATGTTCAGGGACAGTTGCACTCAGACTGCTGGTGCACTATGACCCCAAAAAGGACGTTATCCTGTCATGTCCACTCATGGCTAGAATGATGCTTTTGATATACAGTAGCTATCTTGAACAAATGTATCCATGTAAACAAGGCATTTCCAAAGAAGAAATCAAACAAGGTATCAATCCATCCCGATCTGACTTGGAAAATAATTGAAATATTAATTTTCATCTATCCATCCATTTTCTATACCTGCACTTTCTTGACCTCAGGGCTGCAGGGGTCTGCTTTCAGCTTATCCCAGCTGTTGTTTATGAAATATAATTAACAGACCAGTGCCAGTATAAAAGAATGGACCAGGTGATAATAATTTTGTTTTTTCGCAGTTGAGTGGCTTGTGAGCAGTCGGCTTTGCAACTACAGTCGTAACTGTGTTAACTGATTAAGGACATAACGATGGACCCTTGTAAAGTTGAACAAATTTCGAACTTGAAACTGAAGAACATCTATCCGCCGAATTTCACTAAAACTCAGCGTTACATCTTAAAACGAAGGGCAGACAGTTTACAGTTTACAGTTTCTGAGTAAGTACCGACACAGCGTTCGACACAGCGTTGTTGAATGCATTGGATTCTTTCATTATAAATGCAGAGGTGGAAGGTGAGTCACATTTACTCACTTTTTTGTGTACCTAATGTCTTGGCCTGTTTTAATTTAAGAACGTCTTGTTTTGTTTGAAGTAGTGTTGTTTGCCACATGTTCATAGTTGTTTTTGAGGATTAAGGATTAAGGATTAAGGGCGAGCGTTGAGATTGAGAAGTTAAGGGAGGAATTGGAATTGGCCCTAACTCACTGCTGTTCACCTCTGTAATGATCCAGTGGCTTTGTGCTTGGCTTTGTGACAGTCTGTCATAGTGTGCAGCATTGTGTAGACTGTAATGTGGCGTTGAAAAATGTTTGTTGACTCGAGGAAAAAGAACAAGAACTATCGACAATTAACTTTGGTTATTTTCAATGCAAACAAAGGTAATCAGTTGTCTCAGGCAGCCCAAATCAAAATGTTACCTGGTGCTGACGTCACTTACTAATACCCGAGGAAAGCCGTGCTTGCTGTAAGTCTCAGTGGCTCATGGAGTCCAACTTTTGAACCTAACTTTTGAACCTAGGGGATGTGGTTTGCTTCTTCCATTGAGATTAGGGGGGTTGCATTAATGAAGCCGAACTAGGAGTTGGCCTTTGAATTAATAAGGTTGGATGTTAGGTAAGGTAGGTGAGGTGAGGTTACCTCAATACACTGCAGAACTCATTGTGCAGTACGTAATCTAAATGTTAATATGGAATGACAAGTAACATTGGAATTTGTCAGAAAAAAAAAAAGGGGGCTCGAGAGAAACCATTTAGGAAATTCAGTTGATTGGTGTGAGACTTATTATTATATAATTAGAGTTTTGTGGTTCTGCCCGCTATCTGAAGCTGAGCCAAACACCCACAGATCAGCCAGAGACATATGGGCTTGCCTGGTTCTCATCAAGACAGTCTGTCACACACTTGCACACTGGGTAGTGAGCCGAGTATCTGGATGGGAGAGTTTACTAGTTCTCATTCTCCAAATGATGTGTTGCTGTGCAAACCCCACTGCTCTCCCTTCAGTGGATAGCACTGGGAAACTCCTAATCTAATGAGTTTTCATTGCCAAGAGCTCTATATCACTTATACATGCACGACACGTGCACACAGACACAGACACAGACACACACACGCACAATACAGGCTGCAGAGCCACAGAGGTGAATTGGATTTATTGTTATTGTGATAACCTGGGAGTCGAGCAGAATGTGAATGTGGCTGACATAAGACTGTTTTAATAAGGCTTGATTTAAAGTGGAACTCCTGGACGAGCTGTGCGTGCGTGCGCGCGCACACACACACACACACACACACACACACACACACACACAGTCTTGGAACAATCGCCTCTTCTGCTTTCAATGTATTTCACCTTGCATTTTTGCTGTGTGTGTGTGTGTGTGTGTGTGTGTGCAGGGGCAGACAGTGGTATTTATGAGAATCATTTAAAATCATCTGTCTTGAGTTGCTTGCATACTATGCCATCTCTGCTTGGATGTGAATGTGAACAAGCGTGTGTGTGCCTGTCTGTAATTTCACTGTTAAGTCCCGATGGTATCAGGTCTCTGTACGTCTAAACTAAACAGGCAGCCATGGCCAAACATTAGTCTATTAAATCATCACCTGACGGCAAACTGCAGAGTTTGTGTCCACAATGCAAATGTACATTAATGAATCTTTGTGCGGTTATGTGCAAATATTATTTATGGGTAAAGTCTATCCAAGTTACCCACTACACTGTAACACTAGCAGCAGATTGAGGTAAAAAAAAAAAAAAAAAAAAATGAGAGTAATGTTATCCATAGCATTCACACCTAGCTATTAGCGGCCGTTACTGGGATACCATGATATTTGGAAAACAAATAATAATACTGAGTGCGTAATAATATGTGTTCACTGGACAGAGAAGTTCACATTAGAATTTTTTTGAAAACGGCATAATTTAAAGTGGCTTCCTCTAATTTGTGACAAGGATGTACGGTCCTGTGGTGCTAAAAATGTCTTTCTGATAAAGAAATCCATGTAATATATCCATAAATAAATGTAGGTCAAGGTTATTGATTACTCCTACCTGACATCCATCCATCCTCTGTCACTGCACTTCACAGGGGACAGGGGCCTATCACAGGTGTCCTCAGGTAAAGGCAGGGTGACACCCTTTACAAATTGCACGCATGACACATTAAAAGACAAACAACCATTTGCATTTACATTCAATTTCAATCAAGATCTCACGACCTTCCTGCTCTCTAAGTCTGATGTGCCATTGAGCCGGTCAAGCTGCTGTCCATCTGATGCAGTCAAATAATGTATTTGCTGTATCCGGATAGCACATAATACAAAATACAGACTTGATGCAAAAGAGACTTTTAATGTAATTTTTGAACAAGCATATTAGGATAAACTGTACTTAAAAAAAAATTTTTTTTTTAATTGTCTTAGTTTATTTTTCTTTTCAGCTCCTCCCTTTTCTCCCACGCAGTGATTCATAAGCAGCGCGATAAGATCCTGAGCATGGTGTCTCACAGCCTCGTTAATGGCAATAAACCCGATGGATTGCATCCCTGCTTATTACACCAGCCTCATCCAAAGTTGTAAAAGAGTCCTCTCATTGTTATTATCTTGCCCGGAAGTATGCAAAATGTTCACTTTTCCAGCTTGTTAAGAGTCAGGAATCCTGTAAAAAGTGATTCAAGGCCGTGTGAGTCAGACTGTGAGTCAAGCGTGAGTCGTGTGATATGACTGGACCAGTCCTACCTGGCAAAGACACGCGGTGTGAAACGGAGTTGAAAGGAGGTTCATACTCAACACGTCCAGAAAGTGGATAAGGTAAACGACGTCTTGGTGATTGCCGTGAGTTTTATACCTCATTAAACCAAGGCCACTCCCTGAGGGGTGGACCAGGCAGGGCCTACACTGGGACAACAGCCTGCGACTCTCACTCCTGTTTGCATTCAACAGGACCATTTCAAAAAAGTTACATCTCTTTTTTCCGTGATTAAAGATGCATCGCGAGAGTTGCTTTGTTGGAATTTCACTAACACATTCCGTATGCTTACACAAAATGGAATCAATCAGTATAAAGACTGAAGTAGGGATGATTTTATTTAGCATAATATGGAAAACTGATCTCGACAGTATGCAGTAATGCAATGCTTTACACTCGGGTAACCAAAAAGGATGAAGGTTTTGGTTTATTAACCTTTTCAGTCAGACTGTGCATTTTATATTTGGCTGGTCAGAACTGATTTGTTTGTGTTGGAGAGGCAACCATGTAACATCCTCCTGCTCCTCGTTATTGTCATAAAAAACAAACAAAACTAAAACGAAACTATAGGAGACAGAACATTTTGCTCTCTGTTTAACACACCCTGTGACAAACTCAGAATTAAAGGTTCAGTGTGTAATATTTGGAGATTTTGAGAAGAAACAGCAACATCAAGTGGTTACATTGTAGATTGCAGCACTCATTCACTCGCCCTCCCTCTCCCAAGCTTGCCAGTGATACACAGTGGCCTGCGCACCCAAACCCAAATACGGCGTCTTCCTTCTTCTTCATTGGTTTGAGGGCATCAAGCGTCACCCTAAATACCAAACACGCTGTCAGGTGACCTGGATTGTCCACACCAGGCTTCCTTAGAAATATGGTGGCAGCTAACTGGGAGCAAGACCCTTGATCTATGACTATCCTTAATATGGGAACCTTTCTTAGGGTACGAAAACCAAATGACTTTTATTGTACTTCGAGTATACCCTTTTATTAATGTATTAACGGGCAGTATGTTAAGCGTTTCACAATATAATAATCATAATTCAGGCAAAATTTTACACATTGAACCTTCAATGGCAACTGCATCATTTTAACAGACTGCTGAAAATGTGCTCTGCACAAGTTTGAGATGGGACAAAAACAAGACAGGCCCGAGGAGGTCGTTTAGGCCAAAACAAACACACACACTCCCCACATATTACTGAACCAGCAGACTAACAGATCTGTTCTTTTCCATGTAAATGGAAAGACAGTTTTACCCTCATGCTGAAAGGTGACTTGCAATCAATAATCAGACCTAATCTCAGAAAAGAAAGCCCTGCTGTTTTTTTGCTGGAGTTTTGCCAGTCTGGCTTCATAACAACCTCACTCTCTCTGCCTCTTTTTTTTTTTTCCACGGCGATATGTTGAGAGCCCTGATGGATGGGTGGTATGTATGAATGACTGTCTCTATTTATTGAAGGCGGAGGACACAGACGCAAGTGTTGTCGGGACAGGACTCAGACCCGTGACCTTGTGACCCTGCATCTCATGCACACAATTTCAGGTCGGTTCATAATGAGTTGTGTCACGCTCACAGCCGACCCCTTTCACCTGGCCACTCACACACACACACACACACACACGCAGAAACAAGTGTGTGCTGATCAGTCATCACGTCTCTGCTGCTTTTATAACTGAGAGCAGCTCTGATAAATACGCTTTAATGAGTGCAAGTTAGTTACTCGCGTTTAACTTCGTGAAAGTGATTAATTTTTTTGTTTATGTTTGGGTTTCGTGGTAGTGTTGTTGAAATACAATACGAATGCTCTGTATTCGTGCACTCAGTGGCAAGTGGTTGAATGGTTGTGCTTTTTTTGTCAAATATTTCAATGGATGAAAGGGCCATTAAACTGCAGATGCTGAATGATGCATGAAAACATGTTGCTATGCAGGTTCGCAAGGCTTGAAAAGTTCAAAAAGGACACCGCATTTTTCTTTCTCTACAATTTTTGAGAGCGATGATGTAATGGCACACCGGTTTACATGCCCAAAACAAACAAACAAACAAACAAACAAACAAACAAAAATTAAACAAACCGTGTCAGAGAGTATATACTTACTTGTATCTACTGTAATTTATGTATTTTATGTGGTCACATTAATAAAAGTGTGTAATCGCAGTAAAATAAAGTAATTTGGTTTTCCTATACTTACAAAAGGTTCTTATATAAATAAGAATATCCATAGATCAATAAGGGCCTTGCTCCCAGTTAGCTGCCACCTTGCACCGCCATGTTTCCAAGGAACCCTGGTATGAACAATCCAGGTCGCTTGATAGTTCGTTTCATATTTAGGGTGAACACTGGCATCCTCAAAAAAAACCAACGAAGAAGACGATGGATGAGATGTCCAGGTTTGGGTGCGCAGGCCACCATAGGTCACCGGCGAGCTCTGCAAGACGCTGTATTCTAAAATGTAACCACTTGATGTTGCTGTTTCTTCTTCATAACCTCCAAATATTACACACTTAACCTTTAAAAGGTAGAAGAGTTGTAGAAACGTGGCACAGTGCAGCAGCGAACCCGCCGCGAAGTAAGCTTTGCGTTTTTACTGCATTCTGGAGTGGAAATGGAACTCAAAGAACGTAAGACATTGAAATTGTTCTGCGCCTGTCGACGAGTCTCAATGCAGTGACATTAAAACGTTCAGTCTATCGTAGTATAAAATATCTGGGGAGGAATGTTTCCTTCCCCCTTGTTCTCTCAGAAACTTTTGTAAAAGGTTCTGCAGAAGACTTGGCGGTCAAACAATTGGCAGGAGTGACACAAACAAGACGTTGGCTCCGTCTCTGCAAAGCTTTCAGTGATGATTAGCATTGCTCACTGGCTAGACAAGACCTCTATGTGTTTGTCTTCAAAGTACTCCACTTGATGTACTTGTCTTTGGACTACTTTGGTGAGTACTTAATGCTTTACTGTATAGATATTACAGAATTGCTTGCAATTCTACATGCCACTAGTAATAAATGACCCCGGAACAAATGGTGCAAAACTCAACAACGATTTTCATGAGTTGTGAGTCATCATTTCTTGTCTCTACCGACTGATTCGCTGACTTGTTCCAGCTAGTGCTAGCAAGCTAGGTGTGAAAAAAAGATGACCAGATAACGTTGGCATCGTGCAACTTCCCCTTTTAATTGCATGTGTACAAATCTTTCAGGGTAATCGCTGTGTTAGCCCTGTGGTGAAAGCAACAGCTCCGGCTTCTTGTTGTGTAACTTGGCTGTTCCATCCTTGCAGAAGGATTAAATTGATGACTTCCCCAAATTCAATTGGAAGGTTTTAGTGGTTTGAAATGGTGGGGAGTAGGTGGAGCTTGGGTGTGTATATGGTGACACACTTTAACTGCCTCAATGACTCAAATGGCTTAAAAACGGGATTCTCATTTGTGATTCACTTGAACTTGAGTTCAAGTGAATCACTTGAACTTGAGTTCAAGTGAATCACAAGTCATGCGCATGACAACATGACACTCATTCTGTCTCTCTGGGTGAGTAATTCATTGCAGTTCATCACCTTATCTTTCGGTCTGTCTGTCTGTATATACAGTCAGCCAATATATATATATATATATATATATATATATATATATATATATATATATATATATATATATATACATATTACATCACACCAGTCTGCACAAACATATCTTGAACGCTTACAGACACCCATAAGATTTTTTGTGAGTAGTGACATGCAGCGCTGAGTCCCAGAGATAGACACAACAAGTGGGAAAGGTCGTGCGCTGTCAGCAGAAAGAGATCCAGACTGCAGCGTACTCATAAACCCGCCATTATAAGGCAGGCAGGGCACAACCTCAGCTCCCCGAGGACCTCCTCATGAATGAACCACTCAGCGTTCCCCCACCGGTCTTGTTTTGCGTGTGTGGATGTGTGTCTGCGAGCGGAGGGAGTCACACTCGTTTGAGATACTTTAAATAGCCCCTGGCTTTCACGTACGTGAAGTTATCTCGAATAATCAAATTTGACGCTGCTAGTTTTGAAGAGCGACATTGATAGGAATCTCCAGTCCCTGCATTCCATTTTTTTTTAAACGCTAGCAACATACTGTGAGCCTTATCTCCCACACAAACACATTCAAATCCCCACCACATAGCCAAACAAACAACCTCGGTTTGCCATGGTATGCCGAGCTATTTTCGATAAATGGTGAGAATACGATTCCATCAGACTGCCCCACACGCAGTAGTGTATTCCACTATGACCCTAAGACTGATTCCTCTATCTATGTACAACTTTAGCAGAACCAAGACACCTACTGTGTAATATCACTGGCAAACCTGCACGTCTGTGCAAGTGATTTTATTCAACTGGCTATTGTAAAGTTAATATTGGCTTGTGCGAGTTTGAGAAGCAACAACTGCTTATACCAACTTTTCTCAACTGGTGGTGAAGATGTTTTGATTGGGGTGCAATTTGATTGGGGCGCAATATACTGTATATATAGATCTATAAACAAAATGTTGGTCATTTATTTTGCAGGACACAATTCCATAATTTTATTAATCTATTTACTTGACATGACCATAAAGTGGGCTCGCACTTTTGTTTTTGCGCAATAAATTTGGGTAATGACTTCATCATAAGGAACAAAAGGTGGGTCCCGAGACTCCACCAGTTGAGAACCACTGTGATAGAACTACCTGCAGTGTCACTGGTGTTGCAGGGATAGACACAAATAGGACCAGTTGTGCTAGCTACATACAAATCTGAGTCCCGATTTTTCAAAGGCATACACAAAAACCAAGTGTTGCAAGAAATCAGTTAGATCCCCCAATGATTCCCGGGCGTGGCACCGCTGCTGGCCACCGCTCCCTCAGGGGATGGGCCAAATGCGGAGGACAAATTTCCCATCCTTCGGGATGTGACAATCATTGGGTCTCTAACCTTTAACTTAGCACAGATTCAGAATGAATCAACACTCAAAGACATTTCACCAATAACAAAGATTAGCCACAATGCTAACATCTTGGTTTACCATTGTTTAAATTTTTCGCTACAATGCATCCAGAAATCCTTAGTCTTTGTCTCTCTTTGATCGGAAGCATAAAACTTTTATCACGTTGTTAGTTGGAAATTTCCAAAGGAACACAATCCCACGCCACGCCTATTCAGGTAAACACCACGGGCCAATAAGTTATGACGCATTGAAGTTGTTATTGCTCTTAATTATTTATAGCAGCCAGAGAGGGACAAATGTTTTTAACTTAGGCGAAAATGAAAGAGAACAAGATTCAGTGCACTAAGGTGACGTCAGGACATTTGTCACAGTAGATTGGATGCACACACGCGCGCACTCACACACACACACACACACACAAATCACCACTGCAATCCCAAAATGAGGTAGATAAATCTTCCCTTACTGTCATTTGCACCAGCAAGAGACTCTTAATTCATCACGAGTCAGCGACAGTAAGAGAACTGAGCAGCCAACAGAACCTCTTACGTCCATAATGTAAGAATGACTAACAAAATAGAGAGGACTGTAAATATAAAGTGGCCGTCTGGGATCCTGATAAACATTTCATTAAGTCATTGCATATTTGTCTTGATATATGTACATATATGTATATGTATGTATATATATATGTATATATATATATATATATATATATATATATATATGTATATATTAGAGCTGTCAGTCGATTAAAAAAATTAATCCGATTAATCGCATGGTTTTCCATAGTTAACTCACGATTAATCGCAAATTAATCGCATACTTTTTTTATCTGCTCTAAATCTACCGTAAACTGATATTTTTCCATTTTTTTAAAATAATCATATCAACATGGGAGTAGGCAAATACTTGCTTTCTGCAAATGCAGCATGTTAACACACACTCAGGTGTCCATCTCAAGACCTATATCATAATGATCACTGACCGGCATCTCTAGGATCAAACAGACGTATTTTGATCAAGTCTTCCTGTGTGTGTGTGTGTGTGTGTGTGTGTGTGTGTGTGTGTGTTTGTTTAATCTCTCTCGCACTCTGATACAATGTACTGACAAATATAACTTACAAATACGACCGAATTTGTCATTCGGTTTTTATTTTGAAAATTCACCGGATTTTCTCGTTTTTTTGGTTTTTTTTAGCGACTTCCTGTACTATTGACGAGGATCGCTCGCGACTCGCGCATAAATAGAGCAGACGCCGAAACGACAACTGCATGGCGCGATACTGCTGTGAAAAAGTGTTTGAATTATTTTATGGCTTGCTGTAGAAAACCATATGTGTTTGAACACATCCATGTGTTTGACATGGTTCGGAGCCTGTTTGCCATTTCAGCGATCCTGAGGGAACCCATTAACAAAGATCGCGTAAGTCCATTTGGCCAGGCGTCATTTCACTCAAAACCTCTTCAGTTTTCCCATCTGAGGGAACAGGTTTGCTGTGCCTATAAAGTTCGGCTTGTTTCCTTTAACTTACTTCTGTGTGAGGGTCAGCGTTAACGTTACCAAGCTCAACAGTGCCTGACTGATTAGATCAGGAATGGACAAACTACGGCCTGGGGACCATATGCGGCCCGTTAAGCCTTTTAATCCAGCCCACCAAACTTGAAGAATTAATATTAATAGTCAGCAAGTCATAAAATAGATTTATTTCATCCAGTTTTTTCAGTGTTTTGAGACTCATTTCAATAAAGAGCTAAATACTGTGGGGCTTCAAAGACATACTGTATTTTGTTGTAACTTTGCTTAGGTTAATTTTCAATTGACATTAAAGCTAGTTTTCTACATATCCCATGATATATTTTTCCTCCTACGAAGTGGGTCACCAAAACATTCCATCCATCTGCTCCTGCTCCGGCCCCGCTGTCCAATTTCAGAACCCAATATGGCCCACCAGTCAAACAGTTTGCCTACCCCTTGTTTAGAAGTTCATTTTTGCTGTGTTCACATCCCAATGAGGTAAAAGCACAGTGGAGCCCTGCCCAAGCTGCATGGGCACCCAGGCAGCCAAGCCTGGGTGTAGCAGCATTGTGCTTCCCTTCCAGCGCTGGGGGGTCTCTGGCCGTCCGATTATCCTCTCAGTTGATCCTGTGGTCATGCATGAAGCACTTTGTCAACCTTGGCAGCCAGTTTAACCAGGGTTTCAAATTTGGTGGGTCGATCCATGACGGAGACACCATCCTTCATTTTCTTGGAGGGGCTGAGGTCAAAAAAAAAAACAAAAAAAAAAACTTGTCCTGTAAGTGCCTCGTCATCCCAGTGACTCTCAACGGCCAGCAAATGAAAACGAATGAGGTTGGTAAGATCGCAGGCAGCCAAAAACACGAGTCAGAGAACACACACACACACAACCACACGCACGCGCACACACACGCACACACACACACACACACACACACACACACACACACACACACACACACACACACACACACACACACACAAATTTAGGAGGTGATTACTGAGAGAGCTATGTGCTGACTTTATGCGTTTCCAGTAAAATTAGGAACTAAGACTGACACCCCAGGATAAGACCAACTCTTAACCACTGTAGTGACACAGTAATACACACAAACAAACAAACACAAACACACACACGCAAATGCAAATACTTGTGCGTGTGTATGTGTGAACATTACCAGGTCTGTTGTTTTAGCATCAGTCACAAACCAAAATGATGATTTAAGTGCATGTAAGTAGATTTCCAGTGAGAGTTTGGGTGGATACCACCGAGAACACCAAGGTTTACTCCCACACACACAAGCAGCCACACACTGACCACAGGCACCACATTGTCAGGGCAGCATCTGTCAAATTAACGCTGAGCTGCTGAAAACTAATCCACATTCACGCTGGCCCTCGCTCTCTCCTTCTCTCTCTCTCTCTCTCTCTCTCTCTCTCTCTCTCTCTCTCTCCCTCTCTCTCTCTCTCTCTCCTCTCTCTCTTTCCCTCTCTCTCTCTAATCCTCTTGGACACTGCAGGACAGCTGACACTGTTTGTTAGAGGAACTTGGAGGAACGTAGCATAGTTTTTCTTTTTAAAAATAGATTTTTCCATTCTTTCCTCTCTTTTCCAGTACTCACACGTGTTTGATTGCGGCATGCACACTCCAGTATGTCTTGCCATTCTGCTTCAGACATTACCAACGTTAACAAACAGAGGCAGGTTAGCACTTCTGGTACTGTGCGATTGGCAAAAATACCAAATGGATATGCACACTGATCATTTACAGGTTTGCATTTCGGACAGAACATTGCTGAATACGGAGATTTTCTCCTTAAAATTCCATTCCGTGTCCATCAGAATGAAAGTTGTTATTGAAAAAGACAATTTAACAGAAAAAACACACAGTGAGAAGGTTAAATGAATCAAGTGTTTCCACATTGATGTGTTTAGTTTACATGCACTGTGGAGCTCTCTGAAATTATTGTGGCTGTTTTATCTTAAAATTATGACCTGGTTAGGAGCTAAAGCCCACAATACATGTCATTTAAACTGCAATGTACAGTTAGCTACCCAATCATGTCAAAATAAAATCCATAAAACACTGCATGGAAACAGATTGTTCATGAGGAAGGTGTAAAAGCCAGCCCAACGGTAAGAGGTAAATGTACAAACAGGCACTTAACAAAGGTCAACTGATGAACTGAGACTTATTAAAACCATTCAAATGTTTCTATAACATCTGCCTTCAACTTATTTTGTGTTTGTGGTTGATACCTAAATTAGAGATAAATGTCACAGAAAAGTAAAATAAGGCCACCATCTGCCTCTTGATATTTTTACTCCTTGAAACGCAATTTTATTTTTGAATTATTTTGAATATTCTGTAAAAAAAAAATAAAAAAAATAATCAGCATTGGTTAAAGTCATCGTTATTTGAGATTTATCCAAGTAACTGGTTGCTGAAACAACCTCCCTTACTTAGCTCTGAATCGGTCATTAGCCTGATCACGTTCGAGCTGCTAACGTCAACTAAACAGCGTGCTGTCATAGCGCTTACATGTTCTGAGCAACTGCACTGAGTGATGCAGCTGTGTTTATGGGCACCCTGTGTGTGATCGCAGGCTGAGCGCTTGCGGTCTCAACTGCATGTCGGTCCAGATCGTTTGGGTTTTGGCTCTAATATTTTTAAACAGTGGATATGTAGCGGAGCCACTGTGTAATGTGTGTGATGTGCAGCACAGTGCGGTCGGCTCTATAGCAGCACAGAATAAACAGTAGCTACGCTAACATCAGCCATACAAGCAGCACATGACCTCTGTTTTCTCAGCTGCTGCTGGATGATCCCAGTGTCACTGACAATAACTGAAATAACGCAACCACAATATATGACTATTGGCATTGTGCTTGTGCAACAAAACCTTTGCCTCCTTTACTGACTAAGAACTTTTTAGTGGGTATTTGTAGTCTTGGCTCCCCCCCCCTCTTTTTTGTACTTTTTTTTAACTGTTAAAAGGCATATTTTAGTTGTGTTTTTCTAACACTTTGAAAGTGATTGGCTCAAACAAATCTGTACTCATAATAGATGGAGAGAGAAGTAGACAGATACCTTCACAATAGTTTTTACATTTTACGTTTCTTTCGTTTCTTTCGAAATTACAGAGGATTTGGTCTGTGGCTAGCATGAAGCTAACCGGAAAGCCACATTGCTAACGATAACATTATAGTATTCTTGTCTCCTGTCATGAACGCTGGAATTAAACCTCTACAGCGAATGGCAGGATTGCAGACACTCGTCTAAAAAGTGAACAAGAAAGATTAAAAAAAAAAAGAAGCACAAATTCCTTTGGGAGTCTTCTGGCTATTTAGTGCTAAGTCCAATTGGTTCCTTATTACTACAGTTTTATTTTGACAACTGCTACTATGTCAGTCAGTGCTAATGGACTGACAAGCCCTTTTTCAGTCCAAACAAAGAATATAATTCAAATCATTATTTCTTGGCAGGGAGAACAAATGAACCTATTACTCAACCTTACATTCTTTGCAAAAACAAGTTGTAAAAACTGAAATATCCAAAATGAAGTTGAAGAACACACCTCACAAAAAATGTTCCCGCCACAGACTTGCAGCCGGCACTCACTCTGTTACGTGAGTCAGCGGGACGGAGGGAAATTCCACGTCAGAGTGTTTCTCGAAGACGCGGCTGCGTCTGCAGCGCTAGCTCTGTAATTGAATTAGGAAGTGGTGGGAATCTAAAGAGCTGCAGAGAGGCTTGTAAGTAAACAGACATGGCCCCCTAATCCTGCTCTCTTTTTGAAGTGCATAAACCCCCCGGGCCCTTTTACGAGGTGTACTTCTCTGCGTGTTGTGCTGCCAAGGATCCAGTTTCACAAGGGGAGCCTGTCAGTTTATTTTAGCGAGCTACGAGGCTACGAAAAGGCCGAGGCTGATGAGAAAAATCGTTACGCGAGATGGAGGCCGTGAAAGGTGAAAATTGAGTAGAAGGTAAGTATCGCGGGCAGACGACGGGTCGGGAGTCACGCAGAGTTTAAGAGCAAGCGCACTTGGAGAAACACAGCAGGCCTTCAGCGTCGGCTGCAAACAAATGACAGATCACCTTGGAATTTTCAGCACTTAGAGCTGAAATTGGGACGGTTACTTATTGTGATAACGTTTTGGCGCGATTGCGCTTTCTAAGCGTTTATGCCAGTTTGGAAACGACCCCCCCCCCCACCCCCGAGAGGTTTCTCCGGAAAACCTCACGGAAGTCTGAAAATCAACAAAAAAAATTTTCAGCCTCTGTAGCAGATAGAAGCAAAAATACAAAAAAAACAAAAAACAATTTAGCTGAAATTTGTCAACATTTTCTTGAAAGACAACAACCAAACTCAAAAAAATGAAAAAAACAACATCATTATTTACCTTAAAGTGTTCCTTGAAGGTAACTAGAGGGTCCTGCGCCTTCCATTAGGTTCGTCAGCCTCGAATTCCATGACATTGCTGTCGTCACTTGCAAATCTAAAAATATTACTCATCCGCCGTTCTCCATATCAACGTTATGAAGGCCTCTGACAATCTGGATCTGCAGTTTTCGATGTTGCTGCTTCTGCCATTGCAAATGCTACGCAACCCAAAAATTCTCATAATGCATTGCAAACGAGAGTGATGTTGCTTGTAATTCGACCAATTATGAGGACGTGTGAACAACGAAGGCTAAGAACACCTAAAAAAAAAAAACTAAAACTAAAACTAAACTACATGTTCTTTCACATGCAGTAAGTCATTTCATTGTACTGTATGAGGATCAAAAATAAGGCCTCGTGAAACTTCATATCATAGAATTTTGAAAAAAAAGAAAAGAAAAATCTTTTTAGTAACCATCTGAAAAGGTCTTTCTTAAGCTCAACGGCATAAATATTAAATGTCTGCATGAACAACGACGGCTCTTGAACAGTAAACGGTTTGCTTCTTCACGTCGTTCTGTTCTCAGAGGGATGTACATCTTTAAGAAATGGCTTTCAGACTGATTCTGACTTGCGGTTGAAAGACCTTACCGGATTTCATTGTGGAAAAAAGAAAATTTACTTTGTATCAATAGTTGCGTTGCGCAGGGTAAGATATTTTCAATGCTCCCGGCATCGGCCCAAAAAAAAAAAAAAAAGCTCTGTTTTCATTTTGTTCAAATCATTTTTCTCAAGATTATGGCTTGGCAAAATCCACAGTGGCGTTTTAAAGGCTTTGCCTTTTTTTTTTCTTTCCCTCCCCTCTGCTCGTGTGTCCTTCTCAGTGTGAGGTCCTAAAGCTCACCAAGACACATGGAGAATTTATAACACAGGACTTTGGGCCGCATACCTCAGATTTCTCTTCAAACAGACACATCTCGAGGTGGGTACTGGCTCTCCGTAAATCAACAAAGACAACAATAATAATGATAAAAGACAATGGAAAAAGCCTCGCTAAAAGTCTTTTGAGGGCTCGTGCGCCGGATTGACGGGACTTGAAGGAGGGGTTTCAACACCCGCTTGCACTTGGCCAGGTTGCAGCCCCGCTGCTCAAGACTAGATGGCGTAGTTCATTTAGAAGCGGCAGTTGAATACAACAAGGGCTTTGTGCCAAGCTGATAACGGGGTGGGGTGTGGGGGGGTGAGGGGTGAGAGGACTGGGTTGCTTCTCAGGTAGCAACACGGGCTGCATTCATTCCCAGTGCGGAGCGGCCAGTAGAGGATATCAATATCTACATGACTTTGTTTTTTTTTTATGACATACCAAAACTCCACCGCAGGTGGAAAACGTTTTCCACGTGAATCAGCGGACGGGCTCATCCCACATGGAATCATTCTTGTGTGTAAATTCTGGGAGATTAATAATAGAGTTTATTTAGAGGCGCTTTCCAAGGTCACTCAAAGTCACCCGTGGAAAGATTTAAAAAGACAAGTTGGAAAATACAATTCTAATTATCTAAAAAAAAAAAAAAAAAAAAAAACAGTTAAAAAAAACACATCAACACCATGGACAGAATTAAAATAGAGATTAGCAGCAAAACAGTGACAATCCCAGTCAACAGGCCTGTTTAAAAAGGTGCTTTTTCAAGGGAGATGTTTCTGATGTCAGGAGGGAGGAAGACGTGGGCGCCGGGGGGAGTCAGTGAGTTGGCTGAAGGAGGTGGGCAGCCATGGGGGTGAGGTGGTTTGGGGTTGGATTATGGGATTGAGAAGAGGATGACTTGGACACAGCAGTAGGAAAGTCCTGCAAAAATCAGTCAGAACTCACACTTTAAATTCAGCAGTTGTTTGAGAATGGAATAGAAGGACATTCAACACTGTTCCCCTCGTGATAATTGATGTTTGGGGTTGTTCTTTTTTTTGTTGTTTTTTTTGGTCTTGGTTCAATACATGTCAAGTCAAATAAAAAATGGAAAGGCTCTCCTGACGCAGCAAAACACAAGAGGCTCAGAGCCACACGGAGGAAAACCTAATTCTGGGCTGGTATATCTGCATCCCTTTAGTGGTGGTGGGGAGGTGGGAGTGGGTGTCGGGGGGGATGAGTACAATCTAAGGAGCTTTAAAGGTCCAGTGTGTAAAATCTGGCTTGATCTATGATTTTTATATTGGTAAAAGCTTCACATACAGCCCATAGATTCATCAATAAAAGTGTTTACTTACAGTCCAATAACAGTCCTTTGGTTTTCCTACCCATAGAACGGTTCTCATATATATGAGAATATACATAGAGCAATAAGGGTCTTGCTTCTAGTTAGCTGCCATCTTGCACCATCATTTTTTTAAAGGAACATTTGACACACTGGAGCTTTAAGGCATGCTGACGTTGGCTGCTAGAGAGAGAGAAAAAAAGAAGGGATTTCTATTCACTGCTGAGAGTCTCAGCTGGTGCACATTCAGCTGGTGTGGTTGCGAGGTCAACTTCACCATCCTGCCTCACTGCCATGCTAGAGAGCGAAGGCAGCCAAACCAAACACACGCGCACACGCACGCACACACACACACACCCCATACACACACACACACACACACACACACACACACACACACACACACACGTGTTCAGCTCCAAGTCTTAATTTAGATTCTTAATATTTTGATTTCTCCTCAATCTGTGGCTTTTGGATTCAGTGTTTCAGTGTTCTGCCACAGCCCAGCTCAGCTCAGCTCAGCCCAGCTCAGCTCAGCCCAGCTC